>NW_027480433.1:1250000-1875000 GCF_051401765.1 Calliopsis andreniformis
TCTGGCGTTGACTTCTAAGGCACTAAGTATTCGATATGGTGGAGCAACGCCCTAGAGTGAAGCCTAGGGTGCCCGGAACGTAGAAATGACCATCACTTTCAAACTGGTTGCAATTACACCTGTTATATGATGGAAAAACTGTTGTATTTTTATTGCATTTTATGCTTCGGGCGTTGACTTCTAAGGCACTAACTACAATCTGTTGGAGCAACGCCCTAGGGTGAATCCAAGGTTGCCCGGAAAGTAGAAATGACCATAACTTTCATAGCGGTTGCAATTATTCGTTTTATACGATGGAAAAACTGTTGCATTTATATTGTATTTCATGCTTCTGGCGTTGACTTCTGAGGCCCTAACTATTAGATCTGTTGGAGCAACGCCCTAGAGTGAAGCCATGGTTGCCCGGAAAGTAGAAATGACCATAACTTTCATACTGGTTGCAATTATCCGGTTTATACGATGCAAGAACTGTTGTATTTATACTGTATTTTATGCTTCTGACGTTGACTTCTAAGGCACTAACTATTCGATCTGGTGGAGCTACGCACTAGGGTGAAGCCTAGGTTGACCGGAAAGTAGAAATGACCATAACTTTCAAACTGGTTGCAATTATTCCTGTTATACGATGGAAAAACTGTTGTATTTATATTGTATTTTATGCTTCTGGCGTTGACTTCTAAGGCACTAAGTATTCGATATGGTGGAGCAACGCCCTAGAGTGAAGCCTAGTGTACACGGAACGTAGAAATGACCATTACTTTCACACTCTTTGCAATTATTCATTTTATACGATGGAAAAGCTGTTGCATTTATATTGTATTTTATGCTCCTGGTGTTGACTTCTTAGGCACCAACTATTCGATCTGTTGGAGCAACGCCCTAGAGTGAAGCCTAGGTTGCCCGGAAAGTAGAAATGACCATAACTTTCATACTGGTTGCAATTATCCGGTTTATACGATGGAAAAACTGTTGTATTTATATTGTGTTTTATTATTCTGGCGTTCACTTCTTAGGCCTTAACTATTCGATCTGGTGGAACAACGCACTAGGGTGAAGCCTATGTTGCCCGGCAAGTAGAAATGACCATAACTTTCAAACTGGTTGCAATTATTCCTGTTATAAGATGGAAAAACTGTTGTATTTATATTGTATTTTATGCTTCTGGCGTTGACTTCTAAGGCACTAAGTATTCGATATGGTGGAGCAACGCCCTAGAGTGAAGCCTAGGGTGCCCGGAACGTAGAAATGACCATCACTTTCAAACTGGTTGCAATTACTCCTGTTATATGATGGAAAAACTGTTGTATTTTTATTGCATTTTATGCTACGGGCGTTGACTTCTAAGGCACTAACTATTCAATCTATTGGAGCAACGCCCTAGGGTGAATCCTAGGTTGCCCGGAAAGTAGAAATGACCATAACTTTCATACTGGTTGCAATTATCCGGTTTATACGATGGAAAAACTGTTGTATTTATATTGTGTTTTATGCTTCTGGCGTTCACTTCTTAGGCCTTAACTATTCGATCTGGTGGAACAACGCACTAGGGTGAAGCCTAGGTTGCCCGGCAAGTAGAAATGACCATAACTTTCAAACTGGTTGCAATTATTCCTGTTATAAAATGGAAAAACTGTTGTATTTATATTGTATTTTATGCTTCTGGCGTTGACTTCTAAGGCACTAAGTATTCGATATGGTGGAGCAACGCCCTAGAGTGAAGCCTAGGGTGCCCGGAACGTAGAAATGACCATCACTTTCAAACTGGTTGCAATTACACCTGTTATATGATGGAAAAACTGTTGTATTTTTATTGCATTTTATGCTTCGGGCGTTGACTTCTAAGGCACTAACTACAATCTGTTGGAGCAACGCCCTAGGGTGAATCCAAGGTTGCCCGGAAAGTAGAAATGACCATAACTTTCATAGCGGTTGCAATTATTCGTTTTATACGATGGAAAAACTGTTGCATTTATATTGTATTTCATGCTTCTGGCGTTGACTTCTGAGGCCCTAACTATTAGATCTGTTGGAGCAACGCCCTAGAGTGAAGCCATGGTTGCCCGGAAAGTAGAAATGACCATAACTTTCATACTGGTTGCAATTATCCGGTTTATACGATGCAAGAACTGTTGTATTTATACTGTATTTTATGCTTCTGACGTTGACTTCTAAGGCACTAACTATTCGATCTGGTGGAGCTACGCACTAGGGTGAAGCCTAGGTTGACCGGAAAGTAGAAATGACCATAACTTTCAAACTGGTTGCAATTATTCCTGTTATACGATGGAAAAACTGTTGTATTTATATTGTATTTTATGCTTCTGGCGTTGACTTCTAAGGCACTAAGTATTCGATATGGTGGAGCAACGCCCTAGAGTGAAACCTAGGGTGCCCGGAACGTAGAAATGACCCTCACTTTCAAACTGGTTGCAATTACTCCTGTTATATGATGGAAAAACTGTTGTATTATTATTGCATTTTATGCTTCGGGCGTTGACTTCTAAGGCACTAACTATTCAATCTGTTGGAGCAACGCCCTAGGGTGAATCCTAGGTTGCCCGGAAAGTAGAAATGACCATAACTTTCATACTGGTTGCAATTATCCGTTTTATACGATGGTAAACCTGTTGTATTTATATTGTATTTTATGCTTCTGGCGTTCGCTTCTTAGGCCTTAACTATTCGATCTGGTGGAACAACGCACTAGGGTGAAGCCTCGGTTGCCCGGAACGTAGAAATGACCATAACTTTCACACTGGTAGCAATTATTCGATTTATACAATGGAAACACTGTTCTATTTATTTTGTGTTTTATGTTCCGCGCGTTGACTTCTAAGGCCCTAACTATTCGATCTGGTGCAGCATCGCCCTAGGGTGAAGCCTAGGTTGCCCGGATACTAGAAATGACCATAACTTTCATAGTGGTTGCAATTATTCGTTTTATACGATGGAAAAACTGTTGCATTTATATTGTATTTTATGCTTCTGGCGTTGACTTCTGAGGCCCTAACTATTAGATCTGTTGGAGCAACGCCCTAGAGTGAAGCCTATGTTGCCCGGAACGTAGAAATGACCATAACTTTCACACTGGTTGCAATTATTCGTTTTATACGATGGAAAAACTGTTGTATTTATATTGTATTTTATGCTTCTGGCGTTCACTTCTTAGGCCTTAACTATTCGAACTGGTGGAACAACGCACTAGGGTGAAGCCTAGGTTGCCCGGAACGTAGAAATGACCATAACTTTCACACTGGTAGCAATTATTCGATTTATACACTGGAAAAACTGTTCTATTTATTTTGTGTTTTATGTTTCGCGCGTTGACTTCTAAGGCCCTAACTATTCGATCTGGTGGTGCATCGCCCAAGGGTGAAGCCGAGGTTGCCCGGAAAGTAGAAATGACCATAACTTTCATACTGGTTGCAATTATTCGTTTTATACGATGGAAAAGCTGTTGTATTTATAATGTATTTTATGCTTCTGATGTTGACTTCTAACGCACTAACTATTCGATCTGGTGGAGCAACGCCCTAGAGTGAAACCTAGGTTGCCCGGAACGTAGAAATGACCATTACTTTGACACTCTTTGCAATTATTCATTTTATACGATGGAAAAGCTGTTGCATTTATATTGTATTTTATGCTTCTGACGTTGACCTCTTGGGCCCTAACTATTCGATCTTGTGGAGCAACGCCTTAGAGTGACGCCTAGGTTGCCCGGAACGTAGAAATGACCATATCTTTCACACTGGTTGCTATTGTTCGTGTTATACGATGTAAAAGCTGTTGTATTTATATTGTACCTTATGCTTCTGGCGTTGACTTCTAAGTCCCTAACTATTCGATCTGGTAGAGCAACGCCCTAGGGTGAAGCCTAGGTTGCCCGGATAGTAGAAATGACCATAACTTTCATAGTGGTTGCAATTATTCGTTTTATACGATGTAAAAGCTGTTGTATTTATACTGTATTTTATGCTTCTGGCGTTGACTTCTGAGGCCCTAACTATTCGATCTGTTGGAGCAACGCCCTAGAGTGAAGCCTTGGTTTCCCGGAACGTAGAAATGAGCATGACTTTCATACTGGTTGCAATTATTCGTTTTATACGAAGGAAGAACTGTTGTATTTATACTGTATTTTATGCTTCTGACGTTGACTTCTAAGGCACTAACTATTCGATCTGGTGGAGCTACGCACTAGGGTGAAGCCTAGGTTGCCCGGAAAGTAGAAATGACCTTAACTTTCAAACTGGTTGCAATTATTCCTGTTATACGATGGAAAAACTGTTGTATTTATATTGTATTTTATGCTTCTGGCGTTGACTTCTAAGGCACTAACTGTTCGATCTGGTGGTGCAACGCCCTAGAGTGAAGCTTAGGTTGCCCGGAACATAGAAATGACTATAACCTTCACACTGGTGGCTATTATTCGTTTTATTCGATGGAAAAACCGTTATATTTATATTGTATTTTATGCTTCTGGCGCTGACTTCTTAGGCCCTAACTATTCGATCTGGTGGAACAACGCCCTAGAGTGAAGCCTAGGTTGCCCGGAAAGTAGAAATGACCTTAACCTTCAAACTGGTTGCAATTATTCCTGTTATACGATGGAAAAACTGTTGTATTTATATTGTATTTTATGCTTCTGGCGTTGACTTCTAATGCACTAACTGTTCGATCTGGTGGTGCAACGCCCTAGAGTGAAGCTTAGGTTGCCCGGAACATAGAAATGACTATAACCTTCACACTGGTGGCTATTATTCGTTTTATTCGATGGAAAAACCGTTATATTTATATTGTATTTTATGCTCCTGGTGTTGACTTCTTAGGCCCTAACTATTCGATCTGGTGGAGCAACGCCCTAGAGTGAAGCCTAGGCTGCCCGTAACGTCGAAATGACCATCACTTTCAAACTGGTTACAATTATTTCAGTTATACGATGGAAAAACTGTTGTATTTTTATTGCATTTTATGCTTCTGGCGTTGACTTCTAAGGCCCTAACTATTCAATCTGTTGGAGCAACGCCCTAGGGTGAAGCCTATGTTGCCCGGAAAGTAGAAATGTCCATAACTTTCATACTGGTTGCAATTATTCGTTTTATACGATGGAAAAACTGTTGTATTTATATTGCATTTTATGCTTCTGACGTTGACTTCTAAGGCACCAACTATTCGATCTGGTGGACCAACGCCCTAGAGTGAAGCCTAGGTTGCACGGAACGTAGAAATGACCATTACCTTCGCCTCTGTTTGCAATTATTCCTGTTATACGGTGGAAAAACTGTTGTATTTTTATTGTATTTTATGCTTCGGGTGTTGACTTCTAAGCCCCTAACTATTCGATATGGTGGAGCCACATCCTAGGGTGTAGCCTAGGTTGCCCGAAACGTAGAAATGACCATAACTTTCGCCCTGGTTGCAATTATTCGTTTTATACGATGGAAAAACTGTTGTATTTATATTGTATTTTATGCTTCTGGCGTTCACTTCTTAGGCCCTAACTATTCGATCGGGTAGAGCAACGCCCTAGGGTGAAGCCTAGGTTGCCCGGCAAGTAGAAATGACCATAACTTTCAAACTGGTTGCAATTATTCCTGTTATACGATGGAAAAACTGTTGCATTTATATTGTATTTTATGCTTCTGGCGTTGACTTCTAAGGCACTAAGTATTCGATCTGGTGGAAAAACGCCCTAGAGTGAAGTCTAGGTTGCCCGGAACGTAGAAATGACCATCACTTTCACACTGGTTGCAATTATTCATATTATAGGATGGAAAACCTGTTGTATTTATATTGTATTTTATGCTCCTGGTGTTGACTTCTTAGGCCCTAACTATTCGATCTGGTGGAGCAACGCCCTAGAGTGAAGCCGAGGTTGCCCGTAACGTCGAAATGACCATCACTTTCAAACTAGTTACAATTATTCCAGTTATACGATGGAAAAACTGTTGCATTTTTATTGCATTTTATGCTTCGGGCGTTGACTTCTAAGGCACTAACTATTCAATCTGTTGGAGCAACGCCCTAGGGTGAATCCTAGGTTGCCCGGAAAGTAGAAATGACCATAACTTTCATACTGGTTGCAATTATCCGTTTTATACGATGGTAAAACTGTTGTATTTATATTGTATTTTATGCTTCTGGCGTTCACTTCTTAGGCCTTAACTATTCGTTCTGTTGGAACAACGCACTAGGGTGAAGCCTAGGTTGCCCGGAACGTAGAAATGACCATAACTTTCACACAGGTAGCAATTATTCGATTTTACAATGGAAACACTGTTCTATTTATTTTGTGTTTTATGTTCCGTGCGTTGACTTCTAAGGCCCTAACTATTCGATCTGGTGCAGCATCGCCCTAGGGTGAAGCCTAGGTTGCCCGGATACTAGAAATGACCATAACTTTCATAGTGGTTGCAATTATTCGTTTTATACGATGGAAAAACTGTTGTATTTATATTGTATTTTATGCTTCTGGCGTTGACTTCTGAGGCCCTAACTATTAGATCTGTTGGAGCAACGCCCTAGGGTGAATCCTAGGTAGCCCGGAAAGTAGAAATGACCATAACTTTCAAACTGGTTGCAATTATTCCTGTTATACGATGGAAAAACTGTTGTATTTATATTGTATTTTATGCTTCTGGCGTTGACTTCTAAGGCACTAACTATTCGATCTGGTAGAGCTACGCACTAGGGTGAAGCCTAGGTTGCCCGGAAAGTAGAAATGACCATAACTTTCAAACTGGTTGCAATTATTCCTGTTATACGATGGAAAAACTGTTGTATTTATATTGTATTTTATGCTTCTGGCGTTGACTTCTAAGGCAATAAGTATTCGATATGGTGGAGCAACGCCCTAGAGTGAAGCCTAGGGTGCCCGGAAAGTAGAAATGACCATAACTTTCATACTGGTTGCAATTATCCGGTTTATACGATGGAAAAACTGTTGTATTTATATTGTATTTTATGCTTCTGGCGTTCACTTCATAGGCCTTAACTATTCGATCTGGTGGAACAACTCACTAGGGTGAAGCCTAGGTTTCCCGGGACGTAGAAATGTCCATAACTTTCACACTGGTAGCAATTATTCGATTAATACAATGGAAACACTGTTCTATTTATTTTGTGTTTTATGTTCCGCGCGTTGACTTCTAAGGCCCTAACTATTCGATCTGGTGCAGCATCGCCCTAGGGTGAAGCCTAGGTTGCCCGGATACTAGAAATGACCATAACTTTCATAGCGGTTGCAATTACTCGTTTTATACGATGGAAAATCTGTTGCATTTATATTGTATTTTATGCTTCTCGCGTTGAGTTATGGTCATTTCTACGTTCCCGGCAACCTAGGCTTCACTCTAGGGCGTTGTTCCACCAGATTGAACACCTAGGGCCTAAGAAGGCAACGCCAGAAGCATAAAATACAATATAAATATAACAGTTTCTCCATCGTATAAAACGAATAATAGCGACCAGTGTGAAAGTTATGGCCATTTCTATGTTCCTGGCAACCTAGGCTTCACCCCAGGGCGTTGTTCCACCAGACCGAATAGTTAGGACCTTAGAAGTCAGTGCCCGAAGCATAAAATGCAATAAAAATACAACAGTTATCCATCATATAACAGGAATAATTGCAACCAGTTTGAAAGCGATGGTCATTTCTACGTTCCGGGCAGTCTAGGCTTCACTCTAGGGCGTTGCTCCACCAGATCGAATAGTTAGTGCCTTAGAAGTCAACGCCAGAAGCAAAATATACAATATAAATGCAACAGTTTTTCCATCGTATAAAACGAATAATAGCAACCAGTGTGAAAGTTATGGTCATTTCTCCGTTCCCGGCAACCTAGGCTTCACCACAGGGCGTTGCTGCACCAGACCGAATAGTTAGGGCCAAAGAAGTGAACGCCAGCAGCATAAAATACAATATAAATACAACAGTTTTTCCATCATATAAAACGAATAATTGCAACCAGTATGAAAGTTATGGTCATTTCTACGTTCCGGGCAACCTAGGCTTCACTCTATGGCGTCCTTCCACTACATCGAATAGCTACGGCCCCAGAAGTCAACACCTGAAGCATAAAATACAATAAAAATACAACAGTCTTTCGTCCTATAACAGGAATAGTTGCTACCAGTATGGAAGTGATGGTCATTTCTACGTTCCGGGCAACCTAGGCGTCACTCTAGTGCGTTGCTCCAACACATCTGATAGCTACGGCCATAGACGTCAACGACAGAAGCATAAAATACAATATAAATACAACAGTTTTTCCATCGTATAAAACGAATAATAGCAACCAGTGTGAAAGTTATGGTCATTTCTACGTTCCGGGCAACCTAGGCTTCACTCTAGGACGTTGCTCCACCAGATCGAATAGTTAGTGCCTTAGAAGTCAACGCCAGAAGAATAAAATACAATATAAATACAACAGCTTTTCCATTGTATAGAACGAATAATTGCTACCAGTGTAAAAGTTATGGTCAGTTCTACGTTCCGGACAACCTAGGCCTAACTCTAGGTCGTTGTTCCACCAGATCGAATTGTTAGGGCCTAAGAAGTCAACGCCAGAAGCATAAGAGACAATATAAATATAACAGTTTTTCCGTCGTGTAAAACGAATAATTGCTACCGGTGTGAAAGTTAACGTCATTTCTGCTTTCCGGGCAACCTAGGCTTCACCCTAGGGCGTTGCTCCAACAGATTGAATAGTTAGGACCACAGAAGTCAGTGCCCGATGCATAAAATGCAATAAAAATACAACAGCTATCCATCATATAACAGGAATAATTGCAACCAGTTTGAAAGCGATGGTGATTTCTACTTTCCGGTCAACCTAGGCTTCACTCTAGGGCGTTGCTCCACCAGATCGAATAGTTAGTGCCTTAGAAGTCAACGCCAGAAGCATAATATAGAATATAAATGCAACAGTTTTTCCATCGTATAAAATAAATAATTCCAAACATTGCGAAAGTATGGTCATTTCTACGTTCAGGGCAACCTAGGCGTCACTCTAGTGCGTTGCTCCAACACATCTGATAGCTACGGCCATAGACGTCAACGACAGAAGCATAAAATACAATATAAATACAACAGTTTTTCCATCGTATAAAACGAATAATAGCAACCAGTGTGAAAGTTATGGTCATTTCTACGTTCCGGGCAACCTAGGCTTCACCCCAGGGCGTTCTGCCACCAGATCGAATAGTTAGGGCCTAAGAACTGAACGCCAGCAGCATAAAATACAATATAAATACAACAGTTTTTCCATCATATAAAACGAATAATTGCCACCAGTATGAAAGTTATGGTCATTTCTACGTTCCGGGCAACCTAGGCTTCACTCTATGGCGTTCTTCCACCACATCGAATAGCTACGGGCACAGAAGTCAACGCCTGAAGCATAAAATACAATAAAAATACAACAGTCTTTCCATCCTATAACAGGAATAATTGCAACCCGTGTGAAAGTGATGGTCATTTGTACGTTCCAGGCAACCTAGGCTTCACTCTAGGGCGTTGTTCCACCAGATCGAATTGTTAGGGCCTAAGAAGTCAACGCCAGAAGCATAAGGTACAATATAAATATAACAGTTTTTCCATCGTATAGAACGAATGATAGCAACCAGTGTGAAAGTTATGGTCATTCCACGTTCCGGGCAACCTAGGCGTCACTCTAGTGCGTTGTTCCACCACATCTAATAGCTACGGCCTTAGACGTCAACGACAGAAGCATAAAATACAATAAAGAAGCAACAGCTTTTCCATCGTATAAAACGAATAATTGCAACCTGTGTGAAAGTTATTGTCATTTCTACTTCCCGCGCAACCTAGGCTTCACCATAGGGCGTTGCTCCAACAGATTGAATAGTTAGGACCTTAGAAGTCAGTGCCCGAAGCATAAAATGCAATAAAAATACAACAGTTATCCATCATATAACAGGAATAATAGCAACCCGTGTGAAAGTGATGGCCATTTCTACGTTCCGGGCAACCTAGGCTTCACTCTAGGGCATTGCTCCACCAGATGGAATAGTTTGTGCCTTAGAATTCAACGCCAGAAGCTTAAAATACAATATACGTACAACAGTTTTTCCATCGTATAAAATGTATAATTGCAAACATTGCGAAAGTAATGGTCATTCCACGTTCCGGGCAGCCTAGGCGTCACTCTAGTGCGTTGCTCCACCACATCTACTAGCTACGGCCTTAGACGTCAACGACAGAATCATAAAATACAATAAAGATGCAACTGCTTTTCCATCGTATAAAACGATTAATTGCAACCAGTGTGAAAGTTATTGTCATTTCTACTTTTCGCGCAACCTAGGCTCCACCCTAGCGCGTTGCTCCAACAGATTGAATAGTTAGGACCTTAGAAGTCAATGCCCGAAGCATAAAATGCAATAAAAATTCAACAGTTTTTCCGTCATATAACAGGAATAATTGCAACCACTTTGAAAGTGATGGTCATTTCTACGTTCCGGGCAACCTAGGCTTCACTCTAGGGCGTTGCACCGCCAGATCGAATAGTTAGTGCCTTAGAAGTCAACGCCAGAAGCATAAAACACAATATAAATACAACAGTTTTTCCATCGTATAGAACGAATAATTGCTACCAGTATGGAAGTGATGGTCATTTCTACGTTCCGGGCTACCTGGGCCTCACTCTAGGTCGTTGTACCACCAGATCGAATTGTTAGGCCCTAAGAAGTCAACGCCAGAAGCATAAGATACAGAATAAATATAACAGTTTTTCCATCGTATAGAACGAATAATAGCAACCAGTGTGAAAGTTATGGTCATTCCTACGTTCCGGGCAACCTGGGCTTCACTCTAGGACGTTGCTCCACCAGATCGAATAGTTAGTGCCTTTGAAGTCAACGCCAGAAGCATGAAATACAATATAAATATAACAGTTTTTCCATCGTATAAAACGAATAATAGCAACCAGTGTGAAAGTTATGGTCATTTCTACGTTCCGGGCAACCTAGGCTTCACCCCAGGGCGTTGTTCCACCACATCGAATAGTTAGGGCCTAAGAAGTGAACGCCAGCAGCATAAAATACAATATAAATACAACAGTTTTTCCATCATATAATACGAATAATTGCCACCAGTATGAAAGTTATGGTCATTTCTACGTTCCGGGCAACCTAGGCTTCACTCTATGGCGTTCTTCCACCACATCGAATAGCTACGGCCTCAGAAGTCAACGCCTGAAGCATAAAATACAATAAAAATACAACAGTCTTTCGATCCTATAATAGGAATAATTGCAACCCGTGTGAAAGTGATGGTCATTTGTACGTTCCAGGCAACCTAGGCTTCACTCTAGGGCGTTGTTCCACCAGATCGAATAGTTAGGGCCTAAGAACTGAACGCCAGCAGCATAAAATACAATATAAATACAACAGTTTTTCCATCATATAAAACGAATAATTGCCACCAGTATGAAAGTTATGGTCATTTCTACGTTCCGGGCAACCTAGGCTTCACTCTATGGCGTTCTTCCACCACATCGAATAGCTACGGGCACAGAAGTGAACGCCTGAAGCATAAAATACAATAAAAATACAACAGTCTTTCCATCCTATAACAGGAATAATTGCAACCCGTGTGAAAGTGATGGTCATTTGTACGTTCCAGGCAACCTAGGCTTCACTCTAGGGCGTTGTTCCACCAGATCGAATTGTTAGGGCCTAAGAAGTCAACGCCAGAAGCATAAGGTACAATATAAATATAACAGTTTTTCCATCGTATAGAACGAATGATAGCAACCATTGTGAAAGTTATGGTCATTCCACGTTCCGGGCAACCTAGGCGTCACTCTAGTTCGTTGCTCCAGCACATCTAATAGCTACGGCCTTAGACGTCAACGACAGAAGCATAAAATACAATAAAGATGCAACAGCTTTTCCATCGTATAAAACGAATAATTGCAACCAGTGTGAAAGTTATTGTCATTTCTACTTTCCGCGCAACCTAGGCTTCACCCTAGCGCGTTGCTCCAACAGATTGAATAGTTAGGACCTTCGAAGTCAATGCCCGAAGCATAAAATGCAATAAAAATACAACAGTTTTTCCATCATAGAACAGGAATAATTGCAACCAGTTTGAAAGTGATGGTCATTTCTACGTTCCGGGCAACCTAGGCTTCACTCTAGGGCGTTGCACCGCCAGATCGAATAGTTAGTGCCTTAGAAGTGAACGCCAGAAGCATAAAACACAATATAAATACAACAGTTTTTCCATCGTATATACGAATAATTGCTACCAGTATGGAAGTGATGGTCATTTCTACGTTCCGGGATACCTAGGCCTCACTCTAGGTCGTTGTTCCACCAGATCGAATTGTTAGGGCCTAAGATGTCAACGCCAGAAGCATAAGATACAGTGTAAATATAACAGTTTTTCCATCGTATAGAACGAATAATAGCAACCAGTGTGAAAGTTATGGTCATTTCTACGTTCCGGGCAACCTAGGCTTCACACTAGGACGTTGCTGCACCAGATCGAATAGTTAGTGCCTTAGAAGTCAACGCCAGAAGCATAAAATACAATATAAATTCAACAGTTTTTCCATCGTATAAAACGAATAATTGCAACCAGTATGAAAGTTATGGTCATTTCCACTTTCCGGCAACCTAGGCTTCACCCTAGGGCGTTGCTCCAACAGATCGAATACTTAGGGCCTTAGAAGTCAACGGCCGAAGCATAAAATACAAAATAAATAGAACTGTTTTTCCATCGTATAAAACGAATAATTGCTACCGGTGGGAAAGTTATTTCCATTTCTACGTTCCGGGCAACCTAGGCTTCACCCCTGGGTGTCGTTCCACCAGATGGAATAGTTATGGCATAAGAAGTCAACGCCAGAAGCATAAAATACAATATAAGTACAACACTTTTTCCATCGTATAAAATGAATAATTGCGAACATTGCGAAAGTAAT
Source organism: Calliopsis andreniformis (assembly GCF_051401765.1). Taxonomy (NCBI): domain Eukaryota; kingdom Metazoa; phylum Arthropoda; class Insecta; order Hymenoptera; family Andrenidae; genus Calliopsis; species Calliopsis andreniformis. The sequence continues at coordinate 1,262,951 of NW_027480433.1, forward strand.
GGTCATTTCTACGTTCAGGGCAACCTAGGCGTCACTCTAGTGCGTTGCTCCAACACATCTGATAGCTACGGCCTTAGACGTCAACGACAGAAGCATAAAATACAATAAAGATGCAACAGCTTTTCCATCGTATAAAACGAATAATTGCAACCAGCGTGAAAGTTATTGTCTTTTCCACTTTCCGGGCAACCTAGGCTTCACCCTAGGGCGTTGCTCCAACAGATTGAATAGTTAGGACCTTAGAAGTCAATGCCCGAAGCATAAAATGCAATAAAAATACAACAGTTTTTCCATCATATAACAGGAATAATTGCAACCAGTTTGAAAGTGATGGTCATTTCTACGTTCCGGGCAACCTAGGCTTCACTCTAGGGCATTGCTCCACCAGATGGAATAGTTAGGGCCAAAGAAGTGAACGCCAGCAGCATAAAATACAATATAAATACAACAGTTTTTCCATCGTATAAAATGAATAATTGCAAACATTGCGAAAGTAATGGTCATTCTACGTTCCGGGCAACCTAGGCGTCACTCTAGTGCGTTGCTCCACCACATCTAATAGCTACGGCCTTAGACGTCAACGACAGAAGCTTAAAATACAATAAAGATGCAACAGCTTTTCCATCGTATAAAAAGAATAATTGCAACCAGCGTGAAAGTTATTGTCTTTTCCACTTTCCGCGCAACCTAGGCTTCACCCTAGGGCGTTGCTCCAACAGATTGAATAGTTAGGACCTTAGAAGTCAATGCCCGAAGCATAAAATGCAATAAAAATACAACAGTTTTTCCATCATATAACAGGAATAATAGCAACCCGTGTGAAAGTGATGGCCATTTCTACGTTCCGGGCAACCTAGGCTTCACTCTAGGGCATTGCTCCACCAGATCGAATAGTTTGTGCCTTAGAATTCAACGCCAGCAGCATAAAATACAATATAAGTACAACAGTTTTTCCATCGTATAAAATGAATAATTGCAAACATTGCGAATGTAATGGTCATTCCACGTTCCGGGCAACGTAGGCGTCACTCTAGTGCGTTGCTCCACCACATCTAATAGCTACGGCCTTAGACGTCAACGACAGAAGCATAAAATACAATAAAGATGTAAAAGCTTTTCCATCGTATAAAACGAATCATTGCAACCAGTGTGAAAGTTAATATCATTTCTACTTCCCGCGCAACCTAGGTTTCACCCTAGGGCGTTGCTCCAACAGATTGAATAGTTAGGACCTTAGAAGCCAGTGCCCGAAGCATAAAATGCAATAAAAATACAACAGTTATCCATCATATAACTGGAATAATTGCAACCAGTTTGAAAGCGATGGTCATTTCTACGTACCGGGCAACCTAGGCTTCACTCTATGGCGTTGCTCCACCAGATCGAATAGTTAGTGCCTTAGAAGTCAACGCCAGAAGCATAATGTACAATATAAATGCAACAGTTTTTCCATCGTATAAAACGAATAATAGCAACCAGTGTGAAAGTTATGGTCATTTCTCCGTTCCCGGCAACCTAGGCTTCACCCCAGGGCGTTGTTCCACCAGACCGAATAGTTAGGGCCAAAGAACTGAACGCCAGCAGCATAAAATACAATATAAATACAACAGTTTTTCCATCATATAAAACGGATAATTGCAACAAGTATGAAAGTTATGGTCATTTCTACGTTCCGGGCAACCTAGGCTTCACTCTATGGCGTCCTTGCACTACATCGAATAGCTACGGCCTCAGAAGTCACCGCCTGAAGCATAAAATACAATAAAAATACAACAGTCTTTCGTCCTATAACAGGAGTAATTGCAACCCGTGTGAAAGTGATGGTCACTTCAATATTCCAGGCAACCTAGGCTTCACTCTAGGGCGTTGCTCCACCAGATCGAATAGTTAGGGCGTTAGAAGTCAACGCCAGTAGCATAAAATACAATATAAGTACAACAGTTTTTCCATCGTATAAAATGTATAATTGCAAACATTGCGAAAGTAATGGTCATTCCACGTTCAGGGCAACCTAGGCGTCACTCTAGTGCGTTGCTCCACCACATCTGCTAGCTACGGCCTTAGACGTCAACGACAGAATCATAAAATACAATAAAGATGCAACAGCTTTTCCATCGTATAAAACGAATAATTGCAACCAGTGTGAAAGTTATTGTCATTTCTACTTTTCGCGCAACCTAGGCTTCACCCTAGCGCGTTGCTCCAACAGATTGAATAGTTAGGACCTTTGAAGTCAATGCCCGAAGCATAAAATGCAATAAAAATACATCAGTTTTTCCATCATATAACAGGCATAATTGCATCCAGTTTGAAAGTGATGGTCATTTCTATGTTCCGGGCAACCTAGGCTTCACTTGTAGGGCGTTACACCGCCAGATCGAATAGTTAGTGCCTTAGAAGTCAACGCCAGAAGCATAAAATACAATATAAATACAACAGTTTTTCCATTGTATAAAACGAATAATTGCTACCAGTGCGAAAGTTATGGTCATTTCTACGTTTCGGGCAACCTAGGCTTCACTCTAGGACGTTGCTCCACCAGATCGAATAGTTAGTGCCTTAGAAGTCAACGCCAGAAGCATAAAATACAATATAAATACAACAGTTTTTCCATTGTATAGAACGAATAATTGCTACCAGTGTAAAAGTTAAGGTCAGTTCTACGTTCCGGACAGCCTAGGCCTCACTCTAGGTCGTTGCTCCACCAGATCGAATTGTTAGGGCCTAAGAAGTCAACGCTAGAAGCATAAGAGACAATATAAATATAACAGTTTTTCCGTCGTGTAAAACGAATAATTGCTACCGGTGTGAAAGTTATCGTCATTTCTACTTTCCGGGCAACCTAGGCTTCGCCCTAGTGCGTTGCTCCAACAGATTGAATAGTTAGGACCTTAGAAGTCAACGCCCGATGCATAAAATACAAAATAAATAGAACAGTTTTTGCATCGTGTAAAACGAATAATTGCTACCGGTGTGAAAGTTATGGTCATTTCTACTTTCCGGGCAGCCTAGGCTTCACACTAGGGCGTTGCTCCAACAGATTGAATAGTTAGGGCCTTAGAAGTCAACGGCCGAAGCATAAAATACAAAATAAGTAGAACTGTTTTTCTATCGTATAGAACGAATAATTGCTACCGGTGTGAAAGTTATTTCCATTTCTACGTTGCGGGCAACCTAGGCTTCACCCTAGGGCGTTGTTCCACCATATGGAATAGTTAGGGCACAAGAAGTCAACGCCAGAAGCATAAAATACTATATAAGTACAACAGTTTTTCCATCGTATAAAATGAATAATTGCAAACATTGCGAAAGTAATGGTCGTTCCACGTTCCGGGCAACCTAGGCGTCACTCTAGTGCGTTGCTCCACCACATCTAATAGCTACGGCCTTAGACGTCAAGAACAGAAGCATAAAATACAATAAAGATGCAACAGCTTTTCCATCGTATAAAACGATTAATTGCAACCAGTGTGAAAGTTACTGTCATTTCTACTTTTCGCGCAACCTAGGCTCCACCCTAGCGCGTTGCTCCAACAGATTGAATAGTTAGGACCTTAGAAGTCAATGCCCGAAGCATAAAATGCAATAAAAATTCAACAGTTTTTCCGTCATATAACAGGAATAATTGCAACCCGTGTGAAAGTGATGGTCACTTGTACGTTCCAGGCAACCTAGGCTTCACTCTAGGGCGTTGTTCCACCAGATCGAATTGTTAGGGCCTAAGAAGTCAACGCCAGAAGCATAAGATACAATATAAATATAACAGTTTTTCCATCGTATAGAACGAATAATAGCAACCAGTGTGAAAGTTATGGTCATTTCTACGTTCCGGGCAACCTAGGCTTCACTCTAGGGCGTTGTTCCACCAGATCGAACACCTAGGGCCTAAGAAGGCAACGCCGGAAGCATACAATACAATATAAATATAACAGTTTCTCCATCGTATAAAACGAATAATAGCGACCAGTGTGAAGGTTATGGTCATTTCTACGTTCCCCGCAACCTAGGCTTCACCCCAGGGCGTTGTTCCACCAGATCGAATAGTTAGGGCCTAAGAAGTGAACGCCAGCAGCATAAAATACAATATAAATGCAATAGCTCTTCCATCGTATAAAACGAATAATTGCAACCAGTGTGAAAGTTATTGTCATTTCTACTTTTCGCGCAACCTAGGCTTCACCCTAGCGCGTTGCTCCAACAGATTGAATAGTTAGGACCTTAGAAGTCAATGCCCGAAGCATAAAATGCAATAAAAATACAACAGTTTTTCCATCATATAACAGGAATAATTGCAACCAGTTTGAAAGTTATGGTCATTTCTACGTTCCGGGCAACCTAGGCTTCACTATAGGGACGTTGCACTGCCAGATCGAATAGTTAGTGCCTTAGATGTCAACGCCAGAAGCATAAAATACAATATAAATACAACAGTTTTTCCATTGTATAGAACGAATAATTGCTACCAGTGTGAAAGTTATGGTCATTTCTACGTTCCGGGCAGCCTAGGCTTCACTCTAGGACGTTGCTCCACCAGATCGAATAGTTAGTGCCTTAGAAGTCAACGCCAGAAGCATAAAATACAATATAAATACAACAGTTTTTCCATTGTATATAACGAATAATTGCTACCAGTGTAAAAGTTAAGGTCAGTTCTATGTTCCGGACAGCCTAGGCCTCACTCTAGGTCGTTGTTCCACCAGATCGAATTGTTAGGGCCTAAGAAGTCAACGCCAGAAGCATAAGAGACAATATAAATATAACAGTTTTTCCGTCGTGTAAAACGAATAATTGCTACCGGTGTGAAAGTTATCGTCATTTCTATTTTCCGGGCAACCTAGGCTTCGCCCTAGTGCGTTGCTCCAACAGATTGAATAGTTAGGACCTTAGAAGTCAACGCCCGATGCATAAAATACAAAATAAATAGAACAGTTTTTCCATCGTGTAAAACGAATAATTGCTACCGGTGTGAAAGTTATGGTCATTTCTACTTTCCGGGCATCCTAGGCTTCACACTAGGGCGTTGCTCCAACAGATTGAATAGTTAGGGCCTTAGAAGTCAACGGCCGAAGCATAAAATACAAAATAAGTAGAACTGTTTTTCTATCGTATAGAACGAATAATTGCTACCGGTGTGAAAGTTATTTCCATTTCTACGTTGCGGGCAACCTAGGCTTCACCCTAGGGCGTTGTCCCACCATATGGAATAGTTAGGGCACAAGAAGTCAACGCCAGAAGCATAAAATACTATATAAGTACAACAGTTTTTCCATCGTATAAAATGAATAATTGCAAACATTGCGAAAGTAATGGTCGTTCCACGTTCCGGGCAACCTAGGCGTCACTCTGGTGCGTTGCTCCACCACATCTAATAGCTACGGCCTTAGACGTCAAGAACAGAAGCATAAAATACATTAAAGATGCAACAGCTTTTCCATCGTACAAAACGAATAATTGCAACCAGTGTGAAAGTTATTGTCATTTCTACTTCCCGCGCAACCTAGGCTTCACCCTAGGGCGTTGCTCCAACAGATTGAATAGTTAGGACCATAGAAGTCAGTGCCCGAAGCATAAAATGCAATAAAAATACAACAGTTATCCATCATATAACAGGAATAATTGCAACCAGTTTGAAAGCGATGGTCATTTCTACGTTCCGGGATACCCAGGCCTCACTCTAGGTCGTTGTTCCACCAGATCGAATTGTTAGGGTCTAAGAAGTCAACGCCAGAAGCATTAGATACAGTATAAATATAACAGTTTTTCCATCGTATAGAACGAATAATAGCAACCAGTGTGAAAGTTATGGTCATTTCTACGTTCCGGGCAACCTAGGCTTCACCCCAGGGCGTTGTTCCACCACATCGAATAGTTAGGGCCTAAGAAGTGAACGCCAGCAGCATAAAATACAATATAAATACAACAGTTTTTCCATCATATAAAACGAATAATTGCCACCAGTATGAAAGTTATGGTCATTTCTACGTTCCGGGCAGCCTAGGCTTCACTCTATGGCGTTCTTCCACCACATCGAATAGCTACGGCCTCAGAAGTCAACGCCTGAAGCATAAAATACAATAAAAATACAACAGTCTTTCCATCCTATAATAGGAATAATTGCGACCCGTGTGAAAGTTATTTCCATTTCTACGTTGCGGGAAACCTAGGCTTCACCCTAGGGCGTTGTTCCACCAGATGGAATAGTTATGGCATAAGAAGTCAACGCCAGAAGCATAAAATACAATATAAGTACAACACTTTTTCCATCGTATAAAATGAATAATTGCGAACATTGCGAAAGTAATGGTCATTTCTACGTTCAGGGCAACCTAGGCGTCACTCTAGTGCGTTGCTCCAACAGACTGAATAGTTAGGGACTTAGAAGTCAACGCCCGATGCATAAAATACAAAATAAATAGAACAGCTTTTCCATCGTATAAAACGAATAATTGCAAGCAGTATGAAAGTTATGGTCATTTCTACGTTCCCGGCAACCTAGGCTTCACTCTAGGGAGTTGTTCCACAAGATCTAACACCTAGGGCCTAAGAAGGCAACGCCAGAAGCATAAAATACAATATAAATATAACAGTTTCTCCATCGTATAAAACGAATAATAGCGACCAGTGTGAAAGTTATGGTCATTTCTACGTTCCCGGCAACCTAGGCTTCACCCCAGGGCGTTGTTCCACCAGATCGAATAGTTAGGGCCTAAGAAGTGAACGACAGCAGCATAAAATACAAAATAAATAGAACTGTTTTTCTATCGTATAAAACGAATAATTGCTACCGGTGTGAAAGTTATTTCCATTTCTACGTTGCGGGCAACCTAGGCTTCACCCTAGGGCGTTGTTCCACCAGATGGAATAGTTAGGGCTTAAGAAGTCAACGCCAGAAGCATAAAATACAATATAAGTCCAACAGTTTTTCCATCCTATAACAGGAATAATTGCAACCCGTGTGAAAGTGATGGTCACTTGTACGTTCCAGGCAACCTAGGCTTCACTCTAGGGCGTTGTTCCACCAGATCGAATTGTTAGAGCCTAAGAAGTCAACGCCAGAAGCATAAGATACAATATAAATATAACAGTCTTTCCATCGTATAGAACGAATAATAGCATCCAGTGTGAAAGTTATGGTCATTTCTACGTTCCTTTCAACCTAGGCTTCACTCTAGGGCGTGCTCCACCAGATCAAACAGTTAGGGCCTTAGAAGTCAACGCCCGAAGCATAAAATACAAAATAAATAGAACAGTTTTTCCATCATATAAAACGAATAATAGCAACCAGTGTCAAAGTTACGGTCATTTCTACGTTCCGGGCAACCTAGGCTTCACCCCAGGGCGTTGTTCCACCTGATCGAATAGTTAGGGCCTAAGAAGTGAACGCCAGCAGCATAAAATACAATATAAATACAACAGTTCTTCCATCATATAAAACGAATGATTGCAACCAGTATGAAAGTTATGGTCATTTCTACGTTCCGGGCAACCTAGGCTTCACTCTATGGCGTTCTTCCACCACATCGAATAGCTGCGGCCACAGAAGTCAACGCCTGAAGCATAAAATACAATAAAAATACAACAGTCCTTCCATCCTATAACAGGAATAATTGCAACCCGTGTGAAAGTGATGGTCATTTGTACGTTATAGGCAACCTAGGATTCACTCTAGGGCGTTGTTCCATCAGATCGAATTGTTACGGCCTAAGAAGTCAACACCAGGAGCATGAGATACAAAATAAATAGAACAGTTTTTCCATCGTATAAAACGAATAACAGCAACCAGTGTCAAAGTTATGGTCATTTCTACGTTCCGGGCAACCTAGGCTTCACTCTATGGCGTTCTCCCACCACATCGAATAGCTGCGGCCTCAGAAGTCAACGCCTGAAGCATAAAATACAATAAAAATACAACAGCTATCCATCATATAACAGGAATAATTGCAACCAGTTTGAAAGCGATGGTCATTTCTACGTTCCGGTCAACCTAGGCTTCACTCTAGGGCGTTGCTCCACCAGATCGAATAGTTAGTGCCTTAGAAGTCAACGCCAGAAGCATAATATAGAATGTAAATGCAACAGTTTTTCCATCGTATAAAATAAATAATTCCAAACATTGCGAAAGTATGGTCATTTCTACGTTCAGGGCAACCTAGGCGTCACTCTAGTGCGTTGCTCCAACACATCTGATAGCTACGGCAATAGACGTCAACGACAGAAGCATAAAATACAATATAAATACAACAGTTTTTCCATCCTATAAAACGAATAATAGCAACCAGTGTGAAAGTTATGGTCATTTCTACGTTCCGGGCAACCTAGGCTTCACCCCAGGGCGTTCTGCCACCAGATCGAATAGTTAGGGCCTAAGAACTGAACGCCAGCAGCATAAAATACAATATAAATACAACAGTTTTTCCATCATATAAAACGAATAATTGCCACCAGTATGAAAGTTATGGTCATTTCTACGTTCCGGGCAACCTAGGCTTCACTCTATGGCGTTCTTCCACCACATCGAATAGCTACGGGCACAGAAGTCAACGCCTGAAGCATAAAATACAATAAAAATACAACAGTCTTTCCATCCTATAACAGGAATAATTGCAACCCGTGTGAAAGTGATGGTCATTTGTACGTTCCAGGCAACCTAGGCTTCACTCTAGGGCGTTGTTCCACCAGATCGAATTGTTAGGGCCTAAGAAGTCAACGCCAGAAGCATAAGGTACAATATAAATATAACAGTTTTTCCATCGTATAGAACGAATGATAGCAACCAGTGTGAAAGTTATGGTCATTCCACGTTCCGGGCAACCTAGGCGTCACTCTAGTGCGTTGCTCCAGCACATCTAATAGCTACGGCCTTAGACGTCAACGACAGAAGCATAAAATACAATAAAGATGCAACAGCTTTTCCATCGTATAAAACGAATAATTGCAACCAGTGTGAAAGTTATTGTCATTTCTACTTTCCGCGCAACCTAGGCTTCACCCTAGCGCGTTGCTCCAACAGATTGAATAGTTAGGACCTTAGAAGTCAATGCCCGAAGCCTAAAATGCAATAAAAATACAACAGTTTTTCCATCATAGAACAGGAATAATTGCAACCAGTGTGAAAGTTATTGTCATTTCTACTTTCCGCGCAACCTAGGCTTCACCCTAGCGCGTTGCTCCAACAGATTGAATAGTTAGTGCCTTAGAAGTGAACGCCAGAAGCATAAAACACAATTTAAATACAACAGTTTTTCCATCGTATATACGAATAATTGCTACCGGTGTGAAAGTTATTTCCATTTCTACGTTGCGGGCAACCTAGGCTTCACCCTAGGGCGTTGTTCCACCATATGGAATAGTTAGGGCACAAGAAGTCAACGCCAGAAGCATAAAATGCAATATAAGTACAACAGTTTTTCCATCGTATAAAATGAATAATTGCAAACATTGCGAAAGTAATGGTCATTTCACGTTCCGGGCAACCTAGGCGTCACTCTAGTGCGTTGCTCCACCACATCTAATAGCTATGGCCTTAGACGTCAACGACAGAAGCATAAAATACAATAAAGATGCAACAGCTTTTCCATCGTATAAAACGAATAATTGCAACCAGTGAGAAAGTTATTGTCATTTCTACTTTCCGCGCAACCTAGGCTTCACCCTAGCGCGTTGCTCCAACAGATTGAATAGTTAGGACCTTAGAAGTCAATGCCCGAAGCTTAAAATGCAATAAAAATACAACAGTTTTTCCATCATAGAACAGGAATAATTGCAACCAGTTTGAAAGTGATGGTCATTTCTACGTTCCGGGCAACCTAGGCTTCACTCTAGGGCGTTGCACCGCCAGATCGAATAGTTAGTGCCTTAGAAGTGAACGCCAGAAGCATAAAACACAATATAAATACAACAGTTTTTCCATCGTATATACGAATAATTGCTACCAGTATGGAAGTGATGGTCATTTCTACGTTCCGGGATACCTAGGCCTCACTCTAGGTCGTTGTTCCACCAGATCGAATTGTTAGGGGTTCAGAAGTCAACGCCAGAAGCATAAGATACAGTATAAATATAACAGTTTTTCCATCGTATAGAACGAATAATAGCAACCAGTGTGAAAGTTATGGTCATTTCTACGTTCCGGGCAACCTAGGCTTCACTCTAGGACGTTGCTCCACCAGATCGAATAGTTAGTGCCTTAGAAGTCAACGCCAGAAGCATAAAATACAATATAAATACAACAGATTTTCCATTGTATAAAACGAATAATTGCTACCGGTGTGAAAGTTATGGTCATTTCTACTTTCCGGGCAACCTAGGCTTCACCCTAGGGCGTTGCTCCAACAGATTGAATAGTTAGGGCCTTAGAAGTCAACGGCCGAAGCATAAAATACAAAATAAATAGAACTGTTTTTCTATCGTATAAAACGAATAATTGCTACCGGTGTGAAAGTTATTTCCATTTCTACGTTGCGGGCAACCTAGGCTTCACCCTAGGGCGTTGTTCCACCATATGGAATAGTTAGGGCACAAGATGTCAACGCCAGAAGCATAAAATACAATATAAGTACAACAGTTTTTCCATCGTATAAAATGAATAATTGCAAACATTGCGAAAGTAATGGTCATTCCACGTTCCGGGCAACCTAGGCGTCACTCTAGTGCGTTGCTCCACCACATCTAATAGCTATGGCCTTAGACGTCAACGACAGAAGCATAAAATACAATAAAGATGCAACAGCTCTTCCATCGTATAAAACGAATAATTGCAACCAGTGAGAAAGTTATTGTCATTTCTACTTTCCGCGCAACCTAGGCTACACCCTAGCGCGTTGCTCCAACAGATTGAATAGTTAGGACCTTAGAAGTCAATGCCCGAAGCATAAAATGCAATAAAAATACAACAGTTTTTGCATCATAGAACAGGAATAATTGCAACCAGTTTGAAAGTGATGGTCATTTCTACGTTCCGGGCAACCTAGGCTTCACTCTAGGGCGTTGCACCGCCAGATCGAATAGTTAGTGCCTTAGAAGTGAACGCCAGAAGCATAAAACACAATATAAATACAACAGTTTTTCCATCGTATATACGAATAATTGCTACCAGTATGGAAGTGATGGTCATTTCTACGTTCCGGGATACCTAGTCCTCACTCTAGGTCGTTGTTCCACCAGATCGAATTGTTAGGGCCTAAGAAGTCAACGCCAGAAGCATAAGATACAGTATAAATATAACAGTTTTTCCATTGTATAGAACGAATAATTGCTACCAGTGTAAAAGTTAAGGTCAGTTCTACGTTCCGGACAGCCTAGGCCTCACTCTAGGTCGTTGCTCCACCAGATCGAATTGTTAGGGCCTAAGAAGTCAACGCCAGAAGCATAAGAGACAATATAAATATAATAGCTTTTCCGTCGTGTAAAACGAATAATTGCTACCGGTGTGAAAGTTATCGTCATTTCTACTTTCCGGGCAACCTAGGCTTCGCCCTAGTGCGTTGCTCCAACAGATTGAATAGTTAGGACCTTAGAAGTCAACGCCCGATGCATAAAATACAAAATAAATAGAACAGTTTTTCCATCGTGTAAAACGAATAATTGCTACCAGTGTGAAAGTTATGGTCTATTCTACGTTCCGGGCAACCTAGGCTTCACTCTAGGGCGTTGCTCCACCAGATCGAATAGTTAGGTCCTTAGAAGTCAACGCCAGAAGCATAAAATACGATATAAATACAACAGCCTTTCCATCGTATAAAAGGAATAATTGCAAGCAGTGTGAAAGTAATGGTCATTTCTACTTTCGGGCAACCTAGGCTTCACTGTATGGCGTTCTTCCACCACATCGAATAGCTACTGCCTCAGAAGTCCACGCCTGAAGCATAAAATGCAATAAAAATACAACAGTCTTTTCATCCCATAACAGGAATAATTGCAACAAGCGTGAAAGTAATGATCATTTCGGCGTTTCGGGCATCCTAGACATAACTCTGAGGCATTGCTCCACCAGATCGAATAATTAGGGCCTTAGAAGTCAACGCCAGAAGCATAAAATACAATATAAATACAACAGTTTTTCCATCGTATAAAACGAATAATTGCAACCAGTATGAAACTTATGGTCATTTCTACTTTCCGAGCAACCTAGGCTTCACCCTAGGTCGATCCTCCAACAGATTGAATAGTTAGGGCCTTAGAAGTCAACGCCCGAAGCATAAAATACAAAATAAATAGAACGGTTTTTCCATTGTATAAAACGAATAATTGCTACCAGTGTAAAATCTATGGTCATTTCTACGTTCCGCGCAACCTAGGCTTCACCATAGGGCGTTGTTCCACCAGATCGAATAGTTAGGGCCTAAGAAGTGAACGCCAGAAGCATAAAATACAATATTAATACAACAGTTTTTCAATCGTATAAACAGAATAATTGCAACAAGCGTGAAAGTAATGATCATTTCGGCGTTTCGGGCATCCTAGACTTAACTCTGAGGCATCGCTCCACCTGATCGAATAGGTAGGGTCTAAGAAGTCAACGCCAGAAGCATAAAATACAATATAAGTACAACAGCTTTGCCATCGTATAAAATGAATAATTGCAAACAGTGTGAAAGATATGGACATTTCTACGTTCCGGGCTACCTAGGCTACACTCTATGGCATTCCTCCACCAAAACGAATAGCAACGGCCTCAGAAGTCAACGCCAGAAGCATAAAATACAATATAAATATAACGGCTTTTCCATCGTATAAAACGAATAATAGCAAACAGTGTGAAAGTAATTGTCATTTCTACGTTCCAGGCAACCTAGGCTTCACTCTAGGTCGTTGCTCCACCAGATCAAATAGCTAGCGACTTAGAATTAAACGCCAGAAGCATAGAAAACAATAAAAATACAAAAGTTTTTCCATCGTATAACAGGAATAATTGCAACCAGTGTGAATGTAATGGTCATTTCTAGGTTCCTGGCAACCTAGGTTTCACTCTACGGCGTTGCTCCACCAGGTCGAGTTGTTAGGGCCTAAGAAGTCAACGCCAGAAGCATAAAATACGATATAAATACAACAGCTTTTACATCGTATAAAACGAGTAATTGCAACCAGTGTGGAAGTTATGGTCATTTCTACGTTCCGGGCAACCTAGGCTTCACTCTATGGCGTTGCTCGAACAGATCGAATAGCTAGGGCCTTAGAAGTCAACGCGCGAAGCATAAAATACAAAATAAATAGAACAGTTTTTCCATCGTATAAAACGAATAATTGCTACCAGTGTGAAAGTTGTGGTCATATCTACGTTCCGGGCAACCTAGGCTTCACTGTCGGGCGTTGCTCCACCAGATCGAAATGTTAGGGCCTAAGAAGTCTACGCCCGAAGCATAAAATACGATATAAATACAACAGCATTTCCATCGTATAAAAGGAATAATTGCAAACAGTGTGAAAGTAGTGGTCATTTCTACGTTCCGGGCAACCTAGGCTTCACTCTACGGCGTTGTTCCACCAGATCGAATAGTTAGGGCCTAAGAAGTCAACACCAGAAGAATAAAATACAAAATATATACAACAGCCTTTACACCGTATAAAACGAATAATTGCAACCTGTGTGAAGGTTATGGTCATATCTACGTTCCGGGCAACCTAGGCTTCACTGTCGGGCGTTGCTCCACCAGATCGAAATGTTAGGGCCTAAGAAGTCTACGCCCGAAGCATAAAATACGATATAAATACAACAGCATTTCCATCGTATTAAATGAATAATTGCAAACAGTGTGAAAGTAGTGGTCATTTCTACGTTCCGGGCAACCTAGGCTTCACTGTAAGGCGTTCTTCCACCACATCGAATAGCTACGGCCTCAGAAGTCCACGCCTGACGCATAAAATACAATAAAAATACAAGAGTCTTTTCATCGTATAACAGGAATATTTGCAACAAGCGTGAAAGTAATGATCATTTCGGCGTTTCGGGCATCCTAGACTTAACTCTGAGGCATTGCTCCACCAGATCGATTATTTAGGGCCTTAGAAGTCAACCCCAGAAGCATAAAATACAATATAAATACAACAGTTTTTCCATCGTATAAAACGAATAATTGCAACCAGTATGAAACTTATGGTCATTTCTACGTACCGGGCAACCTAGGCTTCACTCTAGGGCGTTGCTCTACCAGATCGAATAGTTAGGGCCTTAGAAGTCGACGCCCGAAGCATAAAATACAAAATAAATAGAACAGCTTTTCCATCGTATAAAACGAATAATTGTTACCAGTGTGAAAGTTATGGTCATTTCTACTTCCCGGGCAACCTAGGCTTCACCCTAGGGCGTTGTTCCACCAGATGGAATAGTTTGGGCCTAAGAAGTCAACGCCAGAAGCATAAAATACGATATAAATACAACAGCTTTTCCATCGTATAAAACAAATAATTGCAACCAGTTTGGTAGTGATGGTCATTTCTACGTTCCGGGCAACCTAGGTTCCACTCCAGGGCGTTGCTCCACCAGATCGAATAGTTACGGCCTTAGAAGTCAACGCCCGAAGCATAAAATACAAAATAAATAGAACGGTTTTTCCATTGAATAAAACGAATAAATGCTACCAGTGTAAAAGTTATGGTCATTTCTACGTTCCGGGCAACCTAGGCTTCACCCTAGGGCGTTGTACCACCAGATCGAATAGTTAGGGCCTAAGAAGTGAACGCCAGAAGCATAAAATACAATATAAATACAACAGTTTCTCCATAATATAAAACGAATGATAGCAACCAGTGTGAAAGTTATGGTCATTTATACGTTCCGGGCAACCTAGGCTGCACTCTAGGGCGTTGCTCCACTAGATCGAATTGTTAGGGCCTTAGAAGTCAACGCCCGAAGCATAAAATACAAAATAAATAAAACAGTTTTTCCATCGTATAAAACGAAAAATTGCAAACAGTGTGAAAGATATGGACATTTCTTCGATCCGAGCTACCTAGCCTTCACTCTATGGCGTTCTTCCACCACATCGAATAGCAACGGCCTCAGAAGTCAACGCCAGAAGCATAAAATACGATATAAATACAACAGCTTTTCCATCGTATAAAACAAATAATTGCAACCAGTGTGAAAGTTATGGTCATTTCTACGTTCCGGGCAACCTAGGCTTCACTGTATGGCGTTCTTCCACCACATCGAATAGCTACGGCCTCAGAAGTCAAAGCCTGAAGTATAAAATACAATAAAAATACAACAGTCTTTCCATCCTATAACAGGAATAATTGCAACCCGTGTGAAAGGGATGGTCATTTCTACGTTCCAGGAAACCTAGGCTTCACTCTACGGCGTTGTTCCACCAGATCGAATAGTTAGGGCCTAAGAAGTCAACACCAGAAGAATAAAATACAATAAAAATACAACAGTCTTTCCATCCTATAACAGGAATAATTGCAACCCGTGTAAAAGTGATGGTCATTTCTACGTTCCGGGCAACCTAGGCTTCACTCTACGGCGTTGTTCCACCAGATCGAATAGTTAGGGCCTAAGAAGTCAACACCAGAAGAATAAAATACAAAATATATAGAACAGTTTTTCCATCGTATAAAACGAATAATTGCTACCAGTGTGAAAGTTATGGTCATTTCTACTTTCCAGGCAACCTAGGCGTCACCCTGGGGCGTTGTTCCACCAGATGGAATAGTTAGGGCCTAAGAAGTCAACGCCGGAAGCATAAAATACGATATAAATACGGCAGCTTTTCCATCGTATAAAACGAATAATTGCAGCCAGTGTGATAGTTATGCTCATTTCTACGTTCCGGGCAACCTAGGCTTCACCCTAGGGCGTTGCTCCAACAGATTGAATAGTTAGGGCCTTAAGAGTCAATGCCCGAAGCATAAAATGCAATAAAAATACAACAGTTTTTCCATCGTATAACAGGAATAGTTGCAACCAGTGTGAAAGGAATGGTCATTTCTACGTTCCGGGCAACTATGTTTCACTCTAGGGCGTTGATCCACCTGAGGGAATAGTTAGGGCCTAAGAAGTCAACGCCAGAAGCATAAAATACCATATAAATACAACAGCTTTTACATCGTATAAAACGAGTAATTGCAACCAGTGTGGAAGTTATGGTCATTTCTACGTTCCGGGCAACCTAGGCTTCACTCTATGGCGTTGCTCGAACAGATCGAATAGCTAGGGCCTCAGAAGTCAACGCGCGAAGCATAAAATACAAAATAAATAGAACAGTTTTTCCATCGTATAAAACGAATAATTGCTACCAGTGTGAAAGTTGTGGTCATATCTACGTTCCGGGCAACCTAGGCTTCACTGTCGGGCGTTGCTCCACCAGATCGAAATGTTAGGGCCTAAGAAGTCTACGCCCGAAGCATAAAATACGATATAAATACAACAGCATTTCCATCGTATAAAAGGAATAATTGCAAACAGTGTGAAAGTAGTGGTCATTTCTACGTTCCGGGCAACCTAGGCTTCACTCTACGGCGTTGTTCCACCAGATCGAATAGTTAGGGCCTAAGAAGTCAACACCAGAAGAATAAAATACAAAATATATACAACAGCCTTTACACCGTATAAAACGAATAATTGCAACCTGTGTGAAGGTTATGGTCATATCTACGTTCCGGGCAACCTAGGCTTCACTGTCGGGCGTTGCTCCACCAGGTCGAAATGTTAGGGCCTAAGAAGTCTACGCCCGAAGCATAAAATACGATATAAATACAACAGCATTTCCATCGTATTAAATGAATAATTGCAAACAGTGTGAAAGTAGTGGTCATTTCTACGTTCCGGGCAACCTAGGCTTCACTGTAAGGCGTTCTTCCACCACATCGAATAGCTACGGCCTCAGAAGTCCACGCCTGACGCATAAAATACAATAAAAATACAACAGTCTTTTCATCGTATAACAGGAATATTTGCAACAAGCGTGAAAGTAATGATCATTTCGGCGTTTCGGGCATCCTAGACTTAACTCTGAGGCATTGCTCCACCAGATCGATTATTTAGGGCCTTAGAAGTCAACCCCAGAAGCATAAAATACAATATAAATACAACAGTTTTTCCATCGTATAAAACGAATAATTGCAACCAGTATGAAACTTATGGTCATTTCTACGTACCGGGCAACCTAGGCTTCACTCTAGGGCGTTGCTCTACCAGATCGAATAGTTAGGGCCTAAGAAGTCAACGCCAGAAGCATAAAATACGATATAAATACAACAGCTTTTCCATCGGATGAAACAAATAATTGCAACCAGTTTGATAGTGATGGTCATTTCTACGTTCCGGGCAACCTAGGTTCCACTCCAGGGCGTTGCTCCACCAGATCGAATAGTTACGGCCTTAGAAGTCAACGCCCGAAGCATAAAATACAAAATAAATAGAACGGTTTTTCCATTGAATAAAACGAATAAATGCTACCAGTGTAAAAGTTATGGTCATTTCTACGTTTCGGGCAACCTAGGCTTCACCCTAGGGCGTTGTACCACCAGATCGAATAGATAGGGCCTAAGAAGTGAACGCCAGAAGCATAAAATACAATATAAATACAACAGTTTTTCCATCGTATAAAACGAATAATTGCAACCAGTATGAAACTTATGGTCATTTCTACGTACCGGGCACCCTAGGCTTCACTCTAGGGCGTTGCTCTACCAGATCGAATAGTTAGGGCCTTAGAAGTCAACGCCCGAAGCATAAAATACAAAATAAATAGAACAGCTTTTCCATCGTATAAAACGAATAATTGTTACCAGTGTGAAAGTTATGGTCATTTCTACTTCCCGGGCAACCTGGGCTTCACCCTAGGGCGTTGTACCACCAGATCGAATAGTTAGGGCCTAAGAAGTGAACGCCAGAAGCATAAAATACAATATAAATACATCAGTTTTTCCATCGTATAAAACGAATAATTGCAACCAGTATGAAACTTATGGTCATTTCTACGTACCGGGCAACCTAGGCTTCACTCTAGGGCGTTGCTCTACCAGATCGAATAGTTAGGGCCTTAGAAGTCAACGCCCGAAGCATAAAATACAAAATAAATAGAACAGCTTTTCCATCGTATAAAACGAATAATTGTTACCAGTGTGAAAGTTATGGTCATTTCTACTTCCCGGGCAACCTAGGCTTCACCCTAGGGCGTTGTTCCACCAGATGGAATAGTTAGGGCCTAAGAAGTCAACGCCAGAAGCATAAAATACGATATAAATACAACAGCTTTTCCATCGTATGAAACAAATAATTGCAACCAGTTTAATAGTGATGGTCATTTCTACGTACCGGGCAACCTAGGCTTCACTCTAGGGCGTTGCTCCACCAGATCGAATAGTTAGGGCCTTAGAAGTCAACGACCGAAGCATAAAATATTAAATAAATAGAACAGTTTTTCCATCGTATAAAACGAATAATTGCTACCAGTGTGAAAGTTATGGTCATTTCTACTTTCCGGGCAACCTAGACTTCACCCTAGGGCGTTGTTCCACCAGATGGAATAGTTAGGGCCTAAGAAGTCAACGCCTGAAGTATAAAATACAATAAAAATACAACAGTCTTTCCATCCTATAACAGGAATAATTGCAACAAGCGTGAAAGTAATGATCATTTCGACGTTTCGGGCATCCTACACCTAACTCTGAGGCATCGATCCACCTGATCGAATAGTTAGGGCCTAAGAAGTCAACGCCAGAAGCTAAAAATACAATATAAATACCACAGCTTTGCCATCGTATAAAATGAATAATTGCAAACAGTGTGAAAGATATGGACATTTCTACGTTCCGGGCTTCCTAGGCTTCACTCTATGGCGTTCTTCGACCACATCGAATAGCAACGGCCTCAGAAGTCAACGCCAGAAGCATAAAATACGATAAAGATGCACCTGTTTTTCCATCGTATAAAACGAGTAATTGCAACCAGTGTGAAAGTTATGGTCATTTCTACATTCCGAGCAACCTAGGCTTCACTCTAGGGCGTTGCTCCACCAGATCGAATAGTTAGGGCCTTAGAAGTCAACGCCCGAAGCATAAAATACAAAATAAATAGAACAGTTTTTCCAGTGTATTAAACGAATAATTGCTACCAGTGTGAAAGTGATGCTCATTTCTACGTTCCGGGCGACCTAGGCTTCACTCTAGGGCGTTGTTCCACCAGATCGAATAGTTAGGGCCTAAGAAGTTAACGCCAGAAGCATAAAATACAATATAAATACAACAGTTTTTCCATCCTATAAAGCGAATAATTGCGACCAGTACGAAAGTTATGGTAATTTCTACGTTCCGGGCAACCTTGGTTTCACTCTATGGCGTTGCTCCACCAGATCGCATAACTAGGGACTTAGAATTCAACGCCATAAGAATAAAATACAATATATGTACAACAGTTTTTCCATCGTATAAAATGAATAATTGGAAACATTGTGAAAGTAATGGTCATTTCTACGTTCCAGGCAACCTAGGCGTCACTCTAGGGCGTTACTCCACCACATCTAATAGCTACGGCCTTAGAAGTCAACGCTAGAAGCATAAAATACAATAAGAATGCAACAGTCTTTCCATCGTATAGCATGAATAATTGCAGCGGGTGTGAAAGTTCTTGTCATTTCTACGTTCCGGGCAACCTAGGCTTCACTCTAGGGCGTTGGTCCACCAGATGGAATAGTTAGGGCATAAGAAGTCAACGCCAGAAGCATAAAATACGGAATAAATACAA
Source organism: Calliopsis andreniformis (assembly GCF_051401765.1). Classification (NCBI taxonomy): domain Eukaryota; kingdom Metazoa; phylum Arthropoda; class Insecta; order Hymenoptera; family Andrenidae; genus Calliopsis; species Calliopsis andreniformis. The sequence continues at coordinate 1,282,638 of NW_027480433.1, forward strand.
CAGCTTTTCCATCGTATAAAACAAATAATTGCAACCAGTATCAAAGATATGGTCATTTCTACTTTCCGGGCAACCTAGGCTTGACTGTAGGGTGTTGCTCCACCAGATCGAATAGGTAGGGCCAAAGAAGTCAACGCCCGAAGCATAAAATACATAATAAATAGAACAGCTTTTCCATTGTATAAAACGAATAATTGCTACCAGTGTGAAAGTTATGTTCTTTTCTACGTTCCGGGCAACCTAGGCTTCACTCTAGGGCGTTGCTCCACCAGATCGAATAGTTAGGGCCTTAGAAGTCAACGCCCGAAGCATAAAATACAAAATAAATAGAACAGTTTTTCCAGTGTATTAAACGAATAATTGCTACCAGTGTGAAAGTGATGCTCATTTCTGCGTTCCGGGCGACCTAGGCTTCACTCTAGGGCGTTGTTCCACCAGATCGAAAAGTTAGGGCCTAAGAAGTCAACGCCAGAAGCATAAAATACAATATAAATGTAACAGTTTTTCCATCGTATAAAACGAATAATAGCAACCAGTGTGAAAGTTATGGTCATTTCTACGTTCCGGGCAGCCTAGGCTTCACTGTAGGGTGTTGCTCCACCAAATCGAATAGGTAGGGCCATAGAAGTCAACGCTCGAAGCATAAAATACATTAAATATACAATAGTTTTTCCATCGTATAACAGGAATAATTGCAATCAGTGTGAAAGTGTTGGTCATTTCTACGTTCTGGGCAACCTAGGTTTCACTCTAGGGCGTTGCTCCACCAGATCGAATAGTGAGGGCATTAGAAGTCAACGCCCGAAGCATAAAATACGATACAAAATACAACAGCTTTTCCATCGTATAAAACGAATAATTGGGACCAGTGTGAAAGTTATAGTCATTTCTACATTACGAGCAACCTAGCTTTCAATCTAGGGCGTGCTCCACCAGATCGAATAGCTAGCGACTTGGAATTCAACGCCAGAAGAATAAAATACAATATAAGTACAACAGTTTTTCCATTGTATAAAATGAATAATTGCAAACATTGTGAAATTAATGGTCATTTCTACGTTCCGGGCAACCTAGGCTTCACCCTAGGGCGCTGCTCCACCAGAACGAATGGTTAGTGCCCTAGAAGTCAGCGCCAGAAGCATAAAATACAATATAGATGCAACAGTTTTTCCATCGTATAAAACGAATAATTGCAACCAGTATGAAAGTTATGGTCATTTCTACTTTATGGGCAACCTAGGCTTCATCCTATGGCGTTGTTCCAACAGATTGAATAGTTAGGGCCTTAGAAGTCAACGCCCGAAGTATGAAATACAAAATAAATAGAACAGTTGTTCCATCGTATAAAACGAATAATTGCTACCAGTTTGAAAGTTATGGTAATTTCTACGTTCCGGGCAACCCTGGTTTAACTCTATGGCGTTGCTCCACCAGATCGCATAGCTAGGGACTTAGAATTCAACGCCATAAGAATAAAATACAATATAAGTACAACAGTTTTTCCATCGTATAAAATGAATAATTGGAAACATTGTGAAAGTAATGGTCATTTCCACGTTCCAGGCAACCTAGGCGTCACTCTGGGGCGTTACTCCACCACATCTAATAGCTACGGCCTTAGAAGTCAACGCTAGATGCATAAAATACAATAAAAATGCAACAGTTTTTCCATCGTATAGCATGAATAATTGCAACGGGTGTGAATGTTATGGTCATTTCTACGTTCCGGGCAACCTAGGCTTGACTGTAGGGTGTTGCTCCACCAGATCGAATAGGTAGGGCCAAAGAAGTCAACGCCCGAAGCATAAAATACATAATAAATAGAACAGCTTTTCCATTGTATAAAACGAATAATTGCTACCAGTGTGAAAGTTATGTTCTTTTCTACGTTCCGGGCAACCTAGGCTTCACTCTAGGGCGTTGCTCCACCAGATCGAATAGTTAGGGCCTTAGAAGTCAACGCCCGAAGCATAAAATACAAAATAAATAGAACAGTTTTTCCAGTGTATTAAACGAATAATTGCTACCAGTGTGAAAGTGATGCTCATTTCTACGTTCCGGGCGACCTAGGCTTCACTCTAGGGCGTTGTTCCACCAGATCGAAAAGTTAGGGCCTAAGAAGTCAACGCCAGAAGCATAAAATACAATATAAATGTAACAGTTTTTCCATCGTATAAAACGAATAATAGCAACCAGTGTGAAAGTTCTGGTCATTTCTACGTTCCGGGCAGCCTAGGTTTCACTGTAGGGTGTTGCTCCACCAAATCGAATAGGTAGGGCCATAGAAGTCAACGCCCGAAGCATAAAATACAATAAATATACAAGAGTTTTTCCATCGTATAACAGGAATAATTGCAATCAGTGTGAAAGTTCTGGTCATTTCTACGTTCCGGGCAGCCTAGGCTACACTTTAGGGCGTTGCACCACCTGATCGAATAGTTAGGGCCTTAGAAGTCATCGCCCGAAGCATAAAATACAAAATAAGTAGAACAGTTTTTCCATTGTATAAAACGAATAATTGCTACCAGTGGGAGAGTTATGTTCATTTCTACGCTTCTGACAACCTAGGCTTCACTGTAGGGAGTTGCTCCACCAAATCGAATAGGTAGGGCCATGGAAGTCAGCGCCCGAAGCATAAAATACAATAAATATACAAGAGTTTTTCCATCGTATAACAGGAATAATTGCAACCAGTGTGAAAGTGATGGTCATTTCTACGTTCTGGGCAACCTAGGCTTCACTCTAGGGCGTCGTTCCACCAGATCGAATAGTTAGGGCCTAAGAAGTCAACGCCAGAAGCATAAAATACAATATAAATATAACAGTTTTTCCATCGTATAAAACGAATAATTGCAACAAGTATGAAAGTTGTGGTTATTTCTACTTTCCGGGCAACCTAGGCTTCACCCTAGGGCGTTGCTCCAACAGATTGAATAGTTAGGGCCTTAGAAGTCAACGCCCGAAGCATAATATACAAAATAAATAGAACAGTTTTTCCATCGTATAAAACAAATAATTGCTACCGGTGTGAAAGTTATGGTCATTTCTACGTTCCGGGCAACCCAGGCTTCTCCCTAGGGCGTTGTTCCACCAGATGGAATAGTTAGGGCATAAGAAGTCAACGCCAGAAGCATAAAATACGGTATAAATACAACAGCTTTTCCATCGTATAAAACAAATAATTGCAACCAGTATGAAAGATATGGTCATTTCTACTTTCCGGGCAACCTAGGCTTCACTCTAGGGCGTTGCTCCACCACATCGAATAGGTAGGGCCATGGAAGTCAACGCCCGAAGCACAAAATACAAGATAAGTAGTACAGCTTTTCCATTGTATATAACGAATAATTGCTACCAGTGTGAAAGTTATGTTCTTTTCTACGTCCCGGGCAACCTAGGCTTCACTCTAGGGCGTTGCTCCACCAGATCGAATAGTTAGGGCCATGGAAGTCAACGCCCGAAGCACAAAATACAAAATAAGTAGAACAGCTTTTCCATTGTATATAACGAATAATTGCTACCAGTGTGAAAGTTATGGTCATTTCTACGTTCTTGCAACCTAGGCTTCACCCCAGGGCGTTGTTCCACCAGATCGAATAGTTAGGGCCTAAGAAGTTAACGCCAGAAGCATAAAATACAATATAAATACAACAGATATTCCATCCTATAAAGCGAATAATTGCGACCAGTACGAAAGTTATGGTAATTTCTACGTTCCGGGCAACCTTGGTTTCACTCTATGGCGTTGCTCCACCAGATCGCATAACTAGGGACTTAGAATTCAACGCCATAAGAATAAAATACAATATATGTACAACAGTTTTTCCATCGTATAAAATGAATAATTGGAAACATTGTGAAAGTAATGGTCATTTCTACGTTCCAGGCAACCTAGGCGTCACTCTAGGGCGTTACTCCACCACATCTAATAGCTACGGCCTTAGAAGTCAACGCTAGAAGCATAAAATACAATAAGAATGCAACAGTTTTTCCATCGTATAGCATGAATAATTGCAGCGGGTGTGAAAGTTCTTGTCATTTCTACGTTCCGGGCAACCTAGGCTTCACTCTAGGGCGTAGCTCCACCAGATCGAAGAGTTAGGGTCTAAGAAGTCAACACGGGGAGCATAAAATACAATATAAATACAACAGCTTTTCCATCGTAGAAAACGAATAATTGCAACGGGTGTGAATGTTATGGTCATTTCTACGTTCCGGGCAACCTAGGCTTGACTGTAGGGTGTTGCTCCACCAGATCGAATAGGTAGGGCCAAAGAAGTCAACGCCCGAAGCATAAAATACATAATATATACAACAGCTTTTCCATTGTATAAAACGAATAATTGCTACCAGTGTGAAAGTTATGTTCATTTCTACGTTCCGGGCAACCTAGGCTTCACTCTAGGGCGTTGCTCCACCAGATCGAATAGTTAGGGCCTTAGAAGTCAACGCCCGAAGCATAAAATACAAAATAAATAGAACAGTTTTTCCAGTGTATTAAACGAATAATTGCTACCAGTGTGAAAGTGATGCTCATTTCTACGTTCCGGGCGACCTAGGCTTCACTCTAGGGCGTTGTTCCACCAGATCGAAAAGTTAGGGCCTAAGAAGTCAACGCCAGAAGCATAAAATACAATATAAATGTAACAGTTTTTCCATCGTATAAAACGAATAATTGCTACCGGTGTGAAAGTTATGGTCATTTCTACTTTCCGGGCAACCCAGGCTTCTCCCTAGGGCGTTGTTCCACCAGATGGAATAGTTAGGGCATAAGAAGTCAACGCCAGAAGCATAAAATACGGTATAAATACAACAGCTTTTCCATCGTATAAAACAAATAATTGCAACCAGTATGAAAGATATGGTCATTTCTACTTTCCGGGCAACCTAGGCCTCACCCTAGGGCGTTGCTCCAACAGATTGAATAGGTAGAGCCTTAGAAGTGAACGCCCGAAGCATAAAATACAAAATATATAGAACACTTTTTCCATCGTATAAAACTAATAATTGCAACCAGTGTGAAAGTAATGGGCATTTCTACGTTCCGGGCAACCTAGGCTTCACTCTAGGGCGTTGCTCCACCACATCGAATAGGTAGGGCCATGGAAGTCAACGCCCGAAGCACAAAATACAAAATAAGTAGAACAGCTTTTCCATTGTATATAACGAATAATTGCTACCAGTCTGAAAGTTATGGTCATTTCTACGTTCTTGCAACCTAGGCTTCACCCCAGGGCGTTGTTCCACCAGATCGAATAGTTAGGGCCTAAGAAGTTAACGCCAGAAGCATAAAATACAATATAAATACAACAGATTTTCCATCCTATAAAGCGAATAATTGCGACCAGTACGAAAGTTATGGTAATTTCTACGTTCCGGGCAACCTTGGTTTCACTCTATGGCGTTGCTCCACCAGATCGCATAACTAGGGACTTAGAATTCAACGCCATAAGAATAAAATACAATATATGTACAACAGTTTTTCCATCGTATAAAATGAATAATTGGAAACATTGTGAAAGTAATGGTCATTTCTCCGTTCCAGGCAACCTAGGCGTCACTCTAGGGCGTTACTCCACCACATCTAATAGCTACGGCCTTAGAAGTCAACGCTAGAAGCATAAAATACAATAAGAATGCAACAGTTTTTCCATCGTATAGCATGAATAATTGCAGCGGGTGTGAAAGTTCTTGTCATTTCTACGTTCCGGGCAACCTAGGCTTCACTCTAGGGCGTTGCTCCACCAGATCGAAGAGTTAGGGTCTAAGAAGTCAACACGGGGAGCATAAAATACAATATAAATACAACAGCTTTTCCATCGTAGAAAACGAATAATTGCAACGTGTGTGAATGTTATGGTCATTTCTACGTTCCGGGCAACCTAGGCTTGACTGTAGGGTGTTGCTCCACCAGATCGAATAGGTAGGGCCAAAGAAGTCAACGCCCGAAGCATAAAATACATAATATATACAACAGCTTTTCCATTGTATAAAACGAATAATTGCTACCAGTGTGAAAGTTATGTTCATTTCTACGTTCCGGGCAACCTAGGCTTCACTCTAGGGCGTTGCTCCACCAGATCGAATAGTTAGGGCCTTAGAAGTCAACGCCCGAAGCATAAAATACAAAATAAATAGAACAGTTTTTCCAGTGTATTAAACGAATAATTGCTACCAGTGTGAAAGTGATGCTCATTTCTACGTTCCGGGCGACCTAGGCTTCACTCTAGGGCGTTGTTCCACCAGATCGAAAAGTTAGGGCCTAAGAAGTCAACGCCAGAAGCATAAAATACAATATAAATGTAACAGTTTTTCCATCGTATAAAACGAATAATTGCTACCGGTGTGAAAGTTATGGTCACTTCTACGTTCCGGGCAACCCAGGCTTCTCCCTAGGGCGTTGTTCCACCAGATGGAATAGTTAGGGCATAAGAAGTCAACGCCAGAAGCATAAAATACAATATAGATGCAACAGTTTTTCCATCGTATAAAACGAATAATTGCAACCAGTATGAAAGTTATGGTCATTTCTAATTTACGGGCAACCTAGGCTTCATCCTATGGCGTTGTTCCAACAGATTGAATAGTTAGGGCCTTAGAAGTCAACGCCCGAAGCATGAAATACAAAATAAATAGAACAGTTGTTCCATCGTATAAAACGAATAATTGCTACCAGTTTGAAAGTTATGGTAATTTCTACGTTCCGGGCAACCTTCGGTTAACTCTATGGCGTTGCTCCACCAGATCGCATAGCTAGGGACTTAGAATTCAACGCCATAAGAATAAAATACAACATAAGTACAACAGTTTTTCCATCGTATAAAATGAATAATTGGAAACATTGTGAAAGTAATGGTCATTTCCACGTTCCAGGCAACCTAGGCGTCACTCTGGGGCGTTACTCCACCACATCTAATAGCTACGGCCTTAGAAGTCAACGCTAGATGCATAAAATACAATAAAAATGCAACAGTTTTTCCATCGTATAGCATGAATAATTGCAACGGGTGTGAATGTTATGGTCATTTCTACGTTCCGGGCAACCTAGGCTTGACTGTAGGGTGTTGCTCCACCAGATCGAATAGGTAGGGCCAAAGAAGTCAACGCCCGAAGCATAAAATACATAATAAATAGAACAGCTTTTCCATTGTATAAAACGAATAATTGCTACCAGTGTGAAAGTTATGTTCTTTTCTACGTTCCGGGCAACCTAGGCTTCACTCTAGGGCGTTGCTCCACCAGATCGAATAGTTAGGGCCTTAGAAGTCAACGCCCGAAGCATAAAATACAAAATAAATAGAACAGTTTTTCCAGTGTATTAAACGAATAATTGCTACCAGTGTGAAAGTGATGCTCATTTCTGCGTTCCGGGCGACCTAGGCTTCACTCTAGGGCGTTGTTCTGTCAGATCGAAAAGTTAGGGCCTAAGAAGTCAACGCCAGAAGCATAAAATACAATATAAATGTAACAGTTTTTCCATCGTATAAAACGAATAATAGCAACCAGTGTGAAAGTTCTGGTCATTTCTACGTTCCGGGCAGCCTAGGCTTCACTGTAGGGTGTTGCTCCACCAAATCGAATAGGTAGGGCCATAGAAGTCAACGCTCGAAGCATAAAATACAATAAATATACAAGAGTTTTTCCATCGTATAACAGGAATAATTGCAATCAGTGTGAAAGTGTTGGTCATTTCTACGTTCTGGGCAACCTAGGTTTCACTCTAGGGCGTTGCTCCACCAGATCGAATAGTGAGGGCATTAGAAGTCAACGCCCGAAGCATAAAATACGATACAAAATACAACAGCTTTTCCATCGTATAAAACGAATAATTGGGACCAGTGTGAAAGTTATAGTCATTTCTACATTACGAGCAACCTAGCTTTCAATCTAGTGCGTGCTCCACCAGATCGAATAGCTAGCGACTTGGAATTCAACGCCAGAAGAATAAAATACAATATAAGTACAACAGTTTTTCCATTGTATAAAATGAATAATTGCAAACATTGTGAAATTAATGGTCATTTCTACGTTCCGGGCATCCTAGGCTTCACCCTAGGGCGCTGCTCCACCAGAACGAATGGTTAGTGCCCTAGAAGTCAGCGCCAGAAGCATAAAATACAATATAGATGCAACAGTTTTTCCATCGTATAAAACGAATAATTGCAACCAGTATGAAAGTTATGGTCATTTCTACTTTATGGGCAACCTAGGCTTCATCCTATGGCGTTGTTCCAACAGATTGAATAGTTAGGGCCTTAGAAGTCAACGCCCGAAGCATGAAATACAAAATAAATAGAACAGTTGTTCCATCGTATAAAACGAATAATTGCTACCAGTTTGAAAGTTATGGTAATTTCTACGTTCCGGGCAACCTTGGTTTAACTCTATGGCGTTGCTCCACCAGACCGCATAGCTAGGGACTTAGAATTCAACGCCATAAGAATAAAATACAATATAAGTACAACAGTTTTTCCATCGTATAAAATGAATAATTGGAAACATTGTGAAAGTAACGGTCATTTCCACGTTCCAGGCAACCTAGGCGTCACTCTGGGGCGTTACTCCACCACATCTAATAGCTACGGCCTTAGAAGTCAACGCTAGATGCATAAAATACAATAAAAATGCAACAGTTTTTCCATCGTATAGCATGAATAATTGCAACGGGTGTGAATGTTATGGTCATTTCTACGTTCCGGGCAACCTAGGCTTGACTGTAGGGCGTCGTTCCACCAGATCGAATAGTTAGGGCCTAAGAAGTCAACGCCAGAAGCATAAAATACAATATAAATATAACAGTTTTTCCATCGTATAAAACGAATAATTGCAACAAGTATGAAAGTTGTGGTTATTTCTACTTTCCGGGCAACCTAGGCTTCACCCTATGGCGTTGCTCCAACAGATTCAATAGTTAGGGCCTTAGAAGTCAACGCCCGAAGCATAATATACAAAATAAATAGAACAGTTTTTCCATCGTATAAAACAAATAATTGCTACCGGTGTGAAAGTTATGGTCATTTCTACGTTCCGGGCAACCCAGGCTTCTCCCTAGGGCGTTGTTCCACCAGATGGAATAGTTAGGGCATAAGAAGTCAACGCCAGAAGCATAAAATACGGTATAAATACAACAGCTTTTCCCCGTATAAAACAAATAATTGCAACCAGTATGAAAGATATGGTCATTTCTACTTTCCGGGCAACCCAGGCTTCTCCCTAGGGCGTTGTTCCACCAGATGGAATAGTTAGGGCATAAGAAGTCAACGCCAGAAGCATAAAATACGGTATAAATACAACAGCTTTTCCATCGTATAAAACAAATAATTGCAACCAGTATGAAAGATATGGTCATTTCTACTTTCCGGGCAACCTAGGCTTCACTCTAGGGCGTTGCTCCAACAGATTGAATAGGTAGGGCCTTAGAAGTCAACGCCCGAAGCATAAAATACAAAATATATAGAACACTTTTTCCATCGTATAAAACTAATAATTGCAACCAGTGTGAAAGTAATGGGCATTTCTACGTTCCGAGCAACCTAGGCTTCACTCTAGGGCGTTGCTCCACCACATCGAATAGCTACGGCCTTAGAAGTCAACGCCAGAAGCATAAAATACAGTAAAAATACAACAGTTTTTCCATTGTATAGCATGACTAATTGCAACCAGTGCGAAAGTAACGATCATTTCGACGTTTCGGGCATCCTAGACTTAACTCTGAGGCGTTGCTCCACCAGATCGAAGAGTTAGGGTCTAAGAAGTCAACACGGGGAGCATAAAATACAATATAAATACAACAGCTTTTCCATCGTAGAAAACGAATAATTGCAACCTGTGTGAAGGTTATGGTCATATCTACGTTCCGGTCAACCTAGGCTTCACTGTAGGGTGTCGCTCCACCAGATGGAATAGGTAGGGCCATAGAAGTCAACGCCCGAAGCACAAAATACAAACTAAGTAGAACAGCTTTTCCATTGTATATAACGAATAATTGCTACCAGTGTGAAAGTTATTGTCATTTCTACGTTCTGGCAACCTAGGCTTCACCCCAGGGCGTTGTTCCGCCAGATCGAATAGTTAGGGCCTAAGAAGTTAACGCCAGAAGCATAAAATACAATATAAATACAACAGTTTTTCCATCCTATAAAACGAATAATTGCGACCAGTACGAAAGTTATGGTAATGTCTACGTTCCGGGCAACCTTGGTTTCACTCTATGGCGTTGCTCCACCAGATCGCATAACTAGGGACTTAGAATTCAACGCCATAAGAATAAAATACAATATAAGTACAACAGTTTTTCCATCGTATAAAATGAATAATTGGAAACATTGTGAAAGTAATGGTCATTTCTACGTTCCAGGCAACCTAGGCGTCACTCTAGGGCGTTACTCCACCACATCTAATAGCTGCGGCCTTAGAAGTCAACGCTAGAAGCATAAAATACAATAAGAATGCAACTGTCTTTCCATCGTATAGCATGAATAATTGCAGCGGGTGTGAAAGTTCTTGTCATTTCTACGTTCCGGGAAACCTAGGCTTCACTCTAGGGCGTTGCTCCACCAGATGGAATAGTTAGGGCATAAGAAGTCAACGCCAGAAGCATAAAATACGGTATAAATACAACAGCTTTTCCATCGTATAAAACAAATAATTGCAACCAGTATCAAAGATATGGTCATTTCTACTTTCCGGGCAACCTAGGCTTGACTGTAGGGTGTTGCTCCACCAGATCGAATAGGTAGGGCCAAAGAAGTCAACGCCCGAAGCATAAAATACATAATAAATAGAACAGCTTTTCCATTGTATAAAACGAATAATTGCTACCAGTGTGAAAGTTATGTTCTTTTCTACGTTCCGGGCAACCTAGGCTTCACTCTAGGGCGTTGCTCCACCAGATCGAATAGTTAGGGCCTTAGAAGTCAACGCCCGAAGCATAAAATACAAAATAAATAGAACAGTTTTTCCAGTTTATCAAACGAATAATTGCTACCAGTGTGAAAGTGATGCTCATTTCTACGTTCCGGGCGACCTAGGCTTCACTCTAGGGCGTTGTTCCACCAGATCGAAAAGTTAGGGCCTAAGAAGTCAACGCCAGAAGCATAAAATACAATATAATTGTAACAGATTTTCCATCGTATAAAACGAATAATAGCAACCAGTGTGAAAGTTCTGGTCATTTCTACGTTCCGGGCAGCCTAGACTTCACTGTAGGGTGTTGCTCCACCAAATCGAATAGGTAGGGCCATAGAAGTCAACGCCCGAAGCATAAAATACAATAAATATACAAGAGTTTTTCCATCGTATAACAGGAATAATTGCAATCAGTGTGAAAGTTCTGGTCATTTCTACGTTCCGGGCAGCCTAGGCTACACTTTAGGGCGTTGCACCACCAGATCGAATAGTTAGGGCCTTAGAAGTCATCGCCCGAAGCATAAAATACAAAATAAGTAGAACAGTTTTTCCATTGTATAAAACGAATAATTGCTACCAGTGTGAAAGTTATGTTCTTTTCTACGTTCCGGGCAACCTAGGCTTCACTCTAGGGCGTTGCTCCACCAGATCGAATAGTTAGGGCCTTAGAAGTCAACGCCCGAAGCATAAAATACAAAATAAATAGAACAGTTTTTCCAGTTTATTAAACGAATAATTGCTACCAGTGTGAAAGTGATGCTCATTTCTACGTTCCGGGCGACCTAGGCTTCACTCTAGTGCGTTGCTCCACCAGATCGAAAAGTTAGGGCCTAAGAAGTCAACGCCAGAAGCATAAAATACAATATAATTGTAACAGTTTTTCCATCGTATAAAACGAATAATAGCAACCAGTGTGAAAGTTCTGGTCATTTCTACGTTCCGGGCAGCCTAGGCTTCACTGTAGGGTGTTGCTCCACCAAATCGAATAGGTAGGGCCATAGAAGTCAACGCCCGAAGCATAAAATACAATAAATATACAAGAGTTTTTCCATCGTATAACAGGAATAATTGCAACCAGTGTGAAAGTGATGGTCATTTCTACGTTCTGGGCAACCTAGGCTTCACTCTAGGGCGTCGTTCCACCCGATCGAATAGTTAGGGCCTAAGAAGTCAACGCCAGAAGCATAAAATACAATATAAATATAACAGTTTTTCCATCGTATAAAACGAATAATTGCAACAAGTATGAAAGTTGTGGTTATTTCTACTTTCCGGGCAACCTAGGCTTCACCCTAGGGCGTTGCTCCAACAGATTGAATAGTTAGGGCCTTAGAAGTCAACGCCCGAAGCATAATATACAAAATAAATAGAACAGTTTTTCCATCGTATAAAACAAATAATTGCTACCGGTGTGAAAGTTATGGTCATTTCTACGTTCCGGGCAACCCAGGCTTCTCCCTAGGGCGTTGCTCCACCTGATGGAATAGTTAGGGCATAAGAAGTCAACGCCAGAAGCATAAAATACGGTATAAATACAACAGCTTTTCCATCGTATAAAACAAATAATTGCAACCAGTATGAAAGATATGGTCATTTCTACTTTCCGGGCAACCTAGGCCTCACCCTAGGGCGTTGCTCCAACAGATTGAATAGGTAGAGCCTTAGAAGTCAACGCCCGAAGCGTAAAATACAAAATATATAGAACACTTTTTCCATCGCATAAAACTAATAATTGCAACCAGTGTGAAAGTAATGGGCATTTCTACGTTCCGGGCAACCTAGGCTTCACTCTAGGGCGTTGCTCCACCACATCGAATAGGTAGGGCCATGGAAGTCAACGCCCGAAGCACAAAATACAAGATAAGTAGTACAGCTTTTCCATTGTATATAACGAATAATTGCTACCAGTGTGAAAGTTATGTTCATTTCTACGTTCCGGGCAACCTAGGCTTCACTCTAGGGCGTTGGTCCACCAGATGGAATAGTTAGGGCATAAGAAGTCAACGCCAGAAGCATAAAATACGGTATAAATACAACAGCTTTTCCATCGTATAAAACAAATAATTGCAACCAGTATCAAAGATATGGTCATTTCTACTTTCCGGGCAACCTAGGCTTGACTGTAGGGTGTTGCTCCACCAGATCGAATAGTTAGGGCCTTAGAAGTCAACGCCCGAAGCATAAAATACAAAATAAATAGAACAGTTTTTCCAGTGTATTAAACGAATAATTGCTACCAGTGTGAAAGTGATGCTCATTTCTGCGTTCCGGGCGACCTAGGCTTCACTCTAGGGCGTTGTTCCACCAGATCGAAAAGTTAGGGCCTAAGAAGTCAACGCCAGAAGCATAAAATACAATATAAATGTAACAGTTTTTCCATCGTATAAAACGAATAATAGCAACCAGTGTGAAAGTTCTGGTCATTTCTACGTTCCGGGCAGCCTAGGCTTCACTGTAGGGTGTTGCTCCACCAAATCGAATAGGTAGGGCCATAGAAGTCAACGCTCGAAGCATAAAATACAATAAATATACAAGAGTTTTTCCATCGTATAACAGGAATAATTGCAATCAGTGTGAAAGTGTTGGTCATTTCTACGTTATGGGCAACCTAGGTTTCACTCTAGGGCGTTGCTCCACCAGATCGAATAGTGAGGGCATTAGAAGTCAACGCCCGAAGCATAAAATACGATACAAAATACAACAGCTTTTCCATCGTATAAAACGAATAATTGGGACCAGTGTGAAAGTTATAGTCATTTCTACATTACGAGCAACCTAGCTTTCAATCTAGGGCGTGCTCCACCAGATCGAATAGCTAGCGACTTGGAATTCAACGCCAGAAGAATAAAATACAATATAAGTACAACAGTTTTTCCATTGTATAAAATGAATAATTGCAAACATTGTGAAATTAATGGTCATTTCTACGTTCCGGGCATCCTAGGCTTCACCCTAGGGCGCTGCTCCACCAGAACGAATGGTTAGTGCCCTAGAAGTCAGCGCCAGAAGCATAAAATACAATATAGATGCAACAGTTTTTCCATCGTATAAAACGAATAATTGCAACCAGTATGAAAGTTATGGTCATTTCTACTTTATGGGCAACCTAGGCTTCATCCTATGGCGTTGTTCCAACAGATTGAATAGTTAGGGCCTTAGAAGTCAACGCCCGAAGCATGAAATACAAAATAAATAGAACACTTGTTCCATCGTATAAAACGAATAATTGCTACCAGTTTGAAAGTTATGGTAATTTCTACGTTCCGGGCAACCTTGGTTTAACTCTATGGCGTTGCTCCACCAGATCGCATAGCTAGGGACTTAGAATTCAACGCCATAAGAATAAAATACAATATAAGTACAACAGTTTTTCCATCGTATAAAATGAATAATTGGAAACATTGTGAAAGTAATGGTCATTTCCACGTTCCAGGCAACCTAGGCGTCACTCTGGGGCGTTACTCCACCACATCTAATAGCTACGGCCTTAGAAGTCAACGCTAGATGCATAAAATACAATAAAAATGCAACAGTTTTTCCATCGTATAGCATGAATAATTGCAACGGGTGTGAATGTTATGGTCATTTCTACGTTCCGGGCAACCTAGGCTTGACTGTAGGGTGTTGCTCCACCAGATCGAATAGGTAGGGCCAAAGAAGTCAACGCCCGAAGCATAAAATACATAATAAATAGAACAGCTTTTCCATTGTATAAAACGAATAATTGCTACCAGTGTGAAAGTTATGATCATTTCTACGTTCCGGGCAACCTAGGCTTCACTCTAGGGCGTTGCTCCACCAGATCGAATAGTTAGGGCCTTAGAAGTCAACGCCCGAAGCATAAAATACAAAATAAATAGAACAGTTTTTCCAGTGTATTAAACGAATAATTGCTACAAGTGTGAAAGTGATGCTCATTTCTACGTTCCGGGCGACCTAGGCTTCACTCTAGGGCGTTGTTCCACCAGATCGAAAAGTTTGGGCCTAAGAAGTCAACGCCAGAAGCATAAAATACAATATAAATGTAACAGTTTTTCCATCGTATAAAACGAATAATAGCAACCAGTGTGAAAGTTCTGGTCATTTCTACGTTCCGGGCAGCCTAGGCTACACTTTAGGGCGTTGCACCACCAGATCGAATAGTTAGGGCCTTAGAAGTCATCGTCCGAAGCATAAAATACAAAATAAGTAGAACAGTTTTTCCATTGTATAAAACGAATAATTGCTACCAGTGGGAAAGTTATGTTCATTTCTACGCTTCTGACAACCTAGGCTTCACTGTAGGGAGTTGCTCCACCAAATCGAATAGGTAGGGCCATGGAAGTCAACGCCCGAAGCATAAAATACAATAAATATACAAGAGTTTTTCCATCGTATAACAGGAATAATTGCAACCAGTGTGAAAGTGATGGTCATTTCTACGTTCTGGGCAACCTAGGCTTCACTCTAGGGCGTCGTTCCACCAGATCGAATACTTAGGGCCTAAGAAGTCAACGCCAGAAGCATAAAATACAATATAAATATAACAGTTTTTCCATCGTATAAAACGAATAATTGCAACAAGTATGAAAGTTGTGGTTATTTCTACTTTCCGGGCAACCTAGGCTTCACCCTAGGGCGTTGCTCCAACAGATTCAATAGTTAGGGCCTTAGAAGTCAACGCCCGAAGCATAATATACAAAATAAATAGAACAGTTTTTCCATCGTATAAAACAAATAATTGCTACCGGTGTGAAAGTTATGGTCATTTCTACGTTCCGGGCAACCCAGGCTTCTCCCTAGGGCGTTGTTCCACCAGATGGAATAGTTAGGGCATAAGAAGTCAACGCCAGAAGCATAAAATACGGTATAAATACAACAGCTTTTCCCCGTATAAAACAAATAATTGCAACCAGTATGAAAGATATTCTCATTTCTACTTTCCGGGCAACCTAGGCTTCACTCTAGGGCGTTGCTGCAACAGATTGAATAGGTAGGGCCTTAGAAGTCAACGCCCGAAGCATAAAATACAAAATATATAGAACACTTTTTCCATCGTATAAAACTAATAATTGCAACCAGTGTGAAAGTAATGGGCATTTCTACGTTCCGGGCAACCTAGGCTTCACTCTAGGGCGTTGCTCCACCACATCGAATAGCTACGGCCTTAGAAGTCAACGCCAGAAGCATAAAATACAGTAAAAATACAACAGTTTTTCCATTGTATAGCATGACTAATTGCAACCAGTGCGAAAGTAACGATCATTTCGACGTTTCGGGCATCCTAGACTTAACTCTGAGGCGTTGCTCCACCACATCGAAGAGTTAGGGTCTAAGAAGTCAACACGGGGAGCATAAAATACAATATAAATACAACAGCTTTTCCATCGTAGAAAACGAATAATTGCAACCTGTGTGAAGGTTATGGTCATATCTACGTTCCGGGCAACCTAGGCTTCACTGTAGGGTGTCGCTCCACCAGATCGAATAGGTAGGGCCATAGAAGTCAACGCCCGAAGCACAAAATACAAACTAAGTAGAACAGCTTTTCCATTGTATATAACGAATAATTGCTACCAGTGTGAAAGTTATGGTCATTTCTACATTCTGGCAACCTAGGCTTCACCCCAGGGCGTTGTTCCGCCAGATCGAATAGTTAGGGCCTAAGAAGTTAACGCCAGATGCATAAAATACAATATAAATACAACAGTTTTTCCATCCTATAAAACGAATAATTGCGACCAGTACGAAAGTTATGGTAATGTCTACGTTCCGGGCAACCTTGGTTTCACTCTATGGCGTTGCTCCACCAGATCGCATAACTAGGGACTTAGAATTCAACGCCATAAGAATAAAACACAATATAAGTACAACAGTTTTTCCATCGTATAAAATGAATAATTGGAAACATTGTGAAAGTAATGGTCATTTCTACGTTCCAGGCAACCTAGGCGTCACTCTAGGGCGTTACTCCACCACATCTAATAGCTGCGGCCTTAGAAGTCAACGCTAGAAGCATAAAATACAATAAGAATGCAACTGTCTTTCCATCGTATAGCATGAATAATTGCAGCGGGTGTGAAAGTTCTTGTCATTTCTACGTTCCGGGAAACCTAGGCTTCACTCTAGGGCGTTGCTCCACCAGATGGAATAGTTAGGGCATAAGAAGTCAACGCCAGAAGCATAAAATACGGTATAAATACAACAGCCTTTCCATCGTATAAAACAAATAATTGCAACCATTATCAAAGATATGGTCATTTCTACTTTCCGGGCAACCTAGGCTTGCCTGTAGGGTGTTGCTCCACCAGATCGAATAGGTAGGGCCAAAGAAGTCAACGCCCGAAGCATAAAATACATAATAAATAGAACAGCTTTTCCATTGTATAAAACGAATAATTGCTACCAGTGTGAAAGTTATGTTCTTTTCTACGTTCCGGGCAACCTAGGCTTCACTCTAGGGCGTTGCTCCACCAGATCGAATAGTTAGGGCCTTAGAAGTCAACGCCCGAAGCATAAAATACAAAACAAATAGAACAGTTTTTCCAGTGTATTAAACGAATAATTGCTACCAGTGTGAAAGTGATGCTCATTTCTACGTTCCGGGCGACATAGGCTTCACTCTAGGGCGTTGTTCCACCAGATCGAAAAGTTAGGGCCTAAGAAGTCAACGCCAGAAGCATAAAATACAATATAAATGTAACAGTTTTTCCATCGTATAAAACGAATAATAGCAACCAGTGTGAAAGTTCTGGTCATTTCTACGTTCCGGGCAGCCTAGGCTTCACTGTAGGGTGTTGCTCCACCAAATCGAATAGGTAGGGCCATAGAAGTCAACGCCCGAAGCATAAAATACAATAAATATACAAGAGTTTTTCCATCGTATAACAGGAATAATTGCAATCAGTGTGAAAGTTCTGGTCATTTCTACGTTCCGGGCAGCCTAGGCTACACTTTAGGGCGTTGCACCACCAGATCGAATAGTTAGGGCCTTAGAAGTCATCGCCCGAAGCATAAAATACAAAATAAGTAGAACAGTTTTTCCATTGTATAAAACGAATAATTGCTACCAGTGGGAGAGTTATGTTCATTTCTACGCTTCTGACAACCTAGGCTTCACTGTAGGGAGTTGCTCCACCAAATCGAATAGGTAGGGCCATGGAAGTCAACGCCCGAAGCATAAAATACAATAAATATACAAGAGTTTTTCCATCGTATAACAGGAATAATTGCAACCAGTGTGAAAGTGATGGTCATTTCTACGTTCTGGGCAACCTAGGCTTCACTCTAGGGCGTCGTTCCACCAGATCGAATAGTTAGGGCCTAAGAAGTCAACGCCAGAAGCATAAAATACAATATAAATATAACAGTTTTTCCATCGTATAAAACGAATAATTGCAACAAGTATGAAAGTTGTGGTTATTTCTACTTTCCGGGCAACCTAGGCTCCACCCTAGGGCGTTGCTCCAACAGATTGAATAGTTAGGGCCTTAGAAGTCAACGCCCGAAGCATAATATACAAAATAAATAGAACAGTTTTTCCATCGTATAAAACAAATAATTGCTACCGGTGTGAAAGTTATGGTCATTTCTACGTTCCGGGCAACCCAGGCTTCTCCCTAGGGCGTTGTTCCACCTGATGGAATAGTTAGGGCATAAGAAGTCAACGCCAGAAGCATAAAATACGGTATAAATACAACAGCTTTTCCATCGTATAAAACAAATAATTGCAACCAGTATGAAAGATATGGTCATTTCTACTTTCCGGGCAACCTAGGCCTCACCCTAGGGCGTTGCTCCAACAGATTGAATAGGTAGAGCCTTAGAAGTCAACGCCCGAAGCGTAAAATACAAAATATATAGAACACTTTTTCCATCGCATAAAACTAATAATTGCAACCAGTGTGAAAGTAATGGGCATTTCTACGTTCCGGGCAACCTAGGCTTCACTCTAGGGCGTTGCTCCACCACATCGAATAGGTAGGGCCATGGAAGTCAACGCCCGAAGCACAAAATACAAGATAAGTAGTACAGCTTTTCCATTGTATATAACGAATAATTGCTACCAGTGTGAAAGTTATGCTCTTTTCTACGTTCCGGGCAACCTAGGCTTCACTCTAGGGCGTTGCTCCACCAGATCGAATAGTTAGGGCCTTAGAAGTCAACGCCCGAAGCATAAAATACAAAATAAATAGAACAGTTTTTCCATCGTATAAAACGAATAATAGCAACCAGTGTGAAAGTTCTGGTCATTTCTACGTTCCGGGCAGCCTAGGCTTCACTGTAGGGTGTTGCTCCACCAAATCGAATAGGTAGGGCCATAGAAGTCAACGCCCGAAGCATAAAATACAATAAATATACAAGAGTTTTTCCATCGTATAACAGGAATAATTGCAATCAGTGTGAAAGTTCTGGTCATTTCTACGTTCCGGGCAGCCTAGGCTACACTTTAGGGCGTTGCACCACCAGATCGAATAGTTAGGGCCTTAGAAGTCATCGCCCGAAGCATAAAATACAAAATAAGTAGAACAGTTTTTCCATTGTATAAAACGAATAATTGCTACCAGTGGGAAAGTTATGTTCATTTCTACGCTTCTGACAACCTAGGCTTCACTGTAGGGAGTTGCTCCACCAAATCGAATAGGTAGGGCCATGGAAGTCAACGCCCGAAGCATAAAATACAATAAATATACAAGAGTTTTTCCATCGTATAACAGGAATAATTGCAACCAGTGTGAAAGTGATGGTCATTTCTACGTTCTGGGCAACCTAGGCTTCACTCTAGGGCGTCGTTCCACCAGATGGAATAGTTAGGGCCTAAGAAGTCAACGCCAGAAGCATAAAATACAATATAAATATAACAGTCTTTCCATCGTATAAAACGAATAATTGCAACAAGTATGAAAGTTGTGGTTATTTCTACTTTCCGGGCAACCTAGGCCTCACCCTAGGGCGTTGCTCCAACAGATTGAATAGTTAGGGCCTTAGAAGTCAGCGCCCGAAGCATAATATACAAAATAAATAGAACAGTTTTTCCATCGTATAAAACAAATAATTGCTACCGGTGTGAAAGTTATGGTCATTTCTACGTTCCGGACAACTCAGGCTTCTCCCTAGGGCGTTGTTCCACCAGATGGAATAGTTAGGGCATAAGAAGTCAACGCCAGAAGCATAAAATACGGTATAAATACAACAGCTTTTCCATCGTATAAAACAAATAATTGCAACCAGTATGAAAGATATGGTCATTTCTACTTTCCGGGCAACCTAGGCCTCACACTAGGGCGTTGCTCCAACAGATTGAATAGGTAGAGCCTTAGAAGTCAACGCCCGAAGCATAAAATACAAAATATATAGAACACTTTTTCCATCGTATAAAACTAATAATTGCAACCAGTGTGAAAGTAATGGGCATTTCTACGTTCCGGGCAACCTAGGCTTCACTCTAGGGCGTTGCTCCACCACATCGAATAGGTAGGGCCATGTAAGTCAACGCCCGAAGCACAAAATACAAGATAAGTAGTACAGCTTTTCCATTGTATATAACGAATAATTGCTACCAGTGTGAAAGTTATGGTCATTTCTACGTTCTGGCAACCTAGGCTTCACCACAGGGCGTTGTTCCACCAGATCGAATAGTTAGGGCCTAAGAAGTTAACGTCAGAAGCATAAAATACAATATAAATACAACAGTTTTTCCATCCTATAAAGCGAATAACAGCGACCAGTACGAAAGTTATGGTAATTGCTACGTTCCGGGCAACCTTGGTTTCACTCTATGGCGTTGCTCCACCAGATCGCATAACTAGGGACTTAGAATTCAACGCCATAAGAATAAAATACAATATATGTACAACAGTTTTTCCATCGTATAAAATGAATAATTGGAAACATTGTGAAAGTAATGGTCGTTTCTACGTTCCAGGCAACCTAGGCGTCACTCTAGGGCGTTACTCCACCACATCTAATAGCTACTGCCTTAGAAGTCAACGCTAGAAGCATAAAACACAATAAGAATGCAACAGTTTTTCCATCGTATAGCATGAATAATTGCAGCGGGCGTGAAAGTTCTTGTCATTTCTACGTTCCGGGCAACCTAGGCTTCACTCTAGGGCGTTGCTCCACCAGATGGAATAGTTAGGGCATAAGAAGTCAACGCCAGAAGCATAAAATACGGTATAAATACAACAGCTTTTCCATCGTATAAAACAAATAATTGCAACCAGTATCAAAGATATGGTCATTTCTACTTTCCGGGCAACCTAGGCTTGACTGTAGGGTGTTGCTCCACCAGATCGAATAGGTAGGGCCAAAGAAGTCAACGCCCGAAGCATAAAATACATAATAAATAGAACAGCTTTTCCATTGTATAAAACGAATTATTGCTACCAGTGTGAAAGTTATGTTCATTTCTACGTTCCGGGCAACCTAGGCTTCACTCTAGGGCGTTGCTCCACCAGATCGAATAGTTAGGGCCTTAGAAGTCAACGCCCGAAGCATAAAATACAAAATAAATAGAACAGTTTTTCCAGTGTATTAAACGAATAATTGCTACCAGTGTGAAAGTGATGCTCATTTCTACGTTCCGGGCGACCTAGGCTTCACTCTAGGGCGTTGTTCCACCAGATCGAAAAGTTAGGGCCTAAGAAGTCAACGCCAGAAGCATAAAATACAATATAAATGTAACAGTTTTTCCATCGTATAAAACGAATAATAGCAACCAGTGTGAAAGTTCTGGTCATTTCTACGTTCCGGGCAGCCTAGGCTTCACTGTAGGGTGTTGCTCCACCAAATCGAATAGGTAGGGCCACAGAAGTCAACGCCCGAAGCATAAAATACAATAAATATACAAGAGTTTTTCCATCGTATAACAGGAATAATTGCAATCAGTGTGAAAGTTCTGGTCATTTCTACGTTCCGGGCAGCCTAGGCTACACTTTAGGGCGTTGCACCACCAGATCGAATAGTTAGGGCCTTAGAAGTCATCGCCCGAAGCATAAAATACAAAATAAGTAGAACAGTTTTTCCATTGTATAAAACGAATAATTGCTACCAGTGTGAAAGTTATGTTCTTTTCTACGTTCCGGGCAACCTAGGCTTCACTCTAGGGCGTTGCTCCACCAGATCGAATAGTTAGGGCCTTAGAAGTCAACGCCCGAAGCATAAAATACAAAATAAATAGAACAGTTTTTCCAGTTTATTAAACGAATAATTGCTACCAGTGTGAAAGTGATGCTCATTTCTACGTTCCGGGCGACCTAGGCTTCACTCTAGTGCGTTGCTCCACCAGATCGAAAAGTTAGGGCCTAAGAAGTCAACGCCAGAAGCATAAAATACAATATAATTGTAACAGTTTTTCCATCGTATAAAACGAATAATAGCAACCAGTGTGAAAGTTCTGGTCATTTCTACGTTCCGGGCAGCCTAGGCTTCACTGTAGGGTGTTGCTCCACCAAATCGAATAGGTAGGGCCATAGAAGTCAACGCCCGAAGCATAAAATACAATAAATATACAAGAGTTTTTCCATCGTATAACAGGAATAATTGCAACCAGTGTGAAAGTGATGGTCATTTCTACGTTCTGGGCAACCTAGGCTTCACTCTAGGGCGTCGTTCCACCCGATCGAATAGTTAGGGCCTAAGAAGTCAACGCCAGAAGCATAAAATACAATATAAATATAACAGTTTTTCCATCGTATAAAACGAATAATTGCAACAAGTATGAAAGTTGTGGTTATTTCTACTTTCCGGGCAACCTAGGCTTCACCCTAGGGCGTTGCTCCAACAGATTGAATAGTTAGGGCCTTAGAAGTCAACGCCCGAAGCATAATATACAAAATAAATAGAACAGTTTTTCCATCGTATAAAACAAATAATTGCTACCGGTGTGAAAGTTATGGTCATTTCTACGTTCCGGGCAACCCAGGCTTCTCCCTAGGGCGTTGCTCCACCTGATGGAATAGTTAGGGCATAAGAAGTCAACGCCAGAAGCATAAAATACGGTATAAATACAACAGCTTTTCCATCGTATAAAACAAATAATTGCAACCAGTATGAAAGATATGGTCATTTCTACTTTCCGGGCAACCTAGGCCTCACCCTAGGGCGTTGCTCCAACAGATTGAATAGGTAGAGCCTTAGAAGTCAACGCCCGAAGCGTAAAATACAAAATATATAGAACACTTTTTCCATCGCATAAAACTAATAATTGCAACCAGTGTGAAAGTAATGGGCATTTCTACGTTCCGGGCAACCTAGGCTTCACTCTAGGGCGTTGCTCCACCACATCGAATAGGTAGGGCCATGGAAGTCAACGCCCGAAGCACAAAATACAAGATAAGTAGTACAGCTTTTCCATTGTATATAACGAATAATTGCTACCAGTGTGAAAGTTATGTTCATTTCTACGTTCCGGGCAACCTAGGCTTCACTCTAGGGCGTTGGTCCACCAGATGGAATAGTTAGGGCATAAGAAGTCAACGCCAGAAGCATAAAATACGGTATAAATACAACAGCTTTTCCATCGTATAAAACAAATAATTGCAACCAGTATCAAAGATATGGTCATTTCTACTTTCCGGGCAACCTAGGCTTGACTGTAGGGTGTTGCTCCACCAGATCGAATAGTTAGGGCCTTAGAAGTCAACGCCCGAAGCATAAAATACAAAATAAATAGAACAGTTTTTCCAGTGTATTAAACGAATAATTGCTACCAGTGTGAAAGTGATGCTCATTTCTGCGTTCCGGGCGACCTAGGCTTCACTCTAGGGCGTTGTTCCACCAGATCGAAAAGTTAGGGCCTAAGAAGTCAACGCCAGAAGCATAAAATACAATATAAATGTAACAGTTTTTCCATCGTATAAAACGAATAATAGCAACCAGTGTGAAAGTTCTGGTCATTTCTACGTTCCGGGCAGCCTAGGCTTCACTGTAGGGTGTTGCTCCACCAAATCGAATAGGTAGGGCCATAGAAGTCAACGCTCGAAGCATAAAATACAATAAATATACAAGAGTTTTTCCATCGTATAACAGGAATAATTGCAATCAGTGTGAAAGTGTTGGTCATTTCTACGTTATGGGCAACCTAGGTTTCACTCTAGGGCGTTGCTCCACCAGATCGAATAGTGAGGGCATTAGAAGTCAACGCCCGAAGCATAAAATACGATACAAAATACAACAGCTTTTCCATCGTATAAAACGAATAATTGGGACCAGTGTGAAAGTTATAGTCATTTCTACATTACGAGCAACCTAGCTTTCAATCTAGGGCGTGCTCCACCAGATCGAATAGCTAGCGACTTGGAATTCAACGCCAGAAGAATAAAATACAATATAAGTACAACAGTTTTTCCATTGTATAAAATGAATAATTGCAAACATTGTGAAATTAATGGTCATTTCTACGTTCCGGGCATCCTAGGCTTCACCCTAGGGCGCTGCTCCACCAGAACGAATGGTTAGTGCCCTAGAAGTCAGCGCCAGAAGCATAAAATACAATATAGATGCAACAGTTTTTCCATCGTATAAAACGAATAATTGCAACCAGTATGAAAGTTATGGTCATTTCTACTTTATGGGCAACCTAGGCTTCATCCTATGGCGTTGTTCCAACAGATTGAATAGTTAGGGCCTTAGAAGTCAACGCCCGAAGCATGAAATACAAAATAAATAGAACACTTGTTCCATCGTATAAAACGAATAATTGCTACCAGTTTGAAAGTTATGGTAATTTCTACGTTCCGGGCAACCTTGGTTTAACTCTATGGCGTTGCTCCACCAGATCGCATAGCTAGGGACTTAGAATTCAACGCCATAAGAATAAAATACAATATAAGTACAACAGTTTTTCCATCGTATAAAATGAATAATTGGAAACATTGTGAAAGTAATGGTCATTTCCACGTTCCAGGCAACCTAGGCGTCACTCTGGGGCGTTACTCCACCACATCTAATAGCTACGGCCTTAGAAGTCAACGCTAGATGCATAAAATACAATAAAAATGCAACAGTTTTTCCATCGTATAGCATGAATAATTGCAACGGGTGTGAATGTTATGGTCATTTCTACGTTCCGGGCAACCTAGGCTTGACTGTAGGGTGTTGCTCCACCAGATCGAATAGGTAGGGCCAAAGAAGTCAACGCCCGAAGCATAAAATACATAATAAATAGAACAGCTTTTCCATTGTATAAAACGAATAATTGCTACCAGTGTGAAAGTTATGATCATTTCTACGTTCCGGGCAACCTAGGCTTCACTCTAGGGCGTTGCTCCACCAGATCGAATAGTTAGGGCCTTAGAAGTCAACGCCCGAAGCATAAAATACAAAATAAATAGAACAGTTTTTCCAGTGTATTAAACGAATAATTGCTACAAGTGTGAAAGTGATGCTCATTTCTACGTTCCGGGCGACCTAGGCTTCACTCTAGGGCGTTGTTCCACCAGATCGAAAAGTTTGGGCCTAAGAAGTCAACGCCAGAAGCATAAAATACAATATAAATGTAACAGTTTTTCCATCGTATAAAACGAATAATAGCAACCAGTGTGAAAGTTCTGGTCATTTCTACGTTCCGGGCAGCCTAGGCTACACTTTAGGGCGTTGCACCACCAGATCGAATAGTTAGGGCCTTAGAAGTCATCGTCCGAAGCATAAAATACAAAATAAGTAGAACAGTTTTTCCATTGTATAAAACGAATAATTGCTACCAGTGGGAAAGTTATGTTCATTTCTACGCTTCTGACAACCTAGGCTTCACTGTAGGGAGTTGCTCCACCAAATCGAATAGGTAGGGCCATGGAAGTCAACGCCCGAAGCATAAAATACAATAAATATACAAGAGTTTTTCCATCGTATAACAGGAATAATTGCAACCAGTGTGAAAGTGATGGTCATTTCTACGTTCTGGGCAACCTAGGCTTCACTCTAGGGCGTCGTTCCACCAGATCGAATACTTAGGGCCTAAGAAGTCAACGCCAGAAGCATAAAATACAATATAAATATAACAGTTTTTCCATCGTATAAAACGAATAATTGCAACAAGTATGAAAGTTGTGGTTATTTCTACTTTCCGGGCAACCTAGGCTTCACCCTAGGGCGTTGCTCCAACAGATTCAATAGTTAGGGCCTTAGAAGTCAACGCCCGAAGCATAATATACAAAATAAATAGAACAGTTTTTCCATCGTATAAAACAAATAATTGCTACCGGTGTGAAAGTTATGGTCATTTCTACGTTCCGGGCAACCCAGGCTTCTCCCTAGGGCGTTGTTCCACCAGATGGAATAGTTAGGGCATAAGAAGTCAACGCCAGAAGCATAAAATACGGTATAAATACAACAGCTTTTCCCCGTATAAAACAAATAATTGCAACCAGTATGAAAGATATTCTCATTTCTACTTTCCGGGCAACCTAGGCTTCACTCTAGGGCGTTGCTGCAACAGATTGAATAGGTAGGGCCTTAGAAGTCAACGCCCGAAGCATAAAATACAAAATATATAGAACACTTTTTCCATCGTATAAAACTAATAATTGCAACCAGTGTGAAAGTAATGGGCATTTCTACGTTCCGGGCAACCTAGGCTTCACTCTAGGGCGTTGCTCCACCACATCGAATAGCTACGGCCTTAGAAGTCAACGCCAGAAGCATAAAATACAGTAAAAATACAACAGTTTTTCCATTGTATAGCATGACTAATTGCAACCAGTGCGAAAGTAACGATCATTTCGACGTTTCGGGCATCCTAGACTTAACTCTGAGGCGTTGCTCCACCACATCGAAGAGTTAGGGTCTAAGAAGTCAACACGGGGAGCATAAAATACAATATAAATACAACAGCTTTTCCATCGTAGAAAACGAATAATTGCAACCTGTGTGAAGGTTATGGTCATATCTACGTTCCGGGCAACCTAGGCTTCACTGTAGGGTGTCGCTCCACCAGATCGAATAGGTAGGGCCATAGAAGTCAACGCCCGAAGCACAAAATACAAACTAAGTAGAACAGCTTTTCCATTGTATATAACGAATAATTGCTACCAGTGTGAAAGTTATGGTCATTTCTACATTCTGGCAACCTAGGCTTCACCCCAGGGCGTTGTTCCGCCAGATCGAATAGTTAGGGCCTAAGAAGTTAACGCCAGAAGCATAAAATACAATATAAATACAACAGTTTTTCCATCCTATAAAACGAATAATTGCGACCAGTACGAAAGTTATGGTAATGTCTACGTTCCGGGCAACCTTGGTTTCACTCTATGGCGTTGCTCCACCAGATCGCATAACTAGGGACTTAGAATTCAACGCCATAAGAATAAAACACAATATAAGTACAACAGTTTTTCCATCGTATAAAATGAATAATTGGAAACATTGTGAAAGTAATGGTCATTTCTACGTTCCAGGCAACCTAGGCGTCACTCTAGGGCGTTACTCCACCACATCTAATAGCTGCGGCCTTAGAAGTCAACGCTAGAAGCATAAAATACAATAAGAATGCAACTGTCTTTCCATCGTATAGCATGAATAATTGCAGCGGGTGTGAAAGTTCTTGTCATTTCTACGTTCCGGGAAACCTAGGCTTCACTCTAGGGCGTTGCTCCACCAGATGGAATAGTTAGGGCATAAGAAGTCAACGCCAGAAGCATAAAATACGGTATAAATACAACAGCCTTTCCATCGTATAAAACAAATAATTGCAACCATTATCAAAGATATGGTCATTTCTACTTTCCGGGCAACCTAGGCTTGCCTGTAGGGTGTTGCTCCACCAGATCGAATAGGTAGGGCCAAAGAAGTCAACGCCCGAAGCATAAAATACATAATAAATAGAACAGCTTTTCCATTGTATAAAACGAATAATTGCTACCAGTGTGAAAGTTATGTTCTTTTCTACGTTCCGGGCAACCTAGGCTTCACTCTAGGGCGTTGCTCCACCAGATCGAATAGTTAGGGCCTTAGAAGTCAACGCCCGAAGCATAAAATACAAAACAAATAGAACAGTTTTTCCAGTGTATTAAACGAATAATTGCTACCAGTGTGAAAGTGATGCTCATTTCTACGTTCCGGGCGACATAGGCTTCACTCTAGGGCGTTGTTCCACCAGATCGAAAAGTTAGGGCCTAAGAAGTCA
Organism: Calliopsis andreniformis; assembly: GCF_051401765.1. Lineage (NCBI taxonomy): Eukaryota > Metazoa > Arthropoda > Insecta > Hymenoptera > Andrenidae > Calliopsis > Calliopsis andreniformis. The sequence goes on from NW_027480433.1 coordinate 1,310,650, forward strand.
ACGCCAGAAGCATAAAATACAATATAAATGTAACAGTTTTTCCATCGTATAAAACGAATAATAGCAACCAGTGTGAAAGTTCTGGTCATTTCTACGTTCCGGGCAGCCTAGGCTTCACTGTAGGGTGTTGCTCCACCAAATCGAATAGGTAGGGCCATAGAAGTCAACGCCCGAAGCATAAAATACAATAAATATACAAGAGTTTTTCCATCGTATAACAGGAATAATTGCAATCAGTGTGAAAGTTCTGGTCATTTCTACGTTCCGGGCAGCCTAGGCTACACTTTAGGGCGTTGCACCACCAGATCGAATAGTTAGGGCCTTAGAAGTCATCGCCCGAAGCATAAAATACAAAATAAGTAGAACAGTTTTTCCATTGTATAAAACGAATAATTGCTACCAGTGGGAGAGTTATGTTCATTTCTACGCTTCTGACAACCTAGGCTTCACTGTAGGGAGTTGCTCCACCAAATCGAATAGGTAGGGCCATGGAAGTCAACGCCCGAAGCATAAAATACAATAAATATACAAGAGTTTTTCCATCGTATAACAGGAATAATTGCAACCAGTGTGAAAGTGATGGTCATTTCTACGTTCTGGGCAACCTAGGCTTCACTCTAGGGCGTCGTTCCACCAGATCGAATAGTTAGGGCCTAAGAAGTCAACGCCAGAAGCATAAAATACAATATAAATATAACAGTTTTTCCATCGTATAAAACGAATAATTGCAACAAGTATGAAAGTTGTGGTTATTTCTACTTTCCGGGCAACCTAGGCTCCACCCTAGGGCGTTGCTCCAACAGATTGAATAGTTAGGGCCTTAGAAGTCAACGCCCGAAGCATAATATACAAAATAAATAGAACAGTTTTTCCATCGTATAAAACAAATAATTGCTACCGGTGTGAAAGTTATGGTCATTTCTACGTTCCGGGCAACCCAGGCTTCTCCCTAGGGCGTTGTTCCACCTGATGGAATAGTTAGGGCATAAGAAGTCAACGCCAGAAGCATAAAATACGGTATAAATACAACAGCTTTTCCATCGTATAAAACAAATAATTGCAACCAGTATGAAAGATATGGTCATTTCTACTTTCCGGGCAACCTAGGCCTCACCCTAGGGCGTTGCTCCAACAGATTGAATAGGTAGAGCCTTAGAAGTCAACGCCCGAAGCGTAAAATACAAAATATATAGAACACTTTTTCCATCGCATAAAACTAATAATTGCAACCAGTGTGAAAGTAATGGGCATTTCTACGTTCCGGGCAACCTAGGCTTCACTCTAGGGCGTTGCTCCACCACATCGAATAGGTAGGGCCATGGAAGTCAACGCCCGAAGCACAAAATACAAGATAAGTAGTACAGCTTTTCCATTGTATATAACGAATAATTGCTACCAGTGTGAAAGTTATGCTCTTTTCTACGTTCCGGGCAACCTAGGCTTCACTCTAGGGCGTTGCTCCACCAGATCGAATAGTTAGGGCCTTAGAAGTCAACGCCCGAAGCATAAAATACAAAATAAATAGAACAGTTTTTCCATCGTATAAAACGAATAATAGCAACCAGTGTGAAAGTTCTGGTCATTTCTACGTTCCGGGCAGCCTAGGCTTCACTGTAGGGTGTTGCTCCACCAAATCGAATAGGTAGGGCCATAGAAGTCAACGCCCGAAGCATAAAATACAATAAATATACAAGAGTTTTTCCATCGTATAACAGGAATAATTGCAATCAGTGTGAAAGTTCTGGTCATTTCTACGTTCCGGGCAGCCTAGGCTACACTTTAGGGCGTTGCACCACCAGATCGAATAGTTAGGGCCTTAGAAGTCATCGCCCGAAGCATAAAATACAAAATAAGTAGAACAGTTTTTCCATTGTATAAAACGAATAATTGCTACCAGTGGGAAAGTTATGTTCATTTCTACGCTTCTGACAACCTAGGCTTCACTGTAGGGAGTTGCTCCACCAAATCGAATAGGTAGGGCCATGGAAGTCAACGCCCGAAGCATAAAATACAATAAATATACAAGAGTTTTTCCATCGTATAACAGGAATAATTGCAACCAGTGTGAAAGTGATGGTCATTTCTACGTTCTGGGCAACCTAGGCTTCACTCTAGGGCGTCGTTCCACCAGATGGAATAGTTAGGGCCTAAGAAGTCAACGCCAGAAGCATAAAATACAATATAAATATAACAGTCTTTCCATCGTATAAAACGAATAATTGCAACAAGTATGAAAGTTGTGGTTATTTCTACTTTCCGGGCAACCTAGGCCTCACCCTAGGGCGTTGCTCCAACAGATTGAATAGTTAGGGCCTTAGAAGTCAGCGCCCGAAGCATAATATACAAAATAAATAGAACAGTTTTTCCATCGTATAAAACAAATAATTGCTACCGGTGTGAAAGTTATGGTCATTTCTACGTTCCGGACAACTCAGGCTTCTCCCTAGGGCGTTGTTCCACCAGATGGAATAGTTAGGGCATAAGAAGTCAACGCCAGAAGCATAAAATACGGTATAAATACAACAGCTTTTCCATCGTATAAAACAAATAATTGCAACCAGTATGAAAGATATGGTCATTTCTACTTTCCGGGCAACCTAGGCCTCACACTAGGGCGTTGCTCCAACAGATTGAATAGGTAGAGCCTTAGAAGTCAACGCCCGAAGCATAAAATACAAAATATATAGAACACTTTTTCCATCGTATAAAACTAATAATTGCAACCAGTGTGAAAGTAATGGGCATTTCTACGTTCCGGGCAACCTAGGCTTCACTCTAGGGCGTTGCTCCACCACATCGAATAGGTAGGGCCATGTAAGTCAACGCCCGAAGCACAAAATACAAGATAAGTAGTACAGCTTTTCCATTGTATATAACGAATAATTGCTACCAGTGTGAAAGTTATGGTCATTTCTACGTTCTGGCAACCTAGGCTTCACCACAGGGCGTTGTTCCACCAGATCGAATAGTTAGGGCCTAAGAAGTTAACGTCAGAAGCATAAAATACAATATAAATACAACAGTTTTTCCATCCTATAAAGCGAATAACAGCGACCAGTACGAAAGTTATGGTAATTGCTACGTTCCGGGCAACCTTGGTTTCACTCTATGGCGTTGCTCCACCAGATCGCATAACTAGGGACTTAGAATTCAACGCCATAAGAATAAAATACAATATATGTACAACAGTTTTTCCATCGTATAAAATGAATAATTGGAAACATTGTGAAAGTAATGGTCGTTTCTACGTTCCAGGCAACCTAGGCGTCACTCTAGGGCGTTACTCCACCACATCTAATAGCTACTGCCTTAGAAGTCAACGCTAGAAGCATAAAACACAATAAGAATGCAACAGTTTTTCCATCGTATAGCATGAATAATTGCAGCGGGCGTGAAAGTTCTTGTCATTTCTACGTTCCGGGCAACCTAGGCTTCACTCTAGGGCGTTGCTCCACCAGATGGAATAGTTAGGGCATAAGAAGTCAACGCCAGAAGCATAAAATACGGTATAAATACAACAGCTTTTCCATCGTATAAAACAAATAATTGCAACCAGTATCAAAGATATGGTCATTTCTACTTTCCGGGCAACCTAGGCTTGACTGTAGGGTGTTGCTCCACCAGATCGAATAGGTAGGGCCAAAGAAGTCAACGCCCGAAGCATAAAATACATAATAAATAGAACAGCTTTTCCATTGTATAAAACGAATTATTGCTACCAGTGTGAAAGTTATGTTCATTTCTACGTTCCGGGCAACCTAGGCTTCACTCTAGGGCGTTGCTCCACCAGATCGAATAGTTAGGGCCTTAGAAGTCAACGCCCGAAGCATAAAATACAAAATAAATAGAACAGTTTTTCCAGTGTATTAAACGAATAATTGCTACCAGTGTGAAAGTGATGCTCATTTCTACGTTCCGGGCGACCTAGGCTTCACTCTAGGGCGTTGTTCCACCAGATCGAAAAGTTAGGGCCTAAGAAGTCAACGCCAGAAGCATAAAATACAATATAAATGTAACAGTTTTTCCATCGTATAAAACGAATAATAGCAACCAGTGTGAAAGTTCTGGTCATTTCTACGTTCCGGGCAGCCTAGGCTTCACTGTAGGGTGTTGCTCCACCAAATCGAATAGGTAGGGCCACAGAAGTCAACGCCCGAAGCATAAAATACAATAAATATACAAGAGTTTTTCCATCGTATAACAGGAATAATTGCAATCAGTGTGAAAGTTCTGGTCATTTCTACGTTCCGGGCAGCCTAGGCTACACTTTAGGGCGTTGCACCACCAGATCGAATAGTTAGGGCCTTAGAAGTCATCGCCCGAAGCATAAAATACAAAATAAGTAGAACAGTTTTTCCATTGTATAAAACGAATAATTGCTACCAGTGGGAGAGTTATGTTCATTTCTACGCTTCTGACAACCTAGGCTTCACTGTAGGGAGTTGCTCCACCAAATCGAATAGGTAGGGCCATGGAAGTCAACGCCCGAAGCATAAAATACAATAAATATACAAGAGTTTTTCCATCGTATAACAGGAATAATTGCAACCAGTGTGAAAGTGATGGTCATTTCTACGTTCTGGGCAACCTAGGCTTCACTCTAGGGCGTCGTTCCACCAGATCGAATAGTTAGGGCCTAAGAAGTCAACGCCAGAAGCATAAAATACAATATAAATATAACAGTTTTTCCATCGTATAAAACGAATAATTGCAACAAGTATGAAAGTTGTGGCTATTTCTACTTTCCGGGCAACCTAGGCTTCACCCTAGGGCGTTGCTCCAACAGATTGAATAGTGAGGGCCTTAGAAGTCAACGCCCGAAGCATAATATACAAAATAAATAGAACAGTTTTTCCATCGTATAAAACGAATAATTGCTACCGGTGTGAAAGTTATGGTCATTTCTACGTTCCGGGCAACCCAGGCTTCTCCCTAGGGCGTTGTTCCACCAGATGGAATAGTTAGGGCATACGAAGTCAACGCCAGAAGCATAAAATACGGTATAAATACAACAGTTTTTCCATCCTATAAAGCGAATAATTGCGACCAGTACGAAAGTTATGGTAATTTCTACGTTCCGGGCAACCTTGGTTTCACTCTATGGCGTTGCTCCACCAGATCGCATAACTAGGGACATAGAATTCAACGCCATAAGAATAAAATACAATATATGTACAACAGTTTTTCCATCGTATAAAATGAATAATTGGAAACATTGTGAAAGTAATGGTCATTTCTACGTTCCAGGCAACCTAGGCGTCACTCTAGGGCGTTACTCCACCACATCTAATAGCTACGGCCTTAGAAGTCAACGCTAGAAGCATAAAATACAATAAGAATGCAACAGTTTTTCCATCGTATAAAACGAATAATTGCTACCGGTGTGAAAGTTCTTGTCATTTCTACGTTCCGGGCAAGCTAGGCTTCACTCTAGGGCGTTGCTCCACCAGATCGAAGAGTTAGGGTCTAAGAAGTCAACACGGGGAGCATAAAATACAATATAAATACAACAGCTTTTCCATCGTAGAAAACGAATAATTGCAACCTGTGTGAAGGTTATGGTCATATCTACGTTCCGGGCAACCTAGGCTTCACTGTAGGGTGTCGCTCCACCAGATCGAATAGGTAGGGCCATGGAAGTCAACGCCCGAAGCACAAAATACAAAATAAGTAGAACACCTTTTCCATTGTATATAACGAATAATTGCTACCAGTGTGAAAGTTATGGTCATTTCTACGTTCTGGCAACCTAGGCTTCACCCCAGGGCGTTGTTCCGCCAGATCGAATAGTGAGGGCCTAAGAAGTTAACGCCAGAAGCATAAAATACAATATAAATACAACAGTTTTTCCATCCTATAAAACGAATAATTGCGACCAGTACGAAAGTTATGGTAATGTCTACGTTCCGGGCAACCTTGGTTTCACTCTATGGCGTTGCTCCACCAGATCGCATAACTAGGGACTTAGAATTCAACGCCATAAGAATAAAATACAATATAAGTACAACAGTTTTTCCATCGTATAAAATGAATAATTGGAAACATTGTGAAAGTAATGGTCATTTCTACGTTCCAGGCAACCTAGGCTTCACTCTAGGGCGTTGCTCCACCAGATCGAAGAGTTAGGGTCTAAGAAGTCAACACGGGGAGCATAAAATACAATTTAAATACAACAGCTTTTCCATCGTAGAAAACGAATAATTGCAAAGGGTGTGAATGTTATGGTCATTTCTACGTTCCGGGCAACCTAGGCTTGACTGTAGGGTGTTGCTCCACCAGATCGAATAGGTAGGGCCAAAGAAGTCAACGCCCGAAACATAAAATACATAATAAATAGAACAGCTTTTCCATTGTATAAAACGAATTATTGCTACCAGTGTGAAAGTTATGTTCATTTCTACGTTCCGGGCAACCTAGGCTTCACTCTAGGGCGTTGCTCCACCAGATCGAATAGTTAGGGCCTTAGAAGTCAACGCCCGAAGCATAAAATACAAAATAAATAGAACAGTTTTTCCAGTGTATTAAACGTATAATTGCTACCAGTGTGAAAGTGATGCTCATTTCTACGTTCCGGGGGACCTAGGCTTCACTCTAGGGCGTTGTTCCACCAGATCGAAAAGTTAGGGCCTAAGAAGTCAACGCCAGAAGCATAAAATACAATATAAATGTAACAGTTTTTCCATCGTATAAAACGAATAATTGCAACAAGTATGAAAGTTGTGGGCATTTCTACGTTCCGGGCAACCTAGGCTTCTCTCTAGGGCGTTGCTCCACCACATCGATTAGCTACGGCCTTAGAAGTCAACGCCAGAAGCATAAAATACAGTAAAAATACAACAGTTTTTCCATTGTATAGCATGACTAATTGCAACCAGTGCGAAAGTAACGATCATTTCGACGTTTGGGGCATCCTAGACTTAACTCTGAGGCGTTGCTCCACCAGATCGAAGAGTTAGGGTCTAAGAAGTCAACACGGGGAGCATAAAATACAATATAAATACAACAGCTTTTCCATCGTAGAAAACGAATAATTGCAACCTGTGTGAAGGTTATGGTCATACCTACGTTCCGGGCAACCTAGGCTTCACTGTAGGGTGTCGCTCCACCAGATCGAATAGGTAGGGCCATGGAAGTCAACGCCCGAAGCACAAAATACAAAATAAGTAGAACAGCTTTTCCATTGTATATAACGAATAATTGCTACCAGTGTGAAAGTTATGGTCATTTCTACGTTCTGGCAACCTAGGCTTCACCCCAGGGCGTTGTTCCGCCAGATCGAATAGTTAGGGCCTAAGAAGTTAACGCCAGAAGCATAAAATACAATATAAATACAACAGTTTTTCCATCCTATAAAACGAATGATTGCGACCAGTACGAAAGTTATGGTAATGTCTACGTTCCGGGCAACCTTGGTTTCACTCTATGGCGTTGCTCCACCAGATCGCATAACTAGGGACTTAGAATTCAACGCCATAAGAATAAAATACAATATAAGTACAACAGTTTTCCCATCGTATAAAATGAATAATTGGAAATATTGTGAAAGTAATGGTCATTTCTATGTTCCGGGCAACCTATGCGACACTCTAGGGCGATGCTCCACCACATCTAATAGCTACGGCCTTAAAAGTCAACGCCAGAAGCATAAAATACGATATAAATACAACAACTTTTCCATGGTATAAAACGAATAATGGTAACCAGTGTGAAAGATATGGTCATTTCTACGTTCCGAATAACCTAGGTTTCACTCTAGTGCGTTGTTCCACAAGATCGAATAGTTAGGGCCTAAGAAGTGAACGCCAGCAGCATAAAATACAATATAAATACAACAGTTCTTCCATCATATAAAACGAATAATTGCAACCAGTATGAAAGTTATGGTCATTTCTACGTTCCGGGCAACCTAGGCTTCACTCTATGGCGTTCTTCCACCACATCGAATAGCTGCGGCCTCAGAAGTCAACGCCTGAAGCATAAAATACAATAAAAATACAACAGTCTTTCCATCCTATAACAGGAATAATTGGAACCCGTGTGAATGTGATGGTCATTTGTACGTTCCAGGCAACCTAGGCTTCACTCTAGGGCGTTGCTCCACCAGACCGAATTGTTAGGGCCTAAGAAGTCAACGCCAGAAGCATAAGATACAATATAAATATAACAGTTTTTCCATCGTATAGAAGGAATAATAGCAACCAGTGTGAAAGTTATGGTCATTTCTCCGTTCCGGGCAACCTACGTTTCACTCTAGGGCGTTGCTCCACCAGATCGAATAGCTAGGGACTTGGAATTCAACGCCAGAAGAATAAAACACAATATAAGTACAACCGTTTTTCCATTGTATAAAATGAATAATTGCAAACATTGTGGAATTAATGGTCATTTCTACGTTCCAGGCAACCTAGGCGTCACTCTAGGGCGTTACTCCACCACATCTAATAGCTACTGCCTTAGAAGTCAACGCTAGAAGCATAAAACACAATAAGAATGCAACAGTTTTTCCATCGTATAGCATGAATAATTGCAGCGGGCGTGAAAGTTCTTGTCATTTCTACGTTCCGGGCAACCTAGGCTTCACTCTAGGGCGTTGCTCCACCAGATGGAATAGTTAGGGCATAAGAAGTCAACGCCAGAAGCATAAAATACGGTATAAATACAACAGCTTTTCCATCGTATAAAACAAATAATTGCAACCAGTATCAAAGATATGGTCATTTCTACTTTCCGGGCAACCTAGGCTTGACTGTAGGGTGTTGCTCCACCAGATCGAATAGGTAGGGCCAAAGAAGTCAACGCCCGAAGCATAAAATACATAATAAATAGAACAGCTTTTCCATTGTATAAAACGAATAATTGCTACCAGTGTGAAAGTTATGTTCTTTTCTACGTTCCGGGCAACCTAGGCTTCACTCTAGGGCGTTGCTCCACCAGATCGAATAGTTAGGGCCTTAGAAGTCAACGCCCGAAGCATAAAATACAAAATAAATAGAACAGTTTTTCCAGTGTATTAAACGAATAATTGCTACCAGTGTGAAAGTGATGCTCATTTCTACGTTCCGGGCGACCTAGGCTTCACTCTAGGGCGTTGTTCCACCAGATCGAAAAGTTAGGGCCTAAGAAGTCAACGCCAGAAGCATAAAATACAATATAAATGAAACAGTTTTTCCATCGTATAAAACGAATAATAGCAACCAGTGTGAAAGTTCTGGTCATTTCTACGTTCCGGGCAGCCTAGGCTTCACTGTAGGGTGTTGCTCCACCAAATCGAATAGGTAGGGCCATAGAAGTCAACGCCCGAAGCATAAAATACAATAAATATACAAGAGTTTTTCCATCGTATAACAGGAATAATTGCAATCAGTGTGAAAGTTCTGGTCATTTCTACGTTCCGGGCAGCCTAGGCTACACTTTAGGGCGTTGCACCACCAGATCGAATAGTTAGGGCCTTAGAAGTCATCGCCCGAAGCATAAAATACAAAATAAGTAGAACAGTTTTTCCATTGTATAAAACGAATAATTGCTACCAGTGGGAGAGTTATGTTCATTTCTACGCTTCTGACAACCTAGGCTTCACTGTAGGGAGTTGCTCCACCAAATCGAATAGGTAGGGCCATGGAAGTCAACGCCCGAAGCATAAAATACAATAAATATACAAGAGTTTTTCCATCGTATAACAGGAATAATTGCAACCAGTGTGAAAGTGATGGTCATTTCTACGTTCTGGGCAACCTAGGCTTCACTCTAGGGCGTCGTTCCATCAGATCGAATAGTTAGGGCCTAAGAAGTCAACGCCAGAAGCATAAAATACAATATAAATATAACAGTTTTTCCATCGTATAAAACGAATAATTGCAACAAGTATGAAAGTTGTGGCTATTTCTACTTTCCGGGCAACCTAGGCTTCACCCTAGGGCGTTGCTCCAACAGATTGAATAGTGAGGGCCTTAGAAGTCAACGCCCGAAGCATAATATACAAAATAAATAGAACAGTTTTTCCATCGTATAAAACGAATAATTGCTACCGTTGTGAAAGTTATGGTCATTTCTACGTTCCGGGCAACCCAGGCTTCTCCCTAGGGCGTTGTTCCACCAGATGGAATAGTTAGGGCATACGAAGTCAACGCCAGAAGCATAAAATACGGTATAAATACAACAGTTTTTCCATCCTATAAAGCGAATAATTGCGACCAGTACGAAAGTTATGGTAATTTCTACGTTCCGGGCAACCTTGGTTTCACTCTATGGCGTTGCTCCACCAGATCGCATAACTAGGGACATAGAATTCAACGCCATAAGAATAAAATACAATATATGTACAACAGTTTTTCCATCGTATAAAATGAATAATTGGAAACATTGTGAAAGTAATGGTCATTTCTACGTTCCAGGCAACCTAGGCGTCACTCTAGGGCGTTACTCCACCACATCTAATAGCTACGGCCTTAGAAGTCAACGCTAGAAGCATAAAATACAATAAGAATGCAACAGTTTTTCCATCGTATAAAACGAATAATTGCTACCGGTGTGAAAGTTCTTGTCATTTCTACGTTCCGGGCAAGCTAGGCTTCACTCTAGGGCGTTGCTCCACCAGATCGAAGAGTTAGGGTCTAAGAAGTCAACACGGGGAGCATAAAATACAATATAAATACAACAGCTTTTCCATCGTAGAAAACGAATAATTGCAACCTGTGTGAAGGTTATGGTCATATCTACGTTCCGGGCAACCTAGGCTTCACTGTAGGGTGTCGCTCCACCAGATCGAATAGGTAGGGCCATGGAAGTCAACGCCCGAAGCACAAAATACAAAATAAGTAGAACACCTTTTCCATTGTATATAACGAATAATTGCTACCAGTGTGAAAGTTATGGTCATTTCTACGTTCTGGCAACCTAGGCTTCACCCCAGGGCGTTGTTCCGCCAGATCGAATAGTGAGGGCCTAAGAAGTTAACGCCAGAAGCATAAAATACAATATAAATACAACAGTTTTTCCATCCTATAAAACGAATAATTGCGACCAGTACGAAAGTTATGGTAATGTCTACGTTCCGGGCAACCTTGGTTTCACTCTATGGCGTTGCTCCACCAGATCGCATAACTAGGGACTTAGAATTCAACGCCATAAGAATAAAATACAATATAAGTACAACAGTTTTTCCATCGTATAAAATGAATAATTGGAAACATTGTGAAAGTAATGGTCATTTCTACGTTCCAGGCAACCTAGGCGTCACTCTAGGGCGTTACCTCACCACATCTAATAGCTGCGGCCTTAGAAGTCAACGCTAGAAGCATAAAATACAATAAGAATGCAACAGTCTTTCCATCGTATAGCATGAATAATTGCAGCGGGTGTGAAAGTTCTTGTCATTTCTACGTTCCGGGCAACCTAGGCTTCACTCTAGGGCGTTGCTCCACCAGATGGAATAGTTAGGGCATAAGAAGTCAACGCCAGAAGCATAAAATACGGTATAAATACAACAGCTTTTCCATCGTATAAAACAAATAATTGCAACCAGTATCAAAGATATGGTCATTTCTACTTTCCGGGCAACCTAGGCTTCACCCTAGGGCGTTGCTGCAACAGATTGAATAGGTAGGTCCTTAGAAGTCAACGCCCGAAGCATAAAATACAAAATATATAGAACACTTTTTCCATCGTATAAAACTAATAATTGCAACCAGTGTGAAAGTAATGGGCATTTCTACGTTCCGGGCAACCTAGGCTTCACTCTAGGGCGTTGCTCCACCACATCGAATAGGTAGGGCCATGGAAGTCAACGCCCGAAGCACAAAATACAAGATAAGTAGAACAGCTTTTCCATTGTATATAACGAATAATTGCTACCAGTGTGAAAGTTATGGTCATTTCTACGTTCTGGCGACCTAGGCTTCACCCCAGGGCGTTGTTCCACCAGATCGAATAGTTTGGGCCTAAGAAGTTAACGCCAGAAGCATAAAATACAATATAAATACAACAGTTTTTCCATCCTATAAAGCGAATAATTGCGACCAGTACGAAAGTTATGGTAATTTCTACGTTCCGGGCAACCTTGGTTTCACTCTATGGCGTTGCTCCACCAGATCGCATAACTAGGGACTTAGAATTCAACGCCATAAGAATAAAATACAATATATGTACAACAGTTTTTCCATCGTATAAAATGAATAATTGGAAACATTGTGAAAGTAATGGTCATTTCTACGTTCCAGGCAACCTAGGCGTCACTCTAGGGCGTTACTCCACCACATCTAATAGCTACGGCCTTAGAAGTCAACGCTAGAAGCATAAAATACAATAAGAGTGCAACAGTTTTTCCATCGTATAGCATGAATAATTGCAGCGGGTGTGAAAGTTCTTGTCATTTCTACGTACCGGGCAACCTAGGCTTCACTCTAGGGCGTTGCTCCACCAGATCGAAGAGTTAGGGTCTAAGAAGTCAACACGGGGAGCATAAAATACAATTTAAATACAACAGCTTTTCCATCGTAGAAAACGAATAATTGCAAAGGGTGTGAATGTTATGGTCATTTCTACGTTCCGGGCAACCTAGGCTTGACTGTAGGGTGTTGCTCCACCAGATCGAATAGGTAGGGCCAAAGAAGTCAACGCCCGAAGCATAAAATACATAATAAATAGAACAGCTTTTCCATTGTATAAAACGAATTATTGCTACCAGTGTGAAAGTTATGTTCATTTCTACGTTCCGGGCAACCTAGGCTTCACTCTAGGGCGTTGCTCCACCAGATCGAATAGTTAGGGCCTTAGAAGTCAACGCCCGAAGCATAAAATACAAAATAAATAGAACAGTTTTTCCAGTGTATTAAACGAATAATTGCTACCAGTGTGAAAGTGATGCTCATTTCTACGTTCCGGGGGACCTAGGCTTCACTCTAGGGCGTTGTTCCACCAGATCGAAAAGTTAGGGCCTAAGAAGTCAACGCCAGAAGCATAAAATACAATATAAATGTAACAGTTTTTCCATCGTATAAAACGAATAATTGCAACAAGTATGAAAGTTGTGGGCATTTCTACGTTCCGGGCAACCTAGGCTTCTCTCTAGGGCGTTGCTCCACCACATCGATTAGCTACGGCCTTAGAAGTCAACGCCAGAAGCATAAAATACAGTAAAAATACAACAGTTTTTCCATTGTATAGCATGACTAATTGCAACCAGTGCGAAAGTAACGATCATTTCGACGTTTCGGGCATCCTAGACTTAACTCTGAGGCGTTGCTCCACCAGATCGAAGAGTTAGGGTCTAAGAAGTCAACACGGGGAGCATAAAATACAATATAAATACAACAGCTTTTCCATCGTAGAAAACGAATAATTGCAACCTGTGTGAAGGTTATGGTCATATCTACGTTCCGGGCAACCTAGGCTTCACTGTAGGGTGTCGCTCCACCAGATCGAATAGGTAGGGCCATGGAAGTCAACGCCCGAAGCACAAAATACAAAATAAGTAGAACAGCTTTTCCATTGTATATAACGAATAATTGCTACCAGTGTGAAAGTTATGGTCATTTCTACGTTCTGGCAACCTAGGCTTCACCCCAGGGCGTTGTTCCGCCAGATCGAATAGTTAGGGCCTAAGAAGTTAACGCCAGAAGCATAAAATACAATATAAATACAACAGTTTTTCCATCCTATAAAACGAATGATTGCGACCAGTACGAAAGTTATGGTAATGTCTACGTTCCGGGCAACCTTGGTTTCACTCTACGGCGTTGCTCCACCAGATCGCATAACTAGGGACTTAGAATTCAACGCCATAAGAATAAAATACAATATAAGTACAACAGTTTTCCCATCGTATAAAATGAATAATTGGAAATATTGTGAAAGTAATGGTCATTTCTATGTTCCGGGCAACCTATGCGACACTCTAGGGCGATGCTCCACCACATCTAATAGCTACGGCCTTAAAAGTCAACGCCAGAAGCATAAAATACGATATAAATACAACAACTTTTCCATGGTGTAAAACGAATAATGGTAACCAGTGTGAAAGATATGGTCATTTCTACGTTCCGAATAACCTAGGTTTCACTCTAGTGCGTTGTTCCACAAGATCGAATAGTTAGGGCCTAAGAAGTGAACGCCAGCAGCATAAAATACAATATAAATACAACAGTTCTTCCATCATATAAAACGAATAATTGCAACCAGTATGAAAGTTATGGTCATTTCTACGTTCCGGGCAACCTAGGCTTCACTCTATGGCGTTCTTCCACCACATCGAATAGCTGCGGCCTCAGAAGTCAACGCCTGAAGCATAAAATACAATAAAAATACAACAGTCTTTCCATCCTATAACAGGAATAATTGGAACCCGTGTGAAAGTGATGGTCATTTGTACGTTCCAGGCAACCTAGGCTTCACTCTAGGGCGTTGCTCCACCAGACCGAATTGTTAGGGCCTAAGAAGTCAACGCCAGAAGCATAAGATACAATATAAATATAACAGTTTTTCCATCGTATAGAAGGAATAATAGCAACCAGTGTGAAAGTTATGGTCATTTCTCCGTTCCGGGCAACCTACGTTTCACTCTAGGGCGTTGCTCCACCAGATCGAATAGCTAGGGACTTGGAATTCAACGCCAGAAGAATAAAACACAATATAAGTACAACCGTTTTTCCATTGTATAAAATGAATAATTGCAAACATTGTGGAATTAATGGTCATTTCTACGTTCCGGGCAACCTAGGCGTCACTGTAGGGCGTTGCTCCACCACAGCTAATAGCTACGGCCTTAGAAGTCAACGCCAGAAGCATAAAATACATTATCAATAAAACAGCTTTTCCATCGTATAAAATGAATAATTGCAAACAGTGTGAAAGTACAGGTCATTTCTACGTTCCGGGTAACCTAGTCTTCACTCTAGGGCGTTGTTCTACCAGATCGAACAGTTAGGGCTTAAGAAGGCAACGCCAGAAGCATAAAGTACAATATAAATACAACAGTTTCTCCATCGTATAAAACGAATAATAGCGACCAGTGTGAAAGTTATGGTCATTTCTACGTTCCGGGCAACCTAGGCTTCACCCCAGGTCGTTGTTCCACCAGATCGAATAGTTAGGGCCTAAGTCGTCAAAGCCAGAAGCATAAAATGCAATATAAATACAACACCTTTTCCATCGTATAACAGGAATAATTGCAACCAGTGTCAAAGTTACGGTCATTTCTACGTTCCGGGCAACCTAGGCTTCATTTTAGGGCGTTGCTCCACTAGATCGAATAGTTAGGTCCTTAGAAGTCAAATCCAGAAGCATAAAGTATAATAAAAATCCAACAGTTTGTCCATCGTATAACAGGAACAATTGCAACCAGCGTGAAAGTAATGGTCATTTCTACGTTTCGGGCAACATAGGCTACACTCTCGGACGTTGCCCCACGAGATCGAATAGCTAGGACCTTAGAAGTCAACGCCAGAAGCATAAAATACAGTAAAAATGCAACAGTTTTTCCATCGTATAGCATGAATAAATGCAACCAGCGTGGAAGTAATGATCATTTCGACGTTCCAGGCAACCTAGGCTTCACCCAAGGGCGTCGTTCCACCAGATGGAATAGTTAGGGCCTAAGAAGTCAACGCCAGAAGCCTTAAATACGATATGAATACAACAGCTTTTCCATCGTATAAAACGAATAATTGCAACCAGTGAGAAAGTTATTGTCTTTTCTACGTTCCGGGCAACCTAGGCTTCACTCTAGGGCGTCGCTCCACCAGATAGAACAGTTAGGGCCTTAGAAGTCAACGCCCGAAGCATAAAATACGAAATAAATAGAACAGTTTTTCCATTGTATGAAACAAATATTTGCAACCTGTGTGAAGGTTATGGTCATATCTACGTTTCGGGCAACCTAGGCTTCACTCTAGGGCGTTGCTCCACCAGATCGAATAGCCAGGGACTTGGAATTCAACGCCAGAAGAATAAAACACAATATAAGTACAACCGTTTTTCCATTGTATAAAATGAATAATTGCAAACATTGTGAAATTAATGGTCATTTCTACGTTCCGGGCACACTAGGCGTCACTGTAGGGCGTTGCTCCACCACAGCTGATAGCTACGGCCTAAGAAGGCAACGCCAGAATCATAAAATACAATATAAATGTAACAGTTTTTCCATCGTATAAAACGAATAATAGCAACCAGTGTGAAAGTTGTGGTCATTTCTACTTTCCGGGCAACCTAGGCTACACCCTAGGGCGTTGCTCCAACAGATTGAATAGTTAGGGCCTTAGAAGTCAATGCCTGAAGCATAAAATGAAATAAAAATACAACAGTCTTTCCATCCTATAACAGGAATAATTGCAACCCGTGTGAAAGTGATGGTCATTTGTACGTTCCAGGCAACCTAGGCTTCACTCTAGGGCGTTGTTCCACCAGACCGAATTGTTAGGGCCTAAGAAGTCAACGCCAGAAGCATAAAATACAATAAAAATACAACAGTCTTTCCATCCTATAACAGGCATAATTGCAACCCGTGTGAAAGTGATGGTCATTTGTACGTTCCAGGCATCCTAGGCTTCACTCTAGGGCGTTGTTCCACCAGATCGAATTGTTAGGGCCTAAGAAGTCAACGCCAGAAGCATAAGATACAATATAAATATAACAGTTTTTCCATCGTATAGAACGAAGAATAGCAACCAGTGTGAAAGTTATGGTCATTTCTACGTTCCGGGCAACCTAGGCTTCACTCTAGGGCGTTGCTCCACCAGATCAAACAGTTTAGGCCTTAGAAGTCAACGCCCGAAGTATAAAATACAATATAAATATAACAGCTTTTCCATCGTGTAAAATGAATAATTGCAGACAGTGTGAAAGTACTGGTCATTTCTACGTTCCGGGTAACCTTGTCTTCACTCTAGGGCGTTGTTCTACCAGATCGAACAGTTAGGGCCTAAGAAGGCAACGCCAGAAGCATAAAGTACAAAATAAATAGAACAGTTTTTCCATCGTATAAAACGAATAATAGCGACCAGTGTGAAAGTTATGGTCATTTCTACGTTCCGGGCAACCTAGGCTTCACCCCAGGTCGTTGTTCCACCAGATCGAATAGTTAGGGCCTAAGACGTCAAAGCCAGAAGCATAAAATGCAATATAAATACAACACCTTTTCCATCGTATAACAGGAATAATTGCACCCAGTGTCAAAGTTACGGTCATTTCTACGTTCCGGGCAACCCAGGCTTCATTTTAGGGCGTTGCTCCACTAGATCGAATAGTTAGGGCCTTAGAAGTCAAATCCAGAAGCATAAAGTATAATAAAAATCCAACAGTTTGTCCATCGAATAACAGGAACAATTGCAACCAGCGTGAAAGTAATGGTCATTTCTACGTTTCGGGCAACATAGGCTACACTCTCGGACGTTGCCCCACGAGATCGAATAGCTAGGACCTTAGAAGTCAACGCCAGAAGCATAAAATACAGTAAAAATGCAACAGTTTTTCCATCGTATAGCATGAATAAATGCAACCAGCGTGGAAGTAATGATCATTTCGACGTTCCAGGCATCCTAGATTTAACTGTGAGGCATTGCTCCTCTAGATCGAATACATAGGGCCTTAGTAGGCAACGCCAGAAGCATAAAGTACAATAAAAATCCAACAGTTTTCCGATCGTATAACAGGAATAATTGCAACCAGTGTGAAAGTGATGGTCGGTTCCACGTTCCGCGCAACCTAGTCTTCACTCTAGGGCGTTGTTCCAGCAGATCGAATAGTTACGGCCTTAGAAGTCAACGCCCGAAGTATAAAATACAAAATATATAGAACAGTTTTTCCATTGTATGAAACGAATAATTGCTACCAGTGTGAAAGATATGGTCATTTCTACGTTCCTGGCAACCTAGGCTTCACCCAAGGGCGTCGTTCCACCAGATGGAATAGTTAGGGCCTAAGAAGTCAACGCCAGAAGCATTAAATACGATATGAATACAACAGCTTTTCCATCGTATAAAACGAATAATTGCAACCAGTGTGAAAGTTATTGTCATTTCTACGTTCCGGGCAACCTAGGCTTCACTCTAGGGCGTCGCTCCACCAGATAGAACAGTTAGGGCCTTAGAAGTCAACGCCCGAAGCATAAAATACGAAATAAATAGAACAGTTTTTCCATTGTATGAGACAAATATTTGCAACCTGTGTGAAGGTTATGGTCATATCTACGTTTCGGGCAACCTAGGCTTCACTGTAGGGTGTTGCTCCACCAGATCAAATAGGTAGGGCCATAGAAGTCAACGCCCGAAGCATAAAATACAATTAATATACAAGTGTTTTTCAATCGTATAACAGGAATAATAGCAACCAGTGTGAGAGTAATGGTCATTTCTACGTTCCGGGCAACCTAGGCTTCCCTCTAGGGTGTTGTTCCACCAGATCGGATTGCTAGGGCCTTAGAAGTCAACGCCCAAAGCATAAAATACAATAAAAGTACAACAGTTTTTCCATCATATAGCATGAATAATTGCAATCAGTGTGAAAGTAATGATCATTTCGACGTTTCGGGCATCCTAGATTTAACTGTGGGGCATTGCTCCACCAGATCGAATACGTAGGACCTTAGAAGTCAGCGCCAGAAGCATATAGTACAATAAAAATGCAACAGTTTGTCCATCGTATAACAGGAATAATTGCAACCAGTGTGAAAGTGATGGTCATTTCAACGTTTCGGGCAACCTAGGCTTCACTCTAGGGCGTTTCTCCGCCAGATCGAATAGTTAGGGCCTGAGAAGTCAGAGCCAGTAGCATAAAATACAATATAAATACAACACCTTTTCCATCGTATATCTGGAATAATTGCAACCAGTGTTAAAGTTATGGTCAATTCTACGTTCCGGACAACCTAGGCATCATTCTAGGGCGTAGCTCCACTTGATTGAATAGTTAGGGCCTTAGAAGTCAACGCCAGAAGCATAAAATACGATATAGATACAACAGTTTTTCCATCGTATAAAGCGAATAATTGCAACCAGTATGAAAGTTATGGTCATTTCTACGTTCCGGGAAACCTAGGCTTCACTCTACGGCGTTCTTCCACCACATCGAATAGCTACGGCCTCAGAAGGCAACGCCTGAAGCATAAAATACAATAAAAATACAACAGTCTTTCCATCCAATAACAGGAATAACTGCAACCCGTGTGAAAGTGATGGTCATTTGTACGTTCCAGGCAACCTAGGCTTCACTCTAGGGCGTTGTTCCACCAGATCGAATTGTTAGGGCCTAAGAAGTCAACGACAGAAGCATAAGATACAATATAAATATAACAGTTTTTCCATCGTATAGAACGAATAATAGCATCCAGTGTGAAAGTTATGGTCATTTCTACGTTCAGGGCAACCTAGGCTTCACTCTAGGGCGTTGCTCCACCAGATGAAACAGTTAGGGCCTTAGAAGTCAACGCCCGAAGCATAAAATACAAAATAAATAGAAGAGTTTTTCCATCGTATAAAACGAATAACAGCAACCAGTGTCAAAGTTATGGTCATTTCTACGTTCCGGGCAACCTAGGCTTCACCCCAGGGCGTTGTTCCACCAGATCGAATAGTTAGGGCCTAAGAAGTGAACGACAGCAGCATAAAATACAATATAAATACAACAGTTCTTCCATCATATAAAACGAATAATTGCAACCAGTATGAAAGTTATGGTCATGTCTACGTTCCGGGCAACCTAGGCTTCACTCTATTGCGTTCTTCCACCACATCGAATGGCTACGGCCTCAGAAGTCAACGCCTGAAGCATAAAATACAATTAAAATAGAACAGCCTTTCCATCCTATAACAGGGATAATTGCAACCCGTGTGAAAGTGATGGTCATTTGTACGTTTCAGGCAACCTAGGCTTCACTCTAGGGCGTTGTTCCACCAGATCGAATTGTTAGGGCCTAAGAAGTCAACGCCAGAAGCATAAGATACAATATAAATATAACTGTTTTTCCATCGTATAGAACGAATAATAGCATCCAGTGTGAAGGTTATGGTCATTTCTACGTTCCGGGCAACCTAGGCTTCACTCTAGGGCGTGGCTCCACCAGATCAAACAGTTAGGGCCTTAGAAGTCAACGCCCGAAGCATAAAATACAAAATAAATAGAACTGTTTTTCCATTGTATAAAACGAATAATTGCTACCAGTGTAAAAGTTATGGTCATTTCTACGTTCCGGGCAACCTAGGCTTCACCCTAGGGCGTTGTTCCACCAGATCGAATAGTTAGGGCCTAAGAAGTGAACGCCAGAAGCATAAAATGCAATATAAATACAACAGCTTTTCCATCATATAAAACGAGTAATTGCAACCAGTATGAAAGTTGTGGTCATTTCTACTTACCGGGCAACCTAGGCTACACCCTAGGGCGTTGCTCCAACAGTTTGAATAGTTAGGGCCTTAGAAGTCAATGCCCGAAGCATAAAATGCAATAAAAATACAACAGTTTTTCCATCATATAACCGGAATAATTGCAACCAGTTTGAAAGTGATGGTCATTTCTACGTTCCGGGCAACCTCGGCTTCACTCTAGGGCGTTGCTCCACCAGATCGAATAGTTACTGCCTAACAAGTGAACGCCAGAAGCATAAAAAACAATATAAATACAACAGTTTTTCCATCATATAAAACGAGTAAATGCAACCAGTATGAAAGTTGTGGTCATTTCTACTTTCCGTGCAACCTAGGCTACACCCTAGGGCGTTGCTCCACCAGATCGAATAGATACTGCCTAACAAGTGAACGCCAGAAGCATAAAAAACAATATAAATACAACAGTTTTTCCATCATATAAAACGAGTAATTGCAACCAGTATGAAAGTTATGGTCATTTCTACGTTCCGGGAAACCTAGGCTTCACTCTACGGCGTTCTTCCACCACATCGAATAGCTACGGCCTCAGAAGTCAACGCCTGAAGCATAAAATACAATAAAAATACAACAGTCTTTCCATCCAATAACAGGAATAACTGCAACCCGTGTGAAAGTGATGGTCATTTGTACGTTCCAGGCAACCTAGGCTTCACTCTAGGGCGTTGTTCCACCAGATCGAATTGTTAGGGCCTAAGAAGTCAACGACAGAAGCATAAGATACAATATAAATATAACAGTTTTTCCATCGTATAGAACGAATAATAGCATCCAGTGTGAAAGTTATGGTCATTTCTACGTTCAGGGCAACCTAGGCTTCACTCTAGGGCGTTGCTCCACCAGATCAAACAGTTAGGGCCTAAGAAGTTAACGCCAGAAGCATAAAATACAATATAAATACAACAGTCTTTCCATCGTATAAAGCGAATAATTGCAACCAGTGTGAAAGTTATGGTCATTTCTACGATCCGGGCAAACTAGGCTTCACTCTAGTGCGTTGTGCCACCAGATCGAATAGTTGGGGCCTTAGAAGTCAACGCCAGAAGCATAAAGTACGATGTAAGTACAACATTTTTTCCATCGTATAAAACGAATGATTGCAACAAGTTTGAAAGTAATGGCCATTTCTACGTTCCGGGCAACCTAGGCTTCGCCCTTGGGCGTTCTTCCACCAGGTCGAAGAGCTAGGGACTTGGAGGTCAACGCCAGAAGCATAAAATACAATAAAAATACAACAGTTTTTCCATCGTATAACAGGAATAATTGCAGCCAGTGTGAAAGTAATGGGCATTTCTACGTTCCGTGCAACCTAGGCTTCACTCTAGGTCGTTGGTCCACCCGGCGGAATTGTTTGGACCTAAGAAGTCAACGCCAGAAGCATAAAATACTATAAAAATACAACAGTCCTTCCATCGTATAACAGGAATAATTGCAACCAGTGTGAAAGTAATGGTCATTTCTACGTTCAGGGCAGCCAAGACTTCACTCTAGGGCGTTGCTCCACCAGATCGAATACCTAGGGACTTAGATGTCAGCGCCAGAAGCATAAAATACTATAAAAATACAACAGTCCTTCCATCGTATAACAGGAATAATTGCTACCAGTGTGAAAGTGATGGGCATTTCTACGTTCCGTGCATCCTCGGCTTTACTCTAGGGCGTTGCTCCACCAGATCGAATAGTTAGTGCCTTAGAAGTCAACGCCAGAAGCATAAAAAACGATATAAATACAACAGTTTTTCCATCGTACAAAACGAATACTTGCAGCCAGTATGAAAGTTCACGTCATTTCTACTTTCCGGGCAACCTAGGCTTCACCCTAGGGCGTTGGTCCACCAGATCGAATAGTTAGGGCCTAAGAAGTGAACGCCAGCAGCATAAAATACAATATAAATACAACAGTTCTTCCATCACATAAAACGAATGATTGCAACCAGTATGAGAGTTATGGACATTTCTACGTTCCGGGCAACCTAGGCTTCACTCTATGGCGTTCTTCCACCACATCGAATAGCTGCGGCCTCAGAAGTCAACGGCTGAAGCATAAAATACAATAACAATACAACAGTCTTTCCATCCTATAACAGGAATAATTGCAACCCGTGTGAAAGTGATGGTCATTTGTACGTTCCAGGCAACCTAGGCTTCACTCTAGGGCGTTGTTCCACCAGATCGAATTGTTAGGGCCTAAGAAGTCAACGCCAGAAGCATAAGATACAATATAAATATAACAGTTTTTAAATCGTATAGAACGAATAATAGCAACCAGTGTGAAAGTTATGGTCATTTCTACGTTCCGGGCAACCTAGGTTTCACTCTAGGGCGTTGCTCCACCAGATCGAATAGCTAGGGACTTGGCATTCAACGCCAGAAGAATAAAACACAGTATAAGTACAACCGTTTTTCCATTGTATAAAATGAATAATTGCAAACATTGTGAAATTAATGGTCATTTCTACGTTCCGGGCAACCTAGGCGTCACTGTAGGGCATTGCTCCACCACAGCTAATAGCTACGGCCTAAGAAGGCAACGCCAGAAGCATAAAATACAATATAAATATAACAGTTTTTCCATCGTATAAAACGAATAATAGCAACCAGTGTGAAAGTTATGGTCATGTCTACGTTCCGGGCCACCTAGGCTTCACTCTATGGCGTTCTTCCACCACATCGAATGGCTACGGCCTCAGAAGTCAACGCCTGAAGCATAAAATACAATTAAAATAGAACAGCCTTTCCATCCTATAACAGGGATAATTGCAACCCGTGTGAAAGTGATGGTCATTTGTACGTTTCAGGCAACCTAGGCTTCACTCTAGGGCGTTGTTCCACCAGATCGAATTGTTAGGGCCTAAGAAGTCAACGCCAGAAGCATAAGATACAATATAAATATAACTGTTTTTCCATCGTATAGAACGAATAATAGCATCCAGTGTGAAGGTTATGGTCATTTCTACGTTCCGGGAAACCTAGGCTTCACTCTAGGTCGTGGCTCCACCAGATCAAACAGTTAGGGCCTTAGAAGTCAACGCCCGAAGCATAAAATGCAAAATAAATATAACAGTTTTTCCATCGTATAGAACGAATAATAGCAACCAGTGTGAAAGTTATGGTCATTTCTACGTTCCGGGCAACCTAGGCGTCACTGTAGGGCGTTGCTCCACCACAGCTAATAGCTACGGCCTAAGAAGGCAACGCCAGAAGCATAAAATACAATATAAATATAACAGTTTTTCCATCGTATAAAACGAATAATAGCAACCAGTGTGAAAGCTATGGTCATTTCTACGTTCCGGGCAACCTATGCTTCACCCCAGGGCGTTGTTCCACCAGATCGACTAGTTAGGGCCTAAGAAGTGAACGCCAGCAGCATAAAATACAATATAAATACAACAGTTCTTCCATCATATAAAACGAATAATTGCAACCAGTATGAAAGTTATGGTCATGTCTACGTTCCGGGCAACCTAGGCTTCACTCTATTGCGTTCTTCCACCACATCGAATGGCTACGGCCTCAGAAGTCAACGCCTGAAGCATAAAATACAATAAAAATACAACAGTCTTTCCATCCAATAACAGGAATAACTGCAACCCGTGTGAAAGTGATGGTCATTTGTACGTTCCAGGCAACCTAGGCTTCACTCTAGGGCGTTGTTCCACCAGATCGAATTGTTAGGGCCTAAGAAGTCAACGACAGAAGCATAAGATACAATATAAATATAACAGTTTTTCCATCGTATAGAACGAATAATAGCATCCAGTGTGAAAGTTATGGTCATTTCTACGTTCAGGGCAACCTAGGCTTCACTCTAGGGCGTTGCTCCACCAGATCAAACAGTTAGGGCCTTAGAAGTCAACGCCCGAAGCATAAAATACAAAATAAATAGAAGAGTTTTTCCATCGTATAAAACGAATAACAGCAACCAGTGTCAAAGTTATGGTCATTTCTACGTTCCGGGCAACCTAGGCTTCACCCCAGGGCGTTGTTCCACCAGATCGAATAGTTAGGGCCTAAGAAGTGAACGCCAGCAGCATAAAATACAATATAAATACAACAGTTCTTCCATCATATAAAACGAATAATTGCAACCAGTATGAAAGTTATGGTCATGTCTACGTTCCGGGCAACCTAGGCTTCACTCTATTGCGTTCTTCCACCACATCGAATGGCTACGGCCTCAGAAGTCAACGCCTGAAGCATAAAATACAATTAAAATAGAACAGCCTTTCCATCCTATAACAGGGATAATTGCAACCCGTGTGAAAGTGATGGTCATTTGTACGTTTCAGGCAACCTAGGCTTCACTCTAGGGCGTTGTTCCACCACATCGAATTGTTAGGGCCTAAGAAGTCAACGCCAGAAGCATAAGATACAATATAAATATAACTGTTTTTCCATCGTATAGAACGAATAATAGCATCCAGTGTGAAGGTTATGGTCATTTCTACGTTCCGGGCAACCTAGGCTTCACTCTAGGGCGTGGCTCCACCAGATCAAACAGTTAGGGCCTTAGAAGTCAACGCCCGAAGCATAAAATACAAAATAAATAGAACTGTTTTTCCATAGTATAAAACGAATAATTGCTACCAGTGTAAAAGTTATGGTCATTTCTACGTTCCGGGCAACCTAGGCTTCACCCTAGGGCGTTGTTCCACCAGATCGAATAGTTAGGGCCTAAGAAGTGAACGCCAGAAGCATAAAATGTAATATAAATACAACAGCTTTCCATCATATAAAACGAGTAATTGCAACCAGTATGAAAGTTGTGGTCATTTCTACTTACCGGGCAACCTAGGCTACACCCTAGGGCGTTGCTCCAACAGTTTGAATAGTTAGGGCCTTAGAAGTCAATGCCCGAAGCATAAAATGCAATAAAAATACAACAGTTTTTCCATCATATAACCGGAATAATTGCAACCAGTTTGAAAGTGATGGTCATTTCTACGTTCCGGGCAACCTCGGCTTCACTCTAGGGCGTTGCTCCACCAGATCGAATAGTTACTGCCTAACAAGTGAACGCCAGAAGCATAAAAAACAATATAAATACAACAGTTTTTCCATCATATAAAACGAGTAAATGCAACCAGTATGAAAGTTGTGGTCATTTCTACTTTCCGTGCAACCTAGGCTACACCCTAGGGCGTTGCTCCACCAGATCGAATAGATACTGCCTAACAAGTGAACGCCAGAAGCATAAAAAACAATATAAATACAACAGTTTTTCCATCATATAAAACGAGTAATTGCAACCAGTATGAAAGTTATGGTCATTTCTACGTTCCGGGAAACCTAGGCTTCACTCTACGGCGTTCTTCCACCACATCGAATAGCTACGGCCTCAGAAGTCAACGCCTGAAGCATAAAATACAATAAAAATACAACAGTCTTTCCATCCAATAACAGGAATAACTGCAACCCGTGTGAAAGTGATGGTCATTTGTACGTTCCAGGCAACCTAGGCTTCACTCTAGGGCGTTGTTCCACCAGATCGAATTGTTAGGGCCTAAGAAGTCAACGACAGAAGCATAAGATACAATATAAATATAACAGTTTTTCCATCGTATAGAACGAATAATAGCATCCAGTGTGAAAGTTATGGTCATTTCTACGTTCAGGGCAACCTAGGCTTCACTCTAGGGCGTTGCTCCACCAGATCAAACAGTTAGGGCCTTAGAAGTCAACGCCCGAAGCATAAAATACAAAATAAATAGAAGAGTTTTTCCATCGTATAAAACGAATAACAGCAACCAGTGTCAAAGTTATGGTCATTTCTACGTTCCGGGCAACCTAGGCTTCACCCCAGGGCGTTGTTCCAACAGATCGAATAGTTAGGGCCTTAGAAGTGAACGCCAGCAGCATAAAATACAATATAAACACAACAGTTCTTCCATCATATAAAACGAATAATTGCAACCAGTATGAAAGTTATGGTCATGTCTACGTTCCGGGCAACCTAGGCTTCACTCTATGGCGTTCTTCCACAACATCGAATGGCTACGGCCTCAGAAGTCAACGCCTGAAGCATAAAATACAATTAAAATAGAACAGCCTTTCCATCCTATAACAGGGATAATTGCAACCCGTGTGAAAGTGATGGTCATTTGTACGTTTCAGGCAACCTAGGCTTCACTCTAGGGCGTTGTTCCACCAGATCGAATTGTTAGGGCCTAAGAAGTCAACGTCAGAAGCATAAGATACAATATAAATATAACTGTTTTTCCATCCTATAGAACGAATAATAGCATCCAGTGTGAAAGTTATGGTCATTTCTACGTTCAGGGCAACCTAGGCTTCACTCTAGGGCGTTGCTCCACCAGATCAAACAGTTAGGGCCTAAGAAGTTAACGCCAGAAGCATAAAATACAATATAAATACAACAGTCTTTCCATCGTATAAACCGAATAATTGCAACCAGTGTGAAAGTTATGGTCATTTCTACGATCCGGGCAAACTAGGCTTCACTCTAGTGCGTTGTGCCACCAGATCGAATAGTTGGGGCCTTAGAAGTCAACGCCAGAAGCATAAAGTACGATGTAAGTACAACATTTTTTCCATCGTATAAAACGAATGATTGCAACAAGTTTGAAAGTAATGGCCATTTCTACGTTCCGGGCAACCTAGGCTTCGCCCTTGGGCGTTCTTCCACCAGGTCGAAGAGCTAGGGACTTGGAGGTCAACGCCAGAAGCATAAAATACAATAAAAATACAACAGTTTTTCCATCGTATAACAGGAATAATTGCAGCCAGTGTGAAAGTAATGGGCATTTCTACGTTCCGTGCAACCTAGGCTTCACTCTAGGTCGTTGGTCCACCCGGCGGAATTGTTTGGACCTAAGAAGTCAACGCCAGAAGCATAAAATACTATAAAAATACAACAGTCCTTCCATCGTATAACAGGAATAATTGCAACCAGTGTGAAAGTAATGGTCATTTCTACGTTCAGGGCAGCCAAGACTTCACTCTAGGGCGTTGCTCCACCAGATCGAATACCTAGGGACTTAGATGTCAGCGCCAGAAGCATAAAATACTATAAAAATACAACAGTCCTTCCATCGTATAACAGGAATAATTGCTACCAGTGTGAAAGTGATGGGCATTTCTACGTTCCGTGCATCCTCGGCTTTACTCTAGGGCGTTGCTCCACCAGATCGAATAGTTAGTGCCTTAAAAGTCAACGCCAGAAGCATAAAAAACGATATAAATACAACAGTTTTTCCATCGTATAAAACGAATACTTGCAGCCAGTATGAAAGTTCACGTCATTTCTACTTTCCGGGCAACGTAGGCTTCACCCTAGGGCGTTGGTCCACCAGATCGAATAGTTAGGGCCTAAGAAGTGAACGCCAGCTGCATAAAATACAATATAAATACAACAGTTCTTCCATCACATAAAACGAATGATTGCAACCAGTATGAGAGTTATGGACATTTCTACGTTCCGGGCAACCTAGGCTTCACTCTATGGCGTTCTTCCACCACATCGAATAGCTGCGGCCTCAGAAGTCAACGGCTGAAGCATAAAATACAATAACAATACAACAGTCTTTCCATCCTATAACAGGAATAATTGCAACCCGTGTGAAAGTGATGGTCATTTGTACGTTCCAGGCAACCTAGGCTTCACTCTAGGGCGTTGTTCCACTAGATCGAATTGTTAGGGCCTAAGAAGTCAACGCCAGAAGCATAAGATACAATATAAATATAACAGTTTTTCCATCGTATAGAACGAATAATAGCAACCAGTGTGAAAGTTATGGTCATTTCTACGTTCCGGGCAACCTAGGTTTCACTCTAGGGCGTTGCTCCACCAGATCGAATAGCTAGGGACTTGGCATTCAACGCCAGAAGAATAAAACACAATATAAGTACAACCGTTTTTCCATTGTATAAAATGAATAATTGCAAACATTGTGAAATTAATGGTCATTTCTACGTTCCGGGCAACCTAGGCGTCACTGTAGGGCATTGCTCCACCACAGCTAATAGCTACGGCCTAAGAAGGCAACGCCAGAAGCATAAAATACAATATAAATATAACAGTTTTTCCATCGTATAAAACGAATAATAGCAACCAGTGTGAAAGTTATGGTCATGTCTACGTTCCGGGCCACCTAGGCTTCACTCTATGGCGTTCTTCCACCACATCGAATGGCTACGGCCTCAGAAGTCAACGCCTGAAGCATAAAATACAATTAAAATAGAACAGCCTTTCCATCCTATAACAGGGATAATTGCAACCCGTGTGAAAGTGATGGTCATTTGTACGTTTCAGGCAACCTAGGCTTCACTCTAGGGCGTTGTTCCACCAGATCGAATTGTTAGGGCCTAAGAAGTGAACGCCAGCAGCATAAAATACAATATAAAAACAACAGTTCTTCCATCATATAAAACGAGTAAATGCAACCAGTATGAAAGTTGTGGTCATTTCTACTTTCCGTGCAACCTAGGCTACACCCTAGGGCGTTGCTCCACCAGATCGAATAGATACTGCCTAACAAGTGAACGCCAGAAGCATAAAATACAATATAAATATAACAGTTTTTCCATCGTATAGAACGAATAATAGCATCCAGTGTGAAAGTTATGGTCATTTCTACGTTCAGGGCAACCTAGGCTTCACTCTAGGGCGTTGCTCCACCAGATCAAACAGTTAGGGCCTTAGAAGTCAACGCCCGAAGCATAAAATACAAAATAAATAGAAGAGTTTTTCCATCGTATAAAACGAATAACAGCAACCAGTGTCAAAGTTATGGTCATTTCTACGTTCCGGGCAACCTAGGCTTCACCCCAGGGCGTTGTTCCACCAGATCGAATAGTTAGGGCCTAAGAAGTGAACGCCAGCAGCATAAAATACAATATAAATACAACAGTTCTTCCATCATATAAAACGAATAATTGCAACCAGTATGAAAGTTATGGTCATGTCTACGTTCCGGGCAACCTAGGCTTCACTCTATTGCGTTCTTCCACCACATCGAATGGCTACGGCCTCAGAAGTCAACGCCTGAAGCATAAAATACAATTAAAATAGAACAGCCTTTCCATCCTATAACAGGGATAATTGCAACCCGTGTGAAAGTGATGGTCATTTGTACGTTTCAGGCAACCTAGGCTTCACTCTAGGGCGTTGTTCCACCACATCGAATTGTTAGGGCCTAAGAAGTCAACGCCAGAAGCATAAGATACAATATAAATATAACTGTTTTTCCATCGTATAGAACGAATAATAGCATCCAGTGTGAAGGTTATGGTCATTTCTACGTTCCGGGCAACCTAGGCTTCACTCTAGGGCGTGGCTCCACCAGATCAAACAGTTAGGGCCTTAGAAGTCAACGCCCGAAGCATAAAATACAAAATAAATAGAACTGTTTTTCCATTGTATAAAACGTATAATTGCTACCAGTGTAAAAGTTATGGTCATTTCTACGTTCCGGGCAACCTAGGCTTCACCCTAGGGCGTTGTTCCACCAGATCGAATAGTTAGGGCCTAAGAAGTGAACGCCAGAAGCATAAAATACAATATAAATACAACAGCTTTACCATCATTTAAAACGAATAATTGCAACCAGTATGAAAGTTGTGGTCATTTCTACTTACCGGGCAACCTAGGCAACACCCTAGGGCGTTGCTCCAACAGTTTGAATAGTTAGGGCCTTAGAAGTCAATGCCCGGAGCATAAAATGCAATAAAAATACAACAGTTTTTCCATCATATAACCGGAATAATTGCAACCAGTTTGAAAGTGATGGTCATTTCTACGTTCCGGGCAACCTAGACTTCACTCTAGGGCGTGGCTCCACCAGATCAAACAGTTAGGGCCTAAGAAGTCAACGCCAGAAGCATAAAATACAATAAAGATACAACAGCTTTTCCATCATATAAAACGAATAATTTCAACCAGTGTGAATGTTATGGTCATTTCTACATTCCGAGCAACCTAGGCTTCACTCTGGGGCGTTGACCCAACAGATTGAATAGTTAGGGCCTAAGAAGTGAACGCCAGCAGCATAAAATACAATATAAATACATCATTTTTTCCATCGTATAAAACGAATGATTGCAACAAGTTTGAAAGTAATGGCCATTTCTACGTTCCGGGCAACCTAGGCTTCGCCCTTGGGCGTTCTTCCACCAGGTCGAAGAGCTAGGGACTTGGAGGTCAACGCCAGAAGCATAAAATACAATAAAAATACAACAGTTTTTCCATCGTATAACAGGAATAATTGCAGCCAGTGTGAAAGTAATGGGCATTTCTACGTTCCGTGCAACCTAGGCTTCACTCTAGGTCGTTGGTCCACCCGGCGGAATTGTTTGGACCTAAGAAGTCAACGCTAGAAGCATAAAATACTATAAAAATACAACAGTCCTTCCATCGTATAACAGGAATAATTGCAACCAGTGTGAAAGTAATGGTCATTTCTACGTTCAGGGCAGCCAAGACTTCACTCTAGGGCGTTGCTCCACCAGATCGAATACCTAGGGACTTAGATGTCAGCGCCAGAAGCATAAACTACTATAAAAATACAACAGTCCTTCCATCGTATAACAGGAATAATTGCAACCAGTGTGAAAGTGATGGGCATTTCTACGTTCCGTGCATCCTCGGCTTCACTCTAGGGCGTCGCTCCACCAGATCGAATAGTTAGTGCCTTAGAAGTCAGCGCCAGAAGCATAAAAAACGATATAAATACAACAGTTTTTCCATCGTATAAAACGAATACTTGCAGCCAGTATGAAAGTTCACGTCATTTCTACTTTCCGGGCAACGTAGGCTTAACCCTAGGGCGTTGGTCCACCAGATCGAATAGTTAGGGCCTAAGAAGTGAACGCCAGCAGCATAAAATACAATATAAATACAACAGTTCTTCCATCACATAAAACGAATGATTGCAACCAGTATGAAAGTTATGGACATTTCTACGTTCCGGGCAACCTAGGCTTCACTCTATGGCGTTCTTCCACCACATCGAATAGCTGCGGCCTCAGAAGTCAACGCCTGAAGCATAAAATACAATAAAAATACAACAGTCTTTCCATCCTATAACAGGAATAATTGCAACCCGTGTGAAAGTGATGGTCATTTGTACGTTTCAGGCAACCTAGGCTTCACTCTAGGGCGTTGTTCCACCAGATCGAATTGTTAGGGCCTAAGAAGTCAACGCCAGAAGCATAAGATACAATATAAATATAACTGTTTTTCCATCGTATAGATCGAATAATAGCATCCAGTGTGAAGGTTATGGTCATTTCTACGTTCCGGGCCACCTAGGCTTCACTCTAGGGCGTGGCTCCACCAGATCAAACAGTTAGGGCCTTAGAAGTCAACGCCCGAAGCATAAAATACAAAATAAATAGAACTGTTTTTCCATTGTATAAAACGAATAATTGCTACCAGTGTAAAAGTTATAGTCATTTCTACGTTCCGGGCAACCTAGGCTTCACCCTAGGGCGTTCTTCCACCAGATCGAATAGTTAGGGCCTAAGAAGTGAACGCCAGAAGCATAAAATGCAATATAAATACAACAGCTTTTCCATCATATAAAACGAGTAATTGCAACCAGTATGAAAGTTGTGGTCATTTCTACTTACCGGGCAACCTAGGCTACACCCTAGGGCGTTGCTCCAACAGTTTGAATAGTTAGAGCCTTAGAAGTCAATGCCCGAAGCATAAAATGCAATAAAAATACAACAGTTTTTCCATCATATAACCGGAATAATTGCAACCAGTTTGAAAGTGATGGTCATTTCTACGTTCCGGGCAACCTCGGCTTCACTCTAGGGCGTTGCTCCACCAGATCGAATAGTTACTGCCTAACAAGTGAACGCCAGAAGCATAAAAAACAATATAAATACAACAGTTTTTCCATCATATAAAACGAGTAAATGCAACCAGTATGAAAGTTGTGGTCATTTCTACTTTCCGTGCAACCTAGGCTACACCCTAGGGCGTTGCTCCACCAGATCGAATAGATACTGCCTAACAAGTGAACGCCAGAAGCATAAAAAACAATATAAATACAACAGTTTTTCCATCATATAAAACGAGTAATTGCAACCAGTATGAAAGTTATGGTCATTTCTACGTTCCGGGAAACCTAGGCTTCACTCTACGGCGTTCTTCCACCACATCGATTAGCTACGGCCTCAGAAGTCAACGCCTGAAGCATAAAATACAATAAAAATACAACAGTCTTTCCATCCAATAACAGGAATAACTGCAACCCGTGTGAAAGTGATGGTCATTTGTACGTTCCAGGCAACCTAGGCTTCACTCTAGGGCGTTGTTCCACCAGATCGAATTGTTAGGGCCTAAGAAGTCAACGACAGAAGCATAAGATACAATATAAATATAACAGTTTTTCCATCGTATAAAACGAATAATAGCAACCAGTCTGAAAGTTATGGTCATTTCTACGTTCCGGGCAACCTAGGCTTCACTCTAGGGCGTTGACCCAACAGATTGAATAGTTAGGGCCTTAGAAGTCAACGCCCGAAGCATAAAATACAATATAAATACAACATTTTTTCCATCGTATAAAACGAATAATTGCAACCAGTATGAAAGTTATGGACATTTCTACTTTCCGGCAACCTAGGCTTCACCCTAGGGCGTTGCTCCACCAGACCGAATAGTTAGGGCCTTAGAAGTCAACGCCAGAAGCATAAAATACAATAAAGATACAACAGCTTTTCCATCATATAGAACGAATAATTTCAACCAGTGTGAATGTTATGGTCATTTCTACATTCCGAGCAACCTAGGCTTCACTCTGGGGCGTTGACCCAACAGATTGAATAGTTAGGGCCTAAGAAGTGAACGCCAGCAGCATAAAATACAATATAAATACAACAGTTCTTCCATCATATAAAACGAATAATTGCAACCAGTTTGAAAGTGATGGTCATTTCTACGTTCCGGGCAACCTAGGCTTCACTCTAGCGCGTGGCTCCACCAGATCAAACAGTTAGGGCCTAAGAAGGCAACGCCAGAAGCATAAAATACAATATAAATATAACAGTTTTTCCATCGTATAAAACGAATAATAGCAACCAGTGTGATAGTTATGGTCATTTCTACGTTCCGGGCAACCTGGGCTTCACCTCAGGGCGTTGTTCCACCAGATCGAATAGTTAGGGCCTATGAAGTGAACGCCAGCAGCATAAAATACATTATATATACAACAGTTCTTCCATCATATAAAACTAAAAATTGCAACCAGTATGAAAGTTATGGTCACTTCTACGTTCCGGGCAATCTAGGCTTCACTCTATGGCGTTCTTCCACCACATCGAATAGCTACGGCCTCAGAAGTCGACGCCTGAAGCATAAAATACAATAAAAATACAACAGTCTTTCCATCCTATAACAGGAATAATTGCAAACAGTGTGAAAGTACTGGTCACTTCTACATTCCGAGCAACCTAGGCTTCACTCTAGGGCGTTGACCCAACAGATTGAATAGTTAGGGCCTTAGAAGTCAACGCCCGAAGCATAAAATACAATATAAATACAACATTTTTTCCATCGTATAAAACGAATAATTGCAACCAGTATGAAAGTTATGGACATTTCTACTTTCCGGCAACCTAGGCTTCACCCTAGGGCGTTGCTCCACCAGACCGAATAGTTAGGGCCTTAGAAGTCAACGCCAGAAGCATAAAATACAATAAAGATACAACAGCTTTTCCATCATATAAAACGAATAATTTCAACCAGTGTGAATGTTATGGTCATTTCTACATTCCGAGCAACCTAGGCTTCACTCTGGGGCGTTGACCCAACAGATTGAATAGTTAGGGCCTAAGAAGTGAACGCCAGCAGCATAAAATACAATATAAATACAACAGTTCTTCCATCATATAAAACGAATAATTGCAACCAGTATGAAAGTTATGGTCATATCTACGTTCCTGGTAACCTAGGCTTCACTCTGTGGCGTTCTTCCATCACATGGAATGGCTACGGCCTCAGAAGTCAACGCCTGAAGCATAAAATACAATTAAAATAGAACAGTCTTTCCATCCTATAACAGGAATAATTGCAACCCGTGTGAAAGTGATGGTCATTTGTACGTTTCAGGCAACCTAGGCTTCACTCTATGGCGTTCTTCCATCACATCGAATGGCTACGGCCTCAGAAGTCAACGCCTGAAGCATAAAATACAATTAAAATAGAACAGTCTTTCCATCCTATAACAGGAATAATTGCAACCCGTGTGAAAGTGATGGTCATTTGTACGTTTCAGGAAACCTAGGCTTCACTCTAGGGCGTTGTTCCACCAGATCGAATTGTTAGGGCCTAAGAAGTCAACGCCAGAAGCATAAGATACAATATAAATATAACAGTTTTTCTATCCTATAGAACGAATAATAGCAACCAGTATGAAAGTTATGGTCATTTCTACGTTTCGGGCAACCTAGGCTTTACTCTAGGGCGTTGCTCCACCAGATAAAACAGTTAGGGCCTTAGAAGTCAACGCCCGAAGCATAAAATACAAAATAAATAGAACTGTTTTTCCATTGTATAAAACGAATAATTGCTACCAGTGTAAAAGTTATGGTCATTTCTACGTTCCGGGCAACCTAGGCTTCACCCTAGGGCGTTGTTCCACCAGATCGAATAGTTAGGGCCTAAGAAGTGAACGCCAGAAGCATAAAATACAATATAAATAGAACAGTTTTTCCATTATATAAAACGAATAATTGCTACCAGTGTGAAAGTTATGGTCATTTCTACGTTCCGCGCCAGCTGGGCTTTACCCTAGGGCGTTGTTCCACCAGATGGAATAGTTAGGGCCTAAGAAGTCAACGCCAGAAGCATAAAATGCGATATAACTACAACAGCTTTTCCATCGTATAAAACAAA
Organism: Calliopsis andreniformis; assembly: GCF_051401765.1. Lineage (NCBI taxonomy): Eukaryota > Metazoa > Arthropoda > Insecta > Hymenoptera > Andrenidae > Calliopsis > Calliopsis andreniformis. Next base: position 1,345,891 of record NW_027480433.1, read on the forward strand.
TAATTGCAACCAGTGTGAAAGTTATGGTCATCTCTACGTTCCGGGCAACCTAGGCTTCACTCTGGGTCGTTGCTCCACCAGGTCGAATTGCTAGCGACTTAGAATTAAACGCCAGAAGCATAGAATGCAATAAAAATACAACAGTTTTTCCATCGTATAACCGGAATAATTGCAACCAGTGTGAATGTACTGTCATTTCTACGTTCCGGATAACCTAGGCTTCACTCTAGGCGTTGTTCCACCAGATCGAGCAGTTAGGGCCTAAGAAGTCAACGCCAGAAGCATAAAATACAATATAAATATAACAGTTCTTCCATCGTATAAAACGAATGATAGCAACCAGTGTGAAAGTTATGGTCATTTCTACGTTCCGGGCAACCTACGCGTCACTCTAGGGCGTTGCTCCACCGCATCTAATAGCTACGGCCCTAGAAGTCAACGCCAGAGGCAAAAAATACAATATAAATACAACAGCTTTTCCATCGTACAAAATGAATAATACTAAACAGTGTGAAAGTAATTGTCATTTCTACGTTCCGGGCAACCTAGGCTTCACTCTAGGTCGTGGCTCCACCAGATCAAATAGCTAGCGACTTAGAATTAAACGCCAGAAGCATAAAATACAATAAAGATGCAACAGCTTTTCCATCATATAAAACGAATAATTTCAACCAGTGTGAATGTTATGGTCATTTCTACATTCCGAGCAACCTAGCCTTCACTCTGGGGCGTTGACCCAACAGATTGAATAGTTAGGGCCTAAGAAGTGAACACCAGCAGCATAAAATACAATATAAATACAACAGTTTTTCCATCATATAAAACGAGTAATTGCAACCAGTATGAAAGTTGTGGTCATTTCTACTTTCCGGGCAACCTAGGCTACACCCTAGGGCGTTGCTCCAACAGATTGAATAGTTAGGGCCTTAGAAGTGAACGCCAGAAGCATAAAATACAATATAAATAGAACAGTTTTTCCATTGTATAAAACGAATAATTGCTACCAGTGTGAAAGTTATGGTCATTTCTACGTTCCGCGCAACCTCGGCTTCACTCTAGGGCGTTGCTCCCCCAGATCGCATAGTTAGTGCCTAAGAAGTGAACGCCAGAAGCATAAAAAACAATATAAATACAACAGCTTTTCAATCATATAAAACGAGTAATTGCAACCAGTATGAAAGTTGTGGTCATTTCTACTTTCCGGGCAACCTAGGCTACACCCTAGGGCGTTGCTCCAACAGATTGAATAGTTAGGGCCTTAGAAGTCAACGCCAGAAGCATAAAAAACAATATAAATACAACAGTTTTTCCATCGTATAAAACGAATAATTGCAACAAGTATGAAAGTTGTGGTTATTTCTACGTTCCGGGCAACCTAGGCTTCACTCTGGGTCGTTGCTCCACCAGGTCGAATAGCTAGCGACTTAGAATTAAACGCCAGAAGCATAGAATGCAATAAAAATACAACAGTTTTTCCATCGTATAACCGGAATAATTGCAACCAGTGTGAATGTAATGGTCATTTCTACGTTCCGGGCAACCTAGATTTCACTCTAGGGCGTTGCTCCACCAGCTCGAATTGTTAGGGCCTAAGAAGTCAACGCCAGAAGCATAAAATACAATATAAATATAACAGTTTTTCCATCGTATAAAACGAATAATAGCAACCAGTATGAAAGTTATGGTCATTTCTACGTTCCGGGCAATCTAGGCTTCACTCTATGGCGTTCTTCCACCACATCGAATAGCTACGGCCTCAGAAGTCAACGCCAGAAGCATAAAATACGATATAAATACAACAGCTTTTACATCGTATAAAACGAATAATTGCAACCAGTGTGAGAGTTCTGGTCATTTCGACGTTCCGGGCAACCTAGGCTTCACTGTCGGACGTTGCTCCACCAGATCGAAATGTTAGGGCCTAAGAAGTCTACGCCCGAAGCAAAAAATACGATATAAATACAACAGCATTTCCACCGTATTAAATGAATTATTGCAAACAGTCTGAAAGTAGTGGTCATTTCTACGTTCCGGGCAACCTAGGCTTCACTGTATGGCGTTCTTCCACCACATCGAATAGCTACGGCCTCAGAAGTCAACACCAGAAGAATAAAATACAATAAAAATACAACAGTCTTTCCATCCTATAACAGGAATAATTGCAACCCGTGTGAAAGTGATGGTCATTTCTACGTTCCAGTCTACCTAGGCTTCACTCTAGGGCGTTGTTCCACAAGATCGAATAGTTAGGGCCTAAGTAGTCAACGCCAGAAGCATAAAATGCGATATAACTACAACAGCTTTTCCATCGTATAAAACAAATAATTGCAACCAGTGTGAAAGTTATGGTCATTTCTACGTTCCGGGCAACCTAGGCTTCACTCTGGGTCGTTGCTCCACCAGGTCGAATAGCTAGCAACTTAGAATTAAACGCCAGAAGCATAGAATGCAATAAAAATACAACAGTTTTTCCATCGTATAACCGGAATAATTGCAACCAGTGTGAATGTAATGGTCATTTCTACGTTCCGGGCAACCTAGATTTCACTCTAGGGCGTTGCTCCACCAGCTCGAATTGTTACGGCCTAAGAAGTCAAAGCCAGAAGCATAAAATACCATATAAATACAACAGCTTTTCCATCGTATAAAACGAATAATTGCAACCAGTGTGAAAGTTATGGTCATTTCTACATTCCGGCAGACCTAGGCTTCACCCTAGGGCGTTGCTCCACCAGATCGAATAGTTAGGGCCTTAGAAGACAACGCCAGAAGCATAAAATACAATAAAGATGCAACAGTTTTTCCATCGTTTTTCAGGAATAACTGCAACCAGTGTGAATGTACTGGTCATTTCTACATTCCAGGCAACCTAGGCTTCACTCTAGGGCGTTGTTCCACCAGATGGAATAATTAGGGCCTAAGAAGTCAACGCCAGAAGCATAAAATACAATATAAATATAACAGTTTTTGTATCGTATAAAACGAATAATACAAACCAGTGTGAAGGTTATGGTCATTTCTACGTTCCGGGCAACCTAGGCTTCACCCTAGGGCGTTGCACCAACAGATTGAATAGTTAGGGCCTCAGAAGTCAACGCCCGAAGCATAAAATACAAAATAAATAGAACAGTTTTTCCATCGTATAAAACGAATAGTTGCTACCGGTGTGAAAGTTATGGTCATTTCTACGTTCCGGGCAACCTAGGTTTCACTCCAGGGCGTTGCTCCACCAGTTCGCATAGTTAGGTCATAAGAAGTCAACGCCAGAAGCATAAAATACGATATAAATACAACAGCTTTTCCATCGTATAAAACGAATAATTGCAACCAGTGTGGAAGTTATGGGCATTTCTACTTTCCGGGCAACCTAGGCTTCACCCTAGGACGTTGTTCCACCAGATGGAATAGTTAGGGCCTTAGAAGTCAACGCCAGAAGCATAAAATACAATAAAGATACAACAGTTTTTCCATCGTTTTACAGGAATAACTGCAAACAGTGTGAATGTACTGGTCATTTCTACGTTCCGGATAACCTAGGCTTCACTCTAGGGCGTTGTTCCACCAGATCGAACAGTTAGGGCCTAAGAAGTCAACGCCAGAAGTATAAAATACAATGTAAATATAACAGTTTTTCCATCGTATAAATCGAATGATAGCAGCCAGTGTGAAAGTTATGGTCATTTCTACGTTCCGGGCAACCTAGGCTTCACTCTAGGGCGATGCTCCACCAGATCGGATAGTTAGGGCCTTAGAAGTCAACGCCCGAAGCATAAAATACAAAATAAATAAAACAGTTTTTCCATCGTATAAAACGAATAATTGCTACCAGTGTGAAAGTTATGGTCATTTCTACGTTCCGCGCAACCTGGGCTTTTCCCTAGGGCGTTGTTCCACGAGATGGAATAGCTAGGGACTTAGAATTCAACGCCATAAGTATAAAATACAATATAAGTACAACGGTTTTTCCATCGTATAAAATGAATAATTGCAACCAGTGTGAAAGCTATGTTCATTTCTACATTCCGAGGAACCTAGGCTTCACTCTAGGGCGTTGCTCCACCTGATCGAATAGTTAGCGCCTTAGAAGTCAACGCCAGAATCATAAAATACAATAATGATGCAACAGTTTTTCCATCGTACAACAGGAATAACTGCAAGCAGTGTGAAAGTACTGGTCATATCTACGTTCCGGGTAACCTAGGTTTCACTCTAGGGCGTTGCTCCACCATTTCGAATAGCTAGGGACTTAGAATTCAACGCCATAAGAATAAAATACAATATAAACACAACAGTTTTTCCATCGTATAAAACGAATAATTGCAGCCAGTATGAAACTTATGGTCATTTCTACGTTCCGGGCAACCTAGGCTTCACTCTATGGCGTTCTTCCACCACATCGAATAGCTACGGCCTCAGAAGTCAACGCCTGAAGTATAAAATACAATAAAAATACAACAGTCTTTCCATCCTATAACAGGAATAATTGCAACCCGTGTGAAAGTTATGGTCATTTCTACGATCCAGGCAACCTAGGCTTCACCCTAGGGCGTTGTTCCACCAGATGGAATAATTACGGCCTAAGAAGTCAACGCCAGAAGCATAAAATACAATATAAATATAACAGTTTTTGTATCGTATAAAACGAATAATACAAACCAGTGTGAAGGTTATGGTCATTTCTACGTTCCGGGCAACCTAGGCTTCACCCTAGGGCGTTGCACCAACAGATTGAATAGTTAGGGCCTCAGAAGTCAACGCCCGAAGCATAAAATACAAAATAAACACAACAGTTTTTCCATCGTATAAAACGAATGATAGCAACCAGTGTGAAAGTTATGGTCATTTCTTCGTTCCGGGCAACCTAGGCGTCACTCTAGGGCGTTGCTCCACCGCATCTAATAGCTACGGCGTTAGAAGTCAACGCCAGAGGCAAAAAATACAATATAAATACAACAGCTTTTCCATCGTACAAAATGAATAATACCAAACAGTGTGAAGGTAATTGTCATTTCTACGTTCCGGGCAACCTAGGCTTCACTCTAGGTCGTTGCTCCACCAGATCAAATAGCTAGCGACTTAGAATTAAACGCCAGAAGCATAGAATACAATAAAAATACAACAGTTTTTCCATCGTATAACAGGAATAATTGCAACCAGTGTGAATGTAATGGTCATTTCTACGTTCCGGGCAACCTAGGCTTCACTCTACGGCGTTGTTCCACCAGATCGAATAGTTAGGGCCTAAGAAGTCAACAGCAGAAGAATAAAATACAATAAAAATACAACAGTCTTTCCATCCAATAACAGGAATAATTGCAACCCGTGTGAAAGTGATGGTCATTTCTACGTTCCAGGCTACCTAGGCTTCACTCTAGGGCGTTGTTCCACAAGATCGAATAGTTAGGGCCTAAGAAGTGAACGCCAGAAGCATAAAATGCAATAAAAATACAACAGTTTTTCCATCGTATAGCAGGAATAATTTGCAACCAGTGTGATAGTAGTGGTCATTTCTACGTTCCGGACAACCTAGGCTTCACTCTAGGGCGTTGTTACATCAGATCAAATAGTTAGGGCCTGAGAAGTCAACGCCAGAATAATAAAACACAATATATGTACAACAGCTTTTCCATCGTATAAAATGAATAATTGCAAACAGTGTCAAAGTAATGGCCGTTTCTACGTTCCGGGCAACCTAGGCTTCACTCTGGGTCGTTGCTCCACCAGATCGAATAGATAGCGACTTAGAATTAAACGCCAGAAGCATAGAATGCAATAAGAATACAACAGTTTTTCCATCGTATAACCGGAATAATTGCAACCAGTGTGAATGTAATGGTCATTTCTACGTTCCGGGCAACATAGATTTCACTCTAGGGCGTTGTTCCTCCAGATCGAGTTGTTAGGGCCTAAGAAGTCAAAGCCAGAAGCATAAAATACGATATAAATACAACAGCTTTTCCATCGTATAACAGGAATAATTGCAACAAGGGTGAAGGTAATGGTCATTTGTACGTTCCGGGCAACCTAGGCTTCACCCTACGGCGTTGTTCCACCAGATCGAATAGTTAGTGCCTTAGAAGTCAACGCCCGAAGCATAAAATACAAAATATATAGAACAGTTTTTCCATCGTATAAAACGAATAATTGCTACCAGTGTGAAAGTTACGGTCATTTCTACTTTCCAGGCAACCTAGGCGTCACCCTAGGGCGTTGTTCTACCAGATGGAATAGTTAGGGCCTAAGAAGTCAACGCCGGAAGCATAAAACACGATATAAATACGGCAGCTTTTCCATCGTATAACAGGAATAATTGCAACAAGCGTGAAGGTAATGGTCATTTCTACGTTCCGGGCTACCTAGGCTTCACCCTACGGCGTTGTTCCACCAGATCGAATAGTTAGGGCCTAAGAAGTAAACGCCAGAAGCATAAAATACAATATAAATGCAACAGTCTTTTCATCGTATAAAACGGATAATTGCAACCAGTATGAAAGTTATGGTCATTTCTACTTTCCGGGCAACCTAGGCTTCACCCTAGGGTGTACCTCCCACAGATTGAATAGTTAGGGCCTTAGAAGTCAATGCCCGAAGCATAAAGTGCAATAAAAATACAACAGTTTTTCCATCATATAACAGGAATGATTGCAACCAGTTTGAAAGTGATGGTCATTTCTACGTTCCGGGCAACCCAGGCTTCACTCTATGGCGTTCTTCCACCACATCGAATAACTACGGCCTCAGAAGTCAACGCCTGAAGCATAAAATACAATAAAAATACAACAGTCTTTCCATCCTATAACAGGAATGATTGCAACCAGTTTGAAAGTGATGGTCATTTCTACGTTCCGGCAACCTAGGCTTCACTCTAGGGCGTTGCTCCACCAGATCGAATAGTTAGTGCCTTAGAAGTCAACGCCAGATGCATAAAATACAATATAATCACAATAGTTTTTCCATCGTATAAAACGAATAATTGCTACCAGTATGGAAGTGATGGTCATTTCTACGTTCCAGGCAACCTAGGCCTCACTCTAGGGCGTTGTTCCACCAGATTGAATAGTTAGGGCCTAAGAACTCAACGCCAGAAGCATAAAATACAATATAAATACAACAGTTTTTCCATCATACAAAACGAATAATTGCAACCAGTATGAAAGCTAGGGTCATTTCTACTTTACGGGCAACCTAGGCTACACCCTAGGGCGTTGCTGTTACAGATCGAATAGTTAGGGCCTAAGAAGGGAACGCCAGAAGCATAAAATACAATATAAATACAACATTTTTTCCATCGTATAAAACGAATAATTGCAACCAGTATGAAAGTTATGGACATTTCTACTTTCCGACAACCTAGGCTTCACCCTAGGGCGTTGCTCCACCAGACCGAATAGTTAGGGCCTTAGAAGTCAACGCCAGAAGCATAAAATACAATAAAGATACAACAGCTTTTCCATCATATAAAACGAATAATTTCAACCAGTGTGAATGTTATGGTCATTTCTACATTCCGAGCAACCTAGGCTTCACTCTGGGGCGTTGACCCAACAGATTGAATAGTTAGGGCCTAAGAAGTGAACGCCAGCAGCATAAAATACAATATAAATACAACAGTTCTTCCATCATATAAAACGAATAATTGCAACCAGTATGAAAGTTATGGTCATATCTACGTTCCGGGTAACCTAGGCTTCACTCTATGGCGTTCTTCCATCACATGGAATGGCTACGGCCTCAGAAGTCAACGCCTGAAGCATAAAATACAATTAAAATAGAACAGTCTTTCCATCCTATAACAGGAATAATTGCAACCCGTGTGAAAGTGATGGTCATTTGTACGTTTCAGGCAACCTAGGCTTCACTCTATGGCGTTCTTCCATCACATCGAATGGCTACGGCCTCAGAAGTCAACGCCTGAAGCATAAAATACAATTAAAATAGAACAGTCTTTCCATCCTATAACAGGAATAATTGCAACCCGTGTGAAAGTGATGGTCATTTGTACGTTTCAGGCAACCTAGGCTTCACTCTAGGGCGTTGTTCCACCAGATCGAATTGTTAGGGCCTAAGAAGTCAACGCCAGAAGCATAAGATACAATATAAATATAACAGTTTTTCTATCCTACAGAACGAATAATAGCAACCAGTATGAAAGTTATGGTCATTTCTACGTTCCGGGCAACCTAGGCTTTACTCTAGGGCGTTGCTCCACCAGATAAAACAGTTAGGGCCTTAGAAGTCAACGCCCGAAGCATAAAATACAAAATAAATAGAACTGTTTTTCCATTGTATAAAACGAATAATTGCTACCAGTGTAAAAGTTATGGTCATTTCTACGTTCCGGGCAACCTAGGCTTCACCCTAGGGCGTTGTTCCACCAGATCGAATAGTTAGGGCCTAAGAAGTGAACGCCAGAAGCATAAAATACAATATAAATAGAACAGTTTTTCCATTATATAAAACGAATAATTGCTACCAGTGTGAAAGTTATGGTCATTTCTACGTTCCGCGCAACCTGGGCTTTACCCTAGGGCGTTGTTCCACCAGATGGAATAGTTAGGGCCTAAGAAGTCAACGCCAGAAGCATAAAATGCGATATAACTACAACAGCTTTTCCATCGTATAAAACAAATAATTGCAACCAGTGTGAAAGTTATGGTCATCTCTACGTTCCGGGCAACCTAGGCTTCACTCTGGGTCGTTGCTCCACCAGGTCGAATTGCTAGCGACTTAGAATTAAACGCCAGAAGCATAGAATGCAATAAAAATACAACAGTTTTTCCATCGTATAACCGGAATAATTGCAACCAGTGTGAATGTACTGTCATTTCTACGTTCCGGATAACCTAGGCTTCACCCTAGGGCGTTGTTCCACCAGATCGAGCAGTTAGGGCCTAAGAAGGGAACGCCAGAAGCATAAAATACAATATAAATACAACAGTCTTTTCATCGTATAAAACGGATAATTGCAACCAGTATGAAAGTTATGGTCATTTCTACTTTCCGGGCAACCTAGGCTTCACCCTAGGGTGTACCTCCCACAGATTGAATAGTTAGGGCCTTAGAAGTCAATGCCCGAAGCATAAAATGCAATAAAAATACAACAGTTTTTCCATCATATAACAGGAATGATTGCAACCAGTTTGAAAGTGATGGTCATTTCTACGTTCCGGGCAACCCAGGCTTCACTCTATGGCGTTCTTCCACCACATCGAATAACTACGGCCTCAGAAGTCAACGCCTGAAGCATAAAATACAATAAAAATACAACAGTCTTTCCATCCTATAACAGGAATGATTGCAACCAGTTTGAAAGTGATGGTCATTTCTACGTTCCGGCAACCTAGGCTTCACTCTAGGGCGTTGCTCCACCAGATCGAATAGTTAGTGCCTTAGAAGTCAACGCCAGATGCATAAAATACAATATAAACACAATAGTTTTTCCATCGTATAAAACGAATAATTGCTACCAGTATGGAAGTGATGGTCATTTCTACGTTCCGGGCAACCTAGGCCTCACTCTAGGGCGTTGTTCCACCAGATTGAATAGTTAGGGCCTAAGAACTCAACGCCAGAAGCATAAAATACAATATAAATACAACAGTTTTTCCATCATACAAAACGAATAATTGCAACCAGTATGAAAGCTAGGGTCATTTCTACTTTACGGGCAACCTAGGCTACACCCTAGGGCGTTGCTGTTACAGATCGAATAGTTAGGGCCTAAGAAGGGAACGCCAGAAGCATAAAATACAACAAAAATACAACAGTTTTTCCATCGTATAGCAGGAATAATTTGCAACCAGTGTGATAGTAGTGGTCATTTCTACGTTCCGGGCAACCTAGGCTTCACTCTAGGGCGTTGTTACATCAGATCGAATAGTTAGGGCCTGAGAAGTCAACGCCAGAATAATAAAACACAATATATGTACAACAGTTATTCCATCGTATAAAATGAATAATTGCAAACAGTGTGAAAGTAATGGCCGTTTCTACGTTCCGGGCAACCTAGGCTTCACTCTGGGTCGTTGCTCCACCAGATCGAATAGATAGTGACTTAGAACTAACGCCAGAAGCATAGAATGCAATAAGAATACAACAGTTTTTCCATCGTATAACCGGAATAATTGCAACCAGTGTGAATGTAATGGTCATTTCTACGTTCCGGGCAACATAGATTTCACTCTAGGGCGTTGTTCCTCCAGCTCGAATTGTTAGGGCCTAAGAAGTCAAAGCCAGAAGCATAAAATACGATATAAATACAACAGCTTTTCCATCGTATAACAGCAATAATTGCAACAAGCGTGAAGGTAATGGTCATTTCTACGTTCCGGGCTACCTAGGCTTCACCCTACGGCGTTGTTCCACCAGATCGAATAGTTAGGGCCTAAGAAGTAAACGCCAGATGCATAAAATACAATAAAGATACAACAGTTTTTCCATCGTTTTACAGGAATAACTGCAAACAGTGTGAATGTACTGGTCATTTCTACGTTCCGGATAACCTAGGCTTCACTCTAGGGCGTTGTTCCACCAGATCGAACAGTTAGGGCCTAAGAAGTCAACGCCAGAAGTATAAAATACAATGTAAATATAACAGTTTTTCCATCGTATAAATCGAATGATAGCAGCCAGTGTGAAAGTTATGGTCATTTCTACGTTCCGGGCAACCTAGGCTTCACTCTAGGGCGTTGCTCCACCAGATCGGATAGTTAGGGCCTTAGAAGTCAACGCCCGAAGCATAAAATACAAAATAAATAAAACAGTTTTTCCATCGTATAAAACGAATAATTGCTACCAGTGTGAAAGTTATGGTCATTTCTACGTTCCGCGCAACCTGGGCTTTTCCCTAGGGCGTTGTTCCACGAGATGGAATAGCTAGGGACTTAGAATTCAACGCCATAAGTATAAAATACAATATAAGTACAACGGTTTTTCCATCGTATAAAATGAATAATTGCAACCAGTGTGAAAGCTATGTTCATTTCTACATTCCGAGGAACCTAGGCTTCACTCTAGGGCGTTGCTCCACCTGATCGAATAGTTAGCGCCTTAGAAGTCAACGCCAGAATCATAAAATACAATAATGATGCAACAGTTTTTCCATCGTACAACAGGAATAACTGCAAGCAGTGTGAAAGTACTGGTCATATCTACGTTCCGGGTAACCTAGGTTTCACTCTAGGGCGTTGCTCCACCATTTCGAATAGCTAGGGACTTAGAATTCAGCGCCATAAGAATAAAATACAATATAAACACAACAGTTTTTCCATCGTATAAAACGAATAATTGCAGCCAGTATGAAACTTATGGTCATTTGTACGTTCCGGGCAACCTAGGCTTCACTCTATGGCGTTCTTCCACCACATCGAATAGCTACGGCCTCAGAAGTCAACGCCTGAAGTATAAAATACAATAAAAATACAACAGTCTTTCCATCCTATAACAGGAATAATTGCAACCCGTGTGAAAGTTATGGTCATTTCTACGATCCAGGCAACCTAGGCTTCACAATAGGGCGTTGTTCCACCAGATGGAATAATTACGGCCTAAGAAGTCAACGCCAGAAGCATAAAATACAATATAAATATAACAGTTTTTGTATCGTATAAAACGAATAATACAAACCAGTGTGAAGGTTATGGTCATTTCTACGTTCCGGGCAACCTAGGCTTCACCCTAGGGCGTTGCACCAACAGATTGAATAGTTAGGGCCTCAGAAGTCAACGCCCGAAGCATAAAATACAAAATAAACACAACAGTTTTTCCATCGTATAAAACGAATGATAGCAACCAGTGTGAAAGTTATGGTCATTTCTTCGTTCCGGGCAACCTAGGCGTCACTCTAGGGCGTTGCTCCACCGCATCTAATAGCCACGGCGTTAGAAGTCAACGCCAGAGGCAAAAAATACAATATAAATACAACAGCTTTTCCATCGTACAAAATGAATAATACCAAACAGTGTGAAGGTAATTGTCATTTCTACGTTCCGGGCAACCTAGGCTTCACTCTAGGTCGTTGCTCCACCAGATCAAATAGCTAGCGACTTAGAATTAAACGCCAGAAGCATAGAATACAATAAAAATACAACAGTTTTTCCATCGTATAACAGGAATAATTGCAACCAGTGTGAATGTAATGGTCATTTCTACGTTCCGGGCAACCTAGGCTTCACTCTACGGCGTTGTTCCACCAGATCGAATAGTTAGGGCCTAAGAAGTCAACACCAGAAGAATAAAATACAATAAAAATACAACAGTCTTTCCATCCAATAACAGGAATAATTGCAACCCGTGTGAAAGTGATGGTCATTTCTACGTTCCAGGCTACCTAGGCTTCACTCTAGGGCGTTGTTCCACAAGATCGAATAGTTAGGGCCTAAGAAGTCAACACCAGAAGAATAAAATACAATAAAAATACAACAGTCTTTCCATCCAATAACAGGAATAATTGCAACCCGTGTGAAAGGGATGGTCATTTCTACGTTCCAGGCTACCTAGGCTTCACGCTAGGGCGTTGTTCCACAAGATCGAATAGTTAGGGCCTAAGAAGTGAACGCCAGAAGCATAAAATGCAATAAAAATACAACAGTTTTTCCATCGTATAGCAGGAATAATTTGCAACCAGTGTGATAGTAGTGGTCATTTCTACGTTCCGGACAACCTAGGCTTCACTCTAGGGCGTTGTTACATCAGATCAAATAGTTAGGGCCTGAGAAGTCAACGCCAGAATAATAAAACACAATATATGTACAACAGCTTTTCCATCGTATAAAATGAATAATTGCAAACAGTGTCAAAGTAATGGCCGTTTCTACGTTCCGGGCAACCTAGGCTTCACTCTGGGTCGTTGCTCCACCAGATCGAATAGATAGCGACTTAGAATTAAACGCCAGAAGCATAGAATGCAATAAGAATACAACAGTTTTTCCATCGTATAACCGGAATAATTGCAACCAGTGTGAATGTAATGGTCATTTCTACGTTCCGGGCAACATAGATTTCACTCTAGGGCGTTGTTCCTCCAGATCGAGTTGTTAGGGCCTAAGAAGTCAATGCCAGAAGCATAAAATACGATATAAATACAACAGCTTTTCCATCGTATAACAGGAATAATTGCAACAAGGGTGAAGGTAATGGTCATTTGTACGTTCCGGGCAACCTAGGCTTCACCCTACGGCGTTGTTCCACCAGATCGAATAGTTAGTGCCTTAGAAGTCAACGCCCGAAGCATAAAATACAAAATATATAGAACAGTTTTTCCATCGTATAAAACGAATAATTGCTACCAGTGTGAAAGTTACGGTCATTTCTACTTTCCAGGCAACCTAGGCGTCACCCTAGGGCGTTGTTCTACCAGATGGAATAGTTAGGGCCTAAGAAGTCAACGCCGGAAGCATAAAACACGATATAAATACGGCAGCTTTTCCATCGTATAAAACGAATAATTGCAACCAGTGTGATAGTTATGCTCATTTCTACGTTCCGGGCAAGCTAGGCTTCACCCTAGGGCGTTGCTCCAACAGATTGAATAGTTAGGGCCTTAAAAGTCAATGCCCGAAGCATAAAATGCAATAAAAATACAACAGCTTTTCCATCGTATAAAATGAATAATTGCAACCAGTGTGAAAGTAATGGTCATTTCTACGTTCCGAGCAACCTAGGCGTCACTCTAGGGCGTTGCTCCGCCAGATCGAATAGCTAGGGTCTTAGAATTCATCGCTAAAAGCATAAAATAGAATTAAAATACAACAGTTTTTCCATCGTATAACAGGAATAATTGCAGCCAGTGTGAAAGGAATGGTCATTTCTACGTTCCGGGCAACGTAGGTTTCACTCTAGGGCGTTGATCCACCAGAGGGAATAGTTAGGGCCTAAGAAGTCAACGCCAGAAGCATCAAATACAATATAAATACAACAGCTTTTCAATCGTATAAAACGAATAATTGCTACCAGTGTGAAAGTTATGGTCATTTCTACATTCCGAGGAACCTAGGCTTCACTCTAGGGCGTTGCTCCACCTGATCGAATAGTTAGCGCCTTAGAAGTCAACGCCAGAAGCATAAAATACAATAAAAATACAACAGTCTTTCTATCCTATAACCGGAATAATTGCAACCCGTGTGAAAGTTATGGTCATTTCTACGTTCCAGGCAACCTAGGCTTCACTCCAGAGCGTTGTTCCACCAGATGGAATAGTTAGGGCCTAAGAAGTCAACGCCAGAAGCATAAAATACAATATAAATATAACAGTCCTTGTATCGTATAAAACGAATAATTGCAACCAGTGTGAAAGTAATGGTCATTTCTACGTTCCGAGCAAGCTAGGCGTCACTCTAGGGCGTTGCTCCACCAGGTCGAATAGTTAGGGCCTAAGAAGTCAACGCCAGAAGCATAAAATACGATATAAATACAACAGCTTTTCCATCGTATAAAACGAACAATTGCAACCTGTGTGAAAGTTATGGTCATTTCTACTTTCCGGGCAACCTAGGCTTCACCCCAGGTCGTTGTTCCACCAGATCGAATAGTTAGGGCCTAAGAAGTGAACGCCAGCAGCATAAAATACAATATAAATACAACAGTTTTTCCATCATATAACAGGAATGATTGCAACCAGTTTGAAAGTGATGGTCATTTCTACGTTCCGGGCAACCCAGGCTTCACTCTATGGCGTTCTTCCACCACATCGAATAACTACGGCCTCAGAAGTCAACGCCTGAAGCATAAAATACAATAAAAATACAACAGTCTTTCCATCCTATAACAGGAATGATTGCAACCAGTTTGAAAGTGATGGTCATTTCTACGTTCCGGGCAACCTAGGCTTCACTCTAGGGCGTTGCTCCACCAGATCGAATAGTTAGTGCCTTAGAAGTCAACGCCAGATGCATAAAATACAATATAAACACAATAGTTTTTCCATCGTATAAAACGAATAATTGCTACCAGTATGGAAGTGATGGTCATTTCTACGTTCCGGGCAACCTAGGCCTCACTCTAGGGCGTTGTTCCACCAGATTGAATAGTTAGGGCCTAAGAACTCAACGCCAGAAGCATAAAATACAATATAAATACAACAGTTTTTCCATCATACAAAACGAATAATTGCAACCAGTATGAAAGCTAGGGTCATTTCTACTTTACGGGCAACCTAGGCTACACCCTAGGGCGTTGCTGTTACAGATCGAATAGTTAGGGCCTAAGAAGGGAACGCCAGAAGCATAAAATGCAACAAAAATACAACAGTTTTTCCATCGTATAGCAGGAATAATTTGCAACCAGTGTGATAGTAGTGGTCATTTCTACGTTCCGGGCAACCTAGGCTTCACTCTAGGGCGTTGTTACATCAGATCGAATAGTTAGGGCCTGAGAAGTCAACGCCAGAATAATAAAACACAATATATGTACAACAGTTTTTCCATCGTATAAAATGAATAATTGCAAACAGTGTGAAAGTAATGGCCGTTTCTACGTTCCGGGCAACCTAGGCTTCACCCCAGGTCGTTGTTCCACCAGATCGAATAGTTAGGGCCTAAGAAGTGAACGCCAGCAGCATAAAATACAATATAAATACAACAGTTCTTCCATCATATAAAACGAATAATTGCAACCAGTATGAAAGTTATGGTCATTTCTACGTTCCGGGCAACCCGGGCTTCACTCTATGGCGTTCTTCCACCACATCGAATAGCTACGGCCTCAGAAGTCAACGCCTGAAGCATAAAATACAATAAAAATACAACAGTCTTTCCATCCTATAACAGGAATGATTGCAACCAGTTTGAAAGTGATGGTCATTTCTACGTTCCGGGCAACCTAGGCTTCACTCTAGGGCGTTGCTCCACCAGATCGAATAGTTAGTGCCTTAGAAGTCAACGCCAGATGCATAAAATACAATATAAACACAACAGTTTTTCCATCGTATAAAACGAACAATTGCTACCAGTATGGAAGTGATGGTCATTTCTACGTTCCGGGCAACCTAGGCCTCACTCTAGGGCGTTGTTCCACCAGATTGAATAGTTAGGCCCTAAGAAATCAACGCCAGAAGCATAAAATAAAATATAAATACAACAGTTTTTCCATCATACAAAACGAATAATTGCAACCAGTATGAAAGCTAGGGTCATTTCTACTTTACGGGCAACCTAGGCTACACCCTAGGGCGTTGCTGTTACAGATCGAATAGTTAGGGCCTAACAAGTGAACGCCAGAAGCATAAAATGCAACAAAAATACAACAGTTTTTCCATCGTATAGCAGGAATAATTTGCAACCAGTGTGATAGTAGTGGTCATTTCTACGTTCCGGGCAACCTAGGCTTCACTCTAGGGCGTTGTTACATCAGATCGAACAGTTAGGGCCTGAGAAGTCAACGCCAGAATAATAAAACACAATATATGTACAACAGTTTTTCCATCGTATAAAATGAATAATTGCAAACAGTGTGAAAGTAATGGCCGTTTCTACGTTCCGGGCAACCTAGGCTTCACTCTGGGTCGTTGCTCCACCAGATCGAATAGATAGCGACTTAGAATTAAACGCCAGAAGCATAGAATGCAATAAGAATACAACAGTTTTTCCATCGTATAACCGGAATAATTGCAACCAGTGTGAATGTAATGGTCATTTCTACGTTCCGGGCAACATAGATTTCACTCTAGGGCGTTGTTCCTCCAGCTCGAATTGTTAGGGCCTAAGAAGTCAAAGCCAGAAGCATAAAATACGATATAAATACAACAGCTTTTCCATCGTATAACAGGAATAATTGCAACAAGCGTGAAGGTAATGGTGATTTCTACGTTCCGGGCTACCTAGGCTTCACCCTACGGCGTTGTTCCACCAGATCGAATAGTTAGGGCCTAAGAAGTAAACGCCAGATGCATAAAATACAATATAAATACAACAGTCTTTTCATCGTATAAAACGGATAATTGCAACCAGTATGAAAGTTATGGTCATTTCTACTTTCCGGGCAACCTAGGCTTCACCCTAGGGAGTACCTCCCACAGATTGAATAGTTAGGGCCTTAGAAGTCAATGCCCGAAGCATAAAATGCAATAAAAATACAACAGTTTTTCCATCATATAACAGGAATGATTGCAACCAGTTTGAAAGTGATGGTCATTTCTACGTTCCGGGCAACCCAGGCTTCACTCTATGGCGTTCTTCCAACACATCGAATAACTACGGCCTCAGAAGTCAACGCCTGAAGCATAAAATACAATAAAAATACAACAGTCTTTCCATCCTATAACAGGAATGATTGCAACCAGTTTGAAAGTGATGGTCATTTCTACGTTCCGGGCAACCTAGGCTTCACTCTAGGGCGTTGCTCCACCAGATCGAATAGTTAGTGCCTTAGAAGTCAACGCCAGATGCATAAAATACAATATAAACACAATAGTTTTTCCATCGTATAAAACGAATAATTGCTACCAGTATGGAAGTGATGGTCATTTCTACGTTCCGGGCAACCTAGGCTTCACTCTAGGGCGTTGTTACATCAGATCGAATAGTTAGGGCCTGAGAAGTCAACGCCAGAATAATAAAACACAATATATGTACAACAGTTTTTCCATCGTATAAAATGAATAATTGCAAACAGTGTGAAAGTAATGGCCGTTTCTACGTTCCGGGCAACCTAGGCTTCACCCCAGGTCGTTGTTCCACCAGATCGAATAGTTAGGGCCTAAGAAGTGAACGCCAGCAGCATAAAATACAATATAAATACAACAGTTCTTCCATCATATAAAACGAATAATTGCAACCAGTATGAAAGTTATGGTCATTTCTACGTTCCGGGCAACCCGGGCTTCACTCTATGGCGTTCTTCCACCACATCGAATAGCTACGGCCTCAGAAGTCAACGCCTGAAGCATAAAATACTATAAAAATACAACAGTCTTTCCATCCTATAACAGGAATGATTGCAACCAGTTTGAAAGTGATGGTCATTTCTACGTTCCGGGCAACCTAGGCTTCACTCTAGGGCGTTGCTCCACCAGATCGAATAGTTAGTGCCTTAGAAGTCAACGCCAGATGCATAAAATACAATATAAACACAACAGTTTTTCCATCGTATAAAACGAACAATTGCTACCAGTATGGAAGTGATGGTCATTTCTACGTTCCGGGCAACCTAGGCCTCACTCTAGGGCGTTGTTCCACCAGATTGAATAGTTAGGGCCTAAGAAATCAACGCCAGAAGCATAAAATAAAATATAAATACAACAGTTTTTCCATCATACAAAACGAATAATTGCAACCAGTATGAAAGCTAGGGTCATTTCTACTTTACGGGCAACCTAGGCTACACCCTAGGGCGTTGCTGTTACAGATCGAATAGTTAGGGCCTAACAAGTGAACGCCAGAAGCATAAAATGCAACAAAAATACAACAGTTTTTCCATCGTATAGCAGGAATAATTTGCAACCAGTGTGATAGTAGTGGTCATTTCTACGTTCCGGGCAACGTAGGCTTCACTCTAGGGCGTTGTTACATCAGATCGAATAGTTAGGGCCTGAGAAGTCAACGCCAGAATAATAAAACACAATATATGTACAACAGTTTTTCCATCGTATAAAATTAATAATTGCAAACAGTGTGAAAGTAATGGCCGTTTCTACGTTCCGGGCAACCTAGGCTTCACTCTGGGTCGTTGCTCCACCAGATCGAATAGATAGCGACTTAGAATTAAACGCCAGAAGCATAGAATGCAATAAGAATACAACAGTTTTTCCATCGTATAACCGGAATAATTGCAACCAGTGTGAATGTAATGGTCATTTCTACGTTCCGGGCAACATAGATTTCACTCTAGGGCGTTGTTCCTCCAGCTCGAATTGTTAGGGCCTAAGAAGTCAAAGCCAGAAGCATAAAATACGATATAAATACAACAGCTTTTCCATCGTATAACAGGAATAATTGCAACAAGCGTGAAGGTAATGGTCATTTCTACGTTCCGGGCTACCTAGGCTTCACCCTACGGCGTTGTTCCACCAGATCGAATAGTTAGTGCCTTAGAAGTCAACGCCAGATGCATAAAATACAATATAAACACAATAGTTTTTCCATCGTATAAAACGAATAATTGCTACCAGTATGGAAGTGATGGTCATTTCTACGTTCCGGGCAACCTAGACCTCACTCTAGGGCGTTGTTCCACCAGATTGAATAGTTAGGGCCTAAGAACTCAACGCCAGAAGCATAAAATACAATATAAATACAACAGTTTTTCCATCGTATAAAACGAATAATTGCTACCGGTGTGAAAGTTATGGTCATTTCTACGTTCCGGGCAACCTAGGCGTCACTCTAGTGCGTTGCTCCACCACATCGAATAGCTACGGTCTTAGACGTCAACGACAGAAGCATAAAATTCAATAAAGATGCAACAGCTTTTCCTACGTATAAAACGAATAATTGCAACCAGTGTGAAAGTTATTGTCATTTCTACTTTCCGGTCAACCTAGGCTTCCCCCTAGGGCGTTGCTCCAACAGATTGAATAGTTAGGACCTTAGAAGTCAATGCCCGAAGCATAAAATGCAATAAAAATATAACAGATATTCCATCATATAAAACGAATAATTGCAACCAGTATGAAAGTTATGGTCATTTCTACGTTCCTGGCAACCTAGGCTTCACTCTAGGGCGTTGTTCCACCAGATCGAATTGTTAGGGCCTAAGAAGTCAACTCCAGAAGCATAAGATACAATATAAATATAACAGTTTTTCCATCGTATAGAACGAATAATAGCAATCAGTGTGAAAGTTATGGTCATTTCTACGTTCCGGTCAACCTAGGCTTCACCATAGGGCGTTATTCCACCAGATCGAATAGCTAGGGCCTAAGAAGGGAACGCCAGAAGCATAAAATACAATATAAATACAACAGTTTTTCCATCATACAAAACGAATAATTGCAACCAGTATGAAAGCTAGGGTCATTTCTACTTTACGGGCAACCTAGGCTATACCCTAGGGCGTTGCTCTTACAGATTGAATAGTTAGGGCCTTAGAAGTTAATGCCCGAAACATAAAATGCAATAAAAATACAACAGTTTTTCCATCGTATAAAAGGATTAATTGCAACCAGTTTGAAAGTGATGGTCATTTCTACGTCCTGGGCAACCTAGGCTTCACTCTAGGGCGTTGCTCCACCAGATCGAATAGTTAGGGCCTTAGAAATCAACGCCAGAAGCATAAAATACAATATAAGTACAACAGTTTTTCCATCGTATAAAACGAATAATAGCAACCAGTGTGAAAGTTATGGTCATTTCTACGTTCCGGGCTACCTAGGCTTCACTCTAGGGCGTTGCTCCACCAGATCGAATAGTTAGGGCCTTAGAAGTCAAAGCCCGAAGCTTAAAATGCAATAAAAATACAACAGCGTTTCCATCATATAACAGGAATAATTGCAAACAGTTTGAAAGTGATGGCCAATTCTACGTTCCGCGCAACCTAGGCTTCACTCCAGGGCGTTGCTCCACCAGATCGAATAGTTACGGCCTAAGAAGTCAACGCCAGAAGCATAAGACACAATATAAATGTAACAGTTTTTCCATCGTATAGAACGAATAATAGCAACCAGTGTGAAAGTTATGGTCATTTCTACGTTCCGGTCAACCTAGGCTTCACCATAGGGCGTTATGCCACCAGATGGTATAGTTAGGGCCTAAGAAGTGAACGCCAGAAGCATAAAATACAATATAAATACAACAGTTTTTCCATCATACAAAACGAATAATTGTAACCAGTATGAAAGCTAGGGTCATTTCTACTTTACGGGCAACCTAGGCTACACCCTAGGGCGTTGCTCTTACAGACTGAATAGTTAGGGCCTTAGAAGTTAATGCCCGAAACATAAAATGCAATAAAAATACAACAGTTTTTCCATCGTATAAAAGGATTAATTGCAACCAGTTTGAAAGTGATGGTCATTTCTACGTCCTGGGCAACCTAGGCTTCACTCTAGGGCGTTGATCCACCAGATGGAATAGTTAGGGCCTTAGAAATCAACGCCAGAAGCATAAAATACAATATAAGTACAACAGTTTTTCCATCGTATAAAATGAATAATTGCAAACATTGCGAAAGTAATGGTCATTCCACGTTCCGGGCAACCTAGGCGTCACTCTAGTGCGTTGCTCCACCACATCTAATAGCTACGGCCTTAGACGTCAACGATAGAAGCATGTAATACAATAAAGATGCAACAGCTTTTCCATCGTATTAAACGAATAATTGCAACCAGTTTGAAAGTGATGGTCATTTCTACGTTCCGGGCAACCTAGACTTCACTCTCGGGCGTTGTTCCACCAGATCGAATAGTTAGGGCCTAAGAAGTGAACGCCAGCAGCATAAAATACAATATAAATACAACAGTTCTTCCATCATATAAAACGAATAATTGCAACCAGTATGAAAGCTATGGTCATTTCAACGTTCCGGGCAACCCAGGCTTCACTCTATGGCGTTCTTCCACCACATCGAATAGCTACGGCCTCAGAAGTCAACGCCTGAAGCATAAAATACAATAAAAATACAACAGTCTTTCCATCCTATAACAGGAATGATTGCAACCAGTTTGAAAGTGATGGTCATTTCTACGTTCCGGGCAACCTAGGCTTCACTCTAGGGCGTTGCTCCACCAGATTGAATAGTTAGGGCCTAACAAATCAACGCCAGAAGCATAAAATTCAATATAAATATAACAGTTTTTCCATCGTATAAAACGAATAATTACAACCAGTGTGAATGTTATGGTCATTTCTACATTCCGAGCAACCTAGGCTTCACTCTAGGGCGTTGATCCACCAGATAGAATAGTTAGGGACTTAGAAGTCAGCGCCAGAAGCATAAAATTCAATAAAGATGCAACAGTTTTTCCATCGTATAGCAGGAATAACTGCAAACAGTGTGAAAGTACTGGTCATTTCTACGTTCCGGGTAACCTAGGCTTCACTCTACGGCGTTGTTACACCAGATCGAACAGTTAGGGCCTAAGAAGGCAACACCAGAAGCATAAAATACAATATAAATATAACAGTTTTTCCATCGTATAAAACGAATAATAGCAACCAGTGTGAAAGTTATGGTCATGTCTACGTTCCGGGCAACCTAGGCTTCACTCTAGGGCGTTGCTCCACCAGATCGAATAGTTAGGGCCTTAGAAGTCAACGCCCGAAGCTTAAAATACAAAATAAATAGTACAGTTTTTCCATCGTATAAAACGAATAATTGCTACCGGTGTGAAAGTTATTTCCATTTCTACGTTCCGGGCAACCTAGGCTTCACCCTAGGGCGTTGTTCCACCAGATGGAATAGTTAGGGCATAAGAAGTCAACGCCAGAAGCATAAAATACAATATAAGTACAACAGTTTTTCCATCGTATAAAACGAATAATTGCTACCGGTGTGAAAGTTATGGTCATTTCTACGTTCCGGGCAACCTAGGCGTCACTCTAGTGCGTTGCTCCACCACATCGAATAGCTACGGTCTTAGACGTCAACGACAGAAGCATAAAATTCAATAATGATGCAACAGCTTTTCCTACGTATAAAACGAATAATTGCAACCAGTGTGAAAGTTATTGTCATTTCTACTTTCCGGTCAACCTAGGCTTCACCCTAGGGCGTTGCTCCAACAGATTGAATAGTTAGGACCTTAGAAGTCAATGCCCGAAGCATAAAATGCAATAAAAATATAACAGCTATTCCATCATATAAAACGAATAATTGCAACCAGTATGAAATTTATGGTCATTTCTACGTTCCTGGCAACCTAGGCTTCACTCTAGGGCGTTGTTCCACCAGATCGAATTGTTAGGGCCTAAGAAGTCAACTCCAGAAGCATAAGATACAATATAAATATAACAGTTTTTCCATCGTATAGAACGAATAATAGCAATCAGTGTGAAAGTTATGGTCATTTCTACGTTCCGGTCAACCTAGGCTTCACCATAGGGCGTTATTCCACCAGATCGAATAGCTAGGGCCTAAGAAGTGAACGCCAGAAGCATAAAATACAATATAAATACAACAGTTTTTCCATCATACAAAACGAATAATTGGAACCAGTATGAAAGCTAGGGTCATTTCTACTTTACGGGCAACCTAGGCTACACCCTAGGGCGTTGCTCTTACAGATTGAATAGTTAGGGCCTTAGAAGTTAATGCCCGAAACATAAAATGCAATAAAAATACAACAGTTTTTCCATCGTATAAAAGGATTAATTGCAACCAGTTTGAAAGTGATGGTCATTTCTACGTCCTGGGCAACCTAGGCTTCACTCTAGGGCGTTGCTCCACCAGATGGAATAGTTAGGGCCTTAGAAATCAACGCCAGAAGCATAAAATACAATATAAGTACAACAGTTTTTCCATCGTATAAAATGAATAATTGCAAACATTGCGAAAGTAATGGTCATTCCACGTTCCGGGCAACCTAGGCGTCACTCTAGTGCGTTGCTCCACCACATCTAATAGCTACGGCCTTAGACGTCAACGATAGAAGCATGTAATACAATAAAGATGCAACAGCTTTTCCATCGTATTAAACGAATAATTGCAACCAGTTTGAAAGTGATGGTCATTTCTACGTTCCGGGCAACCTAGACTTCACTCTCGGGCGTTGTTCCACCTGATCGAATAGTTAGGGCCTAAGAAGTGAACGCCAGCAGCATAAAATACAATATAAATACAACAGTTCTTCCATCATATAAAACGAATAATTGCAACCAGTATGAAAGCTATGGTCATTTCAACGTTCCGGGCAACCCAGGCTTCACTCTATGGCGTTCTTCCACCACATCGAATAGCTACGGCCTCAGAAGTCAACGCCTGAAGCATAAAATACAATAACAATACAACAGTCTTTCCATCCTATAACAGGAATGATTGCAACCAGTTTGAAAGTGATGGTCATTTCTACGTTCCGGGCAACCTAGGCTTCACTCTAGGGCGTTGCTCCACCAGATCGAATAGTTAGTGCCTTAGAAGTCAACGCCAGATGCATAAAATACAATATAAACACAACAGTTTTTCCATCGTATAAAACGAATAATTGCTACCAGTATGGAAGTGATGGTCATTTCTACGTTCCGGGCAACCTAGGCCTCACTCTAGTGCGTTGTTCCACCAGATTGAATAGTTAGGGCCTAACAAATCAACGCCAGAAGCATAAAATTCAATATAAATATAACAGTTTTTCCATCGTATAAAACGAATAATTACAACCAGTGTGAATGTTATGGTCATTTCTACATTCCGAGCAACCTGGGCTTCACTCTAGGGCGTTGATCCACCAGATAGAATAGTTAGGGACTTAGAAGTCAGCGCCAGAAGCATAAAATTCAATAAAGATGCAACAGTTTTTCCATCGTATAGCAGGAATAACTGCAAACAGTGTGAAAGTACTGGTCATTTCTACGTTCCGGGTAACCTAGGCTTCACTCTACGGCGTTGTTCCACCAGATCGAACAGTTAGGGCCTAAGAAGGCAACGCCAGAAGCATAAAATACAATATAAATATAACAGTTTTTCCATCGTATAAAACGAATAATAGCAACCAGTGTGAAAGTTATGGTCATTTCTACTTTACGGGCAACCTAGGCTACACCCTAGGGCGTTGCTCTTACAGATTGAATAGTTAGGGCCTTAGAAGTTAATGCCCGAAGCATAAAATGCAATAAAAATACAACAGTTTTTCCATCGTATAAAAGGATTAATTGCAACCAGTTTGAAAGTGATGGTCATTTCTACGTCCTGGGCAACCTAGGCTTCACTCTAGGGCGTTGCTCCACCAGAGCGAATAGTTAGGGCCTTAGAAGTCAGCGCCAGAAGCATAAAATTCAATAAAGATGCAACTGTTTTTCCATCGTATAACAGGAATAACTGCAAACAGTGTGAAAGTACTGGTCATTTCTACGTTCCGGGTAAACTAGGCTTCACTCTACGGCGTTGTTACACCAGATCGAACAGTTAGGGCCTAAGAAGGCAACACCAGAAGCATAAAATACAATATAAATATAACAGTTTTTCCATCGTATAAAACGAATAATAGCAACCAGTGTGAAAGTTATGGTCATTTCTACGTTCCGGGCAACCTAGGCTTCACCCCAGTTCGTTGTTCCACCAGATCGAATAGTTAGGGCCTAAGAAGTGAATGCCAGCAGCATAAAATACAATATAAATACAACAGTTCTTCCATCATATAAAACGAATAATTGCAACCAGTATGAAAGCTATGGTCATTTCTACGTTCCGGGAAACCCAGGCTTCACTCTATGGCGTTCTTCCACCACATCGAATAGCTACGGCCTCAGAAGTCAACGCCTGAAGCATAAAATACACTAAAAATACAACAGTCTTTCCATCCTATAACAGGAATGATTCCAACCAGTTTGAAAGTGATGGCCAATTCTACGTTCCGCGCAACCTAGGCTTCACTCCAGGGCGTTGCTCCACCAGATCGAATAGTTACGGCCTAAGAAGTCAACGCCAGCAGCATAAAATACAATATAAATACAACAGTTCTTCCATCATATAAAACGAATAATTGCAACCAGTATGAAAGCTATGGTCATTTCTACGTTCCGGGCAACCCAGGCTTCACTCTATGGCGTTCTTCCACCACATCGAATAGCTACGGCCTCAGAAGTCAACGCCTGAAGCATAAAATACAATAAAAATACAACAGCCTTTCCATCCTGTAACAGGAATGATTCCAACCAGTTTGAAAGTGATGGTCATTTGTACGTTCCAGGCAACCTAGGCTTCACTCTAGGGCGTTGTTCCACCAGATCGAATTGTTAGGGCCTAAGAAGTCAACGCCAGAAGCATAAGATACAATATAAATATAACAGTTTTTCCATCGTATAAAACGAATAATTGCTACCAGTATGGAAGTGATGGCCATTTCTACGTTCCGGGCAACCTAGGCCTCACTCTAGGGCGTTGTTCCACCAGATTGAATAGTTAGGGCCTAAGAAATCAACGCCAGAAGCATAAGATTCAATATAAATATAACAGTTTTTCCATCGTATAAAACGTATAATTTCAACCAGTGTGAATGTTATGGTCATTTCTACATTCCGAGCAACCTAGGCTTCACTCTAGGGCGTTGATCCACCAGATAGAATAGTTAGGGACTTAGAAGTCAGCGCCAGAAGCATAAAATTCAATAAAGATGCAACTGTTTTTCCATCGTATAGCAGGAATAACTGCAAACAGTGTGAAAGTACTGGTCATTTCTACGTTCCGGGTAACCTAGGCTTCACTCTACGGCGTTGTTCCACCAGATCGAACAGTTAGGGCCTAAGAAGGCAACGCCAGAAGCATAAAATACAATATAAATATAACAGTTTTTCCATCGTATAAAACGAATAATAGCAACCAGTGTGAAAGTTATGGTCATTTCTACGTTCCGGGCAACCTAGGCTTCACTCTAGGGCGTTGCTCCACCAGATCGAATAGTTAGGGCCTTAGAAGTCAACGCCCGAAGCTTAAAATGCAATAAAAATACAACAGTCTTTCCATCCTATAACAGGTATGATTGCAACCAGTTTGAAAGTGATGGCCAATTCTACGTTCCTTGCAACCTAGGCTTCACTCTAGGGCGTTGCTCCACCAGATCGAATAGTTAGTGCCTTAGAAGTCAACGCCAGATGCATAAAATACAATATAAACACAACAGTTTTTCCATCGTATAAAACGAATAATTGCTACCAGTATGGAAGTGATGGTCATTTCTACGTTCCGGGCAACCTAGGCCTCACTCTAGGGCGTTGTTCCACCAGATTGAATAGTTAGGGCCTAACAAATCAACGCCAGAAGCATAAAATTCAATATAAATATAACAGTTTTTCCATCGTATAAAACGAATAATTACAACCAGTGTGAATGTTATGGTCATTTCTACATTCCGAGCAACCTAGGCTTCACTCTAGGGCGTTGATCCACCAGATAGAATAGTTAGGGACTTAGAAGTCAGCGCCAGAAGCATAAAATTCAATAAAGATGCAACAGTTTTTCCATCGTATAGAAGGAATAACTGCAAACAGTGTGAAAGTACTGGTCATTTCTACGTTCCGGGTAACCTAGGCTTCACTCTAAGGCGTTGTTCCACCAGATCGAACAGTTAGGGCCTAAGAAGGCAACGCCAGAAGCATAAAATACAATATAAATATAACAGTTTTTCCATCGTATAAAACGAATAATAGCAACCAGTGTGAAAGTTATGGTCATTTCTACCTTACGGGCAACCTAGGCTACACCCTAGGGCGTTGCTCTTACAGATTGAATAGTTAGGGCCTTAGAAGTTAATGCCCGAAGCATAAAATGCAATAAAAATACAACAGTTTTTCCATCGTATAAAAGGATTAATTGCAACCAGTGTGAAAGTGATGGCCAATTCTACGTTCCGGGCAACTTAGGCTTCACTCTATTGCGTTGCTCAACCAGATCGAAAAGTTAGTGCCTTAGAAGTCAACGCCAGAAGCATAAAATACAATATAAATACAACAGTTTTTCCATCGTATAAAACGAATAATTGCAACCAGTATGAAAGTTATGGTCATTTCTACTTTCCGGGGAACCTAGGCTTCACCCTAGGGCGTTGCTCCAACAGATGGAATAGTTAGGGCCTTAGAAGTCAACGGCCGAAGCATAAAATACAAAATAAATAGTACAGTTTTTCCATCGTATAAAACGAATAAATGCTACCGGTGTGAAAGTTATTTCCATTTCTACGTTCCGGGCAACCTAGGCTTCACCCTAGGGCGTTGTTCCACCAGATGGAATAGTTAGGGCATAAGAAGTCAACGCCAGAAGCATAAAATACAATATAAGTACAACAGTTTTTCCATCGTATAAAACGAATAATTGCTACCGGTGTGAAAGTTATGGTCATTTCTACGTTCCGGGCAACCTAGGCGTCACTCTAGTGCGTTGCTCCACCACATCGAATAGCTACGGTCTTAGACGTCAACGACAGAAGCATAAAATTCAATAAAGATGCAACAGCTTTTCCTACGTATAAAACGAATAATTGCAACCAGTGTGAAAGTTATTGTCATTTCTACTTTCCGGTCAACCTAGGCTTCACCCTAGGGCGTTGCTCCAACAGATTGAATAGTTAGGACCTTAGACGTCAATGCCCGAAGCATAAAATGCAATAAAAATATAACAGCTATTCCATCATATAAAACGAATAATTGCAACCAGTATGAAAGTTATGGTCATTTCTACGTTCCTGGCAACCTAGGCTTCACTCTAGGGCGTTGTTCCACCAGATCGAATTGTTAGGGCCTAAGAAGTCAACTCCAGAAGCATAAGATACAATATAAATATAACAGTTTTTCCATCGTATAGAACGAATAATAGCAATCAGTGTGAAAGTTATGGTCATTTCTACGTTCCGGTCAACCTAGGCTTCACCATAGGGCGTTGTTCCACCAGATTGAATAGTTAGGGCCTAACAAATCAACGCCAGAAGCATAAAATTCAATATAAATATAACAGTTTTTCCATCGTATAAAACGAATAATTACAACCAGTGTGAATGTTATGGTCATTTCTACATTCCGAGCAACCTAGGATTCACTCTAGGGCGTTGATCCACCAGATAGAATAGTTAGGGACTTAGAAGTCAGCGCCAGAAGCATAAAATTCAATAAAGATGCAACAGTTTTTCCATCGTATAGCAGGAATAACTGCAAACAGTGTGAAAGTACTGGTCATTTCTACGTTCCGGGTAACCTAGGCTTCACTCTACGGCGTTGTTCCACCAGATCGAACAGTTAGGGCCTAAGAAGGCAACGCCAGAAGCATAAAATACAATATAAATATAACAGTTTTTCCATCGTATAAAACGAATAATAGCAACCAGTGTGAAAGTTATGGTCATTTCTACTTTACGGGCAACCTAGGCTACACCCTAGGGCGTTGCTCTTACAGATTGAATAGTTAGGGCCTTAGAAGTTAATGCCCGAAGCATAAAATGCAATAAAAATACAACAGTTTTTCCATCGTATAAAAGGATTAATTGCAACCAGTATGAATGTGATGGTCATTTCTACGTCCTGGGCAACCTAGGCTTCACTCTAGGGCGTTGCTCCACCAGATCGAATAGTTAGGGCCTTAGAAGTCAGCGCCAGAAGCATAAAATTCAATAAAGATGCAACTGTTTTTCCATCGTATAGCAGGAATAACTGCAAACAGTGTGAAAGTACTGGTCATTTCTACGTTCCGTGTAAACTAGGCTTCACTCTACGGCGTTCTTACACCAGATCGAACAGTTAGGGCCTAAGAAGGCAACACCAGAAGCATAAAATACAATATAAATATAACAGTTTTTCCATCGTATAAAACGAATAATAGCAACCAGTGTGAAAGTTATGGTCATGTCTACGTTCCGGGCAACCTAGGCTTCACTCTAGGGCGTTGCTCCACCAGATCGAATAGCTACGGCCTCAGAAGTCAACGCCTGAAGCATAAAATACAATAAAAATACAACAGTCTTTCCATCCTATAACAGGAATGATTGCAACCAGTTTGAAAGTGATGGTCATTTCTACGTTCCGGGCAACCTAGGCTTCACTCTAGGGCGTTGCTCCACCAGATCGAATAGTTAGTGCCTTAGAAGTCAACGCCAGATGCATAAAATACAATATAAACACAATAGTTTTTCCATCGTATAAAACGAATAATTGCTACCAGTATGGAAGTGATGGTCATTTCTACGTTCCGGGCAACCTAGACCTCACTCTAGGGCGTTGTTCCACCAGATTGAATAGTTAGGGCCTAAGAACTCAACGCCAGAAGCATAAAATACAATATAAATACAACAGTTTTTCAATCATACAAAACGAATAATTGCAACCAGTATGAAAGCTAGGGTCATTTCTACTTTACGGGCAACCTAGGCTACACCCTAGGGCGTTGCTGTTACAGATCGAATAGTTAGGGCCTAAGAAGTGAACGCCAGAAGCATAAAATGCAACAAAAATACAACAGTTTTTCCATCGTATAGCAGGAATAATTTGCAACCAGTGTGATAGTAGTGGTCATTTCTACGTTCCGGGCAACCTAGGCTTCACTCTAGGGTGTTGTTACATCAGATCGAATAGTTAGGGCCTGAGAAGTCAACGCCAGAATAATAAAACACAATATATGTACAACAGTTTTTCCATCGTATAAAATGAATAATTGCAAACAGTGTGAAAGTAATGGCCGTTTCTACGTTCCGGGCAACCTAGGCTTCACTCTGGGTCGTTGCTCCACCAGATCGAATAGATAGCGACTTAGAATTAAACGCCAGAAGCATAGAATGCAATAAGAATACAACAGTTTTTCCATCGTATAACCGGAATAATTGCAACCAGTGTGAATGTAATGGTCATTTCTACGTTCCGGGCAACATAGATTTCACTCTACGGCGTTGTTCCTCCAGCTCGAATTGTTAGGGCCTAAGAAGTCAAAGCCAGAAGCATAAAATACGATATAAATACAACAGCTTTTCCATCGTATAAAACGGACAATTGCAACCTGTGTGAAAGTTATGGTCATTTCTACTTTCCGGGCAACCTAGGCTTCACCCCAGGTCGTTGTTCCACCAGATCGAATAGTTAGGGCCTAAGAAGTGAACGCCAGCAGCATAAAATACAATATAAATACAACAGTTCTTCCATCATATAAAACGAATAATTGCAACCAGTATGAAAGTTATGGTCATTTCTACGTTCCGGGCAACCCAGGCTTCACTCTATGGCGTTCTTCCACCACATCGAATAGCTACGGCCTCAGAAGTCAACGCCTGAAGCATAAAATACAATAAAAATACAACAGTCTTTCCATCCTATAACAGGAATGATTGCAACCAGTTTGAAAGTGATGGTCATTTCTACGTTCCGGGCAACCTAGGCTTCACTCTAGGGCGTTGCTCCACCAGATCGAATAGTTAGTGCCTTAGAAGTCAACGCCAGATGCATAAAATACAATATAAACACAATAGTTTTTCCATCGTATAAAACGAACAATTGCTACCAGTATGGAAGTGATGGTCATTTCTACGTCCCGGGCAACCTAGGCCTCACTCTAGGGCGTTGTTCCACCAGATTGAATAGTTAGGGCCTAACAAATCAACGCCAGAAGCATAAAATTCAATATAAATATAACAGTTTTTCCATCGTATAAAACGAATAATTACAACCAGTGTGAATGTTATGGTCATTTCTACATTCCGAGCAACCTAGGCTTCACTCTAGGGCGTTGATCCACCAGATAGAATAGTTAGGGACTTAGAAGTCAGCGCCAGAAGCATAAAATTCAATAAAGATGCAACAGTTTTTCCATCGTATAGCAGGAATAACTGCAAACAGTGTGAAAGTACTGGTCATTTCTACGTTCCGGGTAACCTAGGCTTCACTCTACGGCGTTGTTCCACCAGATCGAACAGTTAGGGCCTAAGAAGGCAACGCCAGAAGCATAAAATACAATATAAATATAACAGTTTTTCCATCGTATAAAACGAATAATAGCAACCAGTGTGAAAGTTATGGTCATTTCTACTTTACGGGCAACCTAGGCTACACCCTAGGGCGTTGCTCTTACAGATTGAATAGTTAGGGCCTTAGAAGTTAATGCCCGAAGCATAAAATGCAATAAAAATACAACAGTTTCTCCATCGTATAAAAGGATTAATTGCAACCAGTGTGAAAGTGATGGCCAATTCTACGTTCCGGGCAACTTAGGCTTCACTCTATTGCGTTGCTCAACCAGATCGAAAAGTTAGTGCCTTAGAAGTCAACGCCAGAAGCATAAAATACAATATAAATACAACAGTTTTTCCATCGTATAAAACGAATAATTGCAACCAGTATGAAAGTTATGGTCATTTCTACTTTCCGGGGAACCTAGGCTTCACCCTAGGGCGTCGCTCCAACAGATGGAATAGTTAGGGCCTTAGAAGTCAACGGCCGAAGCATAAAATACAAAATAAATAGTACAGTTTTTCCATCGTATAAAACGAATAATTGCTACCGGTGTGAAAGTTATTTCCATTTCTACGTTCCGGGCAACCCAGGCTTCACCCTAGGGCGTTGTTCCACCAGATGGAATAGTTAGGGCATAAGAAGTCAACGCCAGAAGCATAAAATACAATATAAGTACAACATTTTTTCCATCGTATAAAACGAATAATTGCTACCGGTGTGAAAGTTATGGTCATTTCTACGTTCCGGGCAACCTAGGCGTCACTCTAGTGCGTTGCTCCACCACATCGAATAGCTACGGTCTTAGACGTCAACGACAGAAGCATAAAATACAATATAAATACAACAGTTTTTCCATCATACAAAACGAATAATTGCAACCAGTATGAAAGCTAGGGTCATTTCTACTTTACGGGCAACCTAGGCTATACCCTAGGGCGTTGCTCTTACAGATTGAATATTTAGGGCCTTAGAAGTTAATGCCCGAAACATAAAATGCAATAAAAATACAACAGTTTTTCCATCGTATAAAAGGATTAATTGCAACCAGTTTGAAAGTGATGGTCATTTCTACGTCCTGGGCAACCTAGGCTTCACTCTAGGGCGTTGCTCCACCAGATCGAATAGTTAGGGCCTTAGAAATCAACGCCAGAAGCATAAAATACAATATAAGTACAACAGTTTTTCCATCGTATAAAACGAATAATAGCAACCAGTGTGAAAGTTATGGTCATTTCTACGTTCCGGGCTACCTAGGCTTCACTCTAGGGCGTTGCTCCACCAGATCGAATAGTTAGGGCCTTAGAAGTCAAAGCCCGAAGCTTAAAATGCAATAAAAATACAACAGCGTTTCCATCATATAACAGGAATAATTGCAAACAGTTTGAAAGTGATGGCCAATTCTACGTTCCGCGCAACCTAGGCTTCACTCCAGGGCGTTGCTCCACCAGATCGAATAGTTACGGCCTAAGAAGTCAACGCCAGAAGCATAAGACACAATATGAATGTAACAGTTTTTCCATCGTATAGAACGAATAATAGCAACCAGTGTGAAAATTATGGTCATTTCTACGTTCCGGTCAACCTAGGCTTCACCATAGGGCGTTATGCCACCAGATGGTATAGTTAGGGCCTAAGAAGTGAACGCCAGAAGCATAAAATACAATATAAATACAACAGTTTTTCCATCATACAAAACGAATAATTGCAACCAGTATGAAAGCTAGGGTCATTTCTACTTTACGGGCAACCTAGGCTACACCCTAGGGCGTTGTTCCACCAGATGGAATAGTTAGGGCATAAGAAGTCAACGCCAGAAGCATAAAATACAATATAAGTACAACAGTTTTTCCATCGTATAAAATGAATAATTGCAAACATTGCGAAAGTAATGGTCATTCCACGTTCCGGGCAACCTAGGCGTCACTCTAGTGCGATGCTCCACCACATCTAATAGCTACGGCCTTAGACGTCAACGATAGAAGCATGTAATACAATAAAGATGCAACAGCTTTTCCATCGTATTAAACGAATAATTGCAACCAGTTTGAAAGTGATGGTCACTTCTACGTTCCGGGCAACCTAGACTTCACTCTCGGGCGTTGTTCCACCAGATCGAATAGTTAGGGCCTAAGAAGTGAACGCCAGCAGCATAAAATACAATATAAATACAACAGTTCTTCCATCATATAAAACGAATAATTGCAACCAGTATGAAAGCTATGGTCATTTCAACGTTCCGGGCAACCCAGGCTTCACTCTATGGCGTTCTTCCACCACATCGAATAGCTACGGCCTCAGAAGTCAACGCCTGAAGCATAAAATACAATAAAAATACAACAGTCTTTCCATCCTATAACAGGAATGATTGCAACCTGTTTGAAAGTGATGGTCATTTCTACGTTCCCGGCAACCTAGGCTTCACTCTAGGGCGTTGCTCCACCAGATCGAATAGTTAGTGCCTTAGAAGTCAACGCCAGATGCATAAAATACAATATAAACACAACAGTTTTTCCATCGTATAAAACGAATAATTGCTACCAGTATGGAAGTGATGGTCATTTCTACGTTCCGGGCAACCTAGGCCTCACTCTAGGGCGTTGTTCCACCAGATTGAATAGTTAGGGCCTAACAAATCAACGCCAGAAGCATAAAATTCAATATAAATATAACAGTTTTTCCATCGTATAAAACGAATAATTACAACCAGTGTGAATGTTATGGTCATTTCTACATTCCGAGCAACCTAGGCTTCACTCTAGGGCGTTGATCCACCAGATAGAATAGTTAGGGACTTAGAAGTCAGCGCCAGAAGCATAAAATTCAATAAAGATGCAACAGTTTTTCCATCGTATAGCAGGAATAACTGCAAACAGTGTGAAAGTACTGGTCATTTCTACGTTCCGGGTAACCTAGGCTTCACTCTACGGCGTTGTTCCACCAGATCGAACAGTTAGGGCCTAAGAAGGCAACGCCAGAAGCATAAAATACAATATAAATATAACAGTTTTTCCATCGTATAAAACGAATAATAGCAACCAGTGTGAAAGTTATGGTCATTTCTACTTTACGGGCAACCTAGGCTACACCCTAGGGCGTTGCTCTTACAGACTGAATAGTTAGGGCCTTAGAAGTCAACGCCCGAAGCTTAAAATGCAATAAAAATACAACAGCGTTTCCATCATATAACAGGAATAATTGCAAACAGTTTGAAAGTGATGGCCAATTCTACGTTCCGCGCAACCTAGGCTTCACTCCAGGGCGTTGCTCCACCAGATCGAATAGTTACGGCCTAAGAAGTCAACGCCAGAAGCATAAAATACAATATATATACAACAGCTTTTCCATCGTATAAAACGAACAATTGCAACCAGTGTGAAAGTTATGGTCATTTCTACGTTCCGGGCAACCTAGGCTTCACCCCAGTTCGTTGTTCCACCAGATCGAATAGCTAGGGCCTAAGAAGTGAATGCCAGCAGCATAAAATACAATATAAATACAACAGTTCTTCCATCATATAAAACGAATAATTGCAACCAGTATGAAAGCTATGGTCATTTCTACGTTCCGGGAAACCCAGGCTTCACTCTATGGCGTTCTGCCACCACATCGAATAGCTACGGCCTCAGAAGTCAACGCCTGAAGCATAAAATACACTAAAAATACAACAGTCTTTCCATCCTATAACAGGAATGATTCCAACCAGTTTGAAAGTGATGGCCAATTCTACGTTCCGCGCAACCTAGGCTTCACTCCAGGGCGTTGCTCCACCAGATCGAATAGTTACGGCCTAAGAAGTCAACGCCAGCAGCATAAAATACAATATAAATACAACAGTTCTTCCATCATATAAAACGAATAATTGCAACCAGTATGAAAGCTATGGTCATTTCTACGTTCCGGGCAACCCAGGCTTCACTCTATGGCGTTCTTCCACCACATCGAATAGCTACGGCCTCAGAAGTCAACGCCTGAAGCATAAAATACAATAAAAATACAACAGCCTTTCCATCCTGTAACAGGAATGATTCCAACCAGTTTGAAAGTGATGGTCATTTGTACGTTCCAGGCAACCTAGGCTTCACTCTAGGGCGTTGTTCCACCAGATCGAATTGTTAGGGCCTAAGAAGTCAACGCCAGAAGCATAAGATACAATATAAATATAACAGTTTTTCCATCGTATAAAACGAATAATTGCTACCAGTATGGAAGTGATGGCCATTTCTACGTTCCGGGCAACCTAGACCTCACTCTAGGGCGTTGTTCCACCAGATTGAATAGTTAGGGCCTAAGAAATCAACGCCAGAAGCATAAGATTCAATATAAATATAACAGTTTTTCCATCGTATAAAACGTATAATTTCAACCAGTGTGAATGTTATGGTCATTTCTACATTCCGAGCAACCTAGGCTTCACTCTAGGGCGTTGATCCACCAGATAGAATAGTTAGGGACTTAGAAGTCAGCGCCAGAAGCATAAAATTCAATAAAGATGCAACTGTTTTTCCATCGTATAGCAGGAATAACTGCAAACAGTGTGAAAGTACTGGTCATTTCTACGTTCCGGGTAACCTAGGCTTCACTCTACGGCGTTGTTCCACCAGATCGAACAGTTAGGGCCTAAGAAGGCAACGCCAGAAGCATAAAATACAATATAAATATAACAGTTTTTCCATCGTATAAAACGAATAATAGCAACCAGTGTGAAAGTTATGGTCATTTCTACGTTCCGGGCAACCTAGGCTTCACTCTAGGGCGTTGCTCCACCAGATCGAATAGTTAGGGCCTTAGAAGTCAACGCCCGAAGCTTAAAATGCAATAAAAATACAACAGTCTTTCCATCCTATAACAGGTATGATTGCAACCAGTTTGAAAGTGATGGCCAATTCTACGTTCCGCGCAACCTAGGCTTCACTCTAGGGCGTTGCTCCACCAGATCGAATAGTTAGTGCCTTAGAAGTCAACGCCAGATGCATAAAATACAATATAAACACAACAGTTTTTCCATCGTATAAAACGAATAATTGCTACCAGTATGGAAGTGATGGTCATTTCTACGTTCCGGGCAACCTAGGCCTCACTCTAGGGCGTTGTTCCACCAGATTGAATAGTTAGGGCCTAACAAATCAACGCCAGAAGCATAAAATTCAATATAAATATAACAGTTTTTCCATCGTATAAAACGAATAATTACAACCAGTGTGAATGTTATGGTCATTTCTACATTCCGAGCAACCTAGGCTTCACTCTAGGGCGTTGATCCACCAGATAGAATAGTTAGGGACTTAGAAGTCAGCGCCAGAAGCATAAAATTCAATAAAGATGCAACAGTTTTTCCATCGTATAGCAGGAATAACTGCAAACAGTGTGAAAGTACTGGTCATTTCTACGTTCCGGGTAACCTAGGCTTCACTCTAAGGCGTTGTTCCACCAGATCGAACAGTTAGGGCCTAAGAAGGCAACGCCAGAAGCATAAAATACAATATAAATATAACAGTTTTTCCATCGTATAAAACGAATAATAGCAACCAGTGTGAAAGTTATGGTCATTTCTACCTTACGGGCATCCTAGGCTACACCCTAGGGCGTTGCTCTTACAGATTGAATAGTTAGGGCCTTAGAAGTTAATGCCCGAAGCATAAAATGCAATAAAAATACAACAGTTTTTCCATCGTATAAAAGGATTAATTGCAACCAGTGTGAAAGTGATGGCCAATTCTACGTTCCGGGCAACTTAGGCTTCACTCTATTGCGTTGCTCAACCAGATCGAAAAGTTAGTGCCTTAGAAGTCAACGCCAGAAGCATAAAATACAATATAAATACAACAGTTTTTCCATCGTATAAAACGAATAATTGCAACCAGTATGAAAGTTATGGTCATTTCTACTTTCCGGGGAACCTAGGCTTCACCCTAGGGCGTTGCTCCAACAGATGGAATAGTTAGGGCCTTAGAAGTCAACGGCCGAAGCATAAAATACAAAATAAATAGTACAGTTTTTCCATCGTATAAAACGAATAATTGCTACCGGTGTGAAAGTTATTTCCATTTCTACGTTCCGGGCAACCTAGGCTTCACCCTAGGGCGTTGTTCCACCAGATGGAATAGTTAGGGCATAAGAAGTCAACGCCAGAAGCATAAAATACAATATAAGTACAACAGTTTTTCCATCGTATAAAACGAATAATTGCTACCGGTGTGAAAGTTATGGTCATTTCTACGTTCCGGGCAACCTAGGCGTCACTCTAGTGCGTTGCTCCACCACATCGAATAGCTACGGTCTTAGACGTCAACGACAGAAGCATAAAATTCAATAAAGATGCAACAGCTTTTCCTACGTATAAAACGAATAATTGCAACCAGTGTGAAAGTTATTGTCATTTCTACTTTCCGGTCAACCTAGGCTTCACCCTAGGGCGTTGCTCCAACAGATTGAATAGTTAGGACCTTAGAAGTCAATGCCCGAAGCATAAAATGCAATAAAAATATAACAGCTATTCCATCATATAAAACGAATAATTGCAACCAGTATGAAAGCTAGGGTCATTTCTACTTTACGGGCAACCTAGGCTACACCCGAGGGCGTTGCTCTTACAGATTGAATAGTTAGGGCCTTAGAAGTTAATGCCCGAAACATAAAATGCAATAAAAATACAACAGTTTTTTCATCGTATAAAAGGATTAATTGCAACCAGTGTGGAAGTGATGGCCAATTCTACGTTCCGGGCAACTTAGGCTTCACTCTATTGCGTTGCTCAACCAGATCGAAAAGTTAGTGCCTTAGAAGTCAACGCCAGAAGCATAAAATACAATATAAATACAACAGTTTTTCCATCGTATAAAACGAATAATTGCAACCAGTATGAAAGTTATGGTCATTTCTACTTTCCGGGGAACCTAGGCTTCACCCTAGGGCGTTGCTCCAACAGATGGAATAGTTAGGGCCTTAGAAGTCAACGGCCGAATCATAAAATACAAAATAAATAGTACAGTTTTTCCATCGTATAAAACGAATAATTGCTACCGGTGTGAAAGTTATTTCCATTTCTACGTTCCGGGCAACCTAGGCTTCACCCTAGGGCGTTGTTCCACCAGATGGAATAGTTAGGGCATAAGAAGTCAACGCCAGAAGCATAAAATACAATATAAGTACAACAGTTTTTCCATCGTATAAAACGAATAATTGCTACCGGTGTGAAAGTTATGGTCATTTCTACGTTCCGGGCAACCTAGGCGTCACTCTAGTGCGTTGCTCCACCACATCGAATAGCTACGGTCTTAGACGTCAACGACAGAAGCATAAAATTCAATAAAGATGCAACAGCTTTTCCTACGTATAAAACGAATAATTGCAACCAGTGTGAAAGTTATTGTCATTTCTACTTTCCGGTCAACCTAGGCTTCACCCTAGGGCGTTGCTCCAACAGATTGAATAGTTAGGACCTTAGACGTCAATGCCTGAAGCATAAAATGCAATAAAAATATAACAGCTATTCCATCATATAAAACGAATAATTGCAACCAGTATGAAAGTTATGGTCATTTCTACGTTCCTGGCAACCTAGGCTTCACTCTAGGGCGTTGTTCCACCAGATCGAATTGTTAGGGCCTAAGAAGACAACTCCAGAAGCATAAGATACAATATAAATATAACAGTTTTTCCATCGTATAGAACGAATAATAGCAATCAGTGTGAAAGTTATGGTCATTTCTACGTTCCGGTCAACCTAGGCTTCACCATAGGGCGTTATTCCACCAGATCGAATAGCTAGGGCCTAAGAAGTGAACGCCAGAAGCATAAAATACAATATAAATACAACAGTTTTTCCATCATACAAAACGAATAATTGCAACCAGTATGAAAGCTAGGGTCATTTCTACTTTACGGGCAACCTAGGCTACACCCTAGGGCGTTGCTCTTACAGATTGAATAGTTAGGGCCTTAGAAGTTAATGCCCGAAACATAAAATGCAATAAAAATACAACAGTTTTTCCATCGTATAAAAGGATTAATTGCAACCAGTTTGAAAGTGATGGTCATTTCTACGTCCTGGGCAACCTAGGCTTCACTCTAGCGCGTTGCTCCACCAGATCGAATAGTTAGGGCCTTAGAAATCAACGCCACAAGCATAAAATACAATATAAGTACAACAGTTTTTCCATCGTATAAAATGAATAATTGCAAACATTGCGAAAGTAATGGTCATTCCACGTTCCGGGCAACCTAGGCGTCACTCTAGTGCGATGCTCCACCACATCTAATAGCTACGGCCTTAGACGTCAACGATAGAAGCATGTAATACAATAAAGATGCAACAGCTTTTCCATCGTATTAAACGAATAATTGCAACCAGTTTGAAAGTGATGGTCATTTCTACGTTCCGGGCAACCTAGACTTCACTCTCGGGCGTTGTTCCACCAGATCGAATAGTTAGGGCCTAAGAAGTGAACGCCAGCAGCATAAAATACAATATAAATACAACAGTTCTTCCATCATATAAAACGAATAATTGCAACCAGTATGAAAGCTATGGTCATTTCAACGTTCCGGGCAACCCAGGCTTCACTCTATGGCGTTCTTCCACCACATCGAATAGCTACGGCCTCAGAAGTCAACGCCTGAAGCATAAAATACAATAAAAATACAACAGTCTTTCCATCCTATAACAGGAATGATTGCAACCAGTTTGAAAGTGATGGTCATTTCTACGTTCCGGGCAACCTAGGCTTCACTCTAGGGCGTTGCTCCACCAGATCGAATAGTTAGTGCCTTAGAAGTCAACGCCAGATGCATAAAATACAATATAAACACAACAGTTTTTCCATCGTATAAAACGAATAATTGCTACCAGTATGGAAGTGATGGTCATTTCTACGTTCCGGGCAACCTAGGCCTCACTCTAGGGCGTTGTTCCACCAGATTGAATAGTTAGGGCCTAACAAATCAACGCCAGAAGCATAAAATTCAATATAAATATAACAGTTTTTCCATCGTATAAAACGAATAATTGCTACCAGTATGGAAGTGATGGTCATTTCTACGTTCCGGGCAACCTAGGCCTCACTCTAGGGCGTTGTTCCACCAGATTGAATAGTTAGGGCCTAACAAATCAACGCCAGAAGCATAAAATTCAATATAAATATAACAGTTTTTCCATCGTATAAAACGAATAATTACAACCAGTGTGAATGTTATGGTCATTTCTACATTCCGAGCAACCTAGGCTTCACTCTAGGGCGTTGATCCACCAGATAGAATAGTTAGGGACTTAGAAGTCAGCGCCAGAAGCATAAAATTCAATAAAGATGCAACAGTTTTTCCATCGTATAGCAGGAATAACTGCAAACAGTGTGAAAGTACTGGTCATTTCTACGTTCCGGGTAACCTAGGCTTCACTCTACGGCGTTGTTCCACCAGATCGAACAGTTAGGGCCTAAGAAGGCAACGCCAGAAGCATAAAATACAATATAAATATAACAGCTTTTCCATCGTATAAAACGAATAATAGCAACCAGTGTGAAAGTTATGGTCATTTCTACTTTACGGGCAACCTAGGCTACACCCTAGGGCGTTGCTCTTACAGATTGAATAGTTAGGGCCTTAGAAGTTAATGCCCGAAGCATAAAATGCAATAAAAATACAACAGTTTTTCCATCGTATAAAAGGATTAATTGCAACCAGTTTGAATGTGATGGTCATTTCTACGTCCTGGGCAACCTAGGCTTCACTCTAGGGCGTTGCTCCACCAGATCGAATAGTTAGGGCCTTAGAAGTCAGCGCCAGAAGCATAAAATTCAATAAAGATGCAACTGTTTTTCCATCGTATAGCAGGAATAACTGCAAACAGTGTGAAAGTACTGGTCATTTCTACGTTCCGGGTAAACTAGGCTTCACTCTACGGCGTTCTTACACCAGATCGAACAGTTAGGGCCTAAGAAGGCAACACCAGAAGCATAAAATACAATATAAATATAACAGTTTTTCCATCGTATAAAACGAATAATAGCAACCAGTGTGAAAGTTATGGTCATGTCTACGTTCCGGGCAACCTAGGCTTCACTCTAGGGCGTTGCTCCACCAGATCGAATAGCTACGGCCTCAGAAGTCAACGCCTGAAGCATAAAATACAATAAAAATACAACAGTCTTTCCATCCTATAACAGGAATGATTGCAACCAGTTTGAAAGTGATGGTCATTTCTACGTTCCGGGCAACCTAGGCTTCACTCTAGGGCGTTGCTCCACCAGATCGAATAGTTAGTGCCTTAGAAGTCAACGCCAGATGCATAAAATACAATATAAACACAATAGTTTTTCCATCGTATAAAACGAATAATTGCTACCAGTATGGAAGTGATGGTCATTTCTACGTTCCGGGCAACCTAGACCTCACTCTAGGGCGTTGTTCCACCAGATTG
The DNA here is from genome assembly GCF_051401765.1 of Calliopsis andreniformis. NCBI lineage: Eukaryota > Metazoa > Arthropoda > Insecta > Hymenoptera > Andrenidae > Calliopsis > Calliopsis andreniformis. The sequence goes on from NW_027480433.1 coordinate 1,387,804, forward strand.
AATAGTTAGGGCCTAAGAACTCAACGCCAGAAGCATAAAATACAATATAAATACAACAGTTTTTCCATCATACAAAACGAATAATTGCAACCAGTATGAAAGCTAGGGTCATTTCTACTTTACGGGCAACCTAGGCTACACCCTAGGGCGTTGCTGTTACAGATCGAATAGTTAGGGCCTAAGAAGTGAACGCCAGAAGCATAAAATGCAACAAAAATACAACAGTTTTTCCATCGTATAGCAGGAATAATTTGCAACCAGTGTGATAGTAGTGGTCATTTCTACGTTCCGGGCAACCTAGGCTTCACTCTAGGGTGTTGTTACATCAGATCGAATAGTTAGGGCCTGAGAAGTCAACGCCAGAATAATAAAACACAATATATGTACAACAGTTTTTCCATCGTATAAAATGAATAATTGCAAACAGTGTGAAAGTAATGGCCGTTTCTACGTTCCGGGCAACCTAGGCTTCACTCTGGGTCGTTGCTCCACCAGATCGAATAGATAGCGACTTAGAATTAAACGCCAGAAGCATAGAATGCAATAAGAATACAACAGTTTTTCCATCGTATAACCGGAATAATTGCAACCAGTGTGAATGTAATGGTCATTTCTACGTTCCGGGCAACATAGATTTCACTCTACGGCGTTGTTCCTCCAGCTCGAATTGTTAGGGCCTAAGAAGTCAAAGCCAGAAGCATAAAATACGATATAAATACAACAGCTTTTCCATCGGATAAAACGGACAATTGCAACCTGTGTGAAAGTTATGGTCATTTCTACTTTCCGGGCAACCTAGGCTTCACCCCAGGTCGTTGTTCCACCAGATCGAATAGTTAGGGCCTAAGAAGTGAACGCCAGCAGCATAAAATACAATATAAATACAACAGTTCTTCCATCATATAAAACGAATAATTGCAACCAGTATGAAAGTTATGGTCATTTCTACGTTCCGGGCAACCCAGGCTTCACTCTATGGCGTTCTTCCACCACATCGAATAGCTACGGCCTCAGAAGTCAACGCCTGAAGCATAAAATACAATAAAAATACAACAGTCTTTCCATCCTATAACAGGAATGATTGCAACCAGTTTGAAAGTGATGGTCATTTCTACGTTCCGGGCAACCTAGGCTTCACTCTAGGGCGTTGCTCCACCAGATCGAATAGTTAGTGCCTTAGAAGTCAACGCCAGATGCATAAAATACAATATAAACACAATAGTTTTTCCATCGTATAAAACGAACAATTGCTACCAGTATGGAAGTGATGGTCATTTCTACGTCCCGGGCAACCTAGGCCTCACTCTAGGGCGTTGTTCCACCAGATTGAATAGTTAGGGCCTAACAAATCAACGCCAGAAGCATAAAATTCAATATAAATATAACAGTTTTTCCATCGTATAAAACGAATAATTACAACCAGTGTGAATGTTATGGTCATTTCTACATTCCGAGCAACCTAGGCTTCACTCTAGGGCGTTGATCCACCAGATAGAATAGTTAGGGACTTAGAAGTCAGCGCCAGAAGCATAAAATTCAATAAAGATGCAACAGTTTTTCCATCGTATAGCAGGAATAACTGCAAACAGTGTGAAAGTACTGGTCATTTCTACGTTCCGGGTAACCTAGGCTTCACTCTACGGCGTTGTTCCACCAGATCGAACAGTTAGGGCCTAAGAAGGCAACGCCAGAAGCATAAAATACAATATAAATATAACAGTTTTTCCATCGTATAAAACGAATAATAGCAACCAGTGTGAAAGTTATGGTCATTTCTACTTTACGGGCAACCTAGGCTACACCCTAGGGCGTTGCTCTTACAGATTGAATAGTTAGGGCCTTAGAAGTTAATGCCCGAAGCATAAAATGCAATAAAAATACAACAGTTTCTCCATCGTATAAAAGGATTAATTGCAACCAGTGTGAAAGTGATGGCCAATTCTACGTTCCGGGCAACTTAGGCTTCACTCTATTGCGTTGCTCAACCAGATCGAAAAGTTAGTGCCTTAGAAGTCAACGCCAGAAGCATAAAATACAATATAAATACAACAGTTTTTCCATCGTATAAAACGAATAATTGCAACCAGTATGAAAGTTATGGTCATTTCTACTTTCCGGGGAACCTAGGCTTCACCCTAGGGCGTCGCTCCAACAGATGGAATAGTTAGGGCCTTAGAAGTCAACGGCCGAAGCATAAAATACAAAATAAATAGTACAGTTTTTCCATCGTATAAAACGAATAATTGCTACCGGTGTGAAAGTTATTTCCATTTCTACGTTCCGGGCAACCTAGGCTTCACCCTAGGGCGTTGTTCCACCAGATGGAATAGTTAGGGCATAAGAAGTCAACGCCAGAAGCATAAAATACAATATAAGTACAACAGTTTTTCCATCGTATAAAACGAATAATTGCTACCGGTGTGAAAGTCATGGTCATTTCTACGTTCCGGGCAACCTAGGCGTCACTCTAGTGCGTTGCTCCACCACATCGAATAGCTACGGTCTTAGACGTCAACGACAGAAGCATAAAATTCAATAAAGATGCAACAGCTTTTCCTACGTATAAAACGAATAATTGCAACCAGTGTGAAAGTTATTGTCATTTCTACTTTCCGGTCAACCTAGGCTTCACCCTAGGGCGTTGCTCCAACAGATTGAATAGTTAGGACCTTAGAAGTCAATGCCCGAAGCATAAAATGCAATAAAAATATAACAGCTATTCCATCATATAAAACGAATAATTGCAACCAGTATGAAAGCTAGGGTCATTTCTACTTTACGGGCAACCTAGGCTACACCCGAGGGCGTTGCTCTTACAGATTGAATAGTTAGGGCCTTAGAAGTTAATGCCCGAAACATAAAATGCAATAAAAATACAACAGTTTTTTCATCGTATAAAAGGATTAATTGCAACCAGTGTGGAAGTGATGGCCAATTCTACGTTCCGGGCAACTTAGGCTTCACTCTATTGCGTTGCTCAACCAGATCGAAAAGTTAGTGCCTTAGAAGTCAACGCCAGAAACATAAAATACAATATAAATACAACAGTTTTTCCATCGTATAAAACGAATAATTGCAACCAGTATGAAAGTTATGGTCATTTCTACTTTCCGGGGAACCTAGGCTTCACCCTAGGGCGTTGCTCCAACAGATGGAATAGTTAGGGCCTTAGAAGTCAACGGCCGAATCATAAAATACAAAATAAATAGTACAGTTTTTCCATCGTATAAAACGAATAATTGCTACCGGTGTGAAAGTTATTTCCATTTCTACGTTCCGGGCAACCTAGGCTTCACCCTAGGGCGTTGTTCCACCAGATGGAATAGTTAGGGCATAAGAAGTCAACGCCAGAAGCATAAAATACAATATAAGTACAACAGTTTTTCCATCGTATAAAACGAATAATTGCTACCGGTGTGAAAGTTATGGTCATTTCTACGTTCCGGGCAACCTAGGCGTCACTCTAGTGCGTTGCTCCACCACATCGAATAGCTACGGTCTTAGACGTCAACGACAGAAGCATAAAATTCAATAAAGATGCAACAGCTTTTCCTACGTATAAAACGAATAATTGCAACCAGTGTGAAAGTTATTGTCATTTCTACTTTCCGGTCAACCTAGGCTTCACCCTAGGGCGTTGCTCCAACAGATTGAATAGTTAGGACCTTAGACGTCAATGCCCGAAGCATAAAATGCAATAAAAATATAACAGCTATTCCATCATATAAAACGAATAATTGCAACCAGTATGAAAGTTATGGTCATTTCTACGTTCCTGGCAACCTAGGCTTCACTCTAGGGCGTTGTTCCACCAGATCGAATTGTTAGGGCCTAAGAAGACAACTCCAGAAGCATAAGATACAATATAAATATAACAGTTTTTCCATCGTATAGAACGAATAATAGCAATCAGTGTGAAAGTTATGGTCATTTCTACGTTCCGGTCAACCTAGGCTTCACCATAGGGCGTTATTCCACCAGATCGAATAGCTAGGGCCTAAGAAGTGAACGCCAGAAGCATAAAATACAATATAAATACAACAGTTTTTCCATCATACAAAACGAATAATTGCAACCAGTATGAAAGCTAGGGTCATTTCTACTTTACGGGCAACCTAGGCTACACCCTAGGGCGTTGCTCTTACAGATTGAATAGTTAGGGCCTTAGAAGTTAATGCCCGAAACATAAAATGCAATAAAAATACAACAGTTTTTCCATCGTATAAAAGGATTAATTGCAACCAGTTTGAAAGTGATGGTCATTTCTACGTCCTGGGCAACCTAGGCTTCACTCTAGCGCGTTGCTCCACCAGATCGAATAGTTAGGGCCTTAGAAATCAACGCCACAAGCATAAAATACAATATAAGTACAACAGTTTTTCCATCGTATAAAATGAATAATTGCAAACATTGCGAAAGTAATGGTCATTCCACGTTCCGGGCAACCTAGGCGTCACTCTAGTGCGATGCTCCACCACATCTAATAGCTACGGCCTTAGACGTCAACGATAGAAGCATGTAATACAATAAAGATGCAACAGCTTTTCCATCGTATTAAACGAATAATTGCAACCAGTTTGAAAGTGATGGTCATTTCTACGTTCCGGGCAACCTAGACTTCACTCTCGGGCGTTGTTCCACCAGATCGAATAGTTAGGGCCTAAGAAGTGAACGCCAGCAGCATAAAATACAATATAAATACAACAGTTCTTCCATCATATAAAACGAATAATTGCAACCAGTATGAAAGCTATGGTCATTTCAACGTTCCGGGCAACCCAGGCTTCACTCTATGGCGTTCTTCCACCACATCGAATAGCTACGGCCTCAGAAGTCAACGCCTGAAGCATAAAATACAATAAAAATACAACAGTCTTTCCATCCTATAACAGGAATGATTGCAACCAGTTTGAAAGTGATGGTCATTTCTACGTTCCGGGCAACCTAGGCTTCACTCTAGGGCGTTGCTCCACCAGATCGAATAGTTAGTGCCTTAGAAGTCAACGCCAGATGCATAAAATACAATATAAACACAACAGTTTTTCCATCGTATAAAACGAATAATTGCTACCAGTATGGAAGTGATGGTCATTTCTACGTTCCGGGCAACCTAGGCCTCACTCTAGGGCGTTGTTCCACCAGATTGAATAGTTAGGGCCTAACAAATCAACGCCAGAAGCATAAAATTCAATATAAATATAACAGTTTTTCCATCGTATAAAACGAATAATTGCTACCAGTATGGAAGTGATGGTCATTTCTACGTTCCGGGCAACCTAGGCCTCACTCTAGGGCGTTGTTCCACCAGATTGAATAGTTAGGGCCTAACAAATCAACGCCAGAAGCATAAAATTCAATATAAATATAACAGTTTTTCCATCGTATAAAACGAATAATTACAACCAGTGTGAATGTTATGGTCATTTCTACATTCCGAGCAACCTAGGCTTCACTCTAGGGCGTTGATCCACCAGATAGAATAGTTAGGGACTTAGAAGTCAGCGCCAGAAGCATAAAATTCAATAAAGATGCAACAGTTTTTCCATCGTATAGCAGGAATAACTGCAAACAGTGTGAAAGTACTGGTCATTTCTACGTTCCGGGTAACCTAGGCTTCACTCTACGGCGTTGTTCCACCAGATCGAACAGTTAGGGCCTAAGAATGCAACGCCAGAAGCATAAAATACAATATAAATATAACAGTTTTTCCATCGTATAAAACGAATAATAGCAACCAGTGTGAAAGTTATGGTCATTTCTACTTTACGGGCAACCTAGGCTACACCCTAGGGCGTTGCTCTTACAGATTGAATAGTTAGGGCCTTAGAAGTTAATGCCCGAAGCATAAAATGCAATAAAAATACAACAGTTTTTCCATCGTATAAAAGGATTAATTGCAACCAGTTTGAATGTGATGGTCATTTCTACGTCCTGGGCAACCTAGGCTTCACTCTAGGGCGTTGCTCCACCAGATCGAATAGTTAGGGCCTTAGAAGTCAGCGCCAGAAGCATAAAATTCAATAAAGATGCAACTGTTTTTCCATCGTATAGCAGGAATAACTGCAAACAGTGTGAAAGTACTGGTCATTTCTACGTTCCGGGTAAACTAGGCTTCACTCTACGGCGTTCTTACACCAGATCGAACAGTTAGGGCCTAAGAAGGCAACACCAGAAGCATAAAATACAATATAAAAATAACAGTTTTTCCATCGTATAAAACGAATAATAGCAACCAGTGTGAAAGTTATGGTCATGTCTACGTTCCGGGCAACCTAGGCTTCACTCTAGGGCGTTGCTCCACCAGATCGAATAGCTACGGCCTCAGAAGTCAACGCCTGAAGCATAAAATACAATAAAAATACAACAGTCTTTCCATCCTATAACAGGAATGATTGCAACCAGTTTGAAAGTGATGGTCATTTCTACGTTCCGGGCAACCTAGGCTTCACTCTAGGGCGTTGCTCCACCAGATCGAATAGTTAGTGCCTTAGAAGTCAACGCCAGATGCATAAAATACAATATAAACACAATAGTTTTTCCATCGTATAAAACGAATAATTGCTACCAGTATGGAAGTGATGGTCATTTCTACGTTCCGGGCAACCTAGACCTCACTCTAGGGCGTTGTTCCACCAGATTGAATAGTTAGGGCCTAAGAACTCAACGCCAGAAGCATAAAATACAATATAAATACAACAGTTTTTCCATCATACAAAACGAATAATTGCAACCAGTATGAAAGCTAGGGTCATTTCTACTTTACGGGCAACCTAGGCTACACCCTAGGGCGTTGCTGTTACAGATCGAATAGTTAGGGCCTAAGAAGTGAACGCCAGAAGCATAAAATGCAACAAAAATACAACAGTTTTTCCATCGTATAGCAGGAATAATTTGCAACCAGTGTGATAGTAGTGGTCATTTCTACGTTCCGGGCAACCTAGGCTTCACTCTAGGGTGTTGTTACATCAGATCGAATAGTTAGGGCCTGAGAAGTCAACGCCAGAATAATAAAACACAATATATGTACAACAGTTTTTCCATCGTATAAAATGAATAATTGCAAACAGTGTGAAAGTAATGGCCGTTTCTACGTTCCGGGCAACCTAGGCTTCACTCTGGGCCGTTGCTCCACCAGATCGAATAGATAGCGACTTAGAATTAAACGCCAGAAGCATAGAATGCAATAAGAATACAACAGTTTTTCCATCGTATAACCGGAATAATTGCAACCAGTGTGAATGTAATGGTCATTTCTACGTTCCGGGCAACATAGATTTCACTCTACGGCGTTGTTCCTCCAGCTCGAATTGTTAGGGCCTAAGAAGTCAAAGCCAGAAGCATAAAATACGATATAAATACAACAGCTTTTCCATCGGATAAAACGGACAATTGCAACCTGTGTGAAAGTTATGGTCATTTCTACTTTCCGGGCAACCTAGGCTTCACCCCAGGTCGTTGTTCCACCAGATCGAATAGTTAGGGCCTAAGAAGTGAACGCCAGCAGCATAAAATACAATATAAATACAACAGTTCTTCCATCATATAAATCGAATAATTGCAACCAGTATGAAAGTTATGGTCATTTCTACGTTCCGGGCAACCCAGGCTTCACTCTATGGCGTTCTTCCACCACATCGAATAGCTACGGCCTCAGAAGTGAACGCCTGAAGCATAAAATACAATAAAAATACAACAGTCTTTCCATCCTATAACAGGAATGATTGCAACCAGTTTGAAAGTGATGGTCATTTCTACGTTCCGGGCAACCTAGGCTTCACTCTAGGGCGTTGCTCCACCAGATCGAATAGTTAGTGCCTTAGAAGTCAACGCCAGATGCATAAAATACAATATAAACACAATAGTTTTTCCATCGTATAAAACGAACAATTGCTACCAGTATGGAAGTGATGGTCATTTCTACGTCCCGGGCAACCTAGGCCTCACTCTAGGGCGTTGTTCCACCAGATTGAATAGTTAGGGCCTAACAAATCAACGCCAGAAGCATAAAATTCAATATAAATATAACAGTTTTTCCATCGTATAAAACGAATAATTACAACCAGTGTGAATGTTATGGTCATTTCTACATTCCGAGCAACCTAGGCTTCACTCTAGGGCGTTGATCCACCAGATAGAATAGTTAGGGACTTAGAAGTCAGCGCCAGAAGCATAAAATTCAATAAAGATGCAACAGTTTTTCCATCGTATAGCAGGAATAACTGCAAACAGTGTGAAAGTACTGGTCATTTCTATGTTCCGGGTAACCTAGGCTTCACTCTACGGCGTTGTTCCACCAGATCGAACAGTTAGGGCCTAAGAAGGCAACGCCAGAAGCATAAAATACAATATAAATATAACAGTTTTTCCATCGTATAAAACGAATAATAGCAACCAGTGTGAAAGTTATGGTCATTTCTACTTTACGGGCAACCTAGGCTACACCCTAGGGCGTTGCTCTTACAGATTGAATAGTTAGGGCCTTAGAAGTTAATGCCCGAAGCATAAAATGCAATAAAAATACAACAGTTTCTCCATCGTATAAAAGGATTAATTGCAACCAGTGTGAAAGTGATGGCCAATTCTACGTTCCGGGCAACTTAGGCTTCACTCTATTGCGTTGCTCAACCAGATCGAAAAGTTAGTGCCTTAGAAGTCAACGCCAGAAGCATAAAATACAATATAAATACAACAGTTTTTCCATCGTATAAAACGAATAATTGCAACCAGTATGAAAGTTATGGTCATTTCTACTTTCCGGGGAACCTAGGCTTCACCCTAGGGCGTCGCTCCAACAGATGGAATAGTTAGGGCCTTAGAAGTCAACGGCCGAAGCATAGAATACAAAATAAATAGTACAGTTTTTCCATCGTATAAAACGAATAATTGCTACCGGTGTGAAAGTTATTTCCATTTCTACGTTCCGGGCAACCCAGGCTTCACCCTAGGGCGTTGTTCCACCAGATGGAATAGTTAGGGCATAAGAAGTCAACGCCAGAAGCATAAAATACAATATAAGTACAACAGTTTTTCCATCGTATAAAACGAATAATTGCTACCGGTGTGAAAGTTATGGTCATTTCTACGTTCCGGGCAACCTAGGCGTCACTCTAGTGCGTTGCTCCACCACATCGAATAGCTACGGTCTTAGACGTCAACGACAGAAGCATAAAATTCAATAAAGATGCAACAGCTTTTCCTACGTATAAAACGAATAATTGCAACCAGTGTGAAAGTTATTGTCATTTCTACTTTCCGGTCAACCTAGGCTTCACCCTAGGGCGTTGCTCCAACAGATTGAATAGTTAGGACCTTAGAAGTCAATGCCCGAAGCATAAAATGCAATAAAAATATAACAGCTATTCCATCATATAAAACGAATAATTGCAACCAGTATGAAAGTTATGGTCATTTCTACGTTCCTGGCAACCTAGGCTTCACTCTAGGGCGTTGTTCCACCAGATCGAATTGTTAGGGCCTAAGAAGTCAACTCCAGAAGCATAAGATACAATATAAATATAACAGTTTTTCCATCGTATAGAACGAATAATAGCAATCAGTGTGAAAGTTATGGTCATTTCTACGTTCCGGGCAACCTAGGCTTCACCCCAGTTCGTTGTTCCTCCAGATCGAATAGTTAGGGCCTAAGAAGTGAATGCCAGCAGCATAAAATACAATATAAATACAACAGTTCTTCCATCATATAAAACGAATAATTGCAACCAGTATGAAAGCTATGGTCATTTCTACGTTCCGGGAAACCCAGGCTTCACTCTATGGCGTTCTTCCACCACATCGAATAGCTACGGCCTCAGAAGTCAACACCTGAAGCATAAAATACACTAAAAATACAACAGTCTTTCCATCCTATAACAGGAATGATTGCAACCAGTTTGAAAGTGATGGCCAATTCTACGTTCCGCGCAACCTAGGCTTCACTCCAGGGCGTTGCTCCACCAGATCGAATAGTTACGGCCTAAGAAGTCAACGCCAGCAGCATAAAATACAATATAAATACAACAGTTCTTCCATCATATAAAACGAATAATTGCAACCAGTATGAAAGCTATGGTCATTTCTACGTTCCGGGCAACCCAGGCTTCACTCTATGGCGTTCTTCCACCACATCGAATAGCTACGGCCTCAGAAGTCAACGCCTGAAGCATAAAATACAATAAAAATACAACAGCCTTTCCATCCTATAACAGGAATGGTTGCAACCAGTTTGAAAGTGATGGTCATTTCTACGTTCCGGGCAACCTAGGCTTCACTCTAGGGCGTTGCTCCACCAGATCGAATAGTTAGTGCCTTAGAAGTCAACGCCAGATGCATAAAATACAATATAAACACAACAGTTTTTCCATCGTATAAAATGAATAATTGCTACCAGTATGGAAGTGATGGTCATTTCTACGTTCCGGGCAACCTAGGCCTCACTCTAGGGCGTTGTTCCACCAGATTGAATAGTTAGGGCCTAACAAATCAACGCCAGAAGCATAAAATTCAATATAAATATAACAGTTTTTCCATCGTATAAAACGAATAATTACAACCAGCGTGAATGTTATGGTCATTTCTACATTCCGAGCAACCTAGCCTTCACTCTAGGGCGTTGATCCACCAGATAGAATAGTTAGGGACTTAGAAGTCAGCGCCAGAAGCATAAAATTCAATAAAGATGCAACAGTTTTTCCATCGTATAGCAGGAATAACTGCAAACAGTGTGAAAGTACTGGTCATTTCTACGTTCCGGGTAACCTAGGCTTCACTCTACGGCGTTGTTCCACCAGATCGAACAGTTAGGGCCTAAGAAGGCAACGCCAGAAGCATAAAATACAATATAAATATAACAGTTTTTCCATCGTATAAAACGAATAATAGCAACCAGTGTGAAAGTTATGGTCATTTCTACTGTACGGGCAACCTAGGCTACACCCTAGGGCGTTGCTCTTACAGATTGAATAGTTAGGGCCTTAGAAGTTAATGCCCGAAGCATAAAATGCAATAAAAATACAACAGTTTTTCCATCGTATAAAAGGATTAATTGCAACCAGTGTGAAAGTGATGGCCAATTCTACGTTCCGGGCAACTTAGGCTTCACTCTATTGCGTTGCTCAACCAGATCGAAAAGTTAGTGCCTTAGAAGTCAACGCCAGAAGCATAAAATACAATATAAATACAACAGTTTTTCCATCGTATAAAACGAATAATTGCAACCAGTATGAAAGTTATGGTCATTTCTACTTTCCGGGGAACCTAGGCTTCACCCTAGGGCGTTGCTCCAACAGATGGAATAGTTAGGGCCTTAGAAGTCAACGGCCGAATCATAAAATACAAAATAAATAGTACAGTTTTTCCATCGTATAAAACGAATAATTGCTACCGGTGTGAAAGTTATTTCCATTTCTACGTTCCGGGCAACCTAGGCTTCACCCTAGGGCGTTGTTCCACCAGATGGAATAGTTAGGGCATAAGAAGTCAACGCCAGAAGCATAAAATACAATATAAGTACAACAGTTTTTCCATCGTATAAAACGAATAATTGCTACCGGTGTGAAAGTTATGGTCATTTCTACGTTCCGGGCAACCTAGGTGTCACTCTAGTGCGTTGCTCCACCACATCGAATAGCTACGGTCTTAGACGTCAACGACAGAAGCATAAAATTCAATAAAGATGCAACAGCTTTTCCTACGTATAAAACGAATAATTGTAACCAGTGTGAAAGTTATTGTCATTTCTACTTTCCGGTCAACCTAGGCTTCACACTAGGGCGTTGCTCCAACAGATTGAATAGTTAGGGCCTTAGAAGTTAATGCCCGAAACATAAAATGCAATAAAAATACAACAGTTTTTCCATCGTATAAAAGGATTAATTGCAACCAGTTTGAAAGTGATGGTCATTTCTACGTCCTGGGCAACCTAGGCTTCACTCTAGGGCGTTGCTCCACCAGATCGAATAGTTAGGGCCTTAGAAATCAACGCCACAAGCATAAAATACAATATAAGTACAACAGTTTTTCCATCGTATAAAATGAATAATTGCAAACATTGCGAAAGTAATGGTCATTCCACGTTCCGGGCAACCTAGGCGTCACTCTAGTGCGATGCTCCACCACATCTAATAGCTACGGCCTTAGACGTCAACGATAGAAGCATGTAATACAATAAAGATGCAACAGCTTTTCCATCGTATTAAACGAATAATTGCAACCAGTTTGAAAGTGATGGTCATTTCTACGTTCCGGGCAACCTAGACTTCACTCTCGGGCGTTGTTCCACCAGATCGAATAGTTAGGGCCTAAGAAGTGAACGCCAGCAGCATAAAATACAATATAAATACAACAGTTCTTCCATCATATAAAACGAATAATTGCAACCAGTATGAAAGCTATGGTCATTTCAACGTTCCGGGCAACCCAGGCTTCACTCTATGGCGTTCTTCCACCACATCGAATAGCTACGGCCTCAGAAGTCAACGCCTGAAGCATAAAATACAATAAAAATACAACAGTCTTTCCATCCTATAACAGGAATGATTGCAACCAGTTTGAAAGTGATGGTCATTTCTACGTTCCCGGCAACCTAGGCTTCACTCTAGGGCGTTGCTCCACCAGATCGAATAGTTAGTGCCTTAGAAGTCAACGCCAGATGCATAAAATACAATATAAACACAACAGTTTTTCCATCGTATAAAACGAATAATTGCTACCAGTATGGAAGTGATGGTCATTTCTACGTTCCGGGCAACCTAGGCCTCACTCTAGGGCGTTGTTCCACCAGATTGAATAGTTAGGGCCTAACAAATCAACGCCAGAAGCATAAAATTCAATATAAATATAACAGTTTTTCCATCGTATAAAACGAATAATTACAACCAGTGTGAATGTTATGGTCATTTCTACATTCCGAGCAACCTAGGCTTCACTCTAGGGCGTTGATCCACCAGATAGAATAGTTAGGGACTTAGAAGTCAGCGCCAGAAGCATAAAATTCAATAAAGATGCAACAGTTTTTCCATCGTATAGCAGGAATAACTGCAAACAGTGTGAAAGTACTGGTCATTTCTACGTTCCGGGTAACCTAGGCTTCACTCTACGGCGTTGTTCCACCAGATCGAACAGTTAGGGCCTAAGAAGGCAACGCCAGAAGCATAAAATACAATATAAATATAACAGTTTTTCCATCGTATAAAACGAATAATAGCAACCAGTGTGAAAGTTATGGTCATTTCTACTTTACGGGCAACCTAGGCTACACCCTAGGGCGTTGCTCTTACAGATTGAATAGTTAGGGCCTTAGAAGTTAATGCCCGAAGCATAAAATGCAATAAAAATACAACAGTTTTTCCATCGTATAAAAGGATTAATTGCAACCAGTTTGAAAGTGATGGTCATTTCTACGTCCTGGGCAACCTAGGCTTCACTCTAGGGCGTTGCTCCACCAGATCGAATAGTTAGGGCCTTAGAAGTCAGCGCCAGAAGCATAAAATTCAATAAAGATGCAACTGTTTTTCCATCGTATAACAGGAATAACTGCAAACAGTGTGAAAGTACTGGTCATTTCTACGTTCCGGGTAAACTAGGCTTCACTCTACGGCGTTGTTACACCAGATCGAACAGTTAGGGCCTAAGAAGGCAACACCAGAAGCATAAAATACAATATAAATATAACAGTTTTTCCATCGTATAAAACGAATAATAGCAACCAGTGTGAAAGTTATGGTCATTTCTACGTTCCGGGCAACCTAGGCTTCACCCCAGTTCGTTGTTCCACCAGATCGAATAGTTAGGGCCTAAGAAGTGAATGCCAGCAGCATAAAATACAATATAAATACAACAGTTCTTCCATCATATAAAACGAATAATTGCAACCAGTATGAAAGCTATGGTCATTTCTACGTTCCGGGAAACCCAGGCTTCACTCTATGGCGTTCTTCCACCACATCGAATAGCTACGGCCTCAGAAGTCAACGCCTGAAGCATAAAATACACTAAAAATACAACAGTCTTTCCATCCTATAACAGGAATGATTCCAACCAGTTTGAAAGTGATGGCCAATTCTACGTTCCGCGCAACCTAGGCTTCACTCCAGGGCGTTGCTCCACCAGATCGAATAGTTACGGCCTAAGAAGTCAACGCCAGCAGCATAAAATACAATATAAATACAACAGTTCTTCCATCATATAAAACGAATAATTGCAACCAGTATGAAAGCTATGGTCATTTCTACGTTCCGGGCAACCCAGGCTTCACTCTATGGCGTTCTTCCACCACATCGAATAGCTACGGCCTCAGAAGTCAACGCCTGAAGCATAAAATACAATAAAAATACAACAGCCTTTCCATCCTATAACAGGAATGATTCCAACCAGTCTGAAAGTGATGGTCATTTGTACGTTCCAGGCAACCTAGGCTTCACTCTAGGGCGTTGTTCCACCAGATCGAATTGTTAGGGCCTAAGAAGTCAACGCCAGAAGCATAAGATACAATATAAATATAACAGTTTTTCCATTGTATAAAACGAATAATTGCTACCAGTATGGAAGTGATGGCCATTTCTACGTTCCGGGCAACCTAGGCCTCACTCTAGGGCGTTGTTCCACCAGATTGAATAGTTAGGGCCTAAGAAATCAACGCCAGAAGCATAAGATTCAATATAAATATAACAGTTTTTCCATCGTATAAAACGTATAATTTCAACCAGTGTGAATGTTATGGTCATTTGTACATTCCGAGCAACCTAGGCTTCACTCTAGGGCGTTGATCCACCAGATAGAATAGTTAGGGACTTAGAAGTCAGCGCCAGAAGCATAAAATTCAATAAAGATGCAACTGTTTTTCCATCGTATAGCAGGAATAACTGCAAACAGTGTGAAAGTACTGGTCATTTCTACGTTCCGGGTAACCTAGGCTTCACTCTACGGCGTTGTTCCACCAGATCGAACAGTTAGGGCCTAAGAAGGCAACGCCAGAAGCATAAAATACAATATAAATATAACAGTTTTTCCATCGTATAAAACGAATAATAGCAACCAGTGTGAAAGTTATGGTCATTTCTACGTTCCGGGCAACCTAGGCTTCACTCTAGGGCGTTGCTCCACCAGATCGAATAGTTAGGGCCTTAGAAGTCAACGCCCGAAGCTTAAAATGCAATAAAAATACAACAGTCTTTCCATCCTATAACAGGTATGATTGCAACCAGTTTGAAAGTGATGGCCAATTCTACGTTCCGCGCAACCTAGGCTTCACTCTAGGGCGTTGCTCCACCAGATCGAATAGTTAGTGCCTTAGAAGTCAACGCCAGATGCATAAAATACAATATAAACACAACAGTTTTTCCATCGTATAAAACGAATAATTGCTACCAGTATGGAAGTGATGGTCATTTCTACGTTCCGGGCAACCTAGGCCTCACTCTAGGGCGTTGTTCCACCAGATTGAATAGTTAGGGCCTAACAAATCAACGCCAGAAGCATAAAATTCAATATAAATATAACAGTTTTTCCATCGTATAAAACGAATAATTACAACCAGTGTGAATGTTATGGTCATTTCTACATTCCGAGCAACCTAGGCTTCACTCTAGGGCGTTGATCCACCAGATAGAATAGTTAGGGACTTCGAAGTCAGCGCCAGAAGCATAAAATTCAATAAAGATGCAACAGTTTTTCCATCGTATAGCAGGAATAACTGCAAACAGTGTGAAAGTACTGGTCATTTCTACGTTCCGGGTAACCTAGGCTTCACTCTAAGGCGTTGTTCCACCAGATCGAACAGTTAGGGCCTAAGAAGGCAACGCCAGAAGCATAAAATACAATATAAATATAACAGTTTTTCCATCATACAAAACGAATAATTGCAACCAGTGTGAAAGTTATGGTCATTTCTACTTTACGGGCAACCTAGGCTACACCCTAGGGCGTTGCTCTTACAGATTGAATAGTTAGGGCCTTAGAAGTTAATGCCCGAAGCATAAAATGCAATAAAAATACAACAGTTTTTCCATCGTATAAAAGGATTAATTGCAACCAGTTTGAATGTGATGGTCATTTCTACGTCCTGGGCAACCTAGGCTTCACTCTAGGGCGTTGCTCCACCAGATCGAATAGTTAGGGCCTTAGAAGTCAGCGCCAGAAGCATAAAATTCAATAAAGATGCAACTGTTTTTCCATCGTAAAGCAGGAATAACTGCAAACAGTGTGAAAGTACTGGTCATTTCTACGTTCCGGGTAAACTAGGCTTCACTCTACGGCGTTCTTACACCAGATCGAACAGTTAGGGCCTAAGAAGGCAACACCAGAAGCATAAAATACAATATAAATATAACAGTTTTTCCATCGTATAAAACGAATAATAGCAACCAGTGTGAAAGTTATGGTCATATCTACGTTCCGGGCAACCTAGGCTTCACTCTAGGGCGTTGCTCCACCAGATCGAATAGTTAGGGCCTTAGAAGTCAACGCCCGAAGCTTAAAATGCAATAAAAATACAACAGCGTTTCCATCATATAACAGGAATAATTGCAAACAGTTTGAAAGTGATGTCCAATTCTACGTTCCGCGCAACCTAGGCTTCACTCCAGGGCGTTGCTCCACCAGATCGAATAGTTACGGCCTAAGAAGTCAACGCCAGAAGCATAAAATACAATATAAATACAACAGCTTTTCCATCGTATAAAACGAACAATTGCAACCAGTGTGAAAGTTATGGTCATTTCTACGTTCCGGGCAACCTAGGCTTCACCCCAGTTCGTTGTTCCACCAGATCGAATAGTTAGGGCCTAAGAAGTGAATGCCAGCAGCATAAAATACAATATAAATACAACAGTTCTTCCATCATATAAAACGAATAATTGCAACCAGTATGAAAGCTATGGTCATTTCTACGTTCCGGGAAACCCAGGCTTCACTCTATGGCGTTCTTCTACCACATCGAATAGCTACGGCCTCAGAAGTCAACGCCTGAAGCATAAAATACACTAAAAATACAACAGTCTTTCCATCCTATAACAGGAATGATTGCAACCAGTTTGAAAGTGATGGCCAATTCGACGTTCCGCGCAACCTAGGCTTCACTCCAGGGCGTTGCTCCACCAGATCGAATAGTTACGGCCTAAGAAGTCAACGCCAGCAGCATAAAATACAATATAAATACAACAGTTCTTCCATCATATAAAACGAATAATTGCAACCAGTATGAAAGCTATGGTCATTTCTACGTTCCGGGCAACCCAGGCTTCACTCTATGGCGTTCTTCCACCACATCGAATAGCTACGGCCTCAGAAGTCAACGCCTGAAGCATAAAATACAATAAAAATACAACAGCCTTTCCATCCTATAACAGGAATGATTCCAACCAGTTTGAAAGTGATGGTCATTTGTACGTTCCAGGCAACCTAGGCTTCACTCTAGGGCGTTGTTCCACCAGATCGAATTGTTAGGGCCTAAGAAGTCAACGCCAGAAGCATAAGATACAATATAAATATAACAGTTTTTCCATCGTATAAAACGAATAATTGCTACCAGTATGGAAGTGATGGCCATTTCTACGTTCCGGGCAACCTAGGCCTCACCCTAGGGCGTTGTTCCACCAGATTGAATAGTTAGGGCCTAAGAAATCAACGCCAGAAGCATAAGATTCAATATAAATATAACAGTTTTTCCATCGTATAAAACGTATAATTTCAACCAGTGTGAATGTTATGGTCATTTCTACATTCCGAGCAACCTAGGCTTCACTCTAGGGCGTTGATCCACCAGATAGAATAGTTAGGGACTTAGAAGTCAGCGCCAGAAGCATAAAATTCAATAAAGATGCAACTGTTTTTCCATCGTATAGCAGGAATAACTGCAAACAGTGTGAAAGTACTGGTCATTTCTACGTTCCGGGTAACCTAGGCTTCACTCTACGGCGTTGTTCCACCAGATCGAACAGTTAGGGCCTAAGAAGGCAACGCCAGAAGCATAAAATACAATATAAATATAACAGTTTTTCATCGTATAAAACGAATAATAGCAACCAGTGTGAAAGTTATGGTCATTTCTACTTTACGGGCAACCTAGGCTACACCCTAGGGCGTTGCTGTTACAGATTGAATAGTTAGGGCCTTAGAAGTTAATGCCCGAAGCATAAAATGCAATAAAAATACAACAGTTTTTCCATCGTATAAAAGGATTAATTGCAACCAGTGTGAAAGTGATGGCCAATTCTACGTTCCGGGCAACTTAGGCTTCACTCTATTGCGTTGCTCAACCAGATCGAAAAGTTAGTGCCTTAGAAGTCAACGCCAGAAGCATAAAATACAATATAAATACAACGGTTTTTCCATCGTATAAAACGAATAATTGCAACCAGTATGAAAGTTATGGTCACTTCTACTTTCCGGGGAACCTAGGCTTCACCCTAGGGCGTTGCTCCAACAGATGGAATAGTTAGGGCATAAGAAATCAACGCCAGAAGCATAAAATACAATATAAGTACAACAGTTTTTCTATCGTATAAAACGAATAATTGCTACCGGTGTGAAAGTTATGGTCATTTCTACGTTCCGGGCAACCTAGGCGTCACTCTAGTGCGTTGCTCCACCACATCTAATAGCTACGGTCTTAGACGTCAACGACAGAAGCATAAAATTCAATAAAGATGCAACAGCTTTTCCTACGTATAAAACGAATAATTGCAACCAGTGTGAAAGTTATTGGCATTTCTACTTTCCGGGCAACCTAGGCTTCACCCTAGGGCGTTGCTCCAACAGATTGAATAGTTAGGACCTTAGAAGTCAATGCCCGAAGCATAAAATGCAATAAAAATATAACAGCTTTTCCATCATATAAAACGATTAATTGCAACCAGTATGAAAGTTATGGTCATTTCTACGTTCCAGGCAACCTAGGCTTCACTCTAGGGCGCTGCTCCACCAGATCGAATAGTTAGGGCCTTAGAAATCAACGCCAGAAGCATAAAATACAATATAAGTACAACAGTTTTTCCATCGTATAAAATGAGTAATTGCAAACATTGCGAAAGTAATGGTCATTCCACGTTCCGGGCAACCTAGGCGTCACTCTAGTGCGTTGCTCCACCACATCTAATAGCTACGGCCTTAGACGTCAACGATAGAAGCATGTAATACAATAAAGATGCAACAGCTTTTCCATCGTGTTAAACGAATAATTGCAACCAGTTTGAAAGTGATGGTCATTTCTACGTTCCGGGCAACCTAGACTTCACTCTCGGGCGTTGTTCCACCAGATCGAATAGTTAGGGCCTAAGAAGTGAACGCCAGCAGCATAAAATACAATATAAATACAACAGTTCTTCCATCATATAAAACGAATAATTGCAACCAGTATGAAAGCTATGGTCATTTCAACGTTCCGGGCAACCCAGGCTTCACTCTATGGCGTTCTTCCACCACATCGAATAGCTACGGCCTCAGAAGTCAACGCCTGAAGCATAAAATACAATAAAAATACAACAGTCTTTCCATCCTATAACAGGAATGATTGCAACCAGTTTGAAAGTGATGGTCATTTCTACGTTCCGGGCAACCTAGGCTTCACTCTAGGTCGTTGCTCCACCAGATCGAATAGTTAGTGCCTTAGAAGTCAACGCCAGATGCATAAAATACAATATAAACACAACAGTTTTTCCATCGTATAAAACGAATAATTGCTACCAGTATGGAAGTGATGGTCATTTCTACGTTCCGGGCAACCTAGGCCTCACTCTAGGGCGTTGTTCCACCAGATTGAATAGTTAGGGCCTAACAAATCAACGCCAGAAGCATAAAATTCAATATAAATATAACAGTTTTTCCATCGTATAAAACGAATAATTACAACCAGTGTGAATGTTATGGTCATTTCTACATTCCGAGCAACCTAGGCTTCACTCTAGGGCGTTGATCCACCAGATAGAATAGTTAGGGACTTAGAAGTCAGCGCCAGAAGCATAAAATTCAATAAAGATGCAACAGTTTTTCCATCGTATAGCAGGAATAACTGCAAACAGTGTGTAAGTACTGGTCATTTCTACGTTCCGGGTAACCTAGGCTTCACTCTACGGCGTTGTTCCACCAGATCGAACAGTTAGGGCCTAAGAAGGCAACGCCAGAAGCATAAAATACAATATAAATATAACAGTTTTTCCATCGTATAAAACGAATAATAGCAACCAGTGTGAAAGTTATGGTCATTTCTACTTTACGGGCAACCTAGGCTACACCCTAGGGCGTTGCTCTTACAGATTGAATAGTTAGGGCCTTAGAAGTTAATGCCCGAAGCATAAAATGCAATAAAAATACAACAGTTTTTCCATCGTATAAAAGGATTAATTGCAACCAGTTTGAAAGTGATGGTCATTTCGACGTCCTGGGCAACCTAGGCTTCACTCTAGGGCGTTGCTCCACCAGATCGAATAGTTAGGGCCTTAGAAGTCAGCGCCAGAAGCATAAAATTCAATAAAGATGCAACTGTTTTTCCATCGTATTGCAGGAATAACTGCAAACAGTGTGAAAGTACTGGTCATTTCTACGTTCCGGGTAAACTAGGCTTCACTCCAGGGCGTTGCTCCACCAGATCGAATAGTTACGGCCTAAGAAGTGAATGCCAGCAGCATAAAATACAATATAAATACAACAGTTCTTCCATCATATAAAACGAATAATTGCAACCAGTATGAAAGCTATGGTCATTTCTACGTTCCGGGAAACCCAGGCTTCACTCTATGGCGTTCTTCCACCACATCCAATAGCTACGGCCTCAGAAGTCAACGCCTGAAGCATAAAATACACTAAAAATACAACAGTCTTTCCATCCTATAACAGGAATGATTGCAACCAGTTTGAAAGTGATGGCCAATTCTACGTTCCGCGCAACCTAGGCTTCACTCCAGGGCGTTGCTCCACCAGATCGAATAGTTACGGCCTAAGAAGTCAACGCCAGCAGCATAAAATACAATATAAATACAACAGTTCTTCCATCATATAAAACGAATAATTGCAACCAGTATGAAAGCTATGGTCATTTCTACGTTCCGGGCAACCCAGGCTTCACTCTATGGCGTTCTTCCACCACATCGAATAGCTACGGCCTCAGAAGTCAACGCCTGAAGCATAAAATACAATAAAAATACAACAGCCTTTCCATCCTATAACAGGAATGATTCCAACCAGTTTGAAAGTGATGGTCATTTGTACGTTCCAGGCAACCTAGGCTTCACTCTAGGGCGTTGTTCCACCAGATCGAATTGTTAGGGCCTAAGAAGTCAACGCCAGAAGCATAAGATACAATATAAATATAACAGTTTTTCCATCGTATAAAACGAATAATTGCTACCAGTATGGAAGTGATGGCCATTTCTACGTTCCGGGCAACCTAGGCCTCACCCTAGGGCGTTGTTCCACCAGATTGAATACTTAGGGCCTAAGAAATCAACGCCAGAAGCATAAGATTCAATATAAATATAACAGTTTTTCCATCGTATAAAACGTATAATTTCAACCAGTGTGAATGTTATGGTCATTTCTACATTCCGAGCAACCTAGGCTTCACTGTAGGGCGTTGATCCACCAGATAGAATAGTTAGGGACTTAGAAGTCAGCGCCAGAAGCATAAAATTCAATAAAGATGCAACTGTTTTTCCATCGTATAGCAGGAATAACTGCAAACAGTGTGAAAGTACTGGTCATTTCTACGTTCCGGGTAACCTAGGCTTCACTCTACGGCGTTGTTCCACCAGATCGAACAGTTAGGGCCTAAGAAGGCAACGCCAGAAGCATAAAATACAATATAAATATAACAGTTTTTCATCGTATAAAACGAATAATAGCAACCAGTGTGAAAGTTATGGTCATTTCTACTTTACGGGCAACCTAAGCTACACCCTAGGGCGTTGCTCTTACAGATTGAATAGTTAGGGCCTTAGAAGTTAATGCCCGAAGCATAAAATGCAATAAAAATACAACAGTTTTTCCATCGTATAAAAGGATTAATTGCAACCAGTGTGAAAGTGATGGCCAATTCTACGTTCCGGGCAACTTAGGCTTCACTCTATTGCGTTGCTCAACCAGATCGAAAAGTTAGTGCCTTAGAAGTCAACGCCAGAAGCATAAAATACAATATAAATACAACGGTTTTTCCATCGTATAAAACGAATAATTGCAACCAGTATGAAAGTTATGGTCACTTCTACTTTCCGGGGAACCTAGGCTTCACCCTAGGGCGTTGCTCCAACAGATGGAATAGTTAGGGCATAAGAAATCAACGCCAGAAGCATAAAATACAATATAAGTACAACAGTTTTTCCATCGTATAAAACGAATAATTGCTACCGGTGTGAAAGTTATGGTCATTTCTACGTTCCGGGCAACCTAGGCGTCACTCTAGTGCGTTGCTCCACCACATCTAATAGCTACGGTCTTAGACGTCAACGACAGAAGCATAAAATTCAATAAAGATGCAACAGCTTTTCCTACGTATAAAACGAATAATTGCAACCAGTGTGAAAGTTATTGGCATTTCTACTTTCCGGGCAACCTAGGCTTCACCCTAGGGCGTTGCTCCAACAGACTGAATAGTTAGGACCTTAGAAGTCAATGCCCGAAGCATAAAATGCAATAAAAATATAACAGCTTTTCCATCATATAAAACGATTAATTGCAACCAGTATGAAAGTTATGGTCATTTCTACGTTCCAGGCAACCTAGGCTTCACTCTAGGGCGCTGCTCCACCAGATCGAATAGTTAGGGCCTTAGAAATCAACGCCAGAAGCATAAAATACAATATAAGTACAACAGTTTTTCCATCGTATAAAATGAATAATTGCAAACATTGCGAAAGTAATGGTCATTCCACGTTCCGGGCAACCTAGGCGTCACTCTAGTGCGTTGCTCCACCACATCTAATAGCTACGGCCTTAGACGTCAACGATAGAAGCATGTAATACAATAAAGATGCAACAGCTTTTCCATCGTGTTAAACGAATAATTGCAACCAGTTTGAAAGTGATGGTCATTTCTACGTTCCGGGCAACCTAGACTTCACTCTCGGGCGTTGTTCCACCAGATCGAATAGTTAGGGCCTAAGAAGTGAACGCCAGCAGCATAAAATACAATATAAATACAACAGTTCTTCCATCATATAAAACGAATAATTGCAACCAGTATGAAAGCTATGGTCATTTCAACGTTCCGGGCAACCCAGGCTTCACTCTATGGCGTTCTTCCACCACATCGAATAGCTACGGCCTCAGAAGTCAACGCCTGAAGCATAAAATACAATAAAAATACAACAGTCTTTCCATCCTATAACAGGAATGATTGCAACCAGTTTGAAAGTGATGGTCATTTCTACGTTCCGGGCAACCTAGGCTTCACTCTAGGTCGTTGCTCCACCAGATCGAATAGTTAGTGCCTTAGAAGTCAACGCCAGATGCATAAAATACAATATAAACACAACAGTTTTTCCATCGTATAAAACGAATAATTGCTACCAGTATGGAAGTGATGGTCATTTCTACGTTCCGGGCAACCTAGGCCTCACTCTAGGGCGTTGTTCCACCAGATTGAATAGTTAGGGCCTAACAAATCAACGCCAGAAGCATAAAATTCAATATAAATATAACAGTTTTTCCATCGTATAAAACGAATAATTACAACCAGTGTGAATGTTATGGTCATTTCTACATTCCGAGCAACCTAGGCTTCACTCTAGGGCGTTGATCCACCAGATAGAATAGTTAGGGACTTAGAAGTCAGCGCCAGAAGCATAAAATTCAATAAAGATGCAACAGTTTTTCCATCGTATAGCAGGAATAACTGCAAACAGTGTGTAAGTACTGGTCATTTCTACGTTCCGGGTAACCTAGGCTTCACTCTACGGCGTTGTTCCACCAGATCGAACAGTTAGGGCCTAAGAAGGCAACGCCAGAAGCATAAAATACAATATAAATATAACAGTTTTTCCATCGTATAAAACGAATAATAGCAACCAGTGTGAAAGTTATGGTCATTTCTACTTTACGGGCAACCTAGGCTACACCCTAGGGCGTTGCTCTTACAGATTGAATAGTTAGGGCCTTAGAAGTTAATGCCCGAAGCATAAAATGCAATAAAAATACAACAGTTTTTCCATCGTATAAAAGGATTAATTGCAACCAGTTTGAAAGTGATGGTCATTTCGACGTCCTGGGCAACCTAGGCTTCACTCTAGGGCGTTGCTCCACCAGATCGAATAGTTAGGGCCTTAGAAGTCAGCGCCAGAAGCATAAAATTCAATAAAGATGCAACTGTTTTTCCATCGTATTGCAGGAATAACTGCAAACAGTGTGAAAGTACTGGTCATTTCTACGTTCCGGGTAAACTAGGCTTCACTCCAGGGCGTTGCTCCACCAGATCGAATAGTTACGGCCTAAGAAGTGAATGCCAGCAGCATAAAATACAATATAAATACAACAGTTCTTCCATCATATAAAACGAATAATTGCAACCAGTATGAAAGCTATGGTCATTTCTACGTTCCGGGAAACCCAGGCTTCACTCTATGGCGTTCTTCCACCACATCCAATAGCTACGGCCTCAGAAGTCAACGCCTGAAGCATAAAATACACTAAAAATACAACAGTCTTTCCATCCTATAACAGGAATGATTGCAACCAGTTTGAAAGTGATGGCCAATTCTACGTTCCGCGCAACCTAGGCTTCACTCCAGGGCGTTGCTCCACCAGATCGAATAGTTACGGCCTAAGAAGTCAACGCCAGCAGCATAAAATACAATATAAATACAACAGTTCTTCCATCATATAAAACGAATAATTGCAACCAGTATGAAAGCTATGGTCATTTCTACGTTCCGGGCAACCCAGGCTTCACTCTATGGCGTTCTTCCACCACATCGAATAGCTACGGCCTCAGAAGTCAACGCCTGAAGCATAAAATACAATAAAAATACAACAGCCTTTCCATCCTATAACAGGAATGATTCCAACCAGTTTGAAAGTGATGGTCATTTGTACGTTCCAGGCAACCTAGGCTTCACTCTAGGGCGTTGTTCCACCAGATCGAATTGTTAGGGCCTAAGAAGTCAACGCCAGAAGCATAAGATACAATATAAATATAACAGTTTTTCCATCGTATAAAACGAATAATTGCTACCAGTATGGAAGTGATGGCCATTTCTACGTTCCGGGCAACCTAGGCCTCACTCTAGGGCGTTGTTCCACCAGATTGAATAGTTAGGGCCTAAGAAATCAACGCCAGAAGCATAAGATTCAATATAAATATAACAGTTTTTCCATCGTATAAAACGTATAATTTCAACCAGTGTGAATGTTATGGTCATTTCCACATTCCGAGCAACCTAGGCTTCACTCTAGGGCGTTGATCCACCAGATAGAATAGTTAGGGACTTAGAAGTCAGCGCCAGAAGCATAAAATTCAATAAAGATGCAACTGTTTTTCCATCGTATAGCAGGAATAACTGCAAACAGTGTGAAAGTACTGGTCATTTCTACGTTCCGGGTAACCTAGGCTTCACTCTACGGCGTTGTTCCACCAGATCGAACAGTTAGGGCCTAAGAAGGCAACGCCAGAAGCATAAAATACAATATAAATATAACAGTTTTTCCATCGTATAAAACGAATAATAGCAACCAGTGTGAAAGTTATGGCCATTTCTACGTTCCGGGCAACCTAGGCTTCACTCTAGGGCGTTGCTCCACCAGATCGAATAGTTAGGGCCTTAGAAGTCAACGCCCGAAGCTTAAAATGCAATAAAAATACAACAGTCTTTCCATCGTATAAAAGGATTAATTGCAACCAGTTTGAAAGTGATGGCCAATTCTACGTTCCGCGCAACCTAGGCTTCACTCTAGGGCGTTGCTCCACCAGATGGAATAGTTAGTGCCTTAGAAGTCAACGCCAGATGCATAAAATACAATATAAACACAACAGTTTTTCCATCGTATAAAACGAATAATTGCTACCAGTATGGAAGTGATGGTCATTTCCACGTTCCGGGCAACCTAGGCCTCACTCTAGGGCGTTGTTCCACCAGATTGAATAGTTAGGGCCTAACAAATCAACGCCAGAAGCATAAAATTCAATATAAATATAACAGTTTTTCCATCGTATAAAACGAATAATTACAACCAGTGTGAATGTTATGGTCATTTCTACATTCCGAGCAACCTAGGCTTCACTCTAGGGCGTTGATCCACCAGATAGAATAGTTAGGGACTTAGAAGTCAGCGCCAGAAGCATAAAATTCAATAAAGATGCAACAGTTTTTCCATCGTATAGCAGGAATAACTGCAAACAGTGTGAAAGTACTGGTCATTTCTACGTTCCGGGTAACCTAGGCTTCACTCTACGGCGTTGTTCCACCAGATCGAACAGTTAGGGCCTAAGAAGGCAACGCCAGAAGCATAAAATACAATATAAATATAACAGTTTTTCCATCGTATAAAACGAATAATAGCAACCAGTGTGAAAGTTATGGTCATTTCTACTTTACGGGCAACCTAGGCTACACCCTAGGGCGTTGCTCTTACAGATTGAATAGTTAGGGCCTTAGAAGTTAATGCCCGAAGCATAAAATGCAATGAAAATACAACAGTTTTTCCATCGTATAAAAGGATTAATTGCAACCAGTGTGAAAGTGATGGCCAATTCTACGTTCCGGGCAACTTAGGCTTCACTCTATTGCGTTGCTCAACCAGATCGAAAAGTTAGTGCCTTAGAAGTCAACGCCAGAAGCATAAAATACAATATAAATACAACAGTTTTTCCATCGTATAAAACGAATAATTGCAACCAGTATGAAAGTTATGGTCATTTCTACTTTCCGGGGAACCTAGGCTTCACCCTAGGGCGTTGCTCCAACAGATGGAATAGTTAGGGCCTTTGAAGTCAACGGCCGAAGCATAAAATACAAAATAAATAGTACAGTTTTTCCATCGTATAAAACGAATAATTGCTACCGGTGTGAAAGTTATTTCCATTTCTACGTTCCGGGCAACCTAGGCTTCACCCTAGAGCGTTGTTCCACCAGATGGAATAGTTAGGGCATAAGAAATCAACGCCAGAAGCATAAAATACAATATAAGTACAACAGTTTTTCCATCGTATAAAACGAATAATTGCTACCGGTGTGAAAGTTATGGTCATTTCTACGTTCCGGGCAAACTAGGCGTCACACTAGTGCGTTGCGCCACCACATCTAATAGCTACGGTCTTAGACGTCAACGACAGAAGCATAAAATTCAATAAAGATGCAACAGCTTTTCCTACGTATAAAACGAATAATTGCAACCAGTGTGAAAGTTATTGTCATTTCTACTTTCCGGGCAACCTAGGCTTCACCATAGGGCGTTATTCCACCAGATCGAATAGTTAGGGCCTAAGAAGTGAACGCCAGAAGCATAAAATACAATATAAATACAACAGTTTTTCCATCATACAAAACGAATAATTGCAACCAGTATGAAAGCTAGGGTCATTTCTACTTTACGGGCAACCTAGGCTACACCCTAGGGCGTTGCCCTTACAGATGGAATAGTTAGGGCCTAAGAAGTGAACGCCAGCAGCATAAAATACAATATAAATACAACAGTTCTTCCATCATATAAAACGAATAATTGCAACCAGTATGAAAGCTATGGTCCTTTCTACGTTCCGGGCAACCCAGGCTTCACTCTATGGCGTTCTTCCACCACATCGAATAGCTACGGCCTCAGAAGTCAACGCCTGAAGCATAAAATACAATAAAATTACAACAGTCTTTCCATCCTATAACAGGAATGATTGCAACCAGTTTGAAAGTGATGGTCATTTCTACGTTCCGGGCAACCTAGGCTTCACTCTAGGGCGTTGCTCCACCAGATCGAATAGTTAGTGCCTTAGAAGTCAACGCCAGATGCATAAAATACAATATAAACACAACAGTTTTTCCATCGTATAAAACGAATAATTGCTACCAGTATGGAAGTGATGGTCATTTCTACGTTCCGGGCAACCTAGGCCTCACTCTAGGGCGTTGTTCCACCAGATTGAATAGTTAGGGCCTAACAAATCAACGCCAGAAGCATAAAATTCAATATAAATATAACAGTTTTTCCATCGTATAAAACGAATAATTACAACCAGTGTGAATGTTATGGTCATTTCTACATTCCGAGCAACCTAGGCTTCACTCTAGGGCGTTGATCCACCAGATAGAATAGTTAGGGACTTAGAAGTCAGCGCCAGAAGCATAAAATTCAATAAAGATGCAACAGTTTTTCCATCGTATAGCAGGAATAACTGCAAACAGTGTGAAAGTACTGGTCATTTCTACGTTCCGGGTAACCTAGGCTTCACTCTACGGCGTTGTTCCACCAGATCGAACAGTTAGGGCCTAAGAAAGCAACGCCAGAAGCATAAAATACAATATAAATATAACAGCTTTTCCATCGTATAAAACGAATAATAGCAACCAGTGTGAAAGTTATGGTCATTTCTACTTTACGGGCAACCTAGGCTACACCCTAGGGCGTTGCTCTTACAGATTGAATAGTTAGGGCCTTAGAAGTTAATGCCCGAAGCATAAAATGCAATAAAAATACAGTAGTTTTTCCAGCGTATAAAAGGATTAATTGCAACCAGTGTGAAAGTGATGGCCAATTCTACGTTCCGGGCAACTTAGGCTTCACTCTATTGCGTTGCTCAACCAGATCGAAAAGTTAGTGCCTTAGAAGTCAACGCCAGAAGCATAAAATACAATATAGATACAACAGTTTTTCCATCGTATAAAACGAATAATTGCAACCAGTATGAAAGTTATGGTCATTTCTACTTTCCGGGGAACCTAGGCTTCACCCTAGGGCGTTGCTCCAACAGATGGAATAGTTAGGGCCTTAGAAGTCAACGGCCGAAGCATAAAATACAAAATAAATAGTACAGTTTTTCCGTCGTATAAAACGAATAATTGCTACCGGTGTGAAAGTTATTTCCATTTCTACGTTCCGGGCAACCTAGGCTTCACCCTAGGGCGTTGTTCCACCAGATGGAATAGTTAGGGCATAAGAAGTCAACGCCAGAAGCATAAAATACAATATAAGTACAACAGTTTTTCCATCGTATAAAACGAATAATTGCTACCGGTGTGAAAGTTATGGTCATTTCTACGTTCCGGGCAACCTAGGCGTCACTCTAGTGCGTTGCTCCACCACATCTAATAGCTACGGTCTTAGACGTCAACGACAGAAGCATAAAATTCAATAAAGATGCAACAGCTTTTCCTACGTATAAAACGAATAATTGCAACCAGTGTGAAAGTTATTGTCATTTCTACTTTCCGGTCAACCTAGGCTTCACCCTAGGGCGTTGCTCCAACAGATTGAATAGTTAGGACCTTAGAAGTCAATGCCCGAAGCATAAAATGCAATAAAAATATAACAGCTATTCCATCATATAAAACGAATAATTGCAACCAGTATGAAAGTTATGGTCATTTCTACGTTCCTGGCAACCTGGGCTTCACTCTAGGGCGTTGTTCCACCAGATCGAATTGTTAGGGCCTAAGAAGTCAACTCCAGAAGCATAAGATACAATATAAATATAACAGTTTTTCCATCGTATAGAACGAATAATAGCAATCAGTGTGAAAGTTATGGTCATTTCTACGTTCCGGTCAACCTAGGCTTCACCATAGGGCGTTATTCCACCAGATCGAATAGTTAGGGCCTAAGAAGTGAACGCCAGAAGCATAAAATACAATATAAATACAACAGTTTTTCCATCATACAAAACGAATAATTGCAACCAGTATGAAAGCTAGGGACATTTCTACTTTACGGGCAACCTAGGCTACACCCTAGGGCGTTGCTCTTACAGATTGAATAGTTAGGGCCTTAGAAGTTAATGCCCGAAGCATAAAATGCAATAAAAATACAACAGTTTTTCCATCGTATAAAAGGATTAATTGTAACTAGTTTGAAAGTGATGGTCATTTCTACGTCCTGGGCAACCTAGGCTTCACTCTAGGGCGTTGCTCTACCAGATCGAATAGTTAGGGCCTTAGAAATCAACGCCGGAAGCATAAAATACAATATAAGTACAACAGTTTTTCCATCGTACAAAATGAATAATTGCAAACATTGCGAAAGTAATGGTCATTCCACGTTCCGGGCAACCTAGGCGTCACTCTAGTGCGTTGCTCCACCACATCTAATAGCTACGGCCTTAGACGTCAACGATAGAAGCATGTAATACAATAAAGATGCAACAGCTTTTCCATCGTATTAAACGAATAATTGCAACCAGTTTGAAAGTGATGGTAATTTCTACGTTCCGGGCAACCTAGACCTCACTCTCGGGCGTTGTTCCACCAGATCGAATAGTTAGGGCCTAAGAAGTGAACGCCAGAAGCATAAAATACAATATAAATACAACAGTTTTTCCATCATACAAAACGAATAATTGCAACCAGTATGAAAGCTAGGGTCATTTCTACTTTACGGGCAACCTAGGCTACACCCTAGGGCGTTGCCCTTACAGATTGAATAGTTAGGACCTAAGAAGTGAACGCCAGCAGCATAAAATACAATATAAATACAACAGTTCTTCCATCATATAAAACGAATAATTGCAACCAGTATGAAAGCTATGGTCCTTACTACGTTCCGGGCAACCCAGGCTTCACCCTATGGCGTTCTTCCACCACATCGAATAGCTACGGCCTCAGAAGTCAACGCCTGAAGCATAAAATACAATAAAATTACAACAGTCTTTCCATCCTATAACAGGAATGATTGCAACCAGTTTGAAAGTGATGGTCATTTCTACGTTCCGGGCAACCTAGGCTTCACTCTAGGGCGTTGCTCCACCAGATTGAATAGTTAGGGCCTAACAAATCAACGCCAGAAGCATAAAATTCAATATAAATATAACAGTTTTTCCATCGTATAAAACGAATAATTACAACCAGTGTGAATGTTATGGTCATTTCTACATTCCGAGCAACCTAGGCTTCACTCTAGGGCGTTGATCCACCAGATAGAATAGTTAGGGACTTAGAAGTCAGCGCCAGAAGAATAAAATTCAATAAAGATGCAACAGTTTTTCCATCGTATAGCAGGAATAACTGCAAACAGTGTGAAAGTACTGGTCATTTCTACGTTCCGGGTAACCTAGGCTTCACTCTACGGCGTTGTTCCACCAGATCGAACAGTTAGGGCCTAAGAAGGCAACGCCAGAAGCATAAAATACAATATAAATATAACAGTTTTTCCATCGTATAAAACGAATAATAGCAACCAGTGTGAAAGTTATGGTCATTTCTACTTTACGGGCAACCTAGGCTACACCCTAGGGCGTTGCTCTTACAGATTGAATAGTTAGGGCCTTAGAAGTTAATGCCCGAAGCATAAAATGCAATAAAAATACAACAGTTTTTCCATCGTATAAAAGGATTAATTGCAACCAGTGTGAAAGTGATGGCCAATTCTACGTTCCGGGCAACTTAGGCTTCACTCTATTGCGTTGCTCAACCAGATCGAAAAGTTAGTGCCTTAGAAGTCAACGCCAGAAGCATAAAATACAATATAAATACAACAGTTTTTCCATCGTATAAAACGAATAATTGCAACCAGTATGAAAGTTATGGTCATTTCTACTTTCCGGGGAACCTAGGCTTCACCCTAGGGCGTTGCTCCAACAGATGGAATAGTTAGGGCCTTAGAAGTCAACGGCCGAAGCATAAAATACAAAATAAATAGTACAGTTTTTCCATCGTATAAAACGAATAATTGCTACCGCTGTGAAAGTTATTTCCATTTCTACGTTCCGGGCAACCTAGGCTTCACCCTAGGGCGTTGTTCCACCAGATGGAATAGTTAGGGCATAAGAAGTCAACGCCAGAAGCATAAAATACAATATAAGTACAACAGTTTTTCCATCGTATAAAACGAATAATTGCTACCGGTGTGAAAGTTATGGTCATTTCTACGTTGCGGGCAACCTAGGCGTCACTCTAGTGCGTTGCTCCACCACATCTAATAGCTACGGTCTTAGACGTCAACGACAGAAGCATAAAATTCAATAAAGATGCAACAGCTTTTCCTACGTATAAAACGAATAATTGCAACCAGTGTGAAAGTTATTGTCATTTCTACTTTCCGGGCAACCTAGGCTTCACCCTAGGGCGTTGCTCCAACAGATTGAATTGTTAGGACCTTAGAAGTCAATGCCCGAAGCATAAAATGCAATAAAAATATAACAGCTATTCCATCATATAAAACGAATAATTGCAACCAGTATGAAAGTTATGGTCATTTCTACGTTCCGGTCAACCTAGGCTTCACCCTAGGGCGTTGTTCCACCAGATCGAATTGTTAGGGCCTAAGAAGTCAACTCCAGAAGCATAAGATACAATATAAATATAACAGTTTTTCCATCGTATAGAACGAATAATAGCAACCAGTGTGAAAGTTATGGTCATTTCTACTTTACGGGCAACCTAGGCTACACCCTAGGGCGTTGCTCTTACAGATTGAATAGTTAGGGCCTTAGAAGTTAATGCCCGAAGCATAAAATGCAATAAAAATACAACAGTTTTTCCATCGTATAAAAGGATTAATTGCAACCAGTTTGAAAGTGATGGTCATTTCTACGTCCTGGGCAACCTAGGCTTCACTCTAGGGCGTTGCTCCACCAGATGGAATAGTTAGGGCCTTAGAAGTCAGCGCCAGAAGCATAAAATTCAATAAAGATGCAACTGTTTTTCCATCGTATAGCAGGAATAACTGCAAACAGTGTGAAAGTACTGGTCATTTCTACGTTCCGGGTAAACTAGGCTTCACTCTACGGCGTTGTTACACCAGATCGAACAGTTAGGGCCTAAGAAGGCAACACCAGAAGCATAAAATACAATATAAATATAACAGTTTTTCCATCGTATAAAACGAATAATAGCAACCAGTGTGAAAGTTATGGTCATGTCTACGTTCCGGGCAACCTAGGCTTCACTCTAGGGCGTTGCTCCACCAGATCGAATAGTTAGGGCCTTAGAAGTCAACGCCCGAAGCTTAAAATGCAATAAAAATACAACAGCGTTTCCATCATATAACAGGAATAATTGCAAACAGTTTGAAAGTGATGGCCAATTCTACGTTCCGCGCAACCTAGGCTTCACTCCAGGGCGTTGCTCCACCAGATCGAATAGTTACGGCCTAAGAAGTCAACGCCAGAAGCATAAAATACAATATAAATACAACAGCTTTTCCATCGTATAAAACGAACAATTGCAACCAGTGTGAAAGTTATGGTCATTTCTACGTTCCGGGCAACCAAGGCTTCACCCCAGTTCGTTGTTCCACCAGATCGAATAGTTAGGGCCTAAGAAGTGAATGCCAGCAGCATAAAATACAATATAAATACAACAGTTCTTCCATCATATAAAACGAATAATTGGAACCAGTATGAAAGCTATGGTCATTTCTACGTTCCGGGCAACCCAGGCTTCACTATACGGCGTTCTTCCACCACATCGAATAGCTACGGCCTCAGAAGTCAACGCCTGAAGCATAAAATACAATAAAAATACAACAGTCTTTCCATCCTATAACAGGAATGATTTCAACCAGTTTGAAAGTGATGGTCATTTCTACGTTCCGGGCAACCTAGGCTTCACTCTAGGGCGTTGCTCCACCAGATCGAATAGTTAGTGCCTTAGAAGTCAACGCCAGATGCATAAAATACAATATAAACACAACAGTTTTTCCATCGTATAAAACGAATAATTGCTACCAGTATGGAAGTGATGGTCATTTCTACGTTCCGGGCAACCTAGGCCTCACTCTAGGGCGTTGTTCCACCAGATTGAATAGTTA
Organism: Calliopsis andreniformis; assembly: GCF_051401765.1. Classification (NCBI taxonomy): domain Eukaryota; kingdom Metazoa; phylum Arthropoda; class Insecta; order Hymenoptera; family Andrenidae; genus Calliopsis; species Calliopsis andreniformis. The sequence goes on from NW_027480433.1 coordinate 1,421,671, forward strand.
GGGCCTAACAAATCAACGCCAGAAGCATAAAATTCAATATAAATATAACAGTTTTTCCATCGTATAAAACGAATAATTACAACCAGCGTGAATGTTATGGTCATTTCTACATTCCGAGCAACCTAGCCTTCACTCTAGGGCGTTGATCCACCAGATAGAATAGTTAGGGACTTAGAAGTCAGCGCCAGAAGCATAAAATTCAATAAAGATGCAACAGTTTTTCCATCGTATAGCAGGAATAACTGCAAACAGTGTGAAAGTACTGGTCATTTCTACGTTCCGGGTAACCTAGGCTTCACTCTACGGCGTTGTTCCACCAGATCGAACAGTTAGGGCCTAAGAAGGCAACGCCAGAAGCATAAAATACAATATAAATATAACAGTTTTTCCATCGTATAAAACGAATAATAGCAACCAGTGTGAAAGTTATGGTCATTTCTACTTTACGGGCAACCTAGGCTACACCCTAGGGCGTTGCTCTTACAGATTGAATAATTAGGGCCTTAGAAGTTAATGCCCGAAGCATAAAATGCAATAAAAATACAACAGTTTTTCCATCGTATAAAAGGATTAATTGCAACCAGTGTGAAAGTGATGGCCAATTCTACGTTCCGGGCAACTTAGGCTTCACTCTATTGCGTTGCTCAACCAGATCGAAAAGTTAGTGCCTTAGAAGTCAACGCCAGAAGCATAAAATACAATATAAATACAACAGTTTTTCCATCGTATAAAACGAATAATTGCAACCAGTATGAAAGTTATGGTCATTTCTACTTTCCGGGGAACCTAGGCTTCACCCTAGGGCGTTGCTCCAACAGATGGAATAGTTAGGGCCTTAGAAGTCAACGGCCGAAGCATAAAATACAAAATAAATAGTACAGTTTTTCCATCGTATAAAACGAATAATTGCTACCGGTGTGAAAGTTATTTCCATTTCTACGTTCCGGGCAACCTAGGCTTCACCCTAGGGCGTTGTTCCACCAGATGGAATAGTTAGGGCATAAGAAGTCAACGCCAGAAGCATAAAATACAATATAAGTACAACAGTTTTTCCATCGTATAAAACGAATAATTGCTACCGGTGTGAAAGTTATGGTCATTTCTACGTTCCGGGCAACCTAGGCTTCACCCCAGTTCGTTGTTCCACCAGATCGAATAGTTAGGGCCTAAGAAGTGAATGCCAGCAGCATAAAATACAATATAAATACAACAGTTCTTCCATCATATAAAACGAATAATTGGAACCAGTATGAAAGCTATGGTCATTTCTACGTTCCGGGCAACCCAGGCTTCACTATACGGCGTTCTTCCACCACATCGAATAGCTACGGCCTCAGAAGTCAACGCCTGAAGCATAAAATACAATAAAAATACAACAGTCTTTCCATCCTATAACAGGAATGATTTCAACCAGTTTGAAAGTGATGGTCATTTCTACGTTCCGGGCAACCTAGGCTTCACTCTAGGGCGTTGCTCCACCAGATCGAATAGTTAGTGCCTTAGAAGTCAACGCCAGATGCATAAAATACAATATAAACACAACAGTTTTTCCATCGTATAAAACGAATAATTGCTACCAGTATGGAAGTGATGGTCATTTCTACGTTCCGGGCAACCTAGGCCTCACTCTAGGGCGTTGTTCCACCAGATTGAATAGTTAGGGCCTAACAAATCAACGCCAGAAGCATAAAATTCAATATAAATATAACAGTTTTTCCATCGTATAAAACGAATAATTACAACCAGCGTGAATGTTATGGTCATTTCTACATTCCGAGCAACCTAGCCTTCACTCTAGGGCGTTGATCCACCAGATAGAATAGTTAGGGACTTAGAAGTCAGCGCCAGAAGCATAAAATTCAATAAAGATGCAACAGTTTTTCCATCGTATAGCAGGAATAACTGCAAACAGTGTGAAAGTACTGGTCATTTCTACGTTCCGGGTAACCTAGGCTTCACTCTACGGCGTTGTTCCACCAGATCGAACAGTTAGGGCCTAAGAAGGCAACGCCAGAAGCATAAAATACAATATAAATATAACAGTTTTTCCATCGTATAAAACGAATAATAGCAACCAGTGTGAAAGTTATGGTCATTTCTACTTTACGGGCAACCTAGGCTACACCCTAGGGCGTTGCTCTTACAGATTGAATAATTAGGGCCTTAGAAGTTAATGCCCGAAGCATAAAATGCAATAAAAATACAACAGTTTTTCCATCGTATAAAAGGATTAATTGCAACCAGTGTGAAAGTGATGGCCAATTCTACGTTCCGGGCAACTTAGGCTTCACTCTATTGCGTTGCTCAACCAGATCGAAAAGTTAGTGCCTTAGAAGTCAACGCCAGAAGCATAAAATACAATATAAATACAACAGTTTTTCCATCGTATAAAACGAATAATTGCAACCAGTATGAAAGTTATGGTCATTTCTACTTTCCGGGGAACCTAGGCTTCACCCTAGGGCGTTGCTCCAACAGATGGAATAGTTAGGGCCTTAGAAGTCAACGGCCGAAGCATAAAATACAAAATAAATAGTACAGTTTTTCCATCGTATAAAACGAATAATTGCTACCGGTGTGAAAGTTATTTCCATTTCTACGTTCCGGGCAACCTAGGCTTCACCCTAGGGCGTTGTTCCACCAGATGGAATAGTTAGGGCATAAGAAGTCAACGCCAGAAGCATAAAATACAATATAAGTACAACAGTTTTTCCATCGTATAAAACGAATAATTGCTACCGGTGTGAAAGTTATGGTCATTTCTACGTTCCGGGCAACCTAGGCGTCACTCTAGTGCGTTGCTCCACCACATCGAATAGCTACGGTCTTAGACGTCAACGACAGAAGCATAAAATTCAATAAAGATGCAACAGCTTTTCCTACGTATAAAACGAATAATTGCAACCAGTGTGAAAGTTATTGTCATTTCTACTTTCCGGTCAACCTAGGCTTCACCCTAGGGCGTTGCTCCAACAGATTGAATAGTTAGGACCTTAGAAGTCAATGCCCGAAGCATAAAATGCAATAAAAATATAACAGCTATTCCATCATATAAAACGAATAATTGCAACCAGTATGAAAGTTATGGTCATTTCTACGTTCCTGGCAACCTAGGCTTCACTCTAGGGCGTTGTTCCACCAGATCGAATTGTTAGGGCCTAAGAAGTCAACTCCAGAAACATAAGATACAATATAAATATAACAGTTTTTCCATCGTATAGAACGAATAATAGCAATCAGTGTGAAAGTTATGGTCATTTCTACGTTCCGGTCAACCTAGGCTTCACCATAGGGCGTTATTCCACCAGATCGAATAGCTAGGGCCAAAGAAGTGAACGCCAGAAGCATAAAATACAATATAAATACAACAGTTTTTCCATCATACAAAACGAATAATTGCAACCAGTATGAAAGCTACGGTCATTTCTACTTTACGGGCAACCTAGGCTACACCCTAGGGCGTTGCTCTTACAGATTGAATAGTTAGGGCCTTAGAAGTTAATGCCCGAAACATAAAATGCAATAAAAATACAACAGTTTTTCCATCGTATAAAAGGATTAATTGCAACCAGTTTGAAAGTGATGGTCATTTCTACGTCCTGGGCAACCTAGGCTTCACTCTAGGGCGTTGCTCCACCAGATCGAATAGTTAGGGCCTTAGAAATCAAGGCCAGAAGCATAAAATACAATACAAGTACAACAGTTTTTCCATCGTATAAAATGAATAATTGCAAACATTGCGAAAGTAATGGTCATTCCACGTTCCGGGCAACCTAGGCGTCACTCTAGTGCGTTGCTCCACCACATCTAATAGCTACGGCCTTAGACGTCAACGATAGAAGCATGTAATACAATAAAGATGCAACAGCTTTTCCATCGTATTAAACGAATAATTGCAACCAGCATGAAAGCTATGGTCATTTCAACGTTCCGGGCAACCCAGGCTTCACTCTATGGCGTTCTTCCACCACATCGAATAGCTACGGCCTCAGAAGTCAACGCCTGAAGCATAAAATACAATAAAAATACAACAGTCTTTCCATCCTATAACAGGAATGATTGCAAGCAGTTTGAAAGTGATGGTCATTTCTACGTTCCGGGCAACCTAGGCTTCACTCTAGGGCGTTGCTCCACCAGATCGAATAGTTAGTGCCTTAGAAGGCAACGCCAGAAGCATAAAATACAATATAAATATAACAGTTTTTCCATCGTATAAAACGAATAATAGCAACCAGTGTGAAAGTTATGGTCATTTCTACTTTACGGGCAACCTAGGCTACACCCTAGGGCGTTGCTCTTACATATTGAATAGTTAGGGACTTAGAAGTTAATGCCCGAAGCATAAAATGCAATAAAAATACAACAGTTTTTCCATCGTATAAAAGGATTAATTGCAACCATTTTGAAAGTGATGGTCATTTCTACGTCCTGGGCAACCTAGGCTTCACTCTAGGGCGTTGCTCCACCAGATCGAATAGTTACGGCCTTAGAAGGCAACACCAGAAGCATAGAATACAATATAAATATAACAGTTTTTCCATCGTATAAAACGAATAATAGCAACCAGTGTGAAAGTTATGGTCATGTCTACGTTCCGGGCAACCTAGGCTTCACTCTAGGGCGTTGCTCCACCAGATCGAATAGTTAGGGCCTTAGAAGTCAACGCCCGAAGCTTAAAATGCAATAAAAATACAACAGCGTTTCCATCATATAACAGGAATAATTGCAAACAGTTTGAAAGTGATGGCCAATTCTACGTTCCGCGCAACCTAGGCTTCACTCCAGGGCGTTGCTCCACCAGATCGAATAGTTACGGCCTAAGAAGTCAACGCCAGAAGCATAAAATACAATATAAATACAACAGCTTTTCCATCGTATAAAACGAACAATTGCAACCAGTGTGAAAGTTATGGTCATTTCTACGTTCCGGGCAACCTAGGCTTCACCCCAGTTCGTTGTTCCACCAGATCGAATAGTTAGGGCCTAAGAAGTGAATGCCAGCAGCATAAAATACAATATAAATACAACAGTTCTTCCATCATATAAAACGAATAATTGCAACCAGTATGAAAGCTATGGTCATTTCTTCGTTCCGGGAAACCCAGGCTTCACTCTATGGCGTTCTTCCACCACATCGAATAGCTACGGCCTCAGAAGTCAACGCCTGAAGCATAAAATACACTAAAAATACAACAGTCTTTCCATCCTATAACAGGAATGATTGCAACCAGTTTGAAAGTGATGGCCAATTCTACGTTCCGCGCAACCTAGGCTTCACTCCAGGGCGTTGCTCCACCAGATCGAATAGTTACGGCCTAAGAAGTCAACGCCAGCAGCATAAAATACAATATAAATACAACAGTTCTTCCATCATATAAAACGAATAATTGCAACTAGTATGAAAGCTATGGTCATTTCTACGTTCCGGGCAACCCAGGCTTCACTCTACGGCGTTGTTCCACCAGATCGAACAGTTAGGGCCTAAGAAGGCAACGCCAGAAGCATAAAATACAATATAAATATAACAGTTTTTCCATCGTATAAAACAAATAATAGCAACCAGTGTGAATGTTATGGTCATTTCTACATTCCGAGCAACCTAGGCTTCACTCTAGGGCGTTGATCCACCAGATAGAATAGTTAGGGACTTAGAAGTCAGCGCCAGAAGCATAAAATTCAATAAAGATGCAACAGTTTTTCCATCGTATAGCAGGAATAACTGCAAACAGTGTGAAAGTACTGGTCATTTCTACGTTCCGGGTAACCTAGGCTTCACTCTACGGCGTTGTTCCACCAGATCGAACAGTTAGGGCCTAAGAAGGCAACGCCTGAAGCATAAAATACAATATAAATATAACAGTTTTTCCATCGTATAAAACGAATAATAGCAACCAGTGTGAAAGTTATGGTCATTTCTACTTTACGGGCAACCTAGGCTACACCCTAGGGCGTTGCTCTTACAGATTGAATAGTTAGGGCCTTAGAAGTTAATGCCCGAAGCATAAAATGCAATAAAAATACAACAGTTTTTCCATCGTATAAAAGGATTAATTGCAACCAGTGTGAAAGTGATGGCCAATTCTACGTTCCGGGCAACTTAGGCTTCACTCCATTGCGTTGCTCAACCAGATCGAAAAGTTAGTGCCTTAGAAGTCAACGCCAGAAGCATAAAATAGAATATAAATACAACAGTTTTTCCATCGTATAAAACGAATAATTGCAACCAGTATGAAAGTTATGGTCATTTCTACTTTCCGGGGAACCTATGCTTCACCCTAGGGCGCTGCTCCAACAGATGAAATAGTTAGGGCCTTAGAAGTCAACGGCCGAAGCATAAAATACAAAATAAATAGTACAGTTTTTCCATCGTATAAAACGAATAATTGCTACCGGTGTGAAAGTTATTTCCATTTCTACGTTCCGGGCAACCTAGGCTTCACCCTAGAGCGTTGTTCCACCAGATGGAATAGTTAGGGCATAAGAAATCAACGCCAGAAGCATAAAATACAATATAAGTACAACAGTTTTTCCATCGTATAAAACGAATAATTGCTACCGGTGTGAAAGTTATGGTCATTTCTACGTTCCGGGCAACCTAGGCTTCACTCTAGTGCGTTGCTCCACCACATCTAATAGCTACGGCCTTAGACGTCAACGATAGAAGCATGTAATACAATAAAGATGCAACAGATTTTCCATCGTGTTAAACGAATAATTGCAACCAGTTTGAAAGTGATGGTCATTTCTACGTTCCGGGCAACCTAGACTTCACTCTCGGTCGTTGTTCCACCAGACCGAATAGTTAGGGCCTAAGAAGTGAACGCCAGCAGCATAAAATACAATATAAATACAACAGTTCTTCCATCATATAAAACGAATAATTGCAACCAGTATGAAAGCTATGGTCATTTCAACGTTCCGGGCAACCCAGGCTTCACTCTATGGCGTTCTTCCACCACATCGAATAGCTACGGCCTCAGAAGTCAACGCCTGAAGCATAAAATACAATAAAAATACAACAGTCTTTCCATCCTATAACAGGAATGATTGCAACCAGTTTGAAAGTGATGGTCATTTCTACGTTCCGGGCAACCTAGGCTTCACTCTAGGGCAATGCTCCACCAGATCGAATAGTTAGTGCCTTAGAAGTCAACGCCAGATGCATAAAATACAATATAAACACAACAGTATTTCCATCGTATAAAACGAATAATTGCTACCAGTATGGAAGTGATGGTCATTTCTACGTTCCGGGCAACCTAGGCCTCACTCTAGGGCGTTGTTCCACCAGATTGAATAGTTAGGGCCTAACAAATCAACGCCAGAAGCATAAAATTCAATATAAATATAACAGTTTTTCCATCGTATAAAACGAATAATTACAACCAGTGTGAATGTTATGGTCATTTCTACATTCCGAGCAACCTAGGCTTCACTCTAGGGCGTTGATCCACCAGATAGAATAGTTAGGGACTTAGAAGTCAGCGCCAGAAGCATAAAATTCAATAAAGATGCAACAGTTTTTCCATCGTATAGCAGGAATAACTGCAAACAGTGTGAAAGTACTGGTCATTTCTACGTTCCGGGTAACCTAGGCTTCACTCTACGGCGTTGTTCCACCAGATCGAACAGTTAGGGCCTAAGAAGGCAACGCCTGAAGCATAAAATACAATATAAATATAACAGTTTTTCCATCGTATAAAACGAATAATAGCAACCAGTGTGAAAGTTATGGTCATTTCTACTTTACGGGCAACCTAGGCTACACCCTAGGGCGTTGCTCTTACAGATTGAATAGTTAGGGCCTTAGAAGTTAATGCCCGAAGCATAAAATGCAATAAAAATACAACAGTTTTTCCATCGTATAAAAGGATTAATTGCAACCAGTGTGAAAGTGATGGCCAATTCTACGTTCCGGGCAACTTAGGCTTCACTCCATTGCGTTGCTCAACCAGATCGAAAAGTTAGTGCCTTAGAAGTCAACGCCAGAAGCATAAAATAGAATATAAATACAACAGTTTTTCCATCGTATAAAACGAATAATTGCAACCAGTATGAAAGTTATGGTCATTTCTACTTTCCGGGGAACCTATGCTTCACCCTAGGGCGCTGCTCCAACAGATGAAATAGTTAGGGCCTTAGAAGTCAACGGCCGAAGCATAAAATACAAAATAAATAGTACAGTTTTTCCATCGTATAAAACGAATAATTGCTACCGGTGTGAAAGTTATTTCCATTTCTACGTTCCGGGCAACCTAGGCTTCACCCTAGAGCGTTGTTCCACCAGATGGAATAGTTAGGGCATAAGAAATCAACGCCAGAAGCATAAAATACAATATAAGTACAACAGTTTTTCCATCGTATAAAACGAATAATTGCTACCGGTGTGAAAGTTATGGTCATTTCTACGTTCCGGGCAACCTAGGCTTCACTCTAGTGCGTTGCTCCACCACATCTAATAGCTACGGCCTTAGACGTCAACGATAGAAGCATGTAATACAATAAAGATGCAACAGATTTTCCATCGTGTTAAACGAATAATTGCAACCAGTTTGAAAGTGATGGTCATTTCTACGTTCCGGGCAACCTAGACTTCACTCTCGGTCGTTGTTCCACCAGACCGAATAGTTAGGGCCTAAGAAGTGAACGCCAGCAGCATAAAATACAATATAAATACAACAGTTCTTCCATCATATAAAACGAATAATTGCAACCAGTATGAAAGCTATGGTCATTTCAACGTTCCGGGCAACCCAGGCTTCACTCTATGGCGTTCTTCCACCACATCGAATAGCTACGGCCTCAGAAGTCAACGCCTGAAGCATAAAATACAATAAAAATACAACAGTCTTTCCATCCTATAACAGGAATGATTGCAACCAGTTTGAAAGTGATGGTCATTTCTACGTTCCGGGCAACCTAGGCTTCACTCTAGGGCAATGCTCCACCAGATCGAATAGTTAGTGCCTTAGAAGTCAACGCCAGATGCATAAAATACAATATAAACACAACAGTATTTCCATCGTATAAAACGAATAATTGCTACCAGTATGGAAGTGATGGTCATTTCTACGTTCCGGGCAACCTAGGCCTCACTCTAGGGCGTTGTTCCACCAGATTGAATAGTTAGGGCCTAACAAATCAACGCCAGAAGCATAAAATTCAATATAAATATAACAGTTTTTCCATCGTATAAAACGAATAATTACAACCAGTGTGAATGTTATGGTCATTTCTACATTCCGAGCAACCTAGGCTTCACTCTAGGGCGTTGATCCACCAGATAGAATAGTTAGGGACTTAGAAGTCAGCGCCAGAAGCATAAAATTCAATAAAGATGCAACAGTTTTTCCATCGTATAGCAGGAATAACTGCAAACAGTGTGAAAGTACTGGTCATTTCTACGTTCCGGGTAACCTAGGCTTCACTCTACGGCGTTGTTCCACCAGATCGAACAGTTAGGGCCTAAGAAAGCAACGCCAGAAGCATAAAATACAATATAAATATAACAGCTTTTCCATCGTATAAAACGAATAATAGCAACCAGTGTGAAAGTTATGGTCATTTCTACTTTACGGGCAACCTAGGCTACACCCTAGGGCGTTGCTCTTACAGATTGAATAGTTAGGGCCTTAGAAGTTAATGCCCGAAGCATAAAATGCAATAAAAATACAACAGTTTTTCCATCGTATAAAAGGATTAATTGCAACCAGTTTGAAAGTGATGGTCATTTCTACGTCCTGGGCAACCTAGGCTTCACTCTAGGGCGTTGCTCCACCAGATCGAATAGTTAGGGCCTTAGAAGTCAGCGCCAGAAGCATAAAATTCAATAAAGATGCAACTGTTTTTCCATCGTATTGCAGGAATAACTGCAAACAGTGTGAAAGTACTGGTCATTTCTACGTTCCGGGTAAACTAGGCTTCACTCCAGGGCGTTGCTCCACCAGATCGAATAGTTACGGCCTAAGAAGTCTACGCCAGAAGCATAAAATACAATATAAATACAACAGCTTTTCGATCGTATAAAACGAACAATTGCAACCAGTGTGAAAGTTATGGTCATTTCTACGTTCCGGGCAACCTAGGCTTCACCCCAGTTCGTTGTTCCACCAGATCGAATAGTTAGGGCCTAAGAAGTGAATGCCAGCTGCATAAAATACAATATAAATACAACAGTTCTTCCATCATATAAAACGAATAATTGCAACCAGTATGAAAGCTATGGTCATTTCTACGTTCCGGGAAACCCAGGCTTCACTCTATGGCGTTCTTCCACCACATCGAATAGCTACGGCCTCAGAAGTCAACGCCTGAAGCATAAAATACACTAAAAATACAACAGTCTTTCCATCCTATAACAGGAATGATTGCAACCAGTTTGAAAGTGATGGCCAATTCTACGTTCCGCGCAACCTAGGCTTCACTCCAGGGCGTTGCTCCACCAGATCGAATAGTTAGGGCCTAAGAGGTGAACGCCAGCAGCATAAAATACAATATAAATACAACAGTTCTTCCATCATATAAAACGAATAATTGCAACCAGTATGAAAGCTATGGTCATTTCAACGTTCCGGGCAACCCAGGCTTCACTCTATGGCGTTCTTCCACCACATCGAATAGCTACGGCCTCAGAAGTCAACGCCTGAAGCATAAAATACAATAAAAATACAACAGCCTTTCCATCCTATAACAGGAATGATTCCAACCAGTTTGAAAGTGATGGTCATTTGTACGTTCCAGGCAACCTAGGCTTCACTCTAGGGCGTTGTTCCACCAGATCGAATTGTTAGGGCCTAAGAAGTCAACGCCAGAAGCATAAGATACAATATAAATATAACAGTTTTTCCATCGTATAAAACGAATAATTGCTACCAGTATGGAAGTGATGGCCATTTCTACGTTCCGGGCAACCTAGGCCTCACTCTAGGGCGTTGTTCCACCAGATTGAATAGTTAGGGCCTAAGAAATCAACGCCAGAAGCATAAGATTCAATACAAATATAACAGTTTTTCCATCGTATAAAACGTATAATTTCAACCAGTGTGAATGTTATGGTCATTTCTACATTCCGAGCAACCTAGGCTTCACTCTAGGGCGTTGATCCACCAGATAGAATAGTTAGGGACTTAGAAGTCAGCGCCTGAAGCATAAAATACACTAAAAATACAACAGTCTTTCCATCCTATAACAGGAATGATTGCAACCAGTTTGAAAGTGATGGCCAATTCTACGTTCCGCGCAACCTAGGCTTCACTCCAGGGCGTTGCTCCACCAGATCGAATAGTTACGGCCTAAGAAGTCAACGCCAGCAGCATAAAATACAATATAAATACAACAGTTCTTCCATCATATAAAACGAATAATTGCAACCAGTATGAAAGCTATGGTCATTTCTACGTTCCGGGCAACCCAGGCTTCACTCTATGGCGTTCTTCCACCACATCGAATAGCTACGGCCTCAGAAGTCAACGCCTGAAGCATAAAATACAATAAAAATACAACAGCCTTTCCATCCTATAACAGGAATGATTCCAACCAGTTTGAAAGTGATGGTCATTTGTACGTTCCAGGCAACCTAGGCTTCACTCTAGGGCGTTGTTCCACCAGATCGAATTGTTAGGGCCTAAGAAGTCAACGCCAGAAGCATAAGATACAATATAAATATAACAGTTTTTCCATCGTATAAAACGAATAATTGCTACCAGTATGGAAGTGATGGCCATTTCTACGTTCCGGGCAACCTAGGCCTCACTCTAGGGCGTTGTTCCACCAGACTGAATAGTTAGGGCCTAAGAAATCAACGCCAGAAGCATAAGATTCAATACAAATATAACAGTTTTTCCATCGTATAAAACGTATAATTTCAACCAGTGTGAATGTTATGGTCATTTCTACATTCCGAGCAACCTAGGCTTCACTCTAGGGCGTTGATCCACCAGATAGAATAGTTAGGGACTTAGAAGTCAGCGCCAGAAGCATAAAATTCAATAAAGATGCAACTGTTTTTCCATCGTATAGCAGGAATAACTGCAAACAGTGTGAAAGTACTGGTCATTTCTACGTTCCGGGTAACCTAGGCTTCACTCTACGGCGTTGTTCCACCAGATCGAACAGTTAGGGCCTAAGAAGAAACGCCAGAAGCATAAAATACAATATAGATATAACAGTTTTTCCATCGTATAAAACGAATAATAGCAACCAGTGTGAATGTTATGGTCATTTCTACTTTACGGGCAACCTAGGCTACACCCTAGGGCGTTGCTCTTACAGATTGAATAGTTAGGGCCTTAGAAGTTAATGCCCGAAGCATAAAATGCAATAAAAATACAACAGTTTTTCCATCGTATAAAAGGATTAATTGCAACCAGTGTGAAAGTGATGGCCAATTCTACGTCCCGGGCAACTTAGGCTTCACTCTATTGCGTTGCTCAACCAGATCGAAAAGTTAGTGCCTTAGAAGTCAACGCCAGAAGCATAAAATACAATATAAATACAACAGTTTTTCCATCGTATAAAACGAATAATTGCAACCAGTATGAAAGTTATGGTCATTTCTACTTTCCGGGGAACCTAGGCTTCACCCTAGGGCGTTGCTCCAACAGATGGAATAGTTAGGGCCTTAGAAGTCAACGGCCGAAGCATAAAATACAAAATAAATAGTACAGTTTTTCCATCGTATAAAACGAATAATTGCTACCGGTGTGAAAGTTATTTCCATTTCTACGTTCCGGGCAACCTAGGCTTCACCCTAGAGCGTTGTTCCACCAGATGGAATAGTTAGGGCATAAGAAATCAACGCCAGAAGCATAAAATACAATATAAGTACAACAGTTTTTCCATCGTATAAAACGAATAATTGCTACCGGTGTGAAAGTTATGGTCATTTCTACGTTCCGGGCAACCTAGGCGTCACTCTAGTGCGTTGCTCCACCACATCTAATAGCTACGGTCTTAGACGGCAACGACAGAAGCATAAAATTCAATAAAGATGCAACAGCTTTTCCTACGTATAAAACGAATAATTGCAACCAGTGTGAAAGTTATTGTCATTTCTACTTTCCGGGCAACCTAGGCTTCACCCTAGGGCGTTGCTCCAACAGATTGAATAGTTAGGACCTTAGAAGTCAATGCCCGAAGCATAAAATGCAATAAAAATATAACAGCTTTTCCATCATATAAAACGAATAATTGCAACCAGTATGAAAGTTATGGTCATTTCTACGTTCCAGGCAACCTAGGCTTCACGCTAGGGCGTTGTTCCACCAGATCGAATTGTTAGGGCCTAAGAAGTCAACTCCAGAAGCATAAGATACAATATAAATATAACAGTTTTTCCATCGTATAGAACGAATAATAGCAATCAGTGTGAAAGTTATGGTCATTTCTACGATCCGGCCAACCTAGGCTTCACCATAGGGCGTTATTCCACCAGATTGAATAGTTAGGGCTAAGAAGTGAACGCCAGAAGCATAAAATACAATATAAATACAACAGTTTTTCCATCATTCAAAACGAATAATTGCAACCAGTATGAAAGCTAGGGTCATTTCTACTTTACGGGCAACCCAGGCTACACCCTAGGGCGTTGCTCTTACAGATTGAATAGTTAGGGCCTTAGAAGTTAATGCCCGAAGCATAAAATGCAATAAAAATACAACAGTTTTTCCATCGTATAAAAGGATTAATTGCAACCAGTTTGAAAGTGATGGTCATTTCTACGTCCTGGGCAACCTAGGCTTCACTCTAGGGCGTTGCTCCACCAGATCGAATAGTTAGGGACTTAGAAATCAACGCCAGAAGCATAAAATACAATATAAGTACAACAGTTTTTCCATCGTATAAAATGAATAATTGCAAACATTGCGAAAGTAATGGTCACTCCACGTTCCGGGCAACCTAGGCGTCACTCTAGTGCGTTGCTCCACCACATCTAATAGCTACGGCCTTAGACGTCAACGATAGAAGCATGTAATACAATAAAGATGCAACAGCTTTTCCATCGTATTAAACGAATAATTGCAACCAGTTTGAAAGTGATGGTCATTTCTACGTTCCGGGAAACCTAGACTCCACTCTAGGGCGTTGTTCCACGAGATCGAATAGTTAGGGCCTAAGAAGTGAACGCCAGCAGCATAAAATACAATATAAATACAACAGTTCTTCCATCATATAAAATGAATAATTGCAACCAGTATGAAAGCTATGGTCATTTCTACTTTCCGGGCAACCTAGGCTTCACCCTAGGGCGTTGTTCCAACAGATGGAATAGTTAGGGCCTTAGAAGTCAACGGCCGAAGCATAAAATACAAAATAAATAGAACAGTTTTTCCATCGTATAAAACGAATAATTGCTACCGGTGTGAAAGTTATTTCCATTTCTACGTTCCGGGCAACCTAGGCTTCACCCTAGGGCGTTGTTCCACCAGATGGAATAGTTAGGGCATAAGAAGTCAACGCCAGAAGCATAAAATACAATATAAGTACAACAGTTTTTCCATCGTATAAAACGAATAATTGCTACCGGTGTGAAAGTTATGGTCATTTCTACGTTCCGGGCAAACTAGGCGTCACACTAGTGCGTTGCGCCACCACATCTAATAGCTACGGTCTTAGACGTCAACGACAGAAGCATAAAATTCAATAAAGATGCAACAGCTTTTCCTACGTATAAAACGAATAATTGCAACCAGTGTGAAAGTTATTGTCATTTCTACTTTCCGGGCAACCTAGGCTTCACCATAGGGCGTTATTCCACCAGATCGAATAGTTAGGGCCTAAGAAGTGAACGCCAGAAGCATAAAATACAATATAAATACAACAGTTTTTCCATCATACAAAACGAATAATTGCAACCAGTATGAAAGCTAGGGTCATTTCTACTTTACGGGCAACCTAGGCTACACCCTAGGGCGTTGCCCTTACAGATTGAATAGTTAGGGCCTAAGAAGTGAACGCCAGCAGCATAAAATACAATATAAATACAACAGTTCTTCCATCATATAAAACGAATAATTGCAACCAGTATGAAAGCTATGGTCCTTTCTACGTTCCGGGCAACCCAGGCTTCACTCTATGGCGTTCTTCCACCACATCGAATAGCTACGGCCTCAGAAGTCAACGCCTGAAGCACAAAATACAATAAAATTACAACAGTCTTTCCATCCTATAACAGGAATGATTGCAACCAGTTTGAAAGTGATGGTCATTTCTACGTTCCGGGCAACCTAGGCTTCACTCTAGGGCGTTGCTCCACCAGATCGAATAGTTAGTGCCTTAGAAGTCAACGCCAGATGCATAAAATACAATATAAACACAACAGTTTTTCCATCGTATAAAACGAATAATTGCTACCAGTATGGAAGTGATGGTCATTTCTACGTTCCGGGCAACCTAGGCCTCACTCTAGGGCGTTGTTCCACCAGATTGAATAGTTAGGGCCTAACAAATCAACGCCAGAAGCATAAAATTCAATATAAATATAACAGTTTTTCCATCGTATAAAACGAATAATTACAACCAGTGTGAATGTTATGGTCATTTCTACATTCCGAGCAACCTAGGCTTCACTCTAGGGCGTTGATCGACCAGATAGAATAGTTAGGGACTTAGAAGTCAGCGCCAGAAGCATAAAATTCAATAAAGATGCAACAGTTTTTCCATCGTATAGAACGAATAATAGCAATCAGTGTGAAAGTTCTGGTCATTTCTACGTTCCGGTCAACCTAGGCTTCACCATAGGGCGTTATTCCACCAGATCGAATAGTTAGGGCCTAAGAAGTGAACGCCAGAAGCATAAAATACAATATAAATACAACAGTTTTTCCATCATACAAAACGAATAATTGCAACCAGTATGAAAGCTAGGGTCATTTCTACTTTACGGGCAACCTAGGCTACACCCTAGGGCGTTGCTCTTACAGATTGAATAGTTAGGGCCTTAGAAGTTAATGCCCGAAGCATAAAATGCAATAAAAATACAACAGTTTTTCCATCGTATAAAAGGATTAATTGTAACCAGTTTGAAAGTGATGGTCATTTCTACGTCCTGGGCAACCTAGGCTTCACTCTAGGGCGTTGCTCTACCAGATCGAATAGTTAGGGCCTTAGAAATCAACGCCAGAAGCATAAAATACAATATAAGTACAACAGTTTTTCCATCGTATAAAATGAATAATTGCAAACATTGCGAAAGTAATGTTCATTCCACGTTCCGGGCAACCTAGGCGTCACTCTAGTGCGTTGCTCCACCACATCTAATAGCTACGGCCTTAGACGTCAACGATAGAAGCATGTAATACAATAACGATGCAACAGCTTTTCCATCGTATTAAACGAATAATTGCAACCAGTTTGAAAGTGATGGTCATTTCTACGTTCCGGGCAACCTAGACCTCACTCTCGGGCGTTGTTCCACCAGATCGAATAGTTAGGGCCTAAGAAGTGAACGCCAGCAGCATAAAATACAATATAAATACAACAGTTCTTCCATCATATAAAACGAATAATTGCAACCAGTATGAAAGTTATTGTCATTTCTACGTTCCGGTCAACCTAGGCTTCACTCTAGGGCGTTGTTCCACCAGATCGAATTGTTAGGGCCTAAGAAGTCAACTCCAGAAGCATAGGATACAATATAAATATAACAGTTTTTCCATCGTATAGAACGAATAATAGCAACCAGTGTGAAAGTTATGGTCATTTGTCCTTTACGGGCAACCTAGGCTACACCCTAGGGCGTTGCTCTTACAGATTGAATAGTTAGGGCCTTAGAAGTTAATGCCCGAAGCATAAAATGCAATAAAAATACAACAGTTTTTCCATCGTATAAAAGGATTAATTGCAACCAGTTTGAAAGTGATGGTCATTTCTACGTTTCTGACAACTGAGGCTTCACTGTAGGGTGTTGCTCCACCAAATCGGATAGGTAGGGCCATAGAAGTCAACGCCCGAAGCATAAAATACCACAAATATACAAGAGTATTTCCATCGTATAACAGGAATAATTGCAACCAGTGTGAAAGTGATGGTCACTTCAACGTTCTGGGCAACCTAGGCGTCACTCTAGGGCGTCGGTCCACCAGATCGAATAGTTAGGGCCTTAGAAGTCAACGCCAGAGGCATAAAATACAATAAAGATGCAACAGTTTTTCCATCGTATAAAAAGAATAATTGAAACCAGTGGAAAAGTAATGGTCATTTCTACGTTCCGGGCAACCTAGGCTTCACCCTACGGCGCTGCTCCACCAGATCGAATAGTTAGTGCCCTAGAAGTCAGCGCCAGAAGCATAAAATACAATATAAATACAACAGTTTTTCCATCGTATAAAACGAATAATTGCAACAAGTATGAAAGTTATGGTCATTTCTACTTTCCGGCAACCTAGGCTTCACCCTAGGGCGTTGTTCCAACAGATTGAATAGTTAGGGCCTTAGAAGTCAGCGCCCGAAGCATGAAATACAAAATAAATAGAACAGTTGTTCCATCGTATAAAACGAATAATTGCTATCAGTGTGAAACTTATGGTAATTTCTACGTTCCGGGCAACCTCGGTTTCACTCTAGGGCGTTGCTCCACCAGATCGCATAGCTAGGGACTTAGAATTCAACGCCATAAAAATAAAATACAATATGAGTACAACAGTTTTTCCATCGTATAAAATGAATAATTGGAAACATTGTGAAAGTAATGGTCATTTCTACGTTCCAGGCAACCTAGGCGTCACTCTTGGGCGTTACTCCACCACATCTAATAGCTACGGCCTTAGAAGTCAACACCAGAAGCATATAATACAATATAAATACAACACCTTTTCCAGCGTATAAAATGAATAATAGCAAACAGTGTGAAAGTAATGGTCATTTCTACGTTCCGGACAACCTAGGCTTCACTCTAGGGCGTTGCTCCACCACATCGAATAGCTACGGCCTTAGAAGTCAACGCTAGAAGCATAAAATACAATAAAAATGCAACAGTTTTTCGATCGTATAGCATGAATAATTGCAACCGGTGTGAATGTTATCTTCATTTCTACGTTCCGGGCAACCTAGGCTTGACTGTATGGTGTTGCTCCACCAGATCGAATAGCTAGGGCCATAGAAGTCAACGCCCGAAGCATAAAATACAAAATAAATAGAACAGTTTTTCCATTGTAAAAAACGAATAATTGCTACCAGTGTGAATGTTATGTTCATTTCTACGTTCCGGGCAACCTAGGCTTCACTCTAGGGCGTTGCTCCACCAGATCGAGAAGTTGGGGCCTAAGAAGTCAACGCCAGAAGCATAAAATACAAAATAAATATAACAGTTTTTCCATCGTATAAAACGAATAATAGCAACCAGTGTGAAAGTTCTGGTCATTTTATACGTTCCGGGCAACCTAGGTTTCACTCTAGGGCGTTGCTCCACCAGATCGAATAGTTAGGGCCTAAGAAGTCAACGCCAGAAACATAAAATACGATATAAATACCACAGCTTATCCGTCGTATAAAACGAATAATTGCAACCAGTGTGGAAGTTATGGTCATTTCTACGTTCCGGGCAACCTAGGCTTCACTCTCGGGCGTTGCTCCACCAGATCGAATAGATAGGGCCTTAGAAGTCAACGCCAGAAGCGTAAAATACAATAAAGATGCAACAGTTTTTCCATCGTATAACAGGAATAATTGCAACCAGTGTGAAGGTAATGGTATGTCCTACGTTCCGAGCAAGCTTAGCTTCACCCTAGGGTGTTGCTAAACCAGATCGAATAGTTAGGGCCTTAGAAGTCAACGCCAGTAGCATAAATTACAATATAAGTACAACAGATCTTCCGTCGTATATAATGTATATTTGCAAACAGTGTGGAAGTAATGGTCACTTCTACGTTCGGGGCAACCTAGGCTTCACTATAGGTTGTTGCCCCACCAGATGGGATTGCTAGGGACTTAGAATTCAATGCCAGAAGCATAAAATTCAATATAAATATAACAGCTTTTCCACCGCATAAAACGAATAATAGCAACCAGTGTCAAAGTTATGGTCATTTCTACTTCCCGGGCAGCCTAGGCTTCACTCTAGGGCGTTGCTCCACCAGATCGAATAGTTAGGGCCTTAGAAGTCAACGCCAGAAGCATATAATACAATAAAGATGCAACAGTTTTTCCATCGTACAACAGGAATAACTGCAACCAGTGTGAAAGTAATGGTCATTTCTACGTTCCGGGTCACCTAGGCGTCACTCTAGGTCGTTGCTCCACCATATCTAGTAGCTACGGCCTTAGAAGTCAACGCCAGAAGCACAAAATACAATAAAAATGCAGCAGTTTTTCCATCGTATAGCATGACTAATTGCAACCAGTGCGAAAGTAATGATCATATCGACATTTCCGGCATCCTAGACTTAACTCTGAGGCGTTGCTCTACCAGATCGAAGAGTTAGGGCCTAAGAAGTGAACGCCAGCAGCATAAAATACAATATAAATACAACAGTTCTTCCATCATATAAAACGAATAATTGCAACCAGTATGAAAGTTATTGTCATTTCTACGTTCCGGTCAACCTAGGCTTCACTCTAGGGCGTTGTTCCACCAGATCGAATTGTTAGGGCCTAAGAAGTCAACTCCAGAAGCATAGGATACAATATAAATATAACAGTTTTTCCATCGTATAGAACGAATAATAGCAACCAGTGTGAAAGTTATGGTCATTTGTACTTTACGGGCAACCTAGGCTACACCCTAGGGCGTTGCTCTTACAGATTGAATAGTTAGGGCCTTAGAAGTTAATGCCCGAAGCATAAAATGCAATAAAAATACAACAGTTTTTCCATCGTATAAAAGGATTAATTGCAACCAGTTTGAAAGTGATGGTCATTTCTACGTTTCTGACAACTGAGGCTTCACTGTAGGGTGTTGCTCCACCAAATCGGATAGGTAGGGCCATAGAAGTCAACGCCCGAAGCATAAAATACCACAAATATACAAGAGTATTTCCATCGTATAACAGGAATAATTGCAACCAGTGTGAAAGTGATGGTCACTTCAACGTTCTGGGCAACCTAGGCGTCACTCTAGGGCGTCGGTCCACCAGATCGAATAGTTAGGGCCTTAGAAGTCAACGCCAGAGGCATAAAATACAATAAAGATGCAACAGTTTTTCCATCGTATAAAAAGAATAATTGAAACCAGTGGAAAAGTAATGGTCATTTCTACGTTCCGGGCAACCTAGGCTTCACCCTACGGCGCTGCTCCACCAGATCGAATAGTTAGTGCCCTAGAAGTCAGCGCCAGAAGCATAAAATACAATATAAATACAACAGTTTTTCCATCGTATAAAACGAATAATTGCAACAAGTATGAAAGTTATGGTCATTTCTACTTTCCGGCAACCTAGGCTTCACCCTAGGGCGTTGTTCCAACAGATTGAATAGTTAGGGCCTTAGAAGTCAGCGCCCGAAGCATGAAATACAAAATAAATAGAACAGTTGTTCCATCGTATAAAACGAATAATTGCTATCAGTGTGAAACTTATGGTAATTTCTACGTTCCGGGCAACCTCGGTTTCACTCTAGGGCGTTGCTCCACCAGATCGCATAGCTAGGGACTTAGAATTCAACGCCATAAAAATAAAATACAATATGAGTACAACAGTTTTTCCATCGTATAAAATGAATAATTGGAAACATTGTGAAAGTAATGGTCATTTCTACGTTCCAGGCAACCTAGGCGTCACTCTTGGGCGTTACTCCACCACATCTAATAGCTACGGCCTTAGAAGTCAACACCAGAAGCATATAATACAATATAAATACAACACCTTTTCCAGCGTATAAAATGAATAATAGCAAACAGTGTGAAAGTAATGGTCATTTCTACGTTCCGGACAACCTAGGCTTCACTCTAGGGCGTTGCTCCACCACATCGAATAGCTACGGCCTTAGAAGTCACCGCTAGAAGCATAAAATACAATAAAAATGCAACAGTTTTTCGATCGTATAGCATGAATAATTGCAACCGGTGTGAATGTTATCTTCATTTCTACGTTCCGGGCAACCTAGGCTTGACTGTATGGTGTTGCTCCACCAGATCGAATAGCTAGGGCCATAGAAGTCAACGCCCGAAGCATAAAATACAAAATAAATAGAACAGTTTTTCCATTGTAAAAAACGAATAATTGCTACCAGTGTGAATGTTATGTTCATTTCTACGTTCCGGGCAACCTAGGCTTCACTCTAGGGCGTTGCTCCACCAGATCGAGAAGTTGGGGCCTAAGAAGTCAACGCCAGAAGCATAAAATACAAAATAAATATAACAGTTTTTCCATCGTATAAAACGAATAATAGCAACCAGTGTGAAAGTTCTGGTCATTTTATACGTTCCGGGCAACCTAGGTTTCACTCTAGGGCGTTGCTCCACCAGATCGAATAGTTAGGGCCTAAGAAGTCAACGCCAGAAACATAAAATACGATATAAATACCACAGCTTATCCGTCGTTTAAAACGAATAATTGCAACCAGTGTGGAAGTTATGGTCATTTCTACGTTCCGGGCAACCTAGGCTTCACTCTCGGGCGTTGCTCCACCAGATCGAATAGATAGGGCCTTAGAAGTCAACGCCAGAAGCGTAAAATACAATAAAGATGCAACAGTTTTTCCATCGTATAACAGGAATAATTGCAACCAGTGTGAAGGTAATGGTATGTCCTACGTTCCGAGCAAGCTTAGCTTCACCCTAGGGTGTTGCTAAACCAGATCGAATAGTTAGGGCCTTAGAAGTCAACGCCAGTAGCATAAATTACAATATAAGTACAACAGATCTTCCGTCGTATATAATGTATATTTGCAAACAGTGTGGAAGTAATGGTCACTTCTACGTTCGGGGCAACCTAGGCTTCACTATAGGTTGTTGCCCCACCAGATGGGATTGCTAGGGACTTAGAATTCAATGCCAGAAGCATAAAATTCAATATAAATATAACAGCTTTTCCACCGCATAAAACGAATAATAGCAACCAGTGTCAAAGTTATGGTCATTTCTACTTCCCGGGCAGCCTAGGCTTCACTCTAGGGCGTTGCTCCACCAGATCGAATAGTTAGGGCCTTAGAAGTCAACGCCAGAAGCATATAATACAATAAAGATGCAACAGTTTTTCCATCGTACAACAGGAATAACTGCAACCAGTGTGAAAGTAATGGTCATTTCTACGTTCCGGGTCACCTAGGCGTCACTCTAGGTCGTTGCTCCACCATATCTAGTAGCTACGGCCTTAGAAGTCAACGCCAGAAGCACAAAATACAATAAAAATGCAGCAGTTTTTCCATCGTATAGCATGACTAATTGCAACCAGTGCGAAAGTAATGATCATATCGACATTTCCGGCATCCTAGACTTAACTCTGAGGCGTTGCTCTACCAGATCGAAGAGTTAGGGCCTTAGAAGTCAACGCCCGAAACATAAAATGCAAAATAAATAGAACAGTTTTTCCACCGTATAAAACGAATAACTGCATCCAGTGTGAAAGTACTGGTCATTTCTACGTTCCGGGTAACCTAGCCTTGACCCTAGGGCGTTGTTCCACCAGATGGAATAGTTAGGGCCTAAGAAGTCAACGCCAGAAGCATAAAATACGATACAAATACAACAGCTTTTCCATCGTAGAAAACGAATAATTGCAGTCATTGTGAAATTAATGGTCGTTTCTACGTTCCGAGCAACCTAGGCTTCACTCTAGGGCGTCGCTCCACCAGATCGAATAGTTAGGGCCTTAGAAGTCAACACCAGAAGCATAAAATACAAAAAAGGTGCAACAGTTTTTCCATCATACAACAGGAATAACTGCAAACAGTGTGAAAGTGCTGGTCATTTCTACTTCCCGGGCAACCTAGGCTTCACTATAGGGCGTTGCTCCACCAGATCGAATAGGTAGGGCCTTAGAAGTCAGCGCCCGAAGCATAAAATGCAAAATAAATAGAACAGTTTTTCATTGTATAAAACGAATAACTGCAACCAGTGTGAAAGTACTGGTCATTTCTATGTTCCGGGCAACCTAGACTTCACTCTAGGGCGTTGCTCTACCAGATCGAATAGTTAGGACCTTAGAAGTCAACGCCAGAAGCATAAAATACAATAAAGATGCAACAGTTTTTCCATCGTACAACAGGAACAACTGCAAACAGTTTGAAAGTACTGGTCATTTCTACGTTCCGAGTAACCCAGGTTTCACTCTAGGGCGTTGCTCCACCAGATCGAATAGCTAGGGCCTTAGAAGTCAACGCCCGAAGCATAAAATACAAAGAAATAGAACAGTTTTTCCATGTGTAAAACGAATAATTGCTACCAGTGTGAACGTTATGGTCATTTCTACGTTCCGGGCAACCTAGGCTTGACCCTAGGGCGTTGTTCCACCAGATGGTATAGTTAGGGCCTAAGAAGTCAACGCCAGAAGCATAAAATACGATACAAATACAACAGCTTTTCCATCGTATAAAACGAATAGTTGCAACCAGTGTGAAGGTTATGGTCATTTCTACGTTCCGAGCAGCCTAGGCTTCACTCTAAGGTGTTGCTCCACCAGATGGAATTGCTAGGGACTTAGAATTCAATGCCAGAAGCATAAAATGCAATATAAATATAACAGCTTTTCCATCGTATAAAACGAATAATAGCAACAAGTGTGAAAGTTATGGTCATTTCTACTTCCCGCGCAACCTAGGCTTCACTCTAGGGCGTTGCTCCACCAGATCGAATAGTTAGGGCCTTAGAAATCAACGCCCGAAGCATAAAACGCAAAATAAATAGAACAGTTTTTCCACTGTATAAAACGAATAACTGCAACCAGTGTGAAAGTACTGGTCATTTCTACGTTCCGGGTAACCCAGGCTTCACTCTAGTGCGTTGCTCCACCAGATCGAATAGCTAGGGACTTAGAATTCAACGCCAGAAGGATAAAATACAATATAAGTACAACAGTTTTTCCATCGTATAAAATGAATAATTGCAGACATTGTGAAAGTAATGGTCATTTCTACGTTCCGGTCAACCTAGGCGCCACTCTAGGGCGTTGCTACACCACATCTAAAAGCTACGGCCTTAGAAGTCAACGCCAGGAGCATAAAATACAATATAAATACAACTGCTTTTCCATCGTATAAAATGAATAATTGCAAACAGTGTGAAAGTAATGGTCATTTCTACGTTCCGGGTAACCTAGGCGTCACTCTAGGGCGACGCCCCATCATATCTAACAGCTACGGCCTTCGAAGTCAACGCCAGAAGCACAAAATACAATAAAAATGCAGCAGTTTTTCCATCGTATAGCATGACTAATTGCAACCAGTGCGAAAGTAATGATCATATCGACATTTCGGGCACCCTAGACTTAACTCTGAGGCGCTGCTCCACCAGATCCAACAGTTAGGGCCTTAGAAGTCAACGCCAGAAGCATAAACTACAAAATAAATACAACAGTCTTTCCATCGTATAAAACGAATAATTGCAACCTGTGTGATGGTTATGGACATATCTACGTACCGGGAAACCTAGGCTTCAGTGTAGGGCGTTGCTCCACCAAATCGAATAGTTAGGGCCTTAGAAGTCAACGCCCGAATCATAAGATACAATATAAGTACAACAGTTTTTCCATCGTATAAAATGAATGATTGCGAACATTGTGAAAGTAATGGTCATTTCTACGTTCCGGGCAACCTACGCGTCACTCTAGGGCGTTGCTGCTCCACATCTGATAGCTACGCCCTTAGAAGTTAACGCCGGAAGCATAAAATACAATATAAATACAACAGCTTTGCCATGGTATAAAATGAA
Source organism: Calliopsis andreniformis (assembly GCF_051401765.1). Classification (NCBI taxonomy): domain Eukaryota; kingdom Metazoa; phylum Arthropoda; class Insecta; order Hymenoptera; family Andrenidae; genus Calliopsis; species Calliopsis andreniformis. Next base: position 1,446,470 of record NW_027480433.1, read on the forward strand.
TGATTGCAAACAGTGTGAAGGTAATGGTCGTTTCTACGTTCCGAGCAACCTAGGCTTCACTCTAGGGCGTTGTTCCACCAGATGGAATAGTTAGGGCCTAAGAAGTCAACGCCAGAAGCATAAAATACGATACAAATACAACAGCTTTTCCATCGTATAAAACGAATAATTGCAAACAGTGTGAAAGTTATGGTCATTTCTACTTCCAGGGCAACCTAGGCTTCACTCCAGGGTGTTGCTCCACTAGGTCGAATAGCTAGGGCCTTAGAAGTCAACGCCAGAGGCATAAAATACAATATAAATACAACAGCTTTTCCATCGTAAAAAACGAATAATTGCAACCAGTGTGAAAGTTATGGTTATTTCTACATTCCGAGCAACCTAGGCTTCACTCTAGGGCGTTGCTCCACCAGATCGAATTGTTAGGTCCTTAGAAGTCAACGCTAGAAGCATAAAATACAATATAAATGCAACAGTTTTGCCACCGTATAAAATGAATAATTGCAAACAGTGTGAAAGATATGGAAATTTCTACGTTCCGGGCAACCTAGGCTTCATTCTATGGCGTTCTTCCACCACATCGAATAGCTACGGCCTCAGAAGTCAACGCCTGAAGCATAAAATACAATATAAATATAACAGATTTTCCATCTTATAAAACGAATAATAGCAACCAGTGTGAAAGTTATGGTCATTTCTACGTTCCGGGCAACCTAGGCTTCACTCTAGGGCGTTGGTCCTCCAGATCAAACAGTTAGGGCCTTCGAAGCCAACGCCCGAAGCATTAAATACAAAATAAATAGAACAGTTTTTCCATTGTATAAAACGAATAATTGCTACCAGTGTAAAAGTTATGGTCATTTCTTCGTTCCGGGCAACGTAGGCTTCACCCTAGGCCGCTGTTCCACCAGATCGAATAGTTAGGGCCTTAGAAGTCAACGCCCGAAGCATAAAATACAAAATAAATAAAACAGTTTTTCCGTCGTATAAAACGAAAAATTGCAAACAGTGTGAAAGATATGGACATTTCCACGATCCGGGCTACCTAGGCTTCACTCTATGGCGTTCTTCCACCACATCGAATAGCAGCGGCCTCAGAAGTCAACGCCAGAAGCTAAAATACAATATAAATATAACAGTTTTTCCATCGTATAAAACGAATAATAGCAACCAGTGTGAAAGTTATGGTCATTTCTACGTTCTGGGCAACCTAGGCTTCACTCTAGGGCGTTGCTCCACCAGATGAAACAGTTAGGGCCTTAGAAGTCAACGCCCGAAGCATAAAATACAAAATAAATAGAACAGTTTTTCCATTGTATAAAACGAATAATTGCTACCAGTGTAAAAGTTATGGTCATTTTTACGTTCCGGGCAACCTAGGCTTCACCCTAGGGCATTGTTCCATCAGATCGAATAGTTAGGCCCTAAGAAGTGAACGCCAGAAGCATAAAATACGATATAAATACAACAGTTTTTCCATCGTAGAAAACGAATAATTGCAACCAGTGTGAAAGTTATGGTCATTTCTATATTCTGAGCAACCTAGGCTTCACTCTAGGGCGGTGCTCCACCATATCCAATAGCTACGGCCTTAGAAGCCTACGCCTGAAGCATAAAATACAATAAAAATACAACGGTCTTTTCATCGTATAACAGGAATAATTGCAACAAGCGTGAAAGTAATGATCATTTCGGCGTTTCGGGCATCCTACACTTAACTCTGAGGCATTGCTCCAGCAGATCGAATAGTTAGGGCCTAAGAAGTCAACGCCAGAAGCATAAAATACAATATAAATACAACAGTTTTTCCATTGTATAAAACGAATAATAGCAACCAGTGTGAAAGTTATGGTCATTTCTACGTTCCGGGCAACCTAGGCTTCACTCTAGGGCGTTGCTCCACCAGATCCAACAGTTAGGGCCTTAGAAGTCAACGCCCGAAGCATAAAATACAATAAAAATACAACAGTCTTTCCTTCCTATAACATGAATAATTGCAACCCGTGTGAAAGTGATGGTCATTTCTACGTTCCAGGCAACCTAGGCTTCCCTCTAGGGCGTTGCTCCACCAGATCGAGTTGTTAGGGCCAAAGAAGTCAACGACCGAAGCATAAAATACAAAATAAATAGAACAGTTTTTCCATCGTATAAAAGGAGTAATTGCAAACAGTGTGAAAGTAATGGTCATTTCTACGTTCTGGGCAACCTAGGCTTCACTCTAGGGCGTTGCTCCACCAGATGAAACAGTTAGGGCCTTAGAAGTCAACGCCCGAAGCATAAAATACAAAATAAATAGAACAGTTTTTCCATTGTATAAAACGAATAATTGCTACCAGTGTAAAAGTTATGGTCATTTCTCCGTTCCGGGCAACCTAGGCTTCACGCTAGGGCATTGTTCCATCAGATCGAATAGTTAGGCCCTAAGAAGTGAACGCCAGAAGCATAAAATACAATATAAATACAACAGTTTTTCCATCATATAAAACGAATGATAGCAACCAGTGTGAAAGTTATGGTCATTTCTACGTTCCGCGCAATCTTGGCTTTACCCTAGGGCGTTGTTCCACCAGATGGAATAGTTAGGGCCTAAGAAGTCAACGCCAGAAGCATAAAATACGATGTAAATACAACAGCTTTTCCATCGTATAAAACGAATAATTGCAACCAGTGTGAACGTTATGGTCATTTCTACATTTCGAGCAACCTAGGCTTCACTCTAGGGCGTTGCTCCACCTGATCGAATAGTTAGGGCCTTAGAAGTCAACGCCAGAAGCATAAAATACAATATAAATACAACAGTTTTTCCACCATAAAAAACGAATAATTGCAACCAGTATGAAAGTTATGGCCATTTCAGCTTCCCGGGCAACCTAGGCTTCACCCTAGGGCGTTGTTCCACCAGATGGAATAGTTAGGGCCTAAGAAGTCAACGCCAGAAGCATAAAATACGATATAAATACAACAGCTTTTCCATCGTATATAACAAATAATTGCAACCAGTTTGATAGTGATGGTCATTTCTACGCACCGGGCAACCTAGGCTTCACTCTAGGGCGTTGCTCTACCAGATCGAATAGATAGGGCCTTAGATGTCAACGCCAGAAGCATAAAATACGATATAAATGCAACAGCTTTTCCATCGTATAAAACGAGTAATTGCAACCAGTGTGAAAGTTATGGTCATTTCTATATTCTGAGCAACCTAGGCTTCACTCTAGGGCGGTGCTCCACCATATCCAATAGCTACGGCCTTAGAAGCCTACGCCTGAAGCATAAAATACAATAAAAATACAACGGTCTTTTCATCGTATAACAGGAATAATTGCAACAAGCGTGAAAGTAATGATCATTTCGGCGTTTCGGGCATCCTACACTTAACTCTGAGGCATTGCTCCACCATATCCAATAGCTAGGGCCTTAGAAGTCAACGCCCGAAGCATAAAATACAAAGAAATAGAACAGTTTTTCCATGTGTAAAACGAATAATTGCTACCAGTGTGAACGTTATGGTCATTTCTACGTTCCGGGCAACCTAGGCTTGACCCTAGGGCGTTGTTCCACCAGATGGTATAGTTAGGGCCTAAGAAGTCAACGCCAGAAGCATAAAATACGATACAAATACAACAGCTTTTCCATCGTATAAAACGAATAGTTGCAACCAGTGTGAAGGTTATGGTCATTTCTACGTTCCGAGCAGCCTAGGCTTCACTCTAAGGTGTTGCTCCACCAGATGGAATTGCTAGGGACTTAGAATTCAATGCCAGAAGCATAAAATGCAATATAAATATAACAGCTTTTCCATCGTATAAAACGAATAATAGCAACAAGTGTGAAAGTTATGGTCATTTCTACTTCCCGCGCAACCTAGGCTTCACTCTAGGGCGTTGCTCCACCAGATCGAATAGTTAGGGCCTTAGAAATCAACGCCCGAAGCATAAAACGCAAAATAAATAGAACAGTTTTTCCACTGTATAAAACGAATAACTGCAACCAGTGTGAAAGTACTGGTCATTTCTACGTTCCGGGTAACCCAGGCTTCACTCTAGTGCGTTGCTCCACCAGATCGAATAGCTAGGGACTTAGAATTCAACGCCAGAAGGATAAAATACAATATAAGTACAACAGTTTTTCCATCGTATAAAATGAATAATTGCAGACATTGTGAAAGTAATGGTCATTTCTACGTTCCGGTCAACCTAGGCGCCACTCTAGGGCGTTGCTACACCACATCTAAAAGCTACGGCCTTAGAAGTCAACGCCAGGAGCATAAAATACAATATAAATACAACTGCTTTTCCATCGTATAAAATGAATAATTGCAAACAGTGTGAAAGTAATGGTCATTTCTACGTTCCGGGTAACCTAGGCGTCACTCTAGGGCGTCGCCCCATCATATCTAACAGCTACGGCCTTCGAAGTCAACGCCAGAAGCACAAAATACAATAAAAATGCAGCAGTTTTTCCATCGTATAGCATGACTAATTGCAACCAGTGCGAAAGTAATGATCATATCGACATTTCGGGCACACTAGACTTAACTCTGAGGCGCTGCTCCACCAGATCCAACAGTTAGGGCCTTAGAAGTCAACGCCAGAAGCATAAACTACAAAATAAATACAACAGTCTTTCCATCGTATAAAACGAATAATTGCAACCTGTGTGATGGTTATGGACATATCTACGTACCGGGAAACCTAGGCTTCAGTGTAGGGCGTTGCTCCACCAAATCGAATAGTTAGGGCCTTAGAAGTCAACGCCCGAATCATAAGATACAATATAAGTACAACAGTTTTTCCATCGTATAAAATGAATGATTGCGAACATTGTGAAAGTAATGGTCATTTCTACGTTCCGGGCAACCTACGCGTCACTCTAGGGCGTTGCTGCTCCACATCTGATAGCTACGCCCTTAGAAGTTAACGCCGGAAGCATAAAATACAATATAAATACAACAGCTTTGCCATGGTATAAAATGAATGATTGCAAACAGTGTGAAGGTAATGGTCGTTTCTACGTTCCGAGCAACCTAGGCTTCACTCTAGGGCGTTGTTCCACCAGATGGAATAGTTAGGGCCTAAGAAGTCAACGCCAGAAGCATAAAATACGATACAAATACAACAGCTTTTCCATCGTATAAAACGAATAATTGCAAACAGTGTGAAAGTTATGGTCATTTCTACTTCCAGGGCAACCTAGGCTTCACTCCAGGGTGTTGCTCCACTAGGTCGAATAGCTAGGGCCTTAGAAGTCAACGCCAGAGGCATAAAATACAATATAAATACAACAGCTTTTCCATCGTAAAAAACGAATAATTGCAACCAGTGTGAAAGTTATGGTTATTTCTACATTCCGAGCAACTTAGGCTTCACTCTAGGGCGTTGCTCCACCAGATCGAATTGTTAGGTCCTTAGAAGTCAACGCTAGAAGCATAAAATACAATATAAATGCAACAGTTTTGCCACCGTATAAAATGAATAATTGCAAACAGTGTGAAAGATATGGAAATTTCTACGTTCCGGGCAACCTAGGCTTCATTCTATGGCGTTCTTCCACCACATCGAATAGCTACGGCCTCAGAAGTCAACGCCTGAAGCATAAAATACAATATAAATATAACAGATTTTCCATCTTATAAAACGAATAATAGCAACCAGTGTGAAAGTTATGGTCATTTCTACGTTCCGGGCAACCTAGGCTTCACTCTAGGGCGTTGGTCCTCCAGATCAAACAGTTAGGGCCTTCGAAGCCAACGCCCGAAGCATTAAATACAAAATAAATAAAACAGTTTTTCCATTGTATAAAACGAATAATTGCTACCAGTGTAAAAGTTATGGTCATTTCTTCGTTCCGGGCAACGTAGGCTTCACCCTAGGCCGCTGTTCCACCAGATCGAATAGTTAGGGCCTTAGAAGTCAACGCCCGAAGCATAAAATACAAAATAAATAAAACAGTTTTTCCGTCGTATAAAACGAAAAATTGCAAACAGTGTGAAAGATATGGACATTTCCACGATCCGGGCTACCTAGGCGTCACTCTATGGCGTTCTTCCACCACATCGAATAGCAGCGGCCTCAGAAGTCAACGCCAGAAGCTAAAATACAATATAAATATAACAGTTTTTCCATCGTATAAAACGAATAATAGCAACCAGTGTGAAAGTTATGGTCATTTCTACGTTCCGGGCAATCTAGGCTTCACTCTAGGGCGTTGCTCCACCAGATCGAATTGTTAGGGCCAAAGAAGTCAACGCCCGAAGCATAAAATACGAAATAAATAGAACAGTTTTTCCATTGTATAAAACGAATAATTCCTACCAGTGTAAAAGTTATGGTCATTTTTACGTTCCGGGCAACCTAGGCTTCACCCTAGGGCATTGTTCCATCAGATCGAATAGTTAGGCCCTAAGAAGTGAACGCCAGAAGCATAAAATACAATATAAATACAACAGTTTTTCCATCGTAGAAAACGAATAATTGCAACCAGTGTGAAAGTTATGGTCATTTCTATATTCTGAGCAACCTAGGCTTCACTCTAGGGCGGTGCTCCACCATATCCAATAGCTACGGCCTTAGAAGCCTACGCCTGAAGCATAAAATACAATAAAAATACAACGGTCTTTTCATCGTATGACAGGAATAATTGCAACAAGCGTGAAAGTAATGATCATTTCGGCGTTTCGGGCATCCTACACTTAACTCTGAGGCATTGCTCCAGCAGATCGAATAGTTAGGGCCTAAGAAGTCAACGCCAGAAGCATAAAATACAATATAAATACAACAGTTTTTCCATTGTATAAAACGAATAATAGCAACCAGTGTGAAAGTTATGGTCATTTCTACGTTCCGTGCAACCTAGGCTTCACTCTAGGGCGTTGCTCCACCAGATCCAACAGTTAGGGCCTTAGAAGTCAACGCCCGAAGCATAAAATACAATAAAAATACAACAGTCTTTCCTTCCTATAACATGAATAATTGCAACCCGTGTGAAAGTGATGGTCATTTCTACGTTCCAGGCAACCTAGGCTTCCCTCTAGGGCGTTGCTCCACCAGATCGAGTTGTTAGGGCCAAAGAAGTCAACGACCGAAGCATAAAATACAAAATAAATAGAACAGTTTTTCCATCGTATAAAAGGAGTAATTGCAAACAGTGTGAAAGTAATGGTCATTTCTACGTTCTGGGCAACCTAGGCTTCACTCTAGGGCGTTGCTCCACCAGATGAAACAGTTAGGGCCTTAGAAGTCAACGCCCGAAGCATAAAATACAAAATAAATACAACAGTTTTTCCATTGTATAAAACGAATAATTGCTACCAGTGTAAAAGTTATGGTCATTTCTCCGTTCCGGGCAACCTAGGCTTCACGCTAGGGCATTGTTCCATCAGATCGAATAGTTAGGCCCTAAGAAGTGAACGCCAGAAGCATAAAATACAATATAAATACAACAGTTTTTCCATCATATAAAACGAATGATAGCAACCAGTGTGAAAGTTATGGTCATTTCTACGTTCCGCGCAATCTTGGCTTTACCGTAGGGCGTTGTTCCACCAGATGGAATAGTTAGGGCCTAAGAAGTCAACGCCAGAAGCATAAAATACGATGTAAATACAACAGCTTTTCCATCGTATAAAACGAATAATTGCAACCAGTGTGAACGTTATGGTCATTTCTACATTTCGAGCAACCTAAGCTTCACTCTAGGGCGTTGCTCCACCTGATCGAATAGTTAGGGCCTTAGAAGTCAACGCCAGAAGCATAAAATACAATATAAATACAACAGTTTTTCCACCATAAAAAACGAATAATTGCAACCAGTATGAAAGTTATGGCCATTTCTGCTTCCCGGGCAACCTAGGCTTCACCATAGGGCGTTGTTCCACCAGATGGAATAGTTAGGGCCTAAGAAGTCAACGCCAGAAGCATAAAATACGATATAAATACAACAGCTTTTCCATCGTATATAACAAATAATTGCAACCAGTTTGATAGTGATGGTCATTTCTACGCACCGGGCAACCTAGGCTTCACTCTAGGGCGTTGCTCTACCAGATCGAATAGATAGGGCCTTAGAAGTCAACGCCAGAAGCATAAAATACGATATAAATGCAACAGCTTTTCCATCGTATAAAACGAGTAATTGCAACCAGTGTGAAAGTTATGGTCATTTCTACGGTCCGGGAAACCTAGGCTTCCCCCTAGGGCGTAGCTCCAACAGATTGCATAGTTAGGGCCTTAGAAGTCAATGCCCGAAGCATAAAATGCAATAAAAATACAACAGTTTTTCCATCGTATTGCAGGAATAATTTGCAACCAGTGTGAAGGTTATGGTCATATCTACGTTCCGGGCAACCTAGGCATCACTGTAGGGCGTCGGTCCACCAGATCGAATAGTTAGGGCCTTAGAAGTCAACGCCAGAGGCATAAAATACAATAAAGATGCAACAGTTTTTCCATCGTATAAAAAGAATAATTGAAACCAGTGGAAAAGTAATGGTCATTTCTACGTTCCGGGCAACCTAGGCTTCACCCTACGGCGCTGCTCCACCAGATCGAATAGTTAGTGCCCTAGAAGTCAGCGCCAGAAGCATAAAATACAATATAAATACAACAGTTTTTCCATCGTATAAAACGAATAATTGCAACAAGTATGAAAGTTATGGTCATTTCTACTTTCCGGCAACCTAGGCTTCACCCTAGGGCGTTGTTCCAACAGATTGAATAGTTAGGGCCTTAGAAGTCAGCGCCCGAAGCATGAAATACAAAATAAATAGAACAGTTGTTCCATCGTATAAAACGAATAATTGCTATCAGTGTGAAACTTATGGTAATTTCTACGTTCCGGGCAACCTCGGTTTCACTCTAGGGCGTTGCTCCACCAGATCGCATAGCTAGGGACTTAGAATTCAACGCCATAAAAATAAAATACAATATGAGTACAACAGTTTTTCCATCGTATAAAATGAATAATTGGAAACATTGTGAAAGTAATGGTCATTTCTACGTTCCAGGCAACCTAGGCGTCACTCTTGGGCGTTACTCCACCACATCTAATAGCTACGGCCTTAGAAGTCAACACCAGAAGCATATAATACAATATAAATACAACACCTTTTCCAGCGTATAAAATGAATAATAGCAAACAGTGTGAAAGTAATGGTCATTTCTACGTTCCGGACAACCTAGGCTTCACTCTAGGGCGTTGCTCCACCACATCGAATAGCTACGGCCTTAGAAGTCACCGCTAGAAGCATAAAATACAATAAAAATGCAACAGTTTTTCGATCGTATAGCATGAATAATTGCAACCGGTGTGAATGTTATCTTCATTTCTACGTTCCGGGCAACCTAGGCTTGACTGTATGGTGTTGCTCCACCAGATCGAATAGCTAGGGCCATAGAAGTCAACGCCCGAAGCATAAAATACAAAATAAATAGAACAGTTTTTCCATTGTAAAAAACGAATAATTGCTACCAGTGTGAATGTTATGTTCATTTCTACGTTCCGGGCAACCTAGGCTTCACTCTAGGGCGTTGCTCCACCAGATCGAGAAGTTGGGGCCTAAGAAGTCAACGCCAGAAGCATAAAATACAAAATAAATATAACAGTTTTTCCATCGTATAAAACGAATAATAGCAACCAGTGTGAAAGTTCTGGTCATTTTATACGTTCCGGGCAACCTAGGTTTCACTCTAGGGCGTTGCTCCACCAGATCGAATAGTTAGGGCCTAAGAAGTCAACGCCAGAAACATAAAATACGATATAAATACCACAGCTTATCCGTCGTTTAAAACGAATAATTGCAACCAGTGTGGAAGTTATGGTCATTTCTACGTTCCGGGCAACCTAGGCTTCACTCTCGGGCGTTGCTCCACCAGATCGAATAGATAGGGCCTTAGAAGTCAACGCCAGAAGCGTAAAATACAATAAAGATGCAACAGTTTTTCCATCGTATAACAGGAATAATTGCAACCAGTGTGAAGGTAATGGTATGTCCTACGTTCCGAGCAAGCTTAGCTTCACCCTAGGGTGTTGCTAAACCAGATCGAATAGTTAGGGCCTTAGAAGTCAACGCCAGTAGCATAAATTACAATATAAGTACAACAGATCTTCCGTCGTATATAATGTATATTTGCAAACAGTGTGGAAGTAATGGTCACTTCTACGTTCGGGGCAACCTAGGCTTCACTATAGGTTGTTGCCCCACCAGATGGGATTGCTAGGGACTTAGAATTCAATGCCAGAAGCATAAAATTCAATATAAATATAACAGCTTTTCCACCGCATAAAACGAATAATAGCAACCAGTGTCAAAGTTATGGTCATTTCTACTTCCCGGGCAGCCTAGGCTTCACTCTAGGGCGTTGCTCCACCAGATCGAATAGTTAGGGCCTTAGAAGTCAACGCCAGAAGCATATAATACAATAAAGATGCAACAGTTTTTCCATCGTACAACAGGAATAACTGCAACCAGTGTGAAAGTAATGGTCATTTCTACGTTCCGGGTCACCTAGGCGTCACTCTAGGTCGTTGCTCCACCATATCTAGTAGCTACGGCCTTAGAAGTCAACGCCAGAAGCACAAAATACAATAAAAATGCAGCAGTTTTTCCATCGTATAGCATGACTAATTGCAACCAGTGCGAAAGTAATGATCATATCGACATTTCCGGCATCCTAGACTTAACTCTGAGGCGTTGCTCTACCAGATCGAAGAGTTAGGGCCTTAGAAGTCAACGCCCGAAACATAAAATGCAAAATAAATAGAACAGTTTTTCCACCGTATAAAACGAATAACTGCATCCAGTGTGAAAGTACTGGTCATTTCTACGTTCCGGGTAACCTAGCCTTGACCCTAGGGCGTTGTTCCACCAGATGGAATAGTTAGGGCCTAAGAAGTCAACGCCAGAAGCATAAAATACGATACAAATACAACAGCTTTTCCATCGTAGAAAACGAATAATTGCAGTCATTGTGAAATTAATGGTCGTTTCTACGTTCCGAGCAACCTAGGCTTCACTCTAGGGCGTCGCTCCACCAGATCGAATAGTTAGGGCCTTAGAAGTCAACACCAGAAGCATAAAATACAAAAAAGGTGCAACAGTTTTTCCATCATACAACAGGAATAACTGCAAACAGTGTGAAAGTGCTGGTCATTTCTACTTCCCGGGCAACCTAGGCTTCACTATAGGGCGTTGCTCCACCAGATCGAATAGGTAGGGCCTTAGAAGTCAGCGCCCGAAGCATAAAATGCAAAATAAATAGAACAGTTTTTCATTGTATAAAACGAATAACTGCAACCAGTGTGAAAGTACTGGTCATTTCTATGTTCCGGGCAACCTAGACTTCACTCTAGGGCGTTGCTCTACCAGATCGAATAGTTAGGACCTTAGAAGTCAACGCCAGAAGCATAAAATACAATAAAGATGCAACAGTTTTTCCATCGTACAACAGGAACAACTGCAAACAGTTTGAAAGTACTGGTCATTTCTACGTTCCGAGTAACCCAGGTTTCACTCTAGGGCGTTGCTCCACCAGATCGAATAGCTAGGGCCTTAGAAGTCAACGCCCGAAGCATAAAATACAAAGAAATAGAACAGTTTTTCCATGTGTAAAACGAATAATTGCTACCAGTGTGAACGTTATGGTCATTTCTACGTTCCGGGCAACCTAGGCTTGACCCTAGGGCGTTGTTCCACCAGATGGTATAGTTAGGGCCTAAGAAGTCAACGCCAGAAGCATAAAATACGATACAAATACAACAGCTTTTCCATCGTATAAAACGAATAGTTGCAACCAGTGTGAAGGTTATGGTCATTTCTACGTTCCGAGCAGCCTAGGCTTCACTCTAAGGTGTTGCTCCACCAGATGGAATTGCTAGGGACTTAGAATTCAATGCCAGAAGCATAAAATGCAATATAAATATAACAGCTTTTCCATCGTATAAAACGAATAATAGCAACAAGTGTGAAAGTTATGGTCATTTCTACTTCCCGCGCAACCTAGGCTTCACTCTAGGGCGTTGCTCCACCAGATCGAATAGTTAGGGCCTTAGAAATCAACGCCCGAAGCATAAAACGCAAAATAAATAGAACAGTTTTTCCACTGTATAAAACGAATAACTGCAACCAGTGTGAAAGTACTGGTCATTTCTACGTTCCGGGTAACCCAGGCTTCACTCTAGTGCGTTGCTCCACCAGATCGAATAGCTAGGGACTTAGAATTCAACGCCAGAAGGATAAAATACAATATAAGTACAACAGTTTTTCCATCGTATAAAATGAATAATTGCAGACATTGTGAAAGTAATGGTCATTTCTACGTTCCGGTCAACCTAGGCGCCACTCTAGGGCGTTGCTACACCACATCTAAAAGCTACGGCCTTAGAAGTCAACGCCAGGAGCATAAAATACAATATAAATACAACTGCTTTTCCATCGTATAAAATGAATAATTGCAAACAGTGTGAAAGTAATGGTCATTTCTACGTTCCGGGTAACCTAGGCGTCACTCTAGGGCGACGCCCCATCATATCTAACAGCTACGGCCTTCGAAGTCAACGCCAGAAGCACAAAATACAATAAAAATGCAGCAGTTTTTCCATCGTATAGCATGACTAATTGCAACCAGTGCGAAAGTAATGATCATATCGACATTTCGGGCACCCTAGACTTAACTCTGAGGCGCTGCTCCACCAGATCCAACAGTTAGGGCCTTAGAAGTCAACGCCAGAAGCATAAACTACAAAATAAATACAACAGTCTTTCCATCGTATAAAACGAATAATTGCAACCTGTGTGATGGTTATGGACATATCTACGTACCGGGAAACCTAGGCTTCAGTGTAGGGCGTTGCTCCACCAAATCGAATAGTTAGGGCCTTAGAAGTCAACGCCCGAATCATAAGATACAATATAAGTACAACAGTTTTTCCATCGTATAAAATGAATGATTGCGAACATTGTGAAAGTAATGGTCATTTCTACGTTCCGGGCAACCTACGCGTCACTCTAGGGCGTTGCTGCTCCACATCTGATAGCTACGCCCTTAGAAGTTAACGCCGGAAGCATAAAATACAATATAAATACAACAGCTTTGCCATGGTATAAAATGAATGATTGCAAACAGTGTGAAGGTAATGGTCGTTTCTACGTTCCGAGCAACCTAGGCTTCACTCTAGGGCGTTGTTCCACCAGATGGAATAGTTAGGGCCTAAGAAGTCAACGCCAGAAGCATAAAATACGATACAAATACAACAGCTTTTCCATCGTATAAAACGAATAATTGCAAACAGTGTGAAAGTTATGGTCATTTCTACTTCCAGGGCAACCTAGGCTTCACTCCAGGGTGTTGCTCCACTAGGTCGAATAGCTAGGGCCTTAGAAGTCAACGCCAGAGGCATAAAATACAATATAAATACAACAGCTTTTCCATCGTAAAAAACGAATAATTGCAACCAGTGTGAAAGTTATGGTTATTTCTACATTCCGAGCAACCTAGGCTTCACTCTAGGGCGTTGCTCCACCAGATCGAATTGTTAGGTCCTTAGAAGTCAACGCTAGAAGCATAAAATACAATATAAATGCAACAGTTTTGCCACCGTATAAAATGAATAATTGCAAACAGTGTGAAAGATATGGAAATTTCTACGTTCCGGGCAACCTAGGCTTCATTCTATGGCGTTCTTCCACCACATCGAATAGCTACGGCCTCAGAAGTCAACGCCTGAAGCATAAAATACAATATAAATATAACAGATTTTCCATCTTATAAAACGAATAATAGCAACCAGTGTGAAAGTTATGGTCATTTCTACGTTCCGGGCAACCTAGGCTTCACTCTAGGGCGTTGGTCCTCCAGATCAAACAGTTAGGGCCTTCGAAGCCAACGCCCGAAGCATTAAATACAAAATAAATAGAACAGTTTTTCCATTGTATAAAACGAATAATTGCTACCAGTGTAAAAGTTATGGTCATTTCTTCGTTCCGGGCAACGTAGGCTTCACCCTAGGCCGCTGTTCCACCAGATCGAATAGTTAGGGCCTTAGAAGTCAACGCCCGAAGCATAAAATACAAAATAAATAAAACAGTTTTTCCGTCGTATAAAACGAAAAATTGCAAACAGTGTGAAAGATATGGACATTTCCACGATCCGGGCTACCTAGGCTTCACTCTATGGCGTTCTTCCACCACATCGAATAGCAGCGGCCTCAGAAGTCAACGCCAGAAGCTAAAATACAATATAAATATAACAGTTTTTCCATCGTATAAAACGAATAATAGCAACCAGTGTGAAAGTTATGGTCATTTCTACGTTCTGGGCAACCTAGGCTTCACTCTAGGGCGTTGCTCCACCAGATGAAACAGTTAGGGCCTTAGAAGTCAACGCCCGAAGCATAAAATACAAAATAAATAGAACAGTTTTTCCATTGTATAAAACGAATAATTGCTACCAGTGTAAAAGTTATGGTCATTTTTACGTTCCGGGCAACCTAGGCTTCACCCTAGGGCATTGTTCCATCAGATCGAATAGTTAGGCCCTAAGAAGTGAACGCCAGAAGCATAAAATACGATATAAATACAACAGTTTTTCCATCGTAGAAAACGAATAATTGCAACCAGTGTGAAAGTTATGGTCATTTCTATATTCTGAGCAACCTAGGCTTCACTCTAGGGCGGTGCTCCACCATATCCAATAGCTACGGCCTTAGAAGCCTACGCCTGAAGCATAAAATACAATAAAAATACAACGGTCTTTTCATCGTATAACAGGAATAATTGCAACAAGCGTGAAAGTAATGATCATTTCGGCGTTTCGGGCATCCTACACTTAACTCTGAGGCATTGCTCCAGCAGATCGAATAGTTAGGGCCTAAGAAGTCAACGCCAGAAGCATAAAATACAATATAAATACAACAGTTTTTCCATTGTATAAAACGAATAATAGCAACCAGTGTGAAAGTTATGGTCATTTCTACGTTCCGGGCAACCTAGGCTTCACTCTAGGGCGTTGCTCCACCAGATCCAACAGTTAGGGCCTTAGAAGTCAACGCCCGAAGCATAAAATACAATAAAAATACAACAGTCTTTCCTTCCTATAACATGAATAATTGCAACCCGTGTGAAAGTGATGGTCATTTCTACGTTCCAGGCAACCTAGGCTTCCCTCTAGGGCGTTGCTCCACCAGATCGAGTTGTTAGGGCCAAAGAAGTCAACGACCGAAGCATAAAATACAAAATAAATAGAACAGTTTTTCCATCGTATAAAAGGAGTAATTGCAAACAGTGTGAAAGTAATGGTCATTTCTACGTTCTGGGCAACCTAGGCTTCACTCTAGGGCGTTGCTCCACCAGATGAAACAGTTAGGGCCTTAGAAGTCAACGCCCGAAGCATAAAATACAAAATAAATAGAACAGTTTTTCCATTGTATAAAACGAATAATTGCTACCAGTGTAAAAGTTATGGTCATTTCTCCGTTCCGGGCAACCTAGGCTTCACGCTAGGGCATTGTTCCATCAGATCGAATAGTTAGGCCCTAAGAAGTGAACGCCAGAAGCATAAAATACAATATAAATACAACAGTTTTTCCATCATATAAAACGAATGATAGCAACCAGTGTGAAAGTTATGGTCATTTCTACGTTCCGCGCAATCTTGGCTTTACCCTAGGGCGTTGTTCCACCAGATGGAATAGTTAGGGCCTAAGAAGTCAACGCCAGAAGCATAAAATACGATGTAAATACAACAGCTTTTCCATCGTATAAAACGAATAATTGCAACCAGTGTGAACGTTATGGTCATTTCTACATTTCGAGCAACCTAGGCTTCACTCTAGGGCGTTGCTCCACCTGATCGAATAGTTAGGGCCTTAGAAGTCAACGCCAGAAGCATAAAATACAATATAAATACAACAGTTTTTCCACCATAAAAAACGAATAATTGCAACCAGTATGAAAGTTATGGCCATTTCAGCTTCCCGGGCAACCTAGGCTTCACCCTAGGGCGTTGTTCCACCAGATGGAATAGTTAGGGCCTAAGAAGTCAACGCCAGAAGCATAAAATACGATATAAATACAACAGCTTTTCCATCGTATATAACAAATAATTGCAACCAGTTTGATAGTGATGGTCATTTCTACGCACCGGGCAACCTAGGCTTCACTCTAGGGCGTTGCTCTACCAGATCGAATAGATAGGGCCTTAGATGTCAACGCCAGAAGCATAAAATACGATATAAATGCAACAGCTTTTCCATCGTATAAAACGAGTAATTGCAACCAGTGTGAAAGTTATGGTCATTTCTATATTCTGAGCAACCTAGGCTTCACTCTAGGGCGGTGCTCCACCATATCCAATAGCTACGGCCTTAGAAGCCTACGCCTGAAGCATAAAATACAATAAAAATACAACGGTCTTTTCATCGTATAACAGGAATAATTGCAACAAGCGTGAAAGTAATGATCATTTCGGCGTTTCGGGCATCCTACACTTAACTCTGAGGCATTGCTCCACCATATCCAATAGCTAGGGCCTTAGAAGTCAACGCCCGAAGCATAAAATACAAAGAAATAGAACAGTTTTTCCATGTGTAAAACGAATAATTGCTACCAGTGTGAACGTTATGGTCATTTCTACGTTCCGGGCAACCTAGGCTTGACCCTAGGGCGTTGTTCCACCAGATGGTATAGTTAGGGCCTAAGAAGTCAACGCCAGAAGCATAAAATACGATACAAATACAACAGCTTTTCCATCGTATAAAACGAATAGTTGCAACCAGTGTGAAGGTTATGGTCATTTCTACGTTCCGAGCAGCCTAGGCTTCACTCTAAGGTGTTGCTCCACCAGATGGAATTGCTAGGGACTTAGAATTCAATGCCAGAAGCATAAAATGCAATATAAATATAACAGCTTTTCCATCGTATAAAACGAATAATAGCAACAAGTGTGAAAGTTATGGTCATTTCTACTTCCCGCGCAACCTAGGCTTCACTCTAGGGCGTTGCTCCACCAGATCGAATAGTTAGGGCCTTAGAAATCAACGCCCGAAGCATAAAACGCAAAATAAATAGAACAGTTTTTCCACTGTATAAAACGAATAACTGCAACCAGTGTGAAAGTACTGGTCATTTCTACGTTCCGGGTAACCCAGGCTTCACTCTAGTGCGTTGCTCCACCAGATCGAATAGCTAGGGACTTAGAATTCAACGCCAGAAGGATAAAATACAATATAAGTACAACAGTTTTTCCATCGTATAAAATGAATAATTGCAGACATTGTGAAAGTAATGGTCATTTCTACGTTCCGGTCAACCTAGGCGCCACTCTAGGGCGTTGCTACACCACATCTAAAAGCTACGGCCTTAGAAGTCAACGCCAGGAGCATAAAATACAATATAAATACAACTGCTTTTCCATCGTATAAAATGAATAATTGCAAACAGTGTGAAAGTAATGGTCATTTCTACGTTCCGGGTAACCTAGGCGTCACTCTAGGGCGTCGCCCCATCATATCTAACAGCTACGGCCTTCGAAGTCAACGCCAGAAGCACAAAATACAATAAAAATGCAGCAGTTTTTCCATCGTATAGCATGACTAATTGCAACCAGTGCGAAAGTAATGATCATATCGACATTTCGGGCACACTAGACTTAACTCTGAGGCGCTGCTCCACCAGATCCAACAGTTAGGGCCTTAGAAGTCAACGCCAGAAGCATAAACTACAAAATAAATACAACAGTCTTTCCATCGTATAAAACGAATAATTGCAACCTGTGTGATGGTTATGGACATATCTACGTACCGGGAAACCTAGGCTTCAGTGTAGGGCGTTGCTCCACCAAATCGAATAGTTAGGGCCTTAGAAGTCAACGCCCGAATCATAAGATACAATATAAGTACAACAGTTTTTCCATCGTATAAAATGAATGATTGCGAACATTGTGAAAGTAATGGTCATTTCTACGTTCCGGGCAACCTACGCGTCACTCTAGGGCGTTGCTGCTCCACATCTGATAGCTACGCCCTTAGAAGTTAACGCCGGAAGCATAAAATACAATATAAATACAACAGCTTTGCCATGGTATAAAATGAATGATTGCAAACAGTGTGAAGGTAATGGTCGTTTCTACGTTCCGAGCAACCTAGGCTTCACTCTAGGGCGTTGTTCCACCAGATGGAATAGTTAGGGCCTAAGAAGTCAACGCCAGAAGCATAAAATACGATACAAATACAACAGCTTTTCCATCGTATAAAACGAATAATTGCAAACAGTGTGAAAGTTATGGTCATTTCTACTTCCAGGGCAACCTAGGCTTCACTCCAGGGTGTTGCTCCACTAGGTCGAATAGCTAGGGCCTTAGAAGTCAACGCCAGAGGCATAAAATACAATATAAATACAACAGCTTTTCCATCGTAAAAAACGAATAATTGCAACCAGTGTGAAAGTTATGGTTATTTCTACATTCCGAGCAACTTAGGCTTCACTCTAGGGCGTTGCTCCACCAGATCGAATTGTTAGGTCCTTAGAAGTCAACGCTAGAAGCATAAAATACAATATAAATGCAACAGTTTTGCCACCGTATAAAATGAATAATTGCAAACAGTGTGAAAGATATGGAAATTTCTACGTTCCGGGCAACCTAGGCTTCATTCTATGGCGTTCTTCCACCACATCGAATAGCTACGGCCTCAGAAGTCAACGCCTGAAGCATAAAATACAATATAAATATAACAGATTTTCCATCTTATAAAACGAATAATAGCAACCAGTGTGAAAGTTATGGTCATTTCTACGTTCCGGGCAACCTAGGCTTCACTCTAGGGCGTTGGTCCTCCAGATCAAACAGTTAGGGCCTTCGAAGCCAACGCCCGAAGCATTAAATACAAAATAAATAAAACAGTTTTTCCATTGTATAAAACGAATAATTGCTACCAGTGTAAAAGTTATGGTCATTTCTTCGTTCCGGGCAACGTAGGCTTCACCCTAGGCCGCTGTTCCACCAGATCGAATAGTTAGGGCCTTAGAAGTCAACGCCCGAAGCATAAAATACAAAATAAATAAAACAGTTTTTCCGTCGTATAAAACGAAAAATTGCAAACAGTGTGAAAGATATGGACATTTCCACGATCCGGGCTACCTAGGCGTCACTCTATGGCGTTCTTCCACCACATCGAATAGCAGCGGCCTCAGAAGTCAACGCCAGAAGCTAAAATACAATATAAATATAACAGTTTTTCCATCGTATAAAACGAATAATAGCAACCAGTGTGAAAGTTATGGTCATTTCTACGTTCCGGGCAATCTAGGCTTCACTCTAGGGCGTTGCTCCACCAGATCGAATTGTTAGGGCCAAAGAAGTCAACGCCCGAAGCATAAAATACGAAATAAATAGAACAGTTTTTCCATTGTATAAAACGAATAATTCCTACCAGTGTAAAAGTTATGGTCATTTTTACGTTCCGGGCAACCTAGGCTTCACCCTAGGGCATTGTTCCATCAGATCGAATAGTTAGGCCCTAAGAAGTGAACGCCAGAAGCATAAAATACAATATAAATACAACAGTTTTTCCATCGTAGAAAACGAATAATTGCAACCAGTGTGAAAGTTATGGTCATTTCTATATTCTGAGCAACCTAGGCTTCACTCTAGGGCGGTGCTCCACCATATCCAATAGCTACGGCCTTAGAAGCCTACGCCTGAAGCATAAAATACAATAAAAATACAACGGTCTTTTCATCGTATGACAGGAATAATTGCAACAAGCGTGAAAGTAATGATCATTTCGGCGTTTCGGGCATCCTACACTTAACTCTGAGGCATTGCTCCAGCAGATCGAATAGTTAGGGCCTAAGAAGTCAACGCCAGAAGCATAAAATACAATATAAATACAACAGTTTTTCCATTGTATAAAACGAATAATAGCAACCAGTGTGAAAGTTATGGTCATTTCTACGTTCCGTGCAACCTAGGCTTCACTCTAGGGCGTTGCTCCACCAGATCCAACAGTTAGGGCCTTAGAAGTCAACGCCCGAAGCATAAAATACAATAAAAATACAACAGTCTTTCCTTCCTATAACATGAATAATTGCAACCCGTGTGAAAGTGATGGTCATTTCTACGTTCCAGGCAACCTAGGCTTCCCTCTAGGGCGTTGCTCCACCAGATCGAGTTGTTAGGGCCAAAGAAGTCAACGACCGAAGCATAAAATACAAAATAAATAGAACAGTTTTTCCATCGTATAAAAGGAGTAATTGCAAACAGTGTGAAAGTAATGGTCATTTCTACGTTCTGGGCAACCTAGGCTTCACTCTAGGGCGTTGCTCCACCAGATGAAACAGTTAGGGCCTTAGAAGTCAACGCCCGAAGCATAAAATACAAAATAAATACAACAGTTTTTCCATTGTATAAAACGAATAATTGCTACCAGTGTAAAAGTTATGGTCATTTCTCCGTTCCGGGCAACCTAGGCTTCACGCTAGGGCATTGTTCCATCAGATCGAATAGTTAGGCCCTAAGAAGTGAACGCCAGAAGCATAAAATACAATATAAATACAACAGTTTTTCCATCATATAAAACGAATGATAGCAACCAGTGTGAAAGTTATGGTCATTTCTACGTTCCGCGCAATCTTGGCTTTACCGTAGGGCGTTGTTCCACCAGATGGAATAGTTAGGGCCTAAGAAGTCAACGCCAGAAGCATAAAATACGATGTAAATACAACAGCTTTTCCATCGTATAAAACGAATAATTGCAACCAGTGTGAACGTTATGGTCATTTCTACATTTCGAGCAACCTAAGCTTCACTCTAGGGCGTTGCTCCACCTGATCGAATAGTTAGGGCCTTAGAAGTCAACGCCAGAAGCATAAAATACAATATAAATACAACAGTTTTTCCACCATAAAAAACGAATAATTGCAACCAGTATGAAAGTTATGGCCATTTCTGCTTCCCGGGCAACCTAGGCTTCACCATAGGGCGTTGTTCCACCAGATGGAATAGTTAGGGCCTAAGAAGTCAACGCCAGAAGCATAAAATACGATATAAATACAACAGCTTTTCCATCGTATATAACAAATAATTGCAACCAGTTTGATAGTGATGGTCATTTCTACGCACCGGGCAACCTAGGCTTCACTCTAGGGCGTTGCTCTACCAGATCGAATAGATAGGGCCTTAGAAGTCAACGCCAGAAGCATAAAATACGATATAAATGCAACAGCTTTTCCATCGTATAAAACGAGTAATTGCAACCAGTGTGAAAGTTATGGTCATTTCTACGGTCCGGGAAACCTAGGCTTCCCCCTAGGGCGTAGCTCCAACAGATTGCATAGTTAGGGCCTTAGAAGTCAATGCCCGAAGCATAAAATGCAATAAAAATACAACAGTTTTTCCATCGTATTGCAGGAATAATTTGCAACCAGTGTGAAGGTTATGGTCATATCTACGTTCCGGGCAACCTAGGCATCACTGTAGGGCGTTGCTCCACCAGATCGAATAGTTAGGTCCTTAGAAGTCAACGCCAGAAGCATAAAATACGATATAAATACAACAGCTTTTCCATCGTATAAAATGAGTAATTGCAACCCGTGTGAAAGCGATGGTCATTTCTACGTTCCAGGCAACCTAGGCTTCACTCAAGGGCGTTCTTCCACTAGATCGAGTAGTTAGGGCCTAAGAAGTCAACGTCAGAAGCATAAAATACAATATAAAAATAACAGTTTTTCCATCGGATAAAACGAATAATAGCAACCAGTGTGAAAGTTATGGTCATTTCTACGTTCCGGGCAACCTAGGATTCACTCTAGAGCGTCGCTCCACCAGATCAAACAGTTAGGGCCTTAAAAGTCAACGCCCGAAGCATAAAATACGATATAAATACAACAGCTTTTCCATCGTATAAAAGGAATAATTGCAAACAGTGTGAAAGTAATGGTCATTTCTACGTTCCGGGCAACCTAGGCTTCACTCTAGAGCGTTGCTCCACCAGATCAAACAGTTAGGGCCTTAGAAGTCAACGCCCGAAGCATAAAATACAAAATAAATAGAACAGTTTTTCCATTGTATAACACGGATAATTGCTACCAGTGTAAAAGTTATGATCATTTCTACGTTCCGGGCAACCTAGGGTTCACCCTAGGGCGTTGTTCCACCAGATGGAATAGTTAGGGCCTAAGAAGTCAACGCCAGAAGCATAAAATACGATATAAATACAACAGCTTTTCCATCGTGTAAAACGAATAATTGCAACCAGTGTGAAGGTTATGGTCATTTCTACGTTCCGGGCAACCTAGGCTTCCCCCTAAGGGGGTTGCTCCAACAGATTGCATAGGTAGGGCCTTAGATGTCAACGCCCGAAGCATAAAGTATAAAATAAATAGAGCAGTTTTTCCATCGTATAAAACGAATAATTGCTACCAGTGTGAAAGTTATGGTCATTTCTACCTTCCGGGCAACCTAGACTTCACCCTAGGGCGTTGTTCCACCAGATGGAATAGTTAGGCCCTAAGAAGTCAACGCCAGAAGCATAAAATACGATATAAATACAACAGCTTTTCCGTCGTATAAAACGAATAATTGCAACCAGTGTGAATCTTATGGTCATTTCTACGTTCCGGGCAACCTATGCTTCCCCCTAAGGGGGTTGCTCCAACAGATTGCATAGTTAGGGCCTTAGAAGTCAATGCCCGAAGCATAAAATGCAATAAAAATACAACAGTCTTTCCTTCCTATAACAGGAATAATTGCAACCCGTGTGAAAGTGATGGTCATTTCTACGTTCCAGGCAACCTACGCTTCCCTCTAGGGCGTTGCTCCACCAGATCGAATTGTTAGTGCCAAAGAAGTCAACGACCGAAGCATAATATACAAAATAAATAGAACAGTTTTTCCATCGTATAAAAGGAATAATTGCAAACAGTGTGAAAGTAATGGTCATTTCTACGTTCCGGGCAACCTAGGCTTCACTCTAGGGCGTTGCTCCACCAGATGAAACAGTTAGGGCCTTAGAAGTCAACGCCCGAAGCATAAAATACAAAATAAATAGAACAGTTTTTCCATTGTATAAAACGAATAATTGCTACCAGTGTAAAAGTTATGGTCATTTCTACGTTCCGGGCAACCTAGGCTTCACCCTAGGGAATTGTTCCATCAGATCGAATAGTTAGGCCCTAAGAAGTGAACGCCAGAAGCATAAAATACAATATAAATAAAACAGTTTTTCCATCGTAGAAAACGAATAATTGCAACCAGTGTGAAAGTTATGGTCATTTCTATATTCCGAGCAACCTAGGCTTCACTCTAGGGTGGTGCTCCACCATATCGAATAGCTACGGCATTAGAAGCCTACGCCTGAAGCATAAAGTACAATAAAAATACAACGGTCTTTTCATCGTATAACAGGAATAATTGAAACAAGCGTGAAAGTAATGATCATTTCGGCGTTTCGGGCATCCTAGACTTAACTGTGAGGCATTGCTCCACCAGATCGAATAGTTAGGGCCTAAGAAGTCAACGCCCGAAGCATAAAATGCAATAAAAATACAACAGCTTTTCCATCGTATGGCAGGAATAATTTGCAACCAGTGTGATAGTAGTGGTCATTTCTACGTTCCGGGCAACCTAGGTTTCACTCAAGGGCGGTGCTCCACCAGATCGTATAGTTACGGCCTAAGAAGTCAACGCCAGAAGCACAAAATACGATAAAGATGCAACAGTTTTTCCATCGTATAAAACGAATAATTGCAACAAGCGTGAATGTAATGATCATTTCGGCGTTTCGGGCATCCTAGACTTAACTCTGAGGCATCGCTCCCCCTGATCGAATAGTTAGGGCCTAAGAAGTCAACGCCAGAAGCATAAAATACAATATAAATATAACGGCTTTTCAATCGTATAAAACGAGTAATAGCAACCAGTGTGAAAGTTATGGTCATTTCTACGTTCCGGGCAACCTAGGCTTCACTCTAGGGCGTTGCTCCACCAGATCAAACAGTTAGGGCCTTAGAAGTCAACGCCCGAAGCATAAAATACGATATAAATACAACAGCTTTTCCATCGTATAAAACAAATAATTGCAACCAGTGTGAAAGTTATGGTCATTTCTACGTTCCGGGCAAGCTAGGCTTCACCCTAGGGCGTTGTTCCACCAGATCGAATAGTTAGGGCCTAAGAAGTCAACCCCAGAAGCATAAAATACGATATAAATACAACAGCTTTTCCATCGTGTAAAAGGAATAATTGCAAAGAGTGTGAAAGTAATGGTTATTCCTACGTTCCGGGCAACCTAGGCTTCACTCTACGGCGTTGTTCAACCAGATCGAATAGTTAGGGCCTAAGAAATCAACACCAGAAGAATAAAATACCAATTAAGTACAACAGCCTTTACATAGTATAAAACGAAAGATAGCAACCTGTGTGAAAGTTATGGTCATTTCTACGTTCCGGGCAACCTAGGCTTCACCCAAGGGCGTTGTTCCACCAGATCGAATAGTTAGGGCCTAAGAAGTCAACCCCAGAAGCATAAAATACGATATAAATACAACAGCTTTTCCATCGTGTAAAAGGAATAATTGCAAATAGTGTGAAAGTAATGGTTATTCCTACGTTCCGGGCAACCTAGGCTTCACCCTAGGGCGTTGTTCCACCAGATCGAATAGTTAGGGCCTAAGAAGTCAACCCCAGAAGCATAAAATACGATATAAATACAACAGCTTTTACATCGTATAAAACGAATAATTGCAACCAGTGTGAGAGTTCTGGTCATTTCCACGTTCCGGGCAACCTAGGCTTCACTCCAGGGCGTTGCTCCACCAGATGGAATAGTTAGGGCCTAAGAAGTCAACGCCAGAAGCATAAAATACGATATAAATACAACAGCTTTTCTATCGTATAAAACGAATAATTGCAACCAGTGTGAAGGTTATGGTCATTTCAACGTTCCGAGCAACCTAGGCTTCCCCCTAGGGCGTTGCTCCAACAGATTGCATAGTTAGGGCCTTAGAAGTCAATGCCCGAAGCAAAAAATGCAATAAAAATACAACGGTTTTTCCATTGTATAAAACGAATAATTGCTGCCAGTGTAAAAGTTATGGTCATTTCTACGGTCCGGGCAACCTAGGCTTCACTGTATGGCGTTCTTCCACCACATCGAATAGCTACGGCCTCAGAAGTCAACGCCTGAAGTATAAAATACAATAAAAATACAACTGTCTTTCCATCCTATAACAGGAATAATTGCAACCCGTGTGAAAGTTATGTTCATTTCTACGTTCCGTGCAACCTAGGCTTCACTCTAGCGCGTTGATCAACCAGATCAAACAGTTAGGGCCTTAGAAGTCGACGCCCGAAGCATTAAATACAAAATAAATAGAACAGTTTTTCGATTGTATAAAACGAATAATTGCTACCAGTGTAAAAGTTATGGTCATTTCTACGTTCCGGGCAACCTAGGCTTCACCCTAGGGCGTTGTTCCACCAGATCGAATAGTTAGGGCCTAAGAAGTCAACGCCAGAAGCATAAAATACGATATAAATACAACAGCTTTTCCATCGTGTAAAAGGAATAATTGCAAACAGTGTGAAAGTAATGGTTATTCCAACGTTCCGGGCAACCTAGGCTTCACTCTACGGCGTTGTTCAACCAGATCGAATAGTTAGGGCCTAAGAAATCAACACCAGAAGCATAAAATACCAATTAAGTACAACAGCCTTTACATCGTATAAAACGAAAGATAGCAACCTGTGTGAAAGTTATGGTCATTTCTACGTTCCGGGCAACCCAGGTTTCACTCCAGGGCGTTGCTCCACCAGATCGAATAGTTAGGGGCTCAGAAGTCAACGCCCGAAGCATAAAATACAAAATAAATAAAACAGTTTTTCCATTGTATAAAAGGAATAATTGCTACCAGTGTAAAAGTTATGGTCATTTCTACGTTCCGGGCAACCTAGGCTTCACCCTAGGGCATTGTTCCATCAGATCGAATAGTTAGGCCCTAAGAAGTGAACGCCATAAGAATAAAATACAATATAAGTACAACAGTTTTTCCATCGTATAACAGGAATAACTGCAAACAGTGTGAAAGTACTGGTCATTTCTACGTTCCGGGCAACCTAGGTTTCACTCCAGGGCGTTGATCCACCAGATCGAATAGTTAGGTCATAAGATGTCAATGCCAGAAGCATAGAATACGATATAAATACAACAGCTTTTCCATCGTATAAAACGAATAATTGCAACCAGTGTGAAAGTAATGGTCATTTCTACGTTCCGAGCAAGCTAGGCGTCACTCTAGGGCGTTGCTCCACCAGATCAAATAGCTAGCGACTTAGAATTAAACGCCAGAAGCATAGAATACAATAAAAATACAACAGTTTTTCCATCGTATAACATGAATAATTGCAACCAGTGTGAATGTAATGGTCATTTCTACGTTCCAGGCAACCTAGGTTTCACTCTAGGGCGTTGCTCCACCAGGTCGAATAGTTAGGGCCTAAGAAGTCGACGCCAGAAGCATAAAATACGATATAAATACAACAGCTCTCCCATCGTATAAAAGGAACAATTGCAAACAGTGTGAAAGTAATGGTCATTTCTACGTTCCGGGCAACCTAGGCTTCACCCTAGGGCGTTGCTCCACCAGATCAAACAGTTAGGGCCTTAGAAGTCAACGCCCGAAGCATAAAATACAAAATAAATAGAACAGTTTTTCCATTGTATAAAACGAATAATTGCTACCAGAGTAAAAGATATGGTCACTTCTACGTTCCGGGCAACCTAGGCTTCACCCTAGGGCGTTGTTCCACCAGATCGAATAGCTAGGGCCTTAGAAGTCAACGCCAGAGGCATAAAATACAATACAAATACAAGAGCTTTTCCATCGTAAAAAACGAATAATTGCAACCAGTGTGAAAGTTATGGTTATTTCTACATTCCGAGCAACCTAGGCTTCACTCTAGGGCGCTGCAACAACAGATCGAATTGTTAGGGCCAAAGAAGTCAACGCCCGAAGCATAAAATACAATATAAATACAACAGTTTTTCCATCGTATAAAACGAATAATTGCAACCAGTGTGAAAGCTATGGTCATTTCTACGTTCCGGGCAACCTAGGCTTCACTCTAGGGCGTTCTTCCACAACATCGAATAGCTACGGCCTCAGAAGTCAACGCCTGAAGCATAAAATACAATATAAATATAACAACTTTTCCATCGTATAAAACGAATAATAGCAACCTGTGTGAAAGTTATGGTCATTTCTACGTTCCCGGCAACCTAGGCTTCACTCTAGGGCGTTGGTCCACCAGATCAAACAGTTAGGGCCTTAGAAGCCAACGCCCGAAGCATTAAATACAAAATAAATAGAACAGTTTTTCCATTGTATAAAACGAATAATTGCTACCTGTGTAAAAGTTATGGCCATTTCTACGCTGCGAGCAACCTAGGCTTCACCCTAGGCCGTTGTTCCACCAGATCGAATAGTTAGGGCCTAAGAAGTGAACGCCAGAAGCATAAAATACAATACAAATACAACAGTTTTTCCATCGTATAAAACGAATAATTGCAACCAGTGTGAAAGTAATGGTCATTTCTGCGTTCCGAGCAACCTAGGCTTCACTCTAGGGCGGTGCTCTACCATATCGAATAGCCACGGCCTTAGAAGCCTACGCCTGAAGCATAAAATACAATAAAAATGCAACAGTCTTTTCATCGTATAACAGGAATAATTGCAACCAGTGTGAAAGTAATGGTCATTTCTACGTTCCGCGCAAGCTAGGCGTCACTCTAGGGCGTTGCTCCACCAGATCAAATAGCTAGCGACTTAGAATTAAACGCCAGAAGCATAAAATACGCTATACAAATACAACAGCTTTTGCATCGTATAAAAGGAATAATTGCAAACAGTGTGAAAGTAATTGTCATTTTACGTCCCGGGCAACCCAGTCTTCACTCTAGGGCGTTGTTCCACCAGATCAAACAGTTAGGGCCTTAGAAGTCAACGCCCGAAGCATAAAATACGATATAAATACAACAGCTTTTCCATCGTATTAAATGAATAATTGCAAACGGTGTGAAAGTAGTGGTCATTTCTGCGTTCCGAGCAACCTAGGCTTCACTCTAGGGCGGTGCTCTACCATATCGAATAGCCACGGCCTTAGAAGCCTACGCCTGAAGCATAAAATGCAATAAAAATGCAACAGTCTTTTCATCGTATAACAGGAATAATTGCAACCAGTGTGAAAGTAATGGTCATTTCTACGTTCCGAGCAAGCTAGGCGTCACTCTAGGGCGTTGCTCCACCAGATCAAATAGCTAGCGACTTAGAATTAAACGCCAGAAGCATAGAATACAATAAAAATACAACAGTTTTTCCATCGTATAACATGAATAATTGCAACCAGTGTGAATGTAATGGTCATTTCTACGTTCCAGGCAACCTAGGGTTCACTCTAGGGCGTTGCTCCACCAGGTCGAATAGTTAGGGCCTAAGAAGTCGACGACAGAAGCATAAAATACAATATAAGTACAACAGTTTTTCCATCGTATAACAGGAATAACTGCAAACAGTGTGAAAGTACTGGTCATTTCCACGTTCCGGGCAACCTAGGCTTCACTCCAGGGTGTTGCTCCACCAGATGGAATAGTTAGGGCCTAAGAAGTCAACGCCAGAAGCATAAAATACGATATAAATACAACAGCTTTTCTATCGTATAAAACGAATAATTGCAACCAGTGTTAAGGTTATGGTCATTTCAACGTTCCGAGCAACCTAGGCTTCCCCCTAGGGCGTTGCTCCAACAGATTGCATAGTTAGGGCCTTAGAAGTCAATGTCCGAAGCAAAAAATGCAATAAAAATACAACGGTTTTTCCATTGTATAAAACGAATAATTGCTGCCAGTGTAAAAGTTATGGTCATTTCTACGGTCCGGGCAACCTAGGCTTCACTGTATGGCGTTCTTCCACCACATCGAATAGCTACGGCCTCAGAAGTCAACGCCTGAAGTATAAAATACAATAAAAATACAACTGTCTTTCCATCCTATAACAGGAATAATTGCAACCCGTGTGAAAGTTATGGTCATTTCTACGTTCCGTGCAACCTAGGCTTCACTCTAGCGCGTTGATCAACCAGATCAAACAGTTAGGGCCTTAGAAGTCGACGCCCGAAGCATTAAATACAAAATAAATAGAACAGTTTTTCGATTGTATAAAACGAATAATTGCTACCAGTGTAAAAGTTATGGTCATTTCTACGTTCCGGGCAACCTAGGCTTCACCCTAGGGCGTTGTTCCACCAGATCGAATAGTTAGGGCCTAAGAAGTCAACGCCAGAAGCATAAAATACGATATAAATACAACAGCTTTTCCATCGTGTAAAAGGAATAATTGCAAACAGTGTGAAAGTAATGGTTATTCCAACGTTCCGGGCAACCTAGGCTTCACTCTACGGCGTTGTTCAACCAGATCGAATAGTTAGGGCCTAAGAAATCAACACCAGAAGAATAAAATACCAATTAAGTACAACAGCCTTTACATCGTATAAAACGAAAGATAGCAACCTGTGTGAAAGTTATGGTCATTTCTACGTTCCGGGCAACCTAGGCTTCACCCTAGGGCATTGTTCCATCAGATCGAATAGTTAGGCCCTAAGAAGTGAACGCCATAAGAATAAAATACAATATAAGTACAACAGTTTTTCCATCGTATAACAGGAATAACTGCAAACAGTGTGAAAGTACTGGTCATTTCTACGTTCCGGGCAACCTAGGTTTCACTCCAGGGCGTTGATCCACCAGATCGAATAGTTAGGTCATAAGATGTCAATGCCAGAAGCATAGAATACGATATAAATACAACAGCTTTTCCATCGTATAAAACGAATAATTGCAACCAGTGTGAAAGTAATGGTCATTTCTACGTCCGAGCAAGCTAGGCGTCACTCTAGGGCGTTGCTCCACCAGATCAAATAGCTAGCGACTTAGAATTAAACGCCAGAAGCATAGAATACAATAAAAATACAACAGTTTTTCCATCGTATAACATGAATAATTGCAACCAGTGTGAATGTAATGGTCATTTCTACGTTCCAGGCAACCTAGGCTTCACGCTAGGGCGTTGCTCCACCAGGTCGAATAGTTAGGGCCTAAGAAGTCGACGCCAGAAGCATAAAATACGATATAAATACAACAGCTCTCCCATCGTATAAAAGGAACAATTGCAAACAGTGTGAAAGTAATGGTCATTTCTACGTTCCGGGCAACCTAGGCTTCACCCTAGGGCGTTGCTCCACCAGATCAAACAGTTAGGGCCTTAGAAGTCAACGCCCGAAGCATAAAATACAAAATAAATAGAACAGTTTTTCCATTGTATAAAACGAATAATTGCTACCAGAGTAAAAGATATGGTCACTTCTACGTTCCGGGCAACCTAGGCTTCACCCTAGGGAGTTGTTCCACCAGATCGAATAGCTAGGGCCTTAGAAGTCAACGCCAGAGGCATAAAATACAATACAAATACAACAGCTTTTCCATCGTAAAAAACGAATAATTGCAACCAGTGTGAAAGTTATGGTTATTTCTACATTCCGAGCAACCTAGGCTTCACTCTAGGGCGCTGCACCAACAGATCGAATTGTTAGGGCCAAAGAAGTCAACGCCCGAAGCATAAAATACAATATAAATACAACAGTTTTTCCATCGTATAAAACGAATAATTGCAACCAGTGTGAAAGCTATGGTCATTTCTACGTTCCGGGCAACCTAGGCTTCACTCTAGGGCGTTCTTCCACAACATCGAATAGCTACGGCCTCAGAAGTCAACGCCTGAAGCATAAAATACAATATAAATATAACAACTTTTCCATCGTATAAAACGAATAATAGCAACCAGTGTGAAAGTTATGGTCATTTCTACGTTCCCGGCAACCTAGGCTTCACTCTAGGGCGTTGGTCCACCAGATCAAACAGTTAGGGCCTTAGAAGCCAACGCCCGAAGCATTAAATACAAAATAAATAGAACAGTTTTTCCATTGTATAAAACGAATAATTGCTACCTGTGTAAAAGTTATGGCCATTTCTACGTTGCGAGCAACCTAGGCTTCACCCTAGGCCGTTGTTCCACCAGATCGAATAGTTAGGGCCTAAGAAGTGAACGCCAGAAGCATAAAATACAATACAAATACAACAGTTTTTCCATCGTATAAAACGAATAATTGCAACCAGTGTGAAAGTTATGGTCATTTCTATATTCCGAGCAACCTAGGCTTCACTCTAGGGCGGTGCTCCACCATATCCAATAGCTACGGCCTTAGAAGCCTACGCCTGAAGCATAAAATACAATAAAAATACAACGGTCTTTTCATCGTATAACAGGAATAATTGCAACAAGCGTGAAAGTAATGATCATTTCGGCGTTTCGGGCATCCTACACTTAACTCTGTGGCATTGCTCCACCAGATCGAATTGTTAGGGCCTAAGAAGTCAACGCCAGAAGCATAAAATACAATATAAATACAACAGTTTTTCCATTGTATAAAACGTATAATTGCTACCAGTGTAAAAGTTATGGTCATTTCTACGTTCCGGGCAACCTAGGCTTCACCCTAGGGCGTTGTTCCACCAGATCGAATAGTTAGGGCCTAAGAAGTGAATTCCAGAAGCATAAAATGCAATAAAAATACAACAGGTTTTCCATCGTATAACAGGATTAATTGCAACCAGTGTGAAAGTGATGGTCATTTCTACGTTCCGGGCAACCTAGGCTTCACTCTATGATGTTCTTCCACCACATCGAATAGCTACGGCCTCAGAAGTCAACGCCTGAAGCACAGAATACATTAAAAATGCAACAGTCTTTCCATCCTATGACAGGAATGATTGCAACCCGTGTGAAAGTGATGGTCATTTCTACGTTCCAGGCAACCTAGGCTTCACTCAAGGGCGTTGTTCCACCAGATCGAATAGTTAGGGCCTAAGAAGTCAACGCCAGAAGCATAAAATACAATATAAATATAACAGTTTTTCCATCGTATAAAACGAATAATAGCAACCAGTGTGTAAGTTATGGTCATTTCTACGTTCCGGGCAACCTAGGCTTCACTCTAGGGCGTTGCTCCACCAGATCCAACAGTTAGGGCCTTAGAAGTCAACGCCCGAAGCATAAAGTACAAAATAAATAGAACAGTTTTTCCATTGTATAAAACGAATGATTGCTACCAGTGTAAAAGTTATGGTCATTTCTACGTTCCGGGCAACCTAGGCTTCACCCTAGGGCGTTGCTCCACCAGATCGAATAGTTAGGGCCTTAGAAGTCAACGCCAGAAGCATAAAATACAATATAAATACAACAGTTTTTGCACCATATAAAACGAATAATTGCAACCAGTATGAAAGTTATGGCCATTTCTGCTTTCCAGGCAACCTAGGCTTCACCCTAGGGCGTTGTTCCACCAGATGGAATAGTTAGGGCCTAAGAAGTCAACGCAAGAAGCATAAAATACGATATAAATACAACAGCCTTTCCATCGTATAAAACAAATAATTGCAACCAGTTTGATAGTGATGGTCATTTCTACGTTCCGGGCAACCTAGGCTTCACTCTAGGGCGTTGCTCCACCAGATCAAACAGTTAGGGCCTTAGAAGTCAACGCCCGAAGCATAAAATACAAAATAAATAGAACAGTTTTTCCATTCTATAAAACGAATAATTGTTACCAGTGTAAAAGTTATGGTCATTTCTACGTTCCGGGCAACCTAGGCTTCACCCTAGGGCGTTGTTCCACCAGATCGAATAGTTAGGGCCTAAGAAGTGAACGCCAGAAGCATAGAATGCAATAAAAATACAACAGTCTTTCCATCCTATAACAGGAATAATTGCAACCATTATGAAACCAATGGTCATTTCTACGTTCCGGGCAACCTAGGCTTCACTCTAGAGCGTTGCTCCACCAGATCAAACAGTTAGGGCCTTAGAAGTCAACGCCCGAAGCATAAAATACAAAATAAATAGAACAGTTTTTCCATTGTATAAAACGGATAATTGCTACCAGTGTAAAAGTTATGATCATTTTTACGTTCCGGGCAACCTAGGGTTCACCCTAGGGCGTTGTTCCACCAGATGGAATAGTTAGGGCCTAAGAAGTCAACGCCAGAAGCATAAAATACGATATAAATACAACAGCTTTTCCATCGTATAAAACGAATAATTGCAACCAGTGTGAAAGTTATGGTCATTTCTACGTTCCGGGCAACCTAGGCTTCCCCCTAAGGGGGTTGCTCCAACAGATTGCATAGTTAGGGCCTTAGATGTCAACGCCCGAAGCATAAAGTATAAAATAAATAGAGCAGTTTTTCCATCGTATAAAACGAATAATTGCTACCAGTGTGAAAGTTACGGTCATTTCTACCTTCCGGGCAACCTAGACTTCACCCTAGGGCGTTGTTCCACCAGATGGAATAGTTAGGGCCTAAGAAGTCAACGCCAGAAGCATAAAATACGATATAAATACAACAGCTTTTCCATCGTATAAAACGAATAATTGCAACCAGTGTGAAAGTTATGGTCATTTCTACGTTCCGGGCAACCTATGCTTCCCCCTAAGGGTGTTGCTCCAACAGATTGCATAGTTAGAGCCTTAGAAGTCAATGCCCGAAGCATAAAATGCAATAAAAATACAACAGTCTTTCCTTCTTATAACAGGAATAATTGCAACCCGTGTGAAAGTGATGGTCATTTCTACGTTCCAGGCAACCTAGGCATCCCTCTAGGGCGTTGCTCCACCAGATCGAATTGTTAGGGCCAAAGAAGTCAACGACCGAAGCATAATATACATTAAAAACGCAACAGTCTTTCCATCCTATGACAGGAATAATTGCAACCCGTGTGAAAGTGATGGTCATTTCTACGTTCCAGGCAACCTAGGCTTCACTCAAGGGCGTTGTTCCACCAGATCGAATAGTTAGGGCCTTAGAAGTCGACGCCCGAAGCATTAAATACAAAATAAATAGAACAGTTTTTCGATTGTATAAAACGAATAATTGCTACCAGTGTAAAAGTTATGGTCATTTCTACGTTCCGGGCAACCTAGGCTTCACCCTAGGGCGTTGTTCCACCAGATCGAATAGTTAGGGCCTAAGAAGTCAACGCCAGAAGCATAAAATACGATATAAATACAACAGCTTTTCCATCGTGTAAAAGGAATAATTGCAAACAGTGTGAAAGTAATGGTTATTCCAACGTTCCGGGCAACCTAGGCTTCACTCTACGGCGTTGTTCAACCAGATCGAATAGTTAGGGCCTAAGAAATCAACACCAGAAGAATAAAATACCAATTAAGTACAACAGCCTTTACATCGTATAAAACGAAAGATAGCAACCTGTGTGAAAGTTATGGTCATTTCTACGTTCCGGGCAACCTAGGCTTCACCCTAGGGCATTGTTCCATCAGATCGAATAGTTAGGCCCTAAGAAGTGAACGCCATAAGAATAAAATACAATATAAGTACAACAGTTTTTCCATCGTATAACAGGAATAACTGCAAACAGTGTGAAAGTACTGGTCATTTCTACGTTCCGGGAAACCTAGGTTTCACTCCAGGGCGTTGATCCACCAGATCGAATAGTTAGGTCATAAGATGTCAATGCCAGAAGCATAGAATACGATATAAATACAACAGCTTTTCCATCGTATAAAACGAATAATTGCAACCAGTGTGAAAGTAATGGTCATTTCTACGTCCGAGCAAGCTAGGCGTCACTCTAGGGCGTTGCTCCACCAGATCAAATAGCTAGCGACTTAGAATTAAACGCCAGAAGCATAGAATACAATAAAAATACAACAGTTTTTCCATCGTATAACATGAATAATTGCAACCAGTGTGAATGTAATGGTCATTTCTACGTTCCAGGCAACCTAGGCTTCACGCTGGGGCGTTGCTCCACCAGGTCGAATAGTTAGGGCCTAAGAAGTCGACGCCAGAAGCATAAAATACGATATAAATACAACAGCTCTCCCATCGTATAAAAGGAACAATTGCAAACAGTGTGAAAGTAATGGTCATTTCTACGTTCCGGGCAACCTAGGCTTCACCCTAGGGCGTTGCTCCACCAGATCAAACAGTTAGGGCCTTAGAAGTCAACGCCCGAAGCATAAAATACAAAATAAATAGAACAGTTTTTCCATTGTATAAAACGAATAATTGCTACCAGAGTAAAAGATATGGTCACTTCTACGTTCCGGGCAACCTAGGCTTCACCCTAGGGAGTTGTTCCACCAGATCGAATAGCTAGGGCCTTAGAAGTCAACGCCAGAGGCATAAAATACAATACAAATACAACAGCTTTTCCATCGTAAAAAACGAATAATTGCAACCAGTGTGAAAGTTATGGTTATTTCTACATTCCGAGCAACCTAGGCTTCACTCTAGGGCGCTGCACCAACAGATCGAATTGTTAGGGCCAAAGAAGTCAACGCCCGAAGCATAAAATACAATATAAATACAACAGTTTTTCCATCGTATAAAACGAATAATTGCAACCAGTGTGAAAGCTATGGTCATTTCTACGTTCCGGGCAACCTAGGCTTCACTCTAGGGCGTTCTTCCACAACATCGAATAGCTACGGCCTCAGAAGTCAACGCCTGAAGCATAAAATACAATATAAATATAACAACTTTTCCATCGTATAAAACGAATAATAGCAACCAGTGTGAAAGTTATGGTCATTTCTACGTTCCCGGCAACCTAGGCTTCACTCTAGGGCGTTGGTCCACCAGATCAAACAGTTAGGGCCTTAGAAGCCAACGCCCGAAGCATTAAATACAAAATAAATAGAACAGTTTTTCCATTGTATAAAACGAATAATTGCTACCTGTGTAAAAGTTATGGCCATTTCTACGTTGCGAGCAACCTAGGCTTCACCCTAGGCCGTTGTTCCACCAGATCGAATAGTTAGGGCCTAAGAAGTGAACGCCAGAAGCATAAAATACAATACAAATACAACAGTTTTTCCATCGTATAAAACGAATAATTGCAACCAGTGTGAAAGTTATGGTCATTTCTATATTCCGAGCAACCTAGGCTTCACTCTAGGGCGGTGCTCCACCATATCCAATAGCTACGGCCTTAGAAGCCTACGCCTGAAGCATAAAATACAATAAAAATACAACGGTCTTTTCATCGTATAACAGGAATAATTGCAACAAGCGTGAAAGTAATGATCATTTCGGCGTTTCGGGCATCCTACACTTAACTCTGTGGCATTGCTCCACCAGATCGAATTGTTAGGGCCTAAGAAGTCAACGCCAGAAGCATAAAATACAATATAAATACAACAGTTTTTCCATTGTATAAAACGTATAATTGCTACCAGTGTAAAAGTTATGGTCATTTCTACGTTCCGGGCAACCTAGGCTTCACCCTAGGGCGTTGTTCCACCAGATCGAATAGTTAGGGCCTAAGAAGTGAATTCCAGAAGCATAAAATGCAATAAAAATACAACAGGTTTTCCATCGTATAACAGGATTAATTGCAACCAGTGTGAAAGTGATAGTCATTTCTACGTTCCGGGCAACCTAGGCTTCACTCTATGATGTTCTTCCACCACATCGAATAGCTACGGCCTCAGAAGTCAACGCCTGAAGCACAGAATACATTAAAAATGCAACAGTCTTTCCATCCTATGACAGGAATGATTGCAACCCGTGTGAAAGTGATGGTCATTTCTACGTTCCAGGCAACCTAGGCTTCACTCAAGGGCGTTGTTCCACCAGATCGAATAGTTAGGGCCTAAGAAGTCAACGCCAGAAGCATAAAATACAATATAAATATAACAGTTTTTCCATCGTATAAAACGAATAATAGCAACCAGTGTGTAAGTTATGGTCATTTCTACGTTCCGGGCAACCTAGGCTTCACTCTAGGGCGTTGCTCCACCAGATCCAACAGTTAGGGCCTTAGAAGTCAACGCCCGAAGCATAAAGTACAAAATAAATAGAACAGTTTTTCCATTGTATAAAACGAATGATTGCTACCAGTGTAAAAGTTATGGTCATTTCTACGTTCCGGGCAACCTAGGCTTCACCCTAGGGCGTTGCTCCACCAGATCGAATAGTTAGGGCCTTAGAAGTCAACGCCAGAAGCATAAAATACAATATAAATACAACAGTTTTTCCACCATATAAAACGAATAATTGCAACCAGTATGAAAGTTATGGCCATTTCTGCTTTCCAGGCAACCTAGGCTTCACCCTAGGGCGTTGTTCCACCAGATGGAATAGTTAGGGCCTAAGAAGTCAACGCAAGAAGCATAAAATACGATATAAATACAACAGCCTTTCCATCGTATAAAACAAATAATTGCAACCAGTTTGATAGTGATGGTCATTTCTACGTTCCGGGCAACCTAGGCTTCACTCTAGGGCGTTGCTCCACCAGATCAAACAGTTAGGGCCTTAGAAGTCAACGCCCGAAGCATAAAATACAAAATAAATAGAACAGTTTTTCCATTCTATAAAACGAATAATTGTTACCAGTGTAAAAGTTATGGTCATTTCTACGTTCCGGGCAACCTAGGCTTCACCCTAGGGCGTTGTTCCACCAGATCGAATAGTTAGGGCCTAAGAAGTGAACGCCAGAAGCATAGAATGCAATAAAAATACAACAGTCTTTCCATCCTATAACAGGAATAATTGCAACCATTATGAAACCAATGGTCATTTCTACGTTCCATGCAACCTAGGCTTCACTCAAGGGCGTTGTTCCACCAGATCGAATAGTTAGGGCCTAAGAAGTCAACGCCAGAAGCATAAAGTACAATATATATGTAACAGTTTTTCCATCGTATAAAAGGAATAATTGCAAACAGTGTGAAAGTAATGGTCATTTCTACGTTCCGGGCAACCTAGGCTTCACTCTAGAGCGTTGCTCCACCAGATCAAACAGTTAGGGCCTTAGAAGTCAACGCCCGAAGCATAAAATACAAAATAAATAGAACAGTTTTTCCATTGTATAAAACGGATAATTGCTACCAGTGTAAAAGTTATGATCATTTTTACATTCCGGGCAACCTAGGGTTCACCCTAGGGCGTTGTTCCACCAGATGGAATAG
The DNA here is from genome assembly GCF_051401765.1 of Calliopsis andreniformis. Lineage (NCBI taxonomy): Eukaryota > Metazoa > Arthropoda > Insecta > Hymenoptera > Andrenidae > Calliopsis > Calliopsis andreniformis. The sequence goes on from NW_027480433.1 coordinate 1,484,569, forward strand.
TTAGGGCCTAAGAAGTCAACGCCAGAAGCATAAAATACGATATAAATACAACAGCTTTTCCATCGTATAAAACGAATAATTGCAACCAGTGTGAAAGTTATGGTCATTTCTACGTTCCGGGCAACCTAGGCTTCCCCCTAAGGGGGTTGCTCCAACAGATTGCATAGTTAGGGCCTTAGATGTCAACGCCCGAAGCATAAAGTATAAAATAAATAGAGCAGTTTTTCCATCGTATAAAACGAATAATTGCTACCAGTGTGAAAGTTACGGTCATTTCTACCTTCCGGGCAACCTAGACTTCACCCTAGGGCGTTGTTCCACCAGATGGAATAGTTAGGGCCTAAGAAGTCAACGCCAGAAGCATAAAATACGATATAAATACAACAGCTTTTCCATCGTATAAAACGAATAATTGCAACCAGTGTGAAAGTTATGGTCATTTCTACGTTCCGGGCAACCTATGCTTCCCCCTAAGGGTGTTGCTCCAACAGATTGCATAGTTAGGGCCTTAGAAGTCAATGCCCGAAGCATAAAATGCAATAAAAATACAACAGTCTTTCCTTCTTATAACAGGAATAATTGCAACCCGTGTGAAAGTGATGGTCATTTCTACGTTCCAGGCAACCTAGGCATCCCTCTAGGGCGTTGCTCCACCAGATCGAATTGTTAGGGCCAAAGAAGTCAACGACCGAAGCATAATATACATTAAAAATGCAACAGTCTTTCCATCCTATGACAGGAATAATTGCAACCCGTGTGAAAGTGATGGTCATTTCTACGTTCCAGGCAACCTAGGCTTCATTCAAGGGCGTTGTTCCACCAGATCGAATAGTTAGGGCCTAAGAAGTCAACGCCAGAAGCATAAAATACATTATAAATATAACAGTTTTTCCATCGTATAAAACGAATAATAGCAACCAGTGTGTAAGTTATGGTCATTTCTACGTTCCGGGCAACCTAGGCTTCACTCTAAGGCGTTGCTCCACCAGATCCAACAGTTAGGGCCTTAGAAGTCAACGCCCGAAGCATAAAATACAAAATAAATAGAACAGTTTTTCCATTGTATAAAACGAATAATTGCTACCTGTGTAAAAGTTATGGCCATTTCTACGTTGCGAGCAACCTAGGCTTCACCCTAGGCCGTTGTTCCACCAGATCGAATAGTTAGGGCCTAAGAAGTGAACGCCAGAAGCATAAAATACAATACAAATACAACAGTTTTTCCATCGTATAAAACGAATAATTGCAACCAGTGTGAAAGTTATGGTCATTTCTATATTCCGAGCAACCTAGGCTTCACTCTAGGGCGGTGCTCCACCATATCCAATAGCTACGGCCTTAGAAGCCTACGCCTGAAGCATAAAATACAATAAAAATACAACGGTCTTTTCATCGTATAACAGGAATAATTGCAACAAGCGTGAAAGTAATGATCATTTCGGCGTTTCGGGCATCCTACACTTAACTCTGTGGCATTGCTCCACCAGATCGAATTGTTAGGGCCTAAGAAGTCAACGCCAGAAGCATAAAATACAATATAAATACAACAGTTTTTCCATTGTATAAAACGTATAATTGCTACCAGTGTAAAAGTTATGGTCATTTCTACGTTCCGGGCAACCTAGGCTTCACCCTAGGGCGTTGTTCCACCAGATCGAATAGTTAGGGCCTAAGAAGTGAATTCCAGAAGCATAAAATGCAATAAAAATACAACAGGTTTTCCATCGTATAACAGGATTAATTGCAACCAGTGTGAAAGTGATGGTCATTTCTACGTTCCGGGCAACCTAGGCTTCACTCTATGATGTTCTTCCACCACATCGAATAGCTACGGCCTCAGAAGTCAACGCCTGAAGCACAGAATACATTAAAAATGCAACAGTCTTTCCATCCTATGACAGGAATGATTGCAACCCGTGTGAAAGTGATGGTCATTTCTACGTTCCAGGCAACCTAGGCTTCACTCAAGGGCGTTGTTCCACCAGATCGAATAGTTAGGGCCTAAGAAGTCAACGCCAGAAGCATAAAATACAATATAAATATAACAGTTTTTCCATCGTATAAAACGAATAATAGCAACCAGTGTGTAAGTTATGGTCATTTCTACGTTCCGGGCAACCTAGGCTTCACTCTAGGGCGTTGCTCCACCAGATCCAACAGTTAGGGCCTTAGAAGTCAACGCCCGAAGCATAAAGTACAAAATAAATAGAACAGTTTTTCCATTGTATAAAACGAATGATTGCTACCAGTGTAAAAGTTATGGTCATTTCTACGTTCCGGGCAACCTAGGCTTCACCCTAGGGCGTTGCTCCACCAGATCGAATAGTTAGGGCCTTAGAAGTCAACGCCAGAAGCATAAAATACAATATAAATACAACAGTTTTTCCACCATATAAAACGAATAATTGCAACCAGTATGAAAGTTATGGCCATTTCTGCTTTCCAGGCAACCTAGGCTTCACCCTAGGGCGTTGTTCCACCAGATGGAATAGTTAGGGCCTAAGAAGTCAACGCAAGAAGCATAAAATACGATATAAATACAACAGCCTTTCCATCGTATAAAACAAATAATTGCAACCAGTTTGATAGTGATGGTCATTTCTACGTTCCGGGCAACCTAGGCTTCACTCTAGGGCGTTGCTCCACCAGATCAAACAGTTAGGGCCTTAGAAGTCAACGCCCGAAGCATAAAATACAAAATAAATAGAACAGTTTTTCCATTCTATAAAACGAATAATTGTTACCAGTGTAAAAGTTATGGTCATTTCTACGTTCCGGGCAACCTAGGCTTCACCCTAGGGCGTTGTTCCACCAGATCGAATAGTTAGGGCCTAAGAAGTGAACGCCAGAAGCATAGAATGCAATAAAAATACAACAGTCTTTCCATCCTATAACAGGAATAATTGCAACCATTATGAAACCAATGGTCATTTCTACGTTCCATGCAACCTAGGCTTCACTCAAGGGCGTTGTTCCACCAGATCGAATAGTTAGGGCCTAAGAAGTCAACGCCAGAAGCATAAAGTACAATATATATGTAACAGTTTTTCCATCGTATAAAAGGAATAATTGCAAACAGTGTGAAAGTAATGGTCATTTCTACGTTCCGGGCAACCTAGGCTTCACTCTAGAGCGTTGCTCCACCAGATCAAACAGTTAGGGCCTTAGAAGTCAACGCCCGAAGCATAAAATACAAAATAAATAGAACAGTTTTTCCATTGTATAAAACGGATAATTGCTACCAGTGTAAAAGTTATGATCATTTTTACATTCCGGGCAACCTAGGGTTCACCCTAGGGCGTTGTTCCACCAGATGGAATAGTTAGGGCCTAAGAAGTCAACGCCAGAAGCATAAAATACGATATAAATACAACAGCTTTTCCATCGTATAAAACGAATAATTGCAACCAGTGTGAAAGTTATGGTCATTTCTACGTTCCGGGCAACCTAGGCTTCCCCCTAAGGGGGTTGCTCCAACAGATTGCATAGTTAGGGCCTTAGATGTCAACGCCCGAAGCATAAAGTATAAAATAAATAGAGCAGTTTTTCCATCGTATAAAACGAATAATTGCTACCAGTGTGAAAGTTACGGTCATTTCTACGTTCCGGGCAACCTAGACTTCACCCTAGGGCGTTGTTCCACCAGATGGAATAGTTAGGGCCTAAGAAGTCAACGCCAGAAGCATAAAATACGATATAAATACAACAGCTTTTCCATCGTATAAAACGAATAATTGCAACCAGTGTGAAAGTTATGGTCATTTCTACGTTCCGGGCAACCTATGCTTCCCCCTAAGGGTGTTGCTCCAACAGATTGCATAGTTAGGGCCTTAGAAGTCAATGCCCGAAGCATAAAATGCAATAAAAATACAACAGTCTTTCCTTCTTATAACAGGAATAATTGCAACCCGTGTGAAAGTGATGGTCATTTCTACGTTCCAGGCAACCTAGGCATCCCTCTAGGGCGTTGCTCCACCAGATCGAATTGTTAGGGCCAAAGAAGTCAACGACCGAAGCATAATATACATTAAAAATGCAACAGTCTTTCCATCCTATGACAGGAATAATTGCAACCCGTGTGAAAGTGATGGTCATTTCTACGTTCCAGGCAACCTAGGCTTCATTCAAGGGCGTTGTTCCACCAGATCGAATAGTTAGGGCCTAAGAAGTCAACGCCAGAAGCATAAAATACATTATAAATATAACAGTTTTTCCATCGTATAAAACGAATAATAGCAACCAGTGTGTAAGTTATGGTCATTTCTACGTTCCGGGCAACCTAGGCTTCACTCTAAGGCGTTGCTCCACCAGATCCAACAGTTAGGGCCTTAGAAGTCAACGCCCGAAACATAAAATACAAAATAAATAGAACAGTTTTTCCATTGTATAAAACGAATGATTGCTACCAGTGTAAAAGTTATGGTCATTTCTACGTTCCGGGCAACCTAGGCTTCACCCTAGGGCGTTGCTCCACCAGATCGAATAGTTAGGGCCTTAGAAGTCAACGCCAGAAGCATAAAATACAATATAAATACAACAGTTTTTCCACCATATAAAACGAATAATTGCAACCAGTATGAAAGTTATGGCCATTTCTGCTTTCCAGGCAACCTAGGCTTCACCCTAGGGCGTTGTTCCACCAGATGGAATAGTTAGGGCCTAAGAAGTCAACGCCAGAAGCATAAAATACGATATAAATACAACAGCCTTTCCATCGTATAAAACAAATAATTGCAACCAGTTTGATAGTGATGGTCATTTCTACGTTCCGGGCAACCTAGGCTTCACTCTAGGGCGTTGCTCCACCAGATCAAACAGTTAGGGCCTTAGAAGTCAACGCCCGAAGCATAAAATACAAAATAAATAGAACAGTTTTTCCATTCTATAAAACGAATAATTGTTACCAGTGTAAAAGTTATGGTCATTTCTACGTTCCGGGCAACCTAGGCTTCACCCTAGGGCGTTGTTCCACCAGATCGAATAGTTAGGGCCTAAGAAGTGAACGCCAGAAGCATAGAATGCATTAAAAATACAACAGTCTTTCCATCCTATAACAGGAATAATTGCAACCATTATGAAACCAATGGTCATTTCTACGTTCCATGCAACCTAGGCTTCACTCAAGGGCGTTGTTCCACCAGATCGAATAGTTAGGGCCTAAGAAGTCAACGCCAGAAGCATAAAGTACAATATATATGTAACAGTTTTTCCATCGTATAAAAGGAATAATTGCAAACAGTGTGAAAGTAATGGTCATTTCTACGTTCCGGGCAACCTAGGCTTCACTCTAGAGCGTTGCTCCACCAGATCAAACAGTTAGGGCCTTAGAAGTCAACGCCCGAAGCATAAAATACAAAATAAATAGAACAGTTTTTCCATTGTATAAAACGGATAATTGCTACCAGTGTAAAAGTTATGATCATTTTTACGTTCCGGGCAACCTAGGGTTCACCCTAGGGCGTTGTTCCACCAGATGGAATAGTTAGGGCCTAAGAAGTCAACGCCAGAAGCATAAAATACGATATAAATACAACAGCTTTTCCATCGTATAAAACGAATAATTGCAACCAGTGTGAAAGTTATGGTCATTTCTACGTTCCGGGCAACCTAGGCTTCCCCCTAAGGGGGTTGCTCCAACAGATTGCATAGTTAGGGCCTTAGATGTCAACGCCCGAAGCATAAAGTATAAAATAAATAGAGCAGTTTTTCCATCGTATAAAACGAATAATTGCTACCAGTGTGAAAGTTACGGTCATTTCTACCTTCCGGGCAACCTAGACTTCACCCTAGGGCGTTGTTCCACCAGATGGAATAGTTAGGGCCTAAGAAGTCAACGCCAGAAGCATAAAATACGATATAAATACAACAGCTTTTCCATCGTATAAAACGAATAATTGCAACCAGTGTGAAAGTTATGGTCATTTCTACGTTCCGGGCAACCTATGCTTCCCCCTAAGGGTGTTGCTCCAACAGATTGCATAGTTAGGGCCTTAGAAGTCAATGCCCGAAGCATAAAATGCAATAAAAATACAACAGTCTTTCCTTCTTATAACAGGAATAATTGCAACCCGTGTGAAAGTGATGGTCATTTCTACGTTCCAGGCAACCTAGGCATCCCTCTAGGGCGTTGCTCCACCAGATCGAATTGTTAGGGCCAAAGAAGTCAACGACCGAAGCATAATATACATTAAAAATGCAACAGTCTTTCCATCCTATGACAGGAATAATTGCAACCCGTGTGAAAGTGATGGTCATTTCTACGTTCCAGGCAACCTAGGCTTCACTCAAGGGCGTTGTTCCACCAGATCGAATAGTTAGGGCCTAAGAAGTCAACGCCAGAAGCATAAAATACATTATAAATATAACAGTTTTTCCATCGTATAAAACGAATAATAGCAACCAGTGTGTAAGTTATGGTCATTTCTACGTTCCGGGCAACCTAGGCTTCACTCTAAGGCGTTGCTCCACCAGATCCAACAGTTAGGGCCTTAGAAGTCAACGCCCGAAGCATAAAATACAAAATAAATAGAACAGTTTTTCCATTGTATAAAACGAATGATTGCTACCAGTGTAAAAGTTATGGTCATTTCTACGTTCCGGGCAACCTAGGCTTCACCCTAGGGCGTTGCTCCACCAGATCGAATAGTTAGGGCCTTAGAAGTCAACGCCAGAAGCATAAAATACAATATAAATACAACAGTTTTTCCACCATATAAAACGAATAATTGCAACCAGTATGAAAGTTATGGCCATTTCTGCTTTCCAGGCAACCTAGGCTTCACCCTAGGGCGTTGTTCCACCAGATGGAATAGTTAGGGCCTAAGAAGTCAACGCCAGAAGCATAAAATACGATATAAATACAACAGCCTTTCCATCGTATAAAACAAATAATTGCAACCAGTTTGATAGTGATGGTCATTTCTACGTTCCGGGCAACCTAGGCTTCACTCTAGGGCGTTGCTCCACCAGATCAAACAGTTAGGGCCTTAGAAGTCAACGCCCGAAGCATAAAATACAAAATAAATAGAACAGTTTTTCCATTCTATAAAACGAATAATTGTTACCAGTGTAAAAGTTATGGTCATTTCTACGTTCCGGGCAACCTAGGCTTCACCCTAGGGCGTTGTTCCACCAGATCGAATAGTTAGGGCCTAAGAAGTGAACGCCAGAAGCATAGAATGCATTAAAAATACAACAGTCTTTCCATCCTATAACAGGAATAATTGCAACCATTATGAAACCAATGGTCATTTCTACGTTCCATGCAACCTAGGCTTCACTCAAGGGCGTTGTTCCACCAGATCGAATAGTTAGGGCCTAAGAAGTCAACGCCAGAAGCATAAAGTACAATATATATGTAACAGTTTTTCCATCGTATAAAAGGAATAATTGCAAACAGTGTGAAAGTAATGGTCATTTCTACGTTCCGGGCAACCTAGGCTTCACTCTAGAGCGTTGCTCCACCAGATCAAACAGTTAGGGCCTTAGAAGTCAACGCCCGAAGCATAAAATACAAAATAAATAGAACAGTTTTTCCATTGTATAAAACGGATAATTGCTACCAGTGTAAAAGTTATGATCATTTTTACGTTCCGGGCAACCTAGGGTTCACCCTAGGGCGTTGTTCCACCAGATGGAATAGTTAGGGCCTAAGAAGTCAACGCCAGAAGCATAAAATACGATATAAATACAACAGCTTTTCCATCGTATAAAACGAATAATTGCAACCAGTGTGAAAGTTATGGTCATTTCTACGTTCCGGGCAACCTAGGCTTCCCCCTAAGGGGGTTGCTCCAACAGATTGCATAGTTAGGGCCTTAGATGTCAACGCCCGAAGCATAAAGTATAAAATAAATAGAGCAGTTTTTCCATCGTATAAAACGAATAATTGCTACCAGTGTGAAAGTTACGGTCATTTCTACCTTCCGGGCAACCTAGACTTCACCCTAGGGCGTTGTTCCACCAGATGGAATAGTTAGGGCCTAAGAAGTCAACGCCAGAAGCATAAAATACGATATAAATACAACAGCTTTTCCATCGTATAAAACGAATAATTGCAACCAGTGTGAAAGTTATGGTCATTTCTACGTTCCGGGCAACCTATGCTTCCCCCTAAGGGTGTTGCTCCAACAGATTGCATAGTTAGGGCCTTAGAAGTCAATGCCCGAAGCATAAAAAGCAATAAAAATACAACAGTCTTTCCTTCTTATAACAGGAATAATTGCAACCCGTGTGAAAGTGATGGTCATTTCTACGTTCCAGGCAACCTAGGCATCCCTCTAGGGCGTTGCTCCACCAGATCGAATTGTTAGGGCCAAAGAAGTCAACGACCGAAGCATAATATACAAAATAAATAGAACAGTTTTTCCATCGTATAAAAGGAATAATTGCAAACAGTGTGAAAGTAATGGTCATTTCTACGTTCCGGGCAACCTAGGCTTCACTCTAGGGCGTTGCTCCACCAGATGAAACAGTTAGGGCCTTAGAATCCAACGCCCGAAGCATTAAATACAAAATAAATAGAACAGTTTTTCCATTGTATAAAACGAATAATTGCTACCTGTGTAAAAGTTATGGTCATTTTTACGTTCCGGGCAACCTAGGCTTCACCCTAGGGCATTGTTCCATCAGATCGAATAGTTAGGCACTAAGAAGTGAACGCCAGAAGCATAAAATACAATATAAATACAACAGTTTTTCCATCGTAGAAAACGAATAATTGCAACCAGTGTGAAAGCTATGGTCATTTCTATATTCCGAGCAACCTAGGCTTCACTCTAGGGCGGTGCTCCACCATATCCAATAGCTACGGCCTTAGAAGCCTACGCCTGAAGCATAAAATACAATAAAAATACAACGGTCTTTTCATCGTATAACAGGAATAATTGCAACAAGCGTGAAAGTAATGATCATTTCGGCGTTTCGGGCATCCTACACTTAACTCTGAGGCATTGCTCCACCAGATCGAATTGTTAGGGCCTAAGAAGTCAACGCCAGAAGCATAAAATACAATATAAATACAACAGTTTTTCCATTGTATAAAACGTATAATTGCTACCAGTGTAAAAGTTATGGTCATTTCTACGTTCCGGGCAACCTAGGCTTCACCCTAGGGCGTTGTTCCACCAGATCGAATAGTTAGGGCCTAAGAAGTGAATTCCAGAAGCATAAAATGCAATAAAAATACAACAGGTTTTCCATCGTATAACAGGATTAATTGCAACCAGTGTGAAAGTGATGGTCATTTCTACGTTCCGGGCAACCTAGGCTTCACTCTATGATGTTCTTCCACCACATCGAAAAGCTACGGCCTCAGAAGTCAACGCCTGAAGCACAAAATACATTAAAAATGCAACAGTCTTTCCATCCTATGACAGGAATAATTGCAACCCGTGTGAAAGTGATGGTCATTTCTACGTTCCAGGCAACCTAGGCTTCACTCAAGGGCGTTGTTCCACCAGATCTAATAGTTAGGGCCTAAGAAGTCAACGCCAGAAGCATAAAATACAATATAAATATAACAGTTTTTCCATCGTGTAAAACGAATAATAGCAACCAGTGTGAAAGTTATGGTCATTTCTACGTTCCGGGCACCCTAGGCTTCACTCTAGGGCGTTGCTCCACCAGATCCAACAGTTAGGGCCTTAGAAGTCAACGCCCGAAGCATAAAATACAAAATAAATAGAACAGTTTTTCCATTGTATAAAACGAATGATTGCTACCAGTGTAAAAGTTATGGTCATTTCTACGTTCCGGGCAACCTAGGCTTCACCCTAGGGCGTTGCTCCACCAGATCGAATAGTTAGGGCCTTAGAAGTCAACGCCAGAAGCATAAAATACAATATAAATACAACAGTTTTTCCACCATATAAAACGAATAATTGCAACCAGTATGAAAGTTATGGTCATTTCTGCTTTCCAGGCAACCTAGGCTTCACCCTAGGGCGTTGTTCCACCAGATGGAATAGTTAGGGCCTAAGAAGTCAACGCAAGAAGCATAAAATACGATATAAATACAACAGCTTTTCCATCGTATAAAACAAGTAATTGCAACCAGTTTGATAGTGATGGTCATTTCTACGTTCCGGGCAACCTAGGCTTCACTCTAGGGCGTTGCTCCACCAGATCAAACAGTTAGGGCCTTAGAAGTCAACGCCCGAAGCATAAAATACAAAATAAATAGAACAGTTTTTCCATTCTATAAAACGAATAATTGTTACCAGTGTAAAAGTTACGGTCATTTCTACGTTCCGGGCAACCTAGGCTTCACCCTAGGGCGTTGTTCCACCAGATCGAATAGTTAGGGCCTAAGAAGTGAACGCCAGAAGCATAGAATGCAATAAAAATACAACAGTCTTTCCATCCTATAACAGGAATAATTGCAACCATTATGAAACTAATGGTCATTTCTACGTTCCATGCAACCTAGGCTTCACTCAAGGGCGTTGTTCCACCAGATCGAATAGTTAGGGCCTAAGAAGTCAACGCCAGAAGCATAAAGTACAATATAAATGTAACAGTTTTTCCATCGTATAAAAGGAATAATTGCAAACAGTGTGAAAGTAATGGCCATTTCTACGTTCCGGGCAACCTAGGCTTCACTCTAGAGCGTTGCTCCACCAGATCAAACAGTTAGAGCCTTAGAAGTCAACGCCCGAAGCATAAAATACAAAATAAATAGAACAGTTTTTCCATTGTATAAAACGGATAATTGCTACCAGTGTAAAAGTTATGATCATTTTTACCTTCCGGGCAACCTAGACTTCACCCTAGGGCGTTGTTCCACCAGATGGAATAGTTAGGGCCTAAGAAGTCAACGCCAGAAGCATAAAATACGATATAAATACAACAGCTTTTCCATCGTATAAAACGAATAATTGCAACCAGTGTGAAAGTTATGGTCATTTCTACGTTCCGGGCAACCTATGCTTCCCCCTAAGGGTGTTGCTCCAACAGATTGCATAGTTAGGGCCTTAGAAGTCAATGCCCGAAGCATAAAATGCAATAAAAATACAACAGTCTTTCCTTCTTATAACAGGAATAATTGCAACCCGTGTGAAAGTGATGGTCATTTCTACGTTCCAGGCAACCTAGGCATCCCTCTAGGGCGTTGCTCCACCAGATCGAATTGTTAGGGCCAAAGAAGTCAACGACCGAAGCATAATATACAAAATAAATAGAACAGTTTTTCCATCGTATAAAAGGAATAATTGCAAACAGTGTGAAAGTAATGGTCATTTCTACGTTCCGGGCAACCTAGGCTTCACTCTAGGGCGTTGCTCCACCAGATGAAACAGTTAGGGCCTTAGAATCCAACGCCCGAAGCATTAAATACAAAATAAATAGAACAGTTTTTCCATTGTATAAAACGAATAATTGCTACCTGTGTAAAAGTTATGGTCATTTTTACGTTCCGGGCAACCTAGGCTTCACCCTAGGGCGTTGTTCCACCAGATCGAATAGTTAGGGCCTAAGAAGTGAATTCCAGAAGCATAAAATGCAATAAAAATACAACAGGTTTTCCATCGTATAACAGGATTAAGTGCAACCAGTGTGAAAGTGATGGTCATTTCTACGTTCCGGGCAACCTAGGCTTCACTCTATGATGTTCTTCCACCACATCGAATAGCTACGGCCTCAGAAGTCAACGCCTGAAGCACAAAATACATTAAAAATGCAACAGTCTTTCCATCCTATGACAGGAATAATTGCAACCCGTGTGAAAGTGATGGTCATTTCTACGTTCCAGGCAACCTAGGCTTCACCCTAGGGCGTTGTTCCACCAGATGGAATAGTTAGGGCCTAAGAAGTCAACGCCAGAAGCATAAAATACAATATAAATATAACAGTTTTTCCATCGTGTAAAACGAATAATAGCAACCAGTGTGAAAGTTATGGTCATTTCTACGTTCCGGGCACCCTAGGCTTCACTCTAGGGCGTTGCTCCACCAGATCCAACAGTTAGGGCCTTAGAAGTCAACGCCCGAAGCATAAAATACAAAATAAATAGAACAGTTTTTCCATTGTATAAAACGAATGATTGCTACCAGTGTAAAAGTTATGGTCATTTCTACGTTCCGGGCAACCTAGGCTTCACCCTAGGGCGTTGCTCCACCAGATCGAATAGTTAGGGCCTTAGAAGTCAACGCCAGAAGCATAAAATACAATATAAATACAACAGTTTTTCCACCATATAAAACGAATAATTGCAACCAGTATGAAAGTTATGGCCATTTCTGCTTTCCAGGCAACCTAGGCTTCACCCTAGGGCGTTGTTCCACCAGATGGAATAGTTAGGGCCTAAGAAGTCAACGCAAGAAGCATAAAATACGATATAAATACAACAGCTTTTCCATCGTATAAAACAAGTAATTGCAACCAGTTTGATAGTGATGGTCATTTCTACGTTCCGGGCAACCTAGGCTTCACTCTAGGGCGTTGCTCCACCAGATCAAACAGTTAGGGCCTTAGAAGTCAACGCCCGAAGCATAAAATACAAAATAAATAGAACAGTTTTTCCATTCTATAAAACGAATAATTGTTACCAGTGTAAAAGTTACGGTCATTTCTACGTTCCGGGCAACCTAGGCTTCACCCTAGGGCGTTGTTCCACCAGATCGAATAGTTAGGGCCTAAGAAGTGAACGCCAGAAGCATAGAATGCAATAAAAATACAACAGTCTTTCCATCCTATAACAGGAATAATTGCAACCATTATGAAACTAATGGTCATTTCTACGTTCCATGCAACCTAGGCTTCACTCAAGGGCGTTGTTCCACCAGATCGAATAGTTAGGGCCTAAGAAGTCAACGCCAGAAGCATAAAGTACAATATAAATGTAACAGTTTTTCCATCGTATAAAAGGAATAATTGCAAACAGTGTGAAAGTAATGGCCATTTCTACGTTCCGGGCAACCTAGGCTTCACTCTAGAGCGTTGCTCCACCAGATCAAACAGTTAGAGCCTTAGAAGTCAACGCCCGAAGCATAAAATACAAAATAAATAGAACAGTTTTTCCATTGTATAAAACGGATAATTGCTACCAGTGTAAAAGTTATGATCATTTTTACGTTCCGGGCAACCTAGGGTTCACCCTAGGGCGTTGTTCCACCAGATGGAATAGTTAGGGCCTAAGAAGTCAACGCCAGAAGCATAAAATACGATATAAATACAACAGCTTTTCCATCGTATAAAACGAATAATTGCAACCAGTGTGAAAGTTATGGTCATTTCTACGTTCCGGGCAACCTAGGCATCCCTCTAGGGCGTTGCTCCACCAGATCGAATTGTTAGGGCCAAAGAAGTCAACGACCGAAGCATAATATACAAAATAAATAGAACAGTTTTTCCATCGTATAAAAGGAATAATTGCAAACAGTGTGAAAGTAATGGTCATTTCTACGTTCCGGGCAACCTAGGCTTCACTTTAGGGCGTTGCTCCACCAGATGAAACAGTTAGGGCCTTAGAATCCAACGCCCGAAGCATTAAATACAAAATAAATAGAACAGTTTTTCCATTGTATAAAACGAATAATTGCTACCTGTGTAAAAGTTATGGTCATTTTTACGTTCCGGGCAACCTAGGCTTCACCCTAGGGCATTGTTCCATCAGATCGAATAGTTAGGCACTAAGAAGTGAACGCCAGAAGCATAAAATACAATATAAATACAACAGTTCTTCCATCGTAGAAAACGAATAATTGCAACCAGTGTGAAAGCTATGGTCATTTCTACGTTCCGGGCAACCTAGGAGTCACTCTAGTGCGTTGCTCCACCACATCTAATAGCTACGGTCTTAGACGTCAACGACAGAAGCATAAAATTCAATAAAGATGCAACAGGTTTTCCTACGTATAAAACGACTAATTGCAACCAGTGTGAAAGCTATTGTCATTTCTACTTTCCGGGCAACCTAGGCTTCACCCTAGTGCGTTGCTCCAACAGATTGAATAGTTAGGACCTTAGAAGTCAATGCCCGAAGCATAAAATGCAATAAAATTACAACAGCTTTTCCATCATATAAAACGAATAATTGCAACCAGTATGAAAGTTGTGGCCTTTTCTACGTTCCGGGCAACCTAGGCTTCACTCTATGGCGTTCATCCACCACATCGAATAGCTACGGCCTCAGAAGTCAACGCCTGAAGCGTAAAATACAATAAAAATACAACAGTTTTTCCATCCTATAACAGGAATAATTGCAACCCGTGTGAAGGTGATGGTCATTTGTACGTTCCAGGCAACCTAGGCTTCACTCTAGGGCGTTGTTCCACCAGATCGAATTGTTAGGGCCTAAGAAGTCAACTCCAGAAGCATAAGATACAATATAAATGTAACAGTTTTTCCATCGTATAGAACGAATGATAGCAACCAGTGTGAAAGTTATGGTCATTTCTGCGTTCCGGGCAACCTAGGCTTCACTCTAGGGCGTTGCTCCACCAGATCGAATAGTTAGTGCCTTAGAAGTCTACGCCAGAAGCATGAAATACAATATAAATACAACAGTTTTTCCATCGTATAAAACGAATAATTGCTACCGGTGTGAAAGTTATGGACATTTCTACGTTCCGGGCAACTTAGGCTTCACCCTAGGGCGTTGTTCCACCAGATCGAATAGTTAGGGCCTAAGAAGTCAACGCCCGAAGCATAAAATACAAAATAGATAGAACAGTTTTTCCACCGTATAAAACTAATAATTGCAACCAGTGTGAAAGTAATGGGCATTTCTACGTTCCGGGCAACCTAGGCTTCACTCTGGGGCGTTGCTCCACCACATCAAATAGCTACGGCATTAGAAGTCAACGCCAGAAGCATAAAATACAATATAAATACAACAGCTTTACCATCGCATAAAATGAATAATTGCAAACAGTGTGAAAGTAATGGTCATTTCTACGTTCCGGGCAACCTAGGCTTCACTCTAGGGCGTTGCTCCACCACATCGAATACCTACGGCATTAGAAGTCAACGCCAGAAGCATAAAATACAATATAAATACAACAGCATTTCCATCGTATAAAACGAATAATTGCAAACTGTGTGAAAGTAATGGTCATTTCTACGTTCTGGGCAACCTACGTTTCACTCTATGGCATTGCTCCACCAGATAGAATAGTTAGGGCCTAAGAAGTCAACACCAGAGACATGAAATACGATATGAATACAACAGCTGTTCCATCGTGTAACAGGAATAATTGCAACCAGTTTGAATGATATGGTCATTTCTATGTTCCGGTCAACCTAGGCTTCAACTTAGGGCGTTGCTCCACCACATCGAATAGCTACGGCCTTAGAAGTCAACGCCAGAAGCATAAAATAAAATATAGATACAACAGTTTTTCCATTCTATAAAATGAGTAACTGCAACCAGTGTGAAAGTTATGGTCATTTCTACGTTCCGCGCAACATAGGCTTCACTCTTGGACGCTGTCCCACCAGATCGAATAGCTAGGACCTTAGAAGTCGAAGCCAGAAACAGAAAATACAACAAGAATGCAATAGCTTTTCCGTCGTATAACAGGAATAATTGCAACCAGTGTGAAAGTGATGGTCATTTCTACGTTCCGGGCAACCTAGGCTTCACTCTAGGCCCTTGTTCCACCAGATCGAGAAGTTAGGGCCTAAGAAGTCAACGCCTGCAGCATAAAATACCATATAAATGTAACAGTTTTTCCATCGTATAAAACGAATAATAGCAACCAGTGTGAAAGTTATGGTCATTTCTACTTCCCGGGCAACCTAGGCTTCACTCTATGACGTTGATCCACCAGATCGAATAGTTAGGGCCTTAGAAGTCAACGCCCGAAGCATAAAATGCAAAATAAATAGAACAGTTTTTCCACTGTATAAAACGAATAACTGCAACCAGTGTGAAAGTACTGGTCATTTCTACGTTCCGGGTAACCTAGGCTTCACTCTAGTGCGTTGCTCCAACAGATCGAATAGCTAGGGCCTTAGAAGTCAACGCCCGAAGCATAAAATACAATAAAGATGCAACAGTTTTTCCATCATACAACAGGAATAACTGCAACCAGTGTGAAAGTACTGGTCATTTCTACGTTCCGGGCAACCTAGGCTTCACTCTAGGGCGTTGCTCCACCAGATCGAATAGTTAGGGCCTTAGAAGTCAACGCCAGAAGCATAAAATACAATAAAGATGCAACAGTTTTTGCATCGTACAACAGGAATAACTGCAAACAGAATGAAAGTACTGGTCATTTCTACGTTCCGGGTAACCTAGGTTTGACTCTAGGCCGTTGCTCCACCAGATCGAATAGGTAGGGCCTTAGAAGTCAACGCCCGAAGCATAAAATACAAAAAAATAGAACAGTTTTTCCACGTGTAGAACGAATAATTGCTACCAGTGTGAACGTTATGGTCATTTCTACGTTCCGGGCAACCTAGGCTTGACCCTAGGGCGTTGTTCCACCAGATGGAATAGTTAGGGCCTAAGAAGTCAACGCCGGAAGCATAAAATACGATACAAATACAACAGCTTTTCCATCGTAGAAAACGAATAATGGCAACCAGTGTGAAAGTTATGGTCATTTCTACGTTCCGAGCAACCTAGGCTTCACTCTAGGGCCTTGCTCCACCAGATCGAATAGTTAGGGCCTTAGAAATCAACGCCCGAAGGATAAAATACAATATAAGTACAACAGTTTTTCCATCGTATAAAATGAATAATTGCAGACATGGTGAAAGTAATGGCCATTTCTACGTTCCGGTCAACCTAGGCGTCACTCTAGGGCGTTGCTACACCACATCTAATAGCTACGGCCTTAGAAGTCAACGCCAGGAGCATAAAATACAATATAAATACAACAGCTTTTCCATCGTATAAAATGAATAATTGCAAACAGTGTGAAAGTAATGGTCATTTCTACGTTCCGGGTAACCTAGGCGTCACTGTAGGGCGTAGCCCCATCATATCTAATAGCTACGGCCTTAGAAGTCAACGCCAGATGCACAAAATACAATAAAAATGCAGCAGTTTTTCCATCGTATAGCATGACTAATTGCAACCAGTGCGAAAGTAATGATCATATCGACATTTCGGGCACCCTAGACTTAACTGTGAGCCGCTGTTCCACCAGATCCAAGAGTTAGGGCCTTAGAAGTCAACGCCTGAAGCATAAACTACAAAATAAATACAACAGTCTTTCCATCGTATAAAACGAATAATTGCAACCTGTGTGATGGTTATGGACATATCTACGTTCCGGCAACCTAGGCTTCACTGTAGGGCGTTGCTCCACCAAATCGAATAGTTAGGGCCTTAGAAGTCAACGCCCGAATCATAAAATACAATATAAGTACAACAGTTTTTCCATCGTATAAAATGAATGATTGCGAACATTGTGAAAGTAATGGACATTTCTACGTTCCGGGCAACCTACGCGTCACTCTAGGGCGTTGCTGCTACATATCTGATAGCTACGCCCTTAGAAGTTAACGCCGGAAGCATAAAATACAATATAAATACAACAGCTTTGCCATGGTATAAAATGAATGATTGCAAACAGTGTGAAGGTAATGGTCGTTTCTACGTTCCGAGCAACCTAGGTTTCACCCTAGGTCGTTGCTCCACCAGATCGAATAGCTAGGGACTTAGAATTCAACGCCAGAAGGATAAAATACAATATAAGTACTACAGTTTTTCCATCGTATAAAATGAATAATTGCAGACATTGTGAAAGTAATGGTCATTTCTACGTTCCGGGCAACCTAGGCGTCACCCTAGGGCGTTGCTCCACCACATCTAATAGCTACGGCCTTAGAAGTCAACGCCAGAAGCATAAAATACAATATAAATACAACGGCTTTCCCATCGTATAAAACGAATAATTGCAAACAGTGTGAAAGTAATGGTCATTTCTACGTTCCGGGGATCCTAGGTTTCACTCTAGGGCGTTGCTCCACCAGCTCGAATATTTAGGGCCTAAGAAGTCGACACCAGAAGCATAAAATGCAATAAAAGTACAACAGTTTTTCCATCGTATAACAGGAATGATTCCAACCAGTTTGAAAGTGATGGTCATTTCTACGTTCCCGACAACCTAGGTTTCACTCTAGGGCGTCGCTCCAATAGGTCGAATAGCTAGGGACTTAGAATTCAACGACAGAAGGATAAAATACAATATATGTACAACAGTTTTTTCATCGTATAAAATGAATAATTGCAAACATTGTGAAAGTTGTGGTCATTTCTACTTTCCGGGCAAACTATGCTTTACCCTAGGCGTTGTTACACCAGATCGAATAGTTAGGGCCTGAGAAGTCAGCGCCAGAAGAATAAAACACAATATATGTACAACAGTTTTTCCATCGTATTAAATGAATAATGGTAACCAGTGTGAAAGCTATGGTCATTTCTACGTTCCGGTCAACCTAGGCTTCACTCTAGGACGTTGCTCCACCAGATCGAATAGTTGGGGCCTATGGAGTCAACGCCAGAAGCATAAAGTACAATAAAGGTGCAACAGTTTTTCCATCGTATAACTGGTATAATTGCAACCAGTGTGAAGGTAATGGTATGTTCTACGTTCCGGGCAACCTAGGCTTCACTCTAGGGCGGTGCTCCACCACATCTAACAGCTACGGCCTTAGAAGTCAACGCCAGAGGCATAAAATACAATATAAATACATGAGCTTTAACATCGTACAAAATCAATAATTGCAAACAGTGTGAAAGTAATGGCCATTTCTACGTTCCGGGCAACCTAGGCTTCACTCTGTGTCGTTGCTACACCAGATCGAATACCTAGCGACTTAGAATTAAACACTGAAGCATACAATGCAATAAAAATACAACAGCTTTTCCATCGTATAACCGGAATAATTGCAACCACTGTGAATGTAATGGTCATTTCTACGTTCCGGGCAACCTAGGCTTCACTCTGGGTCGTTGCTCCACCAGATCGAACAGCTAGGGACTTAGAATTAAACGCCAGAAGCATAAAATACAATATAGATGCAACAGTTTTTCCATCGTATAACAGGAATAACTGCAACCAGTCTGAATGTAATGGTCAATTCTACGTTCCGGGCAACCTAGATTTCACTCTAGGGCGTTCCTCCACCGGCTCGAATTGTTAGGGCCTAAGAAGTCAAAGCCAGAAGCATAAAATACGATATAAATACAACAGCTTTTCCATCGTATAAAACGAATAATTGCATCCAGTGTGAAAGTTATGGTCATTTCTACGTTCCGGGCTACTTAGGCTTCACTCTAGGGCGTCGCTCCATCAGATCGAATAGCTAGAGCCTTAGAAGTCGACGCCAGAAGGATAAAATACAATATAAGTACAACAGTTTTTCCATCGTATAAAATGAATAATTGCAGACATTGTGAAAGTAATGGTCATTTCTACGTTCCGGGCAACCTAGGCGTCCCCCTAGGGCGTTGCTCCACCACATCTAATAGCTACGGCCTTAGAAGTCAACGCCAGAAGCATAAAACACAATATAAATACAACGGCTTTCCCATCGTATAAAACGAATAATTGCAGACAGTGTGAAAGTAATGGTCATTTCTACGTTCCGGGGATCCTAGGCGTCACTCTAGGGCGTTGCTCCACCAGCTCGAATATTTAGTGCCTAAGAAGTCGACACCAGAAGCATAAAATGCAATAAAAGTACAACAGTTTTTCCATCGTATAAAACGAATAATAGCAACCAGTGTGAAAGTTATGGTCATTTCTACGTTACGGGCAACCTAGGCTTCACTGTAGGGCGTTGCTCCACAAGATCGAATAGTTAGGGCCTTAGAAGTCAACGCCCGATGCATAAAATGCAAAATAAATAGAACAGTTTTTCCATTGTATAAAACGAATAACTGTAACCAATGTGAAAGTACTGGTCATTTCTACGTTCCGGGTAACCTAGGTTTCACCCTAGGTCGTTGCTCCACCAGATCGAATAGCTAGGGACTTAGAATTCAACGCCAGAAGGGTAAAATACAATATAAGTACAACAGTTTTTCCATCGTATAAAATGAATAATTGCAGACATTGTGAAAGTAATGGTCATTTCTACGTTCCGGGCAACCTAGGCGTCACCCTAGGGCGTTGCTCCACCACATCTAATAGCTACGGCCTTAGAAGTCAACGCCAGAAGCATAAAATACAATATAAATACAACGGCTTTCCCATCGTATAAAACGAATAATTGCAAACAGTGTGAAAGTAATGGTCATTTCTACGTTCCGGGGATCCTAGGTTTCACTCTAGGGCGTTGCTCCACCAGCTCGAATATTTAGGGCCTAAGAAGTCGACACCAGAAGCATAAAATGCAATAAAAGTACAACAGTTTTTCCATCGTATAACAGGAATGATTCCAACCAGTTTGAAAGTGATGGTCATTTCTACGTTCCCGGCAACCTAGGTTTCACTCTAGGGCGTCGCTCCAATAGATCGAATAGCTAGGGTCTAAGAAGTCAACGCCAGAAGCATAAAATGCAATAAAAGTACAACAGTTTTTCCATCGTATAACAGGAATGATTCCAACCAGTTTGAAAGTGATGGTCATTTCTACGTTCCCGACAACCTAGGTTTCACTCTAGGGCGTCGCTCCAATAGGTCGAATAGCTAGGGACTTAGAATTCAACGACAGAAGGATAAAATACAATATATGTACAACAGTTTTTTCATCGTATAAAATGAATAATTGCAAACATTGTGAAAGTTATGGTCATTTCTACTTTCCGGGCAACCTAGACTTTACCCTAGGGCGTTGTTACACCAGATCGAATAGTTAGGGCCTGGGAAGTCAGCGCCAGAAGAATAAAACACAATATATGTACAACAGTCTCTTCATCGCATAACAGGAATAATTGCAACAAGCGTGAAAGTAATGATCATTTCGGCGTTTCTGGCATCCTAGACTTAACTCTGAGGCATTGCTCCACCAGATCGAATGATTAGGGCCTGAGAAGTCAACGCCAGAAGCATAAAATACAATATAAATACAACAGTTTTTCCATCGTATAAAACGAATAATTGCAACCAGTATGAAACTTATGGTCATTTCTACTATCCGAGCAACCTAGGCTTCACCCTAGGGCTTTGCTCCAACAGATTGAATAGTTAGGGCCTTAGAAGTCAACGCCCGAAGCATAAAATACAAAATAAATAGAACGGTTTGTCCATTGTATAAAACGAATAATTGCTACGAGAGTAAAAGCTATGGTCATTTCTACGTTCCGGGCAACCTAGGCTTCACCCTAGGGCGTTGTTCCACCAGATCGAATAGTTAGCGCCTAAGAAGTGAACGCCAGAAGCATAAAATGCAATAAAAATACAACAGTTTTTCCATCGTATAGCAGGAATAATTTGCAACCAGTGTGATAGTAGTGGTCATTTCTACGTTCTGGGCAACACAGGTTTCACTCCAGGGCGTTGCTCCACCAGATCGGATAGGTACGGCCTAAGAAGTCAACGCCAGAAGCATAAAATACGATAAAGATGCAACAGTTTTTCCATCGTATAAAACGAATAATTGCAAGCAGTGTGAAAGTAATGGTCATTTCTACGTTCCGGGCAACCTAGGCTTCACTCTACGGCGTTGTTCCACCAGATCGAATAGTTAAGGCCTAAGAAGTCAACGCCAGAAGCATAAAATACAAAATAAATAGAACGGTTTTTCCATTGTATAAAACGAATAATTGCTGCCAGTGTAAAAGCTATGGTCATTTCTACGTTCCGGGCAACCTAGGCTTCACCATAGGGTGTTGTTCCACCAGATCGAATAGTTAGGGCCTAAGAAGTGAACGCCAGAAGCATAAAATACAATATAAATACAACAGTTTTTCCATCGTATAAACCGAATAATTGCAACCAGTATGACACTTATGGTCATTTCTACGTTCCGGGCAACCTAGGCTTCACTGTATGGCGTTCTTCCACCACATCGAATAGCTACGGCCTCAGAAGTCAACGCCTGAAGTATAAAATACAATAAAAATACAACAGTCTTTCCATTCTATAACAGGAATAATTGCAACCGGTGTGAAAGTGATGGTCATTTCTACGTTCGAGGCAACCTAGGCTTCACCTTCGGGCGTTGTTCCACAAGATCGAATAGTTAGGGCCTAAGAAGTGAACGCCAGAAGCATAAAATACAATATAAATACAACAGCTTTTACATCATATAAAACGAATAATTGCAACCAGTGTGAGAGTTCTGGTCATTTCGACGTTCCGGGCAACCTAGGCTGCACCCTAGGGCGTTGCTCCAGCAGATCGAATAGTTAGGGCCTTAGAAGTCAACGCCCGAAGCTTAAAATACAAAATAAATAAAACAGTTTTTCCATCGTATAAAACGAAAAATTGCAACCAGTGTGAAAGTTATGGTCATTTCTACGTTCCGCGCAATCTGGGCTTTACGCTAGGGCGTTGTTCCACCAGATGGAATAGTTAGGGCCTAAGAAGTGAACGCCAGAAGCATAAAATGCAATAAAAATACAACAGTTTTTCCATCGTATAGCAGGAATAATTTGCAACCAGTGTGATAGTAGTGGTCATTTCTACGTTCTGGGCAACCCAGGTTTCACTCCAGGGCGTTGCTCCACCAGATCGGATAGTTACGGCCTAAGAAGTCAACGCCAGAAGCATAAAATACGATAAAGATGCAACAGTTTTTCCATCGTATAAAACGAATAATTGCAAGCAGTGTGAAAGTAATGGTCATTTCTACGTTCCGGGCAACCTAGGCTTCACTCTACGGCGTTGTTCCACCAGATCGAATAGTTAAGGCCTAAGAAGTCAACGCCAGAAGCATAAAATACAAAATAAATAGAACGGTTTGTCCATTGTATAAAACGAATAATTGCTACGAGTGTAAAAGTTATGGTCATTTCTACATCTCGAGCAACCTAGGCTTCACTCTAGGGCGTTGCTCCACCTGATCGAATAGTTAGGGCCTTAGAAGTCAACGCCCGAAGCATTGAATACAAAATAAATACGACAGTTTTTCCATTGTATCAGACGAATAATAGCTACCAGTGTGAAAGTTATGGTCATTTCTACGTTCCGCGCAACCTGGGCTTTACTCTAGGGCGTTGTTGCACCAGATGGAATAGTTAGGGCCTAAGGAGTCAACGCCAGAAGCATAAAATACGATATAAATACAACAGCTTTTCCATCGTATAAAACAAATAATTGCAACCAGTGTGACAGTTATGGTCATTTCTACGTTCCAGGCAACCTAGGCTTCACTGTATGGCGTTCCTCCACCACATCGAATAGCTACGGCCTCAGAAGTCCACGCCTGAAGCATAAAATACAATAAAAATACAACAGTCTTTTCATCGTATAACAGGAATAATTGCATCAAGCGTGAAGGTAATGATCATATCGGCGTTTCGGGCATCCTAGACTTAACTCTGAGGCATTGCTCCACCAATTCGAATAATTAGGCCCTTACAAGTCAACGCCACAAGCATAAAATACAATATAAATACAACAGTTTTTCCATCGTATAAAACGAATAATTGCAACCAGTGTGAAAGATATGCTCTATTCTACGTTCCGGGCAACCTAGGACTCACTCTAGGGCGTTGCTCCACCAGATCGAATAGTTAGGTCCTTAGAAGTCAACGCCAGAAGCATAAAATACGATATAAATACAACAGCTTTTCCATCGTATAAAAGGAATAATTGCAAACAGTGTGAAAGTAATGGTCATTTCTACGTTCGGGCAACCTAGGCTTTACTGTATGGCGTTCTTCCACCACATCGAATAGCTACGGCCTCAGAAGTCCACGCCTCAAGCATAAAATACAATAAAAATACAACAGTCTTTTCATCGCATAACAGGAATAATTACAAGAAGCGTGAAAGTAATGATCATTTCGGCGTTTCGGACATCCTAGACTTAACTCTGAGGCATTGCTCCACCAGATCGAATAATTAGGGCCTGAGAAGTCAACGCCAGAAGCATAAAATACAATATAAATACAACAGTTTTTCCATCGTATAAAACAAGTTATTGCAACCAGTATGAAACTTATGGTCATTTCTACTTTCCGAGCAACCTAGGCTCACCCTACGGCTTTGCTCCAACAGATTGAATAGTTAGGGCCTTATAAGTCAACGCCCGAAGCATTAAATACAAAATAAATAGAACAGATTTTCCATTGTATAAAACGAATAATTGCTACCAGTGTTAAAGTTATGGTCATTTCTACGTTCCGGACAACCTAGGCTGCACTCTAGGGCGTTGCTCCACCAGATGGAATAGTTAGGGCCTTAGAAGTCAACGCCCGAAGCATAAAATACAAAATAAATAAAACAGTTTTTCCATCGTATAAAACGAATAAATGCTACCAGTGTTAAAGTTATGGTCATTTCTACGTACCGGGCAACCTAGGCTTCACTCTAGGGCGTTGCTCTACCAGATCGAACAGTTAGGGCCTAAGAAGTCAACGCCAGAAGCATAAAATACAATATAAATATAACAGATCTTCCATCGTATAAAACGAATGATAGCAACCAGTATGAGAGTTATGGTCATTTCTACGTTCCGGGCGACCTAGGCTTCACTCTAGGGCGTTGCTCCACCATATCGAATAGTTAGGCCCTTAGAAGTCAACGCCCGAAGCATAAAATACAAAATAAATAAAACAGTTTTTCCATCGTATAAAATGAATAATTGCTACCAGTGTGAAGGTTATGGTCATTTCTACGTTCCGCGCAACCTGGGCTTTACCCTAGGGCGTTGTTCCACCAGATGGAATAGTTAGGGCCTAAGCAGTCAACGCCAGAAGCATAAAATACGATATAAATACAACAGCTTTTCCATCCTATAAAACTAATAATTGTAACCAGTGTGAAAGTTATGGTCATTTCTACGTTCCGGGCGACCTAGGCTTCACTCTAGGGCGTTGCTCCACCAGATCAAACAGTTAGGGTCTTAGAAGTCAACGCCCGAAGCATTAAGTACAAAATAAATACAACAGTTTTTCCATTGTATAAAACGAATAATTGCTACCAGTGTAAAAGTTATGGTCATTTCTACGTTCCGGGCAACCTAGGCTTCACCCTAGGGCGTTGTACCACCAGATCGAATAGTTAGGGCCTAAGAAGTGATCGCCAGAAGCATAAAATACAATATAAATACAACAGTTTTTCCATCGTATAAAACGAATAATTGCAACCAGTATGAAACTTATGGTCATTTCTACGTACCGGGCTTCACTCTATGGCGCTGCTCTACCAGATCGAATAGTTAGGGCCTTAGAAGACAACGCCAGAAGCTTAAAATACAAAATAAATAGAACAGTTTTTCCATCGCATAAAACGAATAATTGCTACCAGTATGAAAGTTATGGTCATTTCTACCTTCCGGGCAACCTAGGCTTCACCCTAGGGCGTTGTTCCACCAGATGGAACAGTTAGGGCCTAAGAAGTCAACGCCAGAAGCATAAAATACGATATAAATACAACAGCTTTTCCATCGTATAAAACAAATAATTGCAACCAGTGTGAAAGTTATGGTCATTTCTACGTTCCGGGAAACCTAGGCTTCACGCTTGGGCGTTGCTCCAACAGATTGAATAGTTAGGGTCTTAGAATTCAATGCCCGAAGCATAAACTGCAATAAAAATGGAACAGCTTTTCCATCGTATAGCAGGAATAATTTGCAACCAGTGTGATAGTAGTGGTCATTTCTACGTTCCGGGCAACCTAGGTTTCACTCCAGGGCGGTGCTCCACCAGCTCGAATATTTAGGGCCTAAGAAGTCGACACCAGAAGCATAAAATGCAATAAAAGTACAACAGTTTTTCCATCGTATAACAGGAATGATTCCAACCAGTTTGAAAGTGATGGTCATTTCTACGTTCCCGACAACCTAGGTTTCACTCTAGGGCGTCGCTCCAATAGGTCGAATAGCTAGGGACTTAGAATTCAACGACAGAAGGATAAAATACAATATATGTACAACAGTTTTTTCATCGTATAAAATGAATAATTGCAAACATTGTGAAAGTTGTGGTCATTTCTACTTTCCGGGCAAACTATGCTTTACCCTAGGCGTTGTTACACCAGATCGAATAGTTAGGGCCTGAGAAGTCAGCGCCAGAAGAATAAAACACAATATATGTACAACAGTTTTTCCATCGTATTAAATGAATAATGGTAACCAGTGTGAAAGCTATGGTCATTTCTACGTTCCGGTCAACCTAGGCTTCACTCTAGGACGTTGCTCCACCAGATCGAATAGTTGGGGCCTATGGAGTCAACGCCAGAAGCATAAAGTACAATAAAGGTGCAACAGTTTTTCCATCGTATAACTGGTATAATTGCAACCAGTGTGAAGGTAATGGTATGTTCTACGTTCCGGGCAACCTAGGCTTCACTCTAGGGCGGTGCTCCACCACATCTAACAGCTACGGCCTTAGAAGTCAACGCCAGAGGCATAAAATACAATATAAATACATGAGCTTTAACATCGTACAAAATCAATAATTGCAAACAGTGTGAAAGTAATGGCCATTTCTACGTTCCGGGCAACCTAGGCTTCACTCTGTGTCGTTGCTACACCAGATCGAATACCTAGCGACTTAGAATTAAACACTGAAGCATACAATGCAATAAAAATACAACAGCTTTTCCATCGTATAACCGGAATAATTGCAACCACTGTGAATGTAATGGTCATTTCTACGTTCCGGGCAACCTAGGCTTCACTCTGGGTCGTTGCTCCACCAGATCGAACAGCTAGGGACTTAGAATTAAACGCCAGAAGCATAAAATACAATATAGATGCAACAGTTTTTCCATCGTATAACAGGAATAACTGCAACCAGTCTGAATGTAATGGTCAATTCTACGTTCCGGGCAACCTAGATTTCACTCTAGGGCGTTCCTCCACCGGCTCGAATTGTTAGGGCCTAAGAAGTCAAAGCCAGAAGCATAAAATACGATATAAATACAACAGCTTTTCCATCGTATAAAACGAATAATTGCATCCAGTGTGAAAGTTATGGTCATTTCTACGTTCCGGGCTACTTAGGCTTCACTCTAGGGCGTCGCTCCATCAGATCGAATAGCTAGAGCCTTAGAAGTCGACGCCAGAAGGATAAAATACAATATAAGTACAACAGTTTTTCCATCGTATAAAATGAATAATTGCAGACATTGTGAAAGTAATGGTCATTTCTACGTTCCGGGCAACCTAGGCGTCCCCCTAGGGCGTTGCTCCACCACATCTAATAGCTACGGCCTTAGAAGTCAACGCCAGAAGCATAAAACACAATATAAATACAACGGCTTTCCCATCGTATAAAACGAATAATTGCAGACAGTGTGAAAGTAATGGTCATTTCTACGTTCCGGGGATCCTAGGCGTCACTCTAGGGCGTTGCTCCACCAGCTCGAATATTTAGTGCCTAAGAAGTCGACACCAGAAGCATAAAATGCATTAAAAGTACAACAGTTTTTCCATCGTATAAAACGAATAATAGCAACCAGTGTGAAAGTTATGGTCATTTCTACGTTACGGGCAACCTAGGCTTCACTGTAGGGCGTTGCTCCACAAGATCGAATAGTTAGGGCCTTAGAAGTCAACGCCCGATGCATAAAATGCAAAATAAATAGAACAGTTTTTCCATTGTATAAAACGAATAACTGTAACCAATGTGAAAGTACTGGTCATTTCTACGTTCCGGGTAACCTAGGTTTCACCCTAGGTCGTTGCTCCACCAGATCGAATAGCTAGGGACTTAGAATTCAACGCCAGAAGGGTAAAATACAATATAAGTACAACAGTTTTTCCATCGTATAAAATGAATAATTGCAGACATTGTGAAAGTAATGGTCATTTCTACGTTCCGGGCAACCTAGGCGTCACCCTAGGGCGTTGCTCCACCACATCTAATAGCTACGGCCTTAGAAGTCAACGCCAGAAGCATAAAATACAATATAAATACAACGGCTTTCCCATCGTATAAAACGAATAATTGCAAACAGTGTGAAAGTAATGGTCATTTCTACGTTCCGGGGATCCTAGGTTTCACTCTAGGGCGTTGCTCCACCAGCTCGAATATTTAGGGCCTAAGAAGTCGACACCAGAAGCATAAAATGCAATAAAAGTACAACAGTTTTTCCATCGTATAACAGGAATGATTCCAACCAGTTTGAAAGTGATGGTCATTTCTACGTTCCCGGCAACCTAGGTTTCACTCTAGGGCGTCGCTCCAATAGATCGAATAGCTAGGGCCTAAGAAGTCAACGCCAGAAGCATAAAATGCAATAAAAGTACAACAGTTTTTCCATCGTATAACAGGAATGATTCCAACCAGTTTGAAAGTGATGGTCATTTCTACGTTCCCGACAACCTAGGTTTCACTCTAGGGCGTCGCTCCAATAGGTCGAATAGCTAGGGACTTAGAATTCAACGACAGAAGGATAAAATACAATATATGTACAACAGTTTTTTCATCGTATAAAATGAATAATTGCAAACATTGTGAAAGTTATGGTCATTTCTACTTTCCGGGCAACCTAGACTTTACCCTAGGGCGTTGTTACACCAGATCGAATAGTTAGGGCCTGGGAAGTCAGCGCCAGAAGAATAAAACACAATATATGTACAACAGTCTCTTCATCGCATAACAGGAATAATTGCAACAAGCGTGAAAGTAATGATCATTTCGGCGTTTCTGGCATCCTAGACTTAACTCTGAGGCATTGCTCCACCAGATCGAATGATTAGGGCCTGAGAAGTCAACGCCAGAAGCATAAAATACAATATAAATACAACAGTTTTTCCATCGTATAAAACGAATAATTGCAACCAGTATGAAACTTATGGTCATTTCTACTATCCGAGCAACCTAGGCTTCACCCTAGGACTTTGCTCCAACAGATTGAATAGTTAGGGCCTTAGAAGTCAACGCCCGAAGCATAAAATACAAAATAAATAGAACGGTTTGTCCATTGTATAAAACGAATAATTGCTACGAGAGTAAAAGCTATGGTCATTTCTACGTTCCGGGCAACCTAGGCTTCACCCTAGGGCGTTGTTCCACCAGATCGAATAGTTAGCGCCTAAGAAGTGAACGCCAGAAGCATAAAATGCAATAAAAATACAACAGTTTTTCCATCGTATAGCAGGAATAATTTGCAACCAGTGTGATAGTAGTGGTCATTTCTACGTTCTGGGCAACACAGGTTTCACTCCAGGGCGTTGCTCCACCAGATCGGATAGGTACGGCCTAAGAAGTCAACGCCAGAAGCATAAAATACGATAAAGATGCAACAGTTTTTCCATCGTATAAAACGAATAATTGCAAGCAGTGTGAAAGTAATGGTCATTTCTACGTTCCGGGCAACCTAGGCTTCACTCTACGGCGTTGTTCCACCAGATCGAATAGTTAAGGCCTAAGAAGTCAACGCCAGAAGCATAAAATACAAAATAAATAGAACGGTTTTTCCATTGTATAAAACGAATAATTGCTGCCAGTGTAAAAGCTATGGTCATTTCTACGTTCCGGGCAACCTAGGCTTCACCATAGGGTGTTGTTCCACCAGATCGAATAGTTAGGGCCTAAGAAGTGAACGCCAGAAGCATAAAATACAATATAAATACAACAGTTTTTCCATCGTATAAACCGAATAATTGCAACCAGTATGACACTTATGGTCATTTCTACGTTCCGGGCAACCTAGGCTTCACTGTATGGCGTTCTTCCACCACATCGAATAGCTACGGCCTCAGAAGTCAACGCCTGAAGTATAAAATACAATAAAAATACAACAGTCTTTCCATTCTATAACAGGAATAATTGCAACCGGTGTGAAAGTGATGGTCATTTCTACGTTCGAGGCAACCTAGGCTTCACTCTCGGGCGTTGTTCCACAAGATCGAATAGTTAGGGCCTAAGAAGTGAACGCCAGAAGCATAAAATACAATATAAATACAACAGCTTTTACATCATATAAAACGAATAATTGCAACCAGTGTGAGAGTTCTGGTCATTTCGACGTTCCGGGCAACCTAGGCTGCACCCTAGGGCGTTGCTCCAGCAGATCGAATAGTTAGGGCCTTAGAAGTCAACGCCCGAAGCTTAAAATACAAAATAAATAAAACAGTTTTTCCATCGTATAAAACGAAAAATTGCAACCAGTGTGAAAGTTATGGTCATTTCTACGTTCCGCGCAATCTGGGCTTTACGCTAGGGCGTTGTTCCACCAGATGGAATAGTTAGGGCCTAAGAAGTGAACGCCAGAAGCATAAAATGCAATAAAAATACTACAGTTTTTCCATCGTATAGCAGGAATAATTTGCAACCAGTGTGATAGTAGTGGTCATTTCTACGTTCTGGGCAACCCAGGTTTCACTCCAGGGCGTTGCTCCACCAGATCGGATAGTTACGGCCTAAGAAGTCAACGCCAGAAGCATAAAATACGATAAAGATGCAACAGTTTTTCCATCGTATAAAACGAATAATTGCAAGCAGTGTGAAAGTAATGGTCATTTCTACGTTCCGGGCAACCTAGGCTTCACTCTACGGCGTTGTTCCACCAGATCGAATAGTTAAGGCCTAAGAAGTCAACGCCAGAAGCATAAAATACAAAATAAATAGAACGGTTTGTCCATTGTATAAAACGAATAATTGCTACGAGTGTAAAAGTTATGGTCATTTCTACATCTCGAGCAACCTAGGCTTCACTCTAGGGCGTTGCTCCACCTGATCGAATAGTTAGGGCCTTAGAAGTCAACGCCCGAAGCATTGAATACAAAATAAATACGACAGTTTTTCCATTGTATCAGACGAATAATAGCTACCAGTGTGAAAGTTATGGTCATTTCTACGTTCCGCGCAACCTGGGCTTTACTCTAGGGCGTTGTTGCACCAGATGGAATAGTTAGGGCCTAAGGAGTCAACGCCAGAAGCATAAAATACGATATAAATACAACAGCTTTTCCATCGTATAAAACAAATAATTGCAACCAGTGTGACAGTTATGGTCATTTCTACGTTCCAGGCAACCTAGGCTTCACTGTATGGCGTTCCTCCACCACATCGAATAGCTACGGCCTCAGAAGTCCACGCCTGAAGCATAAAATACAATAAAAATACAACAGTCTTTTCATCGCATAACAGGAATAATTACAAGAAGCGTGAAAGTAATGATCATTTCGGCGTTTCGGACATCCTAGACTTAACTCTGAGGCATTGCTCCACCAGATCGAATAATTAGGGCCTGAGAAGTCAACGCCAGAAGCATAAAATACAATATAAATACAACAGTTTTTCCATCGTATAAAACAAGTTATTGCAACCAGTATGAAACTTATGGTCATTTCTACTTTCCGAGCAACCTAGGCTCACCCTACGGCTTTGCTCCAACAGATTGAATAGTTAGGGCCTTATAAGTCAACGCCCGAAGCATTAAATACAAAATAAATAGAACAGATTTTCCATTGTATAAAACGAATAATTGCTACCAGTGTTAAAGTTATGGTCATTTCTACGTTCCGGACAACCTAGGCTGCACTCTAGGGCGTTGCTCCACCAGATGGAATAGTTAGGGCCTTAGAAGTCAACGCCCGAAGCATAAAATACAAAATAAATTAAACAGTTTTTCCATCGTATAAAACGAAAAATTGCAAACAGTGTGAAAGATATGGACATTTCTACGATCCGGGCTACCTAGGCTTCACTCTATGGCGTTCTTCCACCACATCGAATAGCAACGGCCTCGGAAGTCAACGCCAGAAGCATAAATACAAAATAAATAAAACAGTTTTTCCATCGTATAAAACGAATAATTGCTACCAGTGTGAAAGTTATGGTCATTTCTACGTTCCGCGCAACCTGGGCTTTACCCTAGCGCGTTGTTCCACCAGATGGAATAGCTTGGGACTTAGAATTCAACGCCATAAGAATAAAATACAATATAAGTACAACAGTTTTTCCATCGTATAAAATGAATAATTGCAACCAGTGTGAAAGTTATGGACATTTCTACATTCCGGCCAACCTAGGCTTCACCCTAGGGCGTTGCGCCACCAGATCGAATAGTTAGGGCCTTAGAAGTCAACGCCAGAAGCATAAAATACAATAAAAATACAACAGTTTATCCTTCGTATAACAGGATTAATTGCAACCAGTTTGAAAGTGATGGTCATTTCTACGTTCCGGGCAACCTAGGCTTCACTGTAGGGCGTTGCTCCACTACATCGAATAGCTAGGGCCTTAGAAGTCAACGCCAGAGGCATAAAATACAATATAAGTACAACAGCTTTTCCACCGTAAAAAACGAATAATTGCAACCAGTCTGAAAGTTATGGTTATCTCTACATTCCGAGCAACCTAGGCTTCACTCTAGGGCGTTGCTCCTCCAGACCGAATAGTTAGGTCCTTAGAAGTCAACGCCAGAAGCATAAAATACGATATAAATACAACAGTTTTTCCATTGTATAAAACGAATAATTGCTACCAGTGTAAAAGTTATGGTCATTTCTACGTTCCGGGCAACCTAGGCTTCACCCTAGGGCGCTGTTCCACCAGGTCGAATAGTTAGGGCCTAAGAAGTAAACGCCAGAAGCATAAAATTCAATATAAATACAACAGCTTTGCCACCGTATAAAATGAATAATTGCAAACAGTGTGAAAGATATGGACATTTCTACGTTCCGGGCAGCCTAGGCTTCACTCTATGGCGTTCTTCCACCACATCGACTAGCTACGGCCTCAGAAATCAACGCCTGAAGCTTAAAATACAATATAAATATAACAGTTTTTCCATCGTATAAAACGAATAATAGCAACCAGTGTGAAAGTAATTGTCATTTCTACGTTCCGGGCAACCTAGGCTTCACTCTAGGGCGTTGCTCCACCAGATCAAACAGTTAGGGCGTTAGAAGTCAACGCCCGAAGCATAAAATACAAAAGAAATAGAACAGTTTTTCCATTGTATAAAACGAATAATTGCTACCAGTGTAAAAGTTATGGTCATTTCTAGATTCCGGGCAACCTAGGCTTCACCCAAGGGCGTTGTTCCACCAGATCGAATAGTTAGGGCCTAAGCAGTGAACGCCAGAAGCATAAAATGCAATAAAAATACAACAGTCTTTCCATCCTATAACAGGAATAATTGCAATCCGTGTGAAACTGATGGTCATTTGTACGTTCCAGGCAACCTAGGCTTCACTCTAGGGCGTTGCTCCACCAGATCGAATTGTTAGGGCCAAAGAAGTCAACGCCTGAAGCATAAAATAGAAAATAAATAGAACAGTTTTTCCATCGTATAAAAGGAATAATTGCAAACAATGTTAAAGTAATGGTCATTTCTACGTTCCGGGCAACCTAGGCTTCACTCTAGGTCGTTGCTCCACCAGATCAAACAGTTAGGGCCTTAGAAGTCAACGCCCGAAGCATAAAATACAAAATAAATAGAACAGTTTTTCCATTGTATAAAACGAATAATTGCTACCAGTGTAACAGTTATGGTCATTTCTACGTTCCGGGCAACCTAGGCTTCACTCTAGCGCGGTGCTCCACCATATCGAATAGCTACGGCCTTAGAAGCCTACGCCTGAAGCATAAAATACAATAAAAATACAACGGTCTTTTCATCGTATAACAGGAATAATTGCAACAAGCGTGAAAGTAATGATCATTTCGGCGTTTCGG
This sequence comes from Calliopsis andreniformis, assembly GCF_051401765.1. Lineage (NCBI taxonomy): Eukaryota > Metazoa > Arthropoda > Insecta > Hymenoptera > Andrenidae > Calliopsis > Calliopsis andreniformis. Next base: position 1,518,215 of record NW_027480433.1, read on the forward strand.
GCATCCTAGACTTAACTCTGAGGCATTGCTCCACCAGATCGAATAGTTAGGGCCTATGAAGTCAACGCCGGAAGCATAAAATACGCTATAAATACAACAGCTTTCCCATCGTATTAAATGAATAATTGCAAACAGTGTGAAAGATATGGATTTTTCTACGTTCCGGGCAACCTAGGCTTCACTCTATGGCGTTCTTCCACCACATCGAATAGCTACGGCCTCAGAAGTCAACGCCAGAAGCATAAAATACAATATAAATACAACAGTTTTTCCATCGTATAAAACGAATAATTCCAACCAGTGTGAAAGCTATGGTCATTTCTACATTCCGAGCAACCTAGGCTTCACTCTAGGGCGTTGCTCCAACAGATTGAATAGTCAGGGCCTTAGAAGTCAACGCCCGAAGTATCAAATGCAATAAAAATACAACAGTTTTTCCATCGTATAACAGGATTAATTGCAACCAGTTTGAAAGTGATGGTCATTTCTACGTTCCGGGCAACCTAGGCTTCACTCTAGGGCGTTGCTCCACTAGATCGAATAGCTAGGGCCTTAGAAGTCAACGCCAGAGGCATAAAATACAATATAAATACAAAGGCTTTTCCATCGTAAAAAACGAATAATTGCAACCAGTGTGAAAGTTATGGTTATTTCTACATTCCGAGCAACCTAGGCTTCACTCTAGAGCGCTGCTCGACCAGATCGAATAGTTAGGTCCTTAGAAGTCAACGCCAGAAGCATAATGTACAATATAAATATAACAGTTTTTCCATCGTATAAAACGAATAATAGCAACCAGTGTGAAAGTTATGGTCATTTCTACGTTCCGGGCAACCTAGGCTTCACTCTAGGGCGTTGCTCCACCAGATCAAACAGTTAGGGCCTTAGAAGTCAACGCACGAAGCATAAAATACAAAATAGATAGAACAGTTTTTCCATTGTATAAAACTAATAATTGCTACCAGTGTAAAAGTTATGGTCATTTCTACGTTCCGGGCAACCTAGGCTTCACCCAAGGGCGTTGTTCCACCAGCTCGAATAGTTAGGGCCTAAGCAGTGAACGCCAGAAGCATAAAATGCAATAAAAATACAACAGTCTTTCCATCCTATAACAGGAATAATTGCAATCCGTGTGAAACTGATGGTCATTTCTACGTTCCGGGCAACCTAGGCTTCACTCTAGGGCGGGGCTCCACCATATCGAATAGCTACGGCCTTAGAAGCCTACGCCTGAAGCATAAAATACAATAAAAATACAACAGTCTTTTCATCGTATAACCGGAATAATTGCAACATGCGTGAAAGTAATGACCATTTCTGCGCTTCGGGCATCCTAGACTTAACTTTGAGGCATTGCTCCACCAGATTGAATAGTTAGGGCCTAAGGAGTCAACGCCAGAAGCATAAAATACAATATAAATGCAACAGCTTTGCCACCGTATAAAATGAATAATTGCAAACAGTGTGAAAGATATGGGCATTTCTACGTTCCGGGCAACCTAGGCTTCACTCTAGGGCGTTCCTCCAACAGCTTGAATAGTCAGGGCCTTAGAAGTCAACGCCCGAAGCATAAAATGCAATAAAAATACAACAGTTTTTCCATCGTATAACAGGATTAATTGCAACCAGTTTGAAAGTGATGGTCATTTCTACGTTCGGGGCAACCTAGGCTTCACTCTAGGGCGTTGCTCCACTAGATCCAATAGCTAGGGCCTTAGAAGTCAACGTCAGAGGCATAAAATACAATATAAATACAACAGCTTTTCCATCGTAAAAAACGAATAATTGCAACCAGTGTGAAAGTTATGGTTATTTCTACATTCCGAGCAACCTAGGCTTCACACTAGGGCGTCGCTCCACCAGATCGAATAGTTAGGTCCTTAGAAGTCAACGCCAGAAGCATAAAATACCATATAAATACAACAGCTTTTGCATCGTATAAAAGGAATAATTGCAAACAGTGTGAAAGTAATTGTCATTTCTACGTTCCGGGCAATCTAGGCTTCACTCTAGGGCGTTGCTCCTCCAGATCAAACAGCTAGGGCCTTAGAAGTCAACGCACGATGGCTAAAATACAAAATAAATAGAACAGTTTTTCCATTGTACAAAACGAATAATAGCAACCAGTGTGAAAGTTATGGTCATTTCTACGTTCCGGGCAACCTAGGCTTCACTCTAGGGCGTTGGTCCACCAGATCAAACAGTTAGGGCCTTAGAAGCCAACGCCCGAAGCATTAAATACAAAATAAATAGAACAGTTTTTCCATTGTATAAAACGAATAATTGCTACCTGTGTAAAAGTTATGGCCATTTCTACGTTCCGGTCAACCTAGGCTTCACTCTAGGGCGTTGCTCCACTGGATCGAATAGCTAGGGCCTTAGAAGTCAACGCCAGAGTCATAAAATACAATATAAATACAACAGCTTTTCCATCGTAAAAAACGAATAATTGCAACCAGTGTGAAAGTTATGGTTATTTCTACATTCCGAGCAACCGAGGCTTCACTCTAGGGCGTTGCTCCACCAGATCGAATAGTTAGGTCCTTAGAAGTCAACGCCCGAAGCATAAAATGCAATAAAAATACAACAGTTTTTCCATCGTATAACAGGATTAATTGCAACCAGTTTGAAAGTGATGATCATTTCTACGTTCCGGGCAACCTAGGCTTCACGCTAGGGCGTTGCCCCACCAGATCAAACAGTTAGGGCCTTAGAAGTCAACGCCCGAAGCATAAAAGACAAAAGAAAAAGAACTGTTTTTCCATTGTATAAAACGAATAATTGCTACCAGTGTATATGTTATGGTCATTTCTACGTTCCGGGCAACCTAGGCTTCACCCTAGGCCGTTGCTCCACCAGATCGAATGGTTAGGGCCTAAGGAGTGAACGACAGAAGCATAAAATACAATATAAATACAACAGTTTTTCCATCATATAGAACGAATGATAGCAACCAGTGTGAAAGTTATGGTCATTTCTACGTTCCGCGCAATCTTGGCTTTACCCTAGGGCGTAGTTCCACCAGATGGAATAGTTAGGTCCTAAGAAGTCAACGCCAGAAGCATAAAATACGATGTAAATACAACAGCTTTTCCATCGTATAAAACGAATAATTGCAACCAGTGTGAAAGTTATGGTCATTTCTACATTTCGAGCAACTTAGGCTTCACTCTAGGGCGTTGCTCCACCTGATCGAATAGTTAGGGCCTTAGAAGTCAACGCCAGAAGCATATAATACAATATAAATACAACAGTTTTTCCACCATATAAAACGAATAATTGCAACCAGTATGAAAGTTATGGCCATTTCTGCTTTCCGGGCAACCTAGGCTTTACCCTAGGGCGTTGTTCCACCAGATGGAATAGTTAGGGCCTAAGAAGCCAACGCCAGAAGCATAAAATACGATATAAATACAACAGCTTTTCCATCGTATAAAACGAATAATTGCAACCAGTGTGAAAGTTATGGTCATTTCTACATTCCGAGCAAACTAGGCTTCACTCTAGGGCGCTGCTCCACCAGATCGAATAGTTAGGTCCTTAGAAGTCAACGCCAGAAGCATAAAATACAATATAAATATAACAGTTTTTCCATCGTATAAAACGTATAATAGCAACCAGTGTGAAAGTTAAGGTCATTTGTACGTTCCGGGCAACCTAGGCTTCACTCTAGGGCGTTGCTCCACCAGATCAAACAGTTAGGGCCTTAGAAGTCATCGCCCGAAGCATAAAATAAAAAATAAATAGAACAGTTTTTCCATTGTATAAAACGAATAATTGCTGCCAGTGTAAAAGTTATGGTCATATCTACGTTCCGGGCAACCTAGGCTTCACCCTAGGTCGTTTTACCACCAGATCGAATAGTTAGGGCCTAAGAAACGAACGCCAGAAGCATAAAATACAATATAAATACAACAGTTTTTCCATCGTATAAAACGAATAATTGCAACCAGTATGAAACTTATGGTCATTTCTACGTACCGGGCAACCTAGGCTTCACTCTAGGGCGTTGCTCCAACAGATTGAATAGCTAGGGCCTTAGAAGTCAACGCCCGAAGCATAAAATACAAAATAAATAGAACAGTTTTTCGTTCGTATAAAACGAATAATTGCTACCAGTGTGAAAGTTATGGTCATTTCTACGTTCCGCGCAATCTTGGCTTTACCCTAGGGCGCTGTTCCACCAGATGGAATAGTTAGGGCCCAAGAAGTGAACGCCAGAAGCATTAAATACAATATAAATACAACAGTTTTTCCATCGTATAAAACGAATAATTGCAACCAGTGTGAAAGTTATGGTCATTTCTACATTCCGAGCAACCTAGGCTTCACTCTAGGGCGTTGCTCCAACAGATTGAATAGTCAGGGCCTTAGAAGTCAACGCCCGAAGCATAAAATGCAATAAAAATACAACAGTTTCTCCATCGTATAACAGGGTTAATTACAACCAGTTTGAAAGTGATGGTCATTTCTACGTTCCGGGCAACCTAGGCTTCACTCTAGGGCGGTGCTCCACCATATCGAATAGCTACGGCCTTAGAAGCGTACGCCTGAAGCGTTAAGTACAATCAAAATACAACGGTCTTTTCATCGTTTAACAGGAATAATTGCAACAAGCGTGAAAGTAATGATCATTTCGGCGTTTCGGGCATCCTAGACTTAACTCTGAGGCATTGCTCCACCAGATCGAATAGTTAGGGCCTAAGAAGTCAACGCCGGAAGCATAAAATACGTTATAAATACAACAGCTTTTGCATCGTATAAAAGGAATAATTGCAAACAGTGTGAAAGTAATTGTCATGTCTACGTTCCGGGCAACCTAGGCTTCACTCTAGGGCGTTGCTTCACCAGATCAAACAGTTAGGGCCTAAGAAGTGAACGCCAGAAGCATTAAATACAATATAAATACAACAGTTTTTCCATCGTATAAAACGAATAATTGCTACCAGTGTAAAAGTTATGGTCATTTCTACGTTCCGGGCAACCTAGGCTTCACCCTAGGTCGTTGTTCCACCAGATCGAATAGTCAGGGCCTAAGAAGTGAACGCCAGAAGCATAAAATGCAATAAAAATACAACAGTCTTTCCATCCTATAACAGGAATAATTGCAACCCGTGTGAAAGTGATGGTCATTTGTACGTTCCAGGGAACCTAGGCTACACTCTAGGGCGTTGCTCCACCAGATCGAATTGTTAGGGCCAAAGAAGTCAACGCCCGAAGCATAAAATACAAAATAAATAGAACAGTTTTTCCATCGTATAAAACGAATAATTGCAACCAGTGTGAAAGCTACGGACATTTCTACATTCCGAGCAACCTAGGCTTCACTCTAGGGCGTAGCTCCAACAGATTGAATAGTCAGGGCCTTAGAAGTCAACGCCCGAAGCATAAAATGCAATAAAAATACAACAGTTTTTCCATCGTATAACAGGATTAATTGCAACCAGTTTGAAAGTGATGGTCATTTCTACGTTCCGGGCAACCTAGGCTTCACTCTAGGGCGTTGCTCCACTAGATCGAATTGCTAGGGCCTTAGAAGAAAACGCCAGAGGCATAAAATACAATATAAATACAACAGCTTTTCCATCGTAAAGAACGAATAATTGCAACCAGTGTGAAAGTTATGGTTATTTCTACATTCCGAGCAACCTAGGCTTCACTCTAGGGCGTTGCTCCAGCAGATCGAATAGTTAGGTCCTTAGAAGTCAAAGCCAGAAGCATAAAATACGATATAAATACAACAGCTTTTGCATCGTATAAAAGGAATAATTGCAAGCAGTGTGAAAGTAATTGTCATTTCTACGTTCCGGGCAACCTAGGCTACACTCTAGGGCGTTGCTCCAACAGATCAAACAGTTAGGCCCTTAGAAGTCAACGCCCGAAGCATAAAATACAAAATAAGTAGAACAGTTTTTCCATTGTATAAAACTAATAATTGCTACCAGTGTAAAAGTTATGGTCATTTCTACGTTCCGGGCAACCTAGGCTTCACCCAAGGGCGTTGTTCCACCAGATCGAATAGTTAGGGCCTAAGCAGTGAACGCCAGAAGCATAAAGTGCAATAAAAATACAACAGTCTTTCCATCCTATAACAGGAATAATTGCAATACGTGTGAAACTGATGGTCATTTGTACGTTCCAGGCAACCTAGGTTTCACTCTAGGGCGTTGCTCCACCAGATCGAATTGTTAGGGCCAAAGAAGTCAACGCCCGAAGCATAAAATACAAAATAAATAGAACAGTTTTTCCATCGTATAAAAGGAATAATTGCAAACAGTGTTAAAGTAATGGTCATGTCTACGTTCCGGGCAACCTAGGCTTCACTCTAGGTCGTTGCTCCACCAGGTCAAACAGTTAGGGCCTTAGAAGTCAACGCCCGAAGCATAAAATACAAAATAAATAGAACAGTTTTTCCATTGTATAAAACGAATAATTGCTACCAGTGTAATAGTTATGGTCATTTCTACGTTCCGGGCAGCCTAGGCTTCACTCTAGGGCGGTGCTCCACCATATCGAATAGCTACGGCCTTAGAAGCCTACGCCTGAAGCATAAAATACAATAAAAATACAACGGTCTTTTCATCGTATAACAGGAATAATTGCAACAAGCGTGAAAGTAATGATCATTTCTGCGTTTCGGGCATCCTAGACTTAACTCTGAGGCATTGCTCCACCAGATCGAATAGTTAGGGCCTATGAAGTCAACGCCAGAAGCATAAAATACAATATAAATACAACAGTTTTTCCATTGTATAAAACGAATAATTGCTACCAGTGTAAAAGTTATGGTCATTTCTACGTTCCGGGCAACCTAGGCTTCACCCTAGGGCGTTGTTCCACCAGGTCGAATAGTTAGGGCCTAAGAAGTAAACGCCAGAAGCATAAAATTCAATATAAATACAACAGCTTTGCCACCGTATAAAATGAATAATTGCAAACAGTGTGAAAGATATGGACATTTCTACGTTCCGGGCAACCTAGGCTTCACTCTATGGCGTTCTTCCACCACATCGAATAGCTACGGCCTCAGAAGTCAACGCCTGAAGCTTAAAATACAATATAAATATAACAGTTTTTCCATCGTATAAAACGAATAATAGCAACCAGTGTGAAAGTAATTGTCATTTCTACGTTCCGGGCAACCTAGGCTTCACTCTAGGGCGTTGCTCCACCAGATCAAACAGTTAGGGCGTTAGAAGTCAACGCCCGAAGCATAAAATACAAAAGAAATAGAACAGTTTTTCCATTGTATAAAACGAATAATTGCTACCAGTGTAAAAGTTATGGTCATTTCTACGTTCCGGGCAACCTAGGCTTCACCCAAGGGCGTTGTTCCACCAGATCGAATAGTTAGGGCCTAAGCAGTGAACGCCAGAAGCATAAAATGCAATAAAAATACAACAGTCTTTCCATCCTATAACAGGAATAATTGCAATCCGTGTGAAACTGATGGTCATTTCTACGTTCCGGGCAACCTAGGCTTCACTCTAGGTCGTTGCTCCACCAGGTCAAACAGTTAGGGCCTTAGAAGTCAACGCCCGAAGCATAAAATACAAAATAAATAGAACAGTTTTTCCATTGTATAAAACGAATAATTGCTACCAGTGTAATAGTTATGGTCATTTCTACGTTCCGGGCAACCTAGGCTTCACTCTAGGGCGGTGCTCCACCATATCGAACAGCTACGGCCTTAGAAGCCTACGCCTGAAGCATAAAATACAATAAAAATACAACGGTCTTTTCATCGTATAACAGGAATAATTGCAACAAGCGTGAAAGTAATGATCATTTCGGCGTTTCGGGCATCCTAGACTTAACTCTGAGGCATTGCACCACCAGAACGAATAGTTAGGGCCTATGAAGTCAACGCCCGAAGCATAAAATACGCTATAAATACAACAGCTTTCCCATCGTATTAAATGAATAATTGCAAACTGTGTGAAAGTAGTGGTCATTTCTGCGTTCCGAGCAACCTAGGCTTCACTCTAGGGCGGGGCTCCACCATATCGAATAGCTACGGCCTTAGAAGCCTACGCCTGAAGCATAAAATACAATAAAAATACAACAGCCTTTTCATCGTATAACCGGAATAATTGCAACATGCGTGAAAGTAATGACCATTTCTGCGTTTCGGGCATCCTAGACTTAACTTTGAGGCATTGCTCCACCAGATTGAATAGTTAGGGCCTAAGGAGTCAACGCCAGAAGCATAAAATACAATATAAATGCAACAGCTTTGCCACCGTATAAAATGAATAATTGCAAACAGTGTGAAAGATATGGACATTTCTACGTTCCGGGCAACCTAGGCTTCACTCTAGGGCGTTGCTCCACTAGATCGAATAGCTAGGGCCTTAGAAGTCAACGCCAGAGGCATAAAATACAATATAAATACAACAGCTTTTCCATCGTAAAAAACGAATAATTGCAACCAGTGTGAAAGTTATGGTCATTTCTACGTTCCGGGCAACCTAGGCTTCACTCTAGGGCGTTGCTCCACCAGATCAAACAGTTAGGGCCTTAGAAGTCAACCCACGAAGCATAAAATACAAAGTAAATAGAACAGTTTTTCCATTGTATAAAACTAATAATTGCTACCAGTGTAAAAGTTATGGTCATTTCTACGTTCCGGGCAACCTAGGCTTCACCCAAGGGCGTTGTTCCACCAGATCGAATAGTTAGGGCCTAAGCAGTGAACGCCAGAAGGATAAAATGCAATAAAAATACAACAGTCTTTCCATCCTATAACAGGAATAATTGCAATCCGTGTGAAACTGATGGTCATTTGTACGTTCCAGGCAACCTAGGCTTCACTCTAGGGAGTTGCTCCACCAGATCGAATCGTTAGGGCCAAAGAAGTCAACGCCTGAAGCACAAAATAGAAAATAAATAGAACAGTTTTTCCATCGTATAAAAGGAATAATTGCAAACAGTGTTAAAGTAATGGTCATTTCTACGTTCCGGGCAACCTAGGCTTCAGTCTAGGTCGTTGGTCCACCAGATCAAACAGTTAGGGCCTTAGAAGCCAACGACCGAAGCATTAAATACAAAATAAATAGAACAGTTTTTCCATTGTATAAAACGAATAATTGCTACCTGTGTAAAAGTTATGGCCATTTCTACGTTGCGGGCAACCTAGGCTTCACCTTAGGCCGTTCTTCCACCAGATCGAATAGTTAGGGCCTAAGAAGTGAACGCCAGAAGCATAAAATACAATATAAATACAACAGTTTTTCCATCATATAAAACGAATAATTGCAACCAGTGTGAAAGCTATGGTCATTTCTACATTCCGAGCAACCTAGGCTTCACTCTAGGGCGTTGCTCCAACAGATTGAATAGTCAGGGCCTTAGAAGTCAACGCCCGAAGCATAAAATGCAATAAAAATACAACAGTTTATCCTTCGTATAACAGGATTAATTGCAACCAGTTTGAAAGTGATGGTCATTTCTACGTTCCGGGCAACCTAGGCTTCACTGTAGGGCGTTGCTCCACTACATCGAATAGCTAGGGCCTTAGAAGTCAACGCCAGAGGCATAAAATACAATATAAGTACAACAGCTTTTCCACCGTAAAAAACGAATAATTGCAACCAGTGTGAAAGTTATGGTTCTTTCTACATTCCGAGCAACCTAGGCTTCACACTAGGGCGTCGGTCCACCAGATCGAATAGTTAGGTCCTTAGAAGTCAACGCCAGAAGCATAAAATACCATATAAATACAACAGCTTTTGCATCGTATAAAAGGAATAATTGCAAACAGTGTGAAAGTAATTGTCATTTCTACGTTCCGGGCAACCTAGACTTCACCCTTGGGCGTTGTTCCACCAGATCGAATATTCAGGGCCTAAGAAGTGAACGCCATAAGCATAAAATGCAATAAAAATGCAACAGTCTTTCCATCCTATAACAGGAATAATTGCAACCCGTGTGAAAGTGATAGTCATTTGTACGTTCCAGGGAACCTATGCTTCACTCTAGGGCGTTCCTCCACCAGATCGAATTGTTAGGGCCAAAGAAGTCAACGCCCGAAGCATAAGATACAAAATAAATAGAACAGTTTTTACATTGTATAAAACGAATAATTGTTACCAGTGTAAAGGTTATGGTCATTTTTACGTTCCAGGCAACCTAGGCTTCACCCTAGGGCATTGTTCCATCAGATCGAATAGTTAGGCCCTAAGAAGTGAACGCCAGAAGCATAAAATACAATATAAATACAACAGTTTTTCCATCGTAGAAAACGAATAATAGCAACCAGTGTGAAAGTTATGGTCATTTCTACGTTCCGGGCAACCTAGGCTTCACTCTAGGGCGTTGGTCCACCAGATCAAACAGTTAGGGCCTTAGAAGCCAACGCCCGAAGCATTAAATACAAAATAAATAGAACAGTTTTTCCATTGTATAAAACGAATAATTGCTACCTGTGTAAAAGTTATGGCCATTTCTACGTTGCGGGCAACCTAGGCTTCACCTTAGGCCGTTCTTCCACCAGATCGAATAGTTAGGGCCTAAGAAGTGAACGCCAGAAGCATAAAATACAATATAAATACAACAGTTTTTCCATCATATAAAACGAATAATTGCAACCAGTGTGAAAGCTATGGTCATTTCTACATTCCGAGCAACCTAGGCTTCACTCTAGGGCGTTGCTCCAACAGATTGAATAGTCAGGGCCTTAGAAGTCAACGCCCGAAGCATAAAATGCAATAAAAATACAACAGTTTATCCTTCGTATAACAGGATTAATTGCAACCAGTTTGAAAGTGATGGTCATTTCTACGTTCCGGGCAACCTAGGCTTCACTGTAGGGCGTTGCTCCACTACATCGAATAGCTAGGGCCTTAGAAGTCAACGCCAGAGGCATAAAATACAATATAAGTACAACAGCTTTTCCACCGTAAAAAACGAATAATTGCAACCAGTGTGAAAGTTATGGTTATTTCTACATTCCGAGCAACCTAGGCTTCACTCTAGGGCGTTGCTCCACCAGACCGAATAGTTAGGTCCTTAGAAGTCAACGCCAGAAGCATAAAATACGATATAAATACAACAGCTTTTGCATCGTATAAAAGGAATAATTGCAAACACTGTGAAAGTAATTGTCATTTCTACGTTCCGGGCAATCTAGGCTTCACTCTAGGGCGTTGCTCCACCAGATCAAGCAGTTAGGGCCTAAGAAGTCAACGCCAGAAGCATAAAATACAATATAAATACAACAGTTTTTCCATTGTATAAAACGTATAATTGCTACCAGTGTAAAAGTTATGGTCATTTCTACGTTCCGGGCAACCTAGGCTTCACCCTAGGGCGTTGTTCCACCAGTTCGAATAGTTAGGGCCTAAGAAGTGAACGCCAGAAGCATAAAATGCAATAAAAATACAACAGGTTTTCCATCGTATAACAGGATTAATTGCAACCAGTTTGAAAGTGATGGTCATTTCTACGTTCCGGGCAACCTAGGCTTCACTCTAGGGCGTTGCTCCACTAGATCGAATAGCTAGGGACATAGAAGTCAACGCGAGAAGCATAAAATACGATATAAATACAACAGCTTTTCCATCGTATAAAAGGAATAATCGCAAACAGTGTGAAAGTAATGGTCATTTCTACGTTCCGGGCAACCTAGGCCTCACCCTAGGGCGGTGATCCACCAGATCAAACAGTTAGGGCCTTAGAAGTCAACGCCCGAAGCATAAAATACAAAATTAATAGAACAGTTTTTCCATTGTATAAAACGAATAATTGCTACCAGTGTAAAAGCTATGGTCATTTCTACGTTCCGGGCAACCTAGGCTTCACCCTGGGGCGTTGTTCCACCAGATCGAATAGTTAGGGCCTAAGAAGTGAACGCCAGAAGCATAAAATACAATATAAATACAACAGTTTTTCCATCGTATAAAACGAATAATTGCAACCAGTGTGAAAGCTATGGTCATTTCTACATTCCGAGCAACCTAGGCTTCACTCTAGGGCGTTGCTCCGACAGATTGAATAGTCAGGTCCTTAGAAGTCAACGCCCGAAGCATAAAATGCAATAAAAATGCAACAGTTTTTCCATCGTATAACAGGATTAATTGCAACCAGTTTGAAAGTGATGGTCATTTCTACGTTCCGGGCAACCTAGGCTTCACTCTAGGGCGGGGCTCCACCATATCGAATAGCTACGGCCTTAGAAGCCTACGCCTGAAGCATAAAATACAATAAAAATACAACAGTCTTTTCATCGTATAACCGGAATAATTGCAACATGCGTGAAAGTAATGACCATTTCTGCGTTTCGGGCATCCTAGACTTAACTTTGAGGCATTGCTCCACCAGATTGAATAGTTAGGGCCTAAGGAGTCAACGCCAGAAGCATAAAATACAATATAAATGCAACAGCTTTGCCACCGTATAAAATGAATAATTGCAAACAGTGTGAAAGATATGGGCATTTCTACGTTCCGGGCAACCTAGGCTTCACTCTAGGGCGTTCCTCCAACAGCTTGAATAGTCAGGGCCTTAGAAGTCAACGCCCGAAGCATAAAATGCAATAAAAATACAACAGTTTATCCTTCGTATAACAGGATTAATTGCAACCAGTTTGAAAGTGATGGTCATTTCTACGTTCCGGGCAACCTAGGCTTCACTGTAGGGCGTTGCTCCACTACATCGAATAGCTAGGGCCTTAGAAGTCAACGCCAGAGGCATAAAATACAATATAAGTACAACAGCTTTTCCACCGTAAAAAACGAATAATTGCAACCAGTGTGAAAGTTATGGTTATTTCTACATTCCGAGCAACCTAGGCTTCACTCTAGGGCGTTGCTCCACCAGACCGAATAGTTAGGTCCTTAGAAGTCAACGCCAGAAGCATAAAATACGATATAAATACAACAGCTTTTGCATCGTATAAAAGGAATAATTGCAAACACTGTGAAAGTAATTGTCATTTCTACGTTCCGGGCAATCTAGGCTTCACTCTAGGGCGTTGCTCCACCAGATCAAGCAGTTAGGGCCTAAGAAGTCAACGCCAGAAGCATAAAATACAATATAAATACAACAGTTTTTCCATTGTATAAAACGTATAATTGCTACCAGTGTAAAAGTTATGGTCATTTCTACGTTCCGGGCAACCTAGGCTTCACCCTAGGGCGTTGTTCCACCAGTTCGAATAGTTAGGGCCTAAGAAGTGAACGCCAGAAGCATAAAATGCAATAAAAATACAACAGGTTTTCCATCGTATAACAGGATTAATTGCAACCAGTTTGAAAGTGATGGTCATTTCTACGTTCCGGGCAACCTAGGCTTCACTCTAGGGCGTTGCTCCACTAGATCGAATAGCTAGGGACATAGAAGTCAACGCGAGAAGCATAAAATACGATATAAATACAACAGCTTTTCCATCGTATAAAAGGAATAATCGCAAACAGTGTGAAAGTAATGGTCATTTCTACGTTCCGGGCAACCTAGGCCTCACCCTAGGGCGGTGATCCACCAGATCAAACAGTTAGGGCCTTAGAAGTCAACGCCCGAAGCATAAAATACAAAATTAATAGAACAGTTTTTCCATTGTATAAAACGAATAATTGCTACCAGTGTAAAAGCTATGGTCATTTCTACGTTCCGGGCAACCTAGGCTTCACCCTGGGGCGTTGTTCCACCAGATCGAATAGTTAGGGCCTAAGAAGTGAACGCCAGAAGCATAAAATACAATATAAATACAACAGTTTTTCCATCGTATAAAACGAATAATTGCAACCAGTGTGAAAGCTATGGTCATTTCTACATTCCGAGCAACCTAGGCTTCACTCTAGGGCGTTGCTGCGACAGATTGAATAGTCAGGTCCTTAGAAGTCAACGCCCGAAGCATAAAATGCAATAAAAATGCAACAGTTTTTCCATCGTATAACAGGATTAATTGCAACCAGTTTGAAAGTGATGGTCATTTCTACGTTCCGGGCAACCTAGGCTTCACTCTAGGGCGGGGCTCCACCATATCGAATAGCTACGGCCTTAGAAGCCTACGCCTGAAGCATAAAATACAATAAAAATACAACAGTCTTTTCATCGTATAACCGGAATAATTGCAACATGCGTGAAAGTAATGACCATTTCTGCGTTTCGGGCATCCTAGACTTAACTTTGAGGCATTGCTCCACCAGATTGAATAGTTAGGGCCTAAGGAGTCAACGCCAGAAGCATAAAATACAATATAAATGCAACAGCTTTGCCACCGTATAAAATGAATAATTGCAAACAGTGTGAAAGATATGGGCATTTCTACGTTCCGGGCAACCTAGGCTTCACTCTAGGGCGTTCCTCCAACAGCTTGAATAGTCAGGGCCTTAGAAGTCAACGCCCGAAGCATAAAATGCAATAAAAATGCAACAGTTTTTCCATCGTATAACAGGATTAATTGCAACCAGTTTGAAAGTGATGGTCATTTCTACGTTCGGGGCAACCTAGGCTTCACTCTAGGGCGTTGCTCCACTAGATCCAATAGCTAGGGCCTTAGAAGTCAACGTCAGAGGCATAAAATACAATATAAATACAACAGCTTTTCCATCGTAAAAAACGAATAATTGCAACCAGTGTGAAAGTTATGGTTATTTCTACATTCCGAGCAACCTAGGCTTCACACTAGGGCGTCGCTCCACCAGATCGAATAGTTAGGTCCTTAGAGGTCAACGCCAGAAGCATAAAATACCATATAAATACAACAGCTTTTGCATCGTATAAAAGGAATAATTGCAAACAGTGTGAAAGTAATTGTCATTTCTACGTTCCGGGCAATCTAGGCTTCACTCTAGGGCGTTGCTCCACCAGATCAAACAGCTAGGGCCTTAGAAGTCAACGCACGATGGCTAAAATACAAAATAAATAGAACAGTTTTTCCATTGTACAAAACGAATAATTGCTACCAGTGTAAACGTTATGGTCATTTCTACGTTCCGGGCAACCTAGACTTCACCCTTGGGCGTTGTTCCACCAGATCGAATATTCAGGGCCTAAGAAGTGAACGCCAGAAGCATAAAATGCAATAAAAATGCAACAGTCTTTCCATCCTATAACAGGAATAATTGCAACCCGTGTGAAAGTGATAGTCATTTGTACGTTCCAGGGAACCTATGTTTCACTCTAGGGCGTTCCTCCACCAGATCGAATTGTTAGGGCCAAAGAAGTCAACGCCCGAAGCATAAGATACAAAATAAATAGAACAGTTTTTACATTGTATAAAACGAATAATTGTTACCAGTGTAAAGGTTATGGTCATTTTTACGTTCCAGGCAACCTAGGCTTCACCCTAGGGCATTGTTCCATCAGATCGAATAGTTAGGCCCTAAGAAGTGAACGCCAGAAGCATAAAATACAATATAAATACAACAGTTTTTCCATCGTAGAAAACGAATAATAGCAACCAGTGTGAAAGTTATGGTCATTTCTACGTTCCGGGCAACCTAGGCTTCACTCTAGGGCGTTGGTCCACCAGATCAAACAGTTAGGGCCTTAGAAGCCAACGCCCGAAGCATTAAATACAAAATAAATAGAACAGTTTTTCCATTGTATAAAACGAATAATTGCTACCTGTGTAAAAGTTATGGCCATTTCTACGTTGCGGGCAACCTAGGCTTCACCTTAGGCCGTTCTTCCACCAGATTGAATAGTTAGGGCCTAAGAAGTGAACGCCAGAAGCATAAAATACAATATAAATACAACAGTTTTTCCATCATATAAAACGAATAATTGCAACCAGTGTGAAAGCTATGGTCATTTCTACATTCCGAGCAACCTAGGCTTCACTCTAGGGCGTTGCTCCAACAGATTGAATAGTCAGGGCCTTAGAAGTCAACGCCCGAAGCATAAAATGCAATAAAAATGCAACAGTTTATCCTTCGTATAACAGGATTAATTGCAACCAGTTTGAAAGTGATGGTCATTTCTACGTTCCGGGCAACCTAGGCTTCACTGTAGGGCGTTGCTCCACTACATCGAATAGCTAGGGCCTTAGAAGTCAACGCCAGAGGCATAAAATACAATATAAGTACAACAGCTTTTCCACCGTAAAAAACGAATAATTGCAACCAGTGTGAAAGTTGTGGTTATTTCTACATTCCGAGCAACCTAGGCTTCACTCTAGGGCGTTGCTCCGACAGATTGAATAGTCAGGTCCTTAGAAGTCAACGCCCGAAGCATAAAATGCAATAAAAATGCAACAGTTTTTCCATCGTATAACAGGATTAATTGCAACCAGTTTGAAAGTGATGGTCATTTCTACGTTCCGGGCAACCTAGGCTTCACTCTAGGGCGGGGCTCCACCATATCGAATAGCTACGGCCTTAGAAGCCTACGCCTGAAGCATAAAATACAATAAAAATACAACAGTCTTTTCATCGTATAACCGGCATAATTGCAACATGCGTGAAAGTAATGACCATTTCTGCGTTTCGGGCATCCTAGACTTAACTTTGAGGCATTGCTCCACCAGATTGAATAGTTAGGGCCTAAGGAGTCAACGCCAGAAGCATAAAATACAATATAAATGCAACAGCTTTGCCACCGTATAAAATGAATAATTGCAAACAGTGTGAAAGCTATGGTCATTTCTACATTCCGAGCAACCTAGGCTTCACTCTAGGGCGTTGGTCCACCAGATCAAACAGTTAGGGCCTTAGAAGCCAACGCCCGAAGCATTAAATACAATAAAAATACAACAGTCTTTTCATCGTATAACCGGCATAATTGCAACATGCGTGAAAGTAATGACCATTTCTGCGTTTCGGGCATCCTAGACTTAACTTTGAGGCATTGCTCCACCAGATTGAATAGTTAGGGCCTAAGGAGTCAACGCCAGAAGCATAAAATACAATATAAATGCAACAGCTTTGCCACCGTATAAAATGAATAATTGCAAACAGTGTGAAAGCTATGGTCATTTCTACATTCCGAGCAACCTAGGCTTCACTCTAGGGCGTTGCTCCAACAGATTGAATAGTCAGGGCCTTAGAAGTCAACGCCCGAAGCATAAAATGCAATAAAAATACAACAGTTTATCCTTCGTATAACAGGATTAATTGCAACCAGTTTGAAAGTGATGGTCATTTCTACGTTCCGGGCAACCTAGGCTTCACTGTAGGGCGTTGCTCCACTACATCGAATAGCTAGGGCCTTAGAAGTCAACGCCAGAGGCATAAAATACAATATAAGTACAACAGGTTTTCCACCGTAAAAAACGAATAATTGCAACCAGTGTGAAAGTTATGGTTATTTCTACATTCCGAGCAACCTAGGCTTCACTCTAGGGCGTTGCTCCACCAGACCGAATAGTTAGGTCCTTAGAAGTCAACGCCAGAAGCATAAGATACAAAATAAATAGAACAGTTTTTACATTGTATAAAACGAATAATTGTTACCAGTGTAAAGGTTATGGTCATTTTTACGTTCCAGGCAACCTAGGCTTCACCCTAGGGCATTGTTCCATCAGATCGAATAGTTAGGCCCTAAGAAGTGAACGCCAGAAGCATAAAATACAATATAAATACAACAGTTTTTCCATCGTAGAAAACGAATAATAGCAACCAGTGTGAAAGTTATGGTCATTTCTACGTTCCGGGCAACCTAGGCTTCACTCTAGGGCGTTGGTCCACCAGATCAAACAGTTAGGGCCTTAGAAGCCAACGCCCGAAGCATTAAATACAAAATAAATAGAACAGTTTTTCCATTGTATAAAACGAATAATTGCTACCTGTGTAAAAGTTATGGCCATTTCTACGTTGCGGGCAACCTAGGCTTCACCTTAGGCCGTTCTTCCACCAGATTGAATAGTTAGGGCCTAAGAAGTGAACGCCAGAAGCATAAAATACAATATAAATACAACAGTTTTTCCATCATATAAAACGAATAATTGCAACCAGTGTGAAAGCTATGGTCATTTCTACATTCCGAGCAACCTAGGCTTCACTCTAGGGCGTTGCTCCAACAGATTGAATAGTCAGGGCCTTAGAAGTCAACGCCCGAAGCATAAAATGCAATAAAAATGCAACAGTTTATCCTTCGTATAACAGGATTAATTGCAACCAGTTTGAAAGTGATGGTCATTTCTACGTTCCGGGCAACCTAGGCTTCACTGTAGGGCGTTGCTCCACTACATCGAATAGCTAGGGCCTTAGAAGTCAACGCCAGAGGCATAAAATACAATATAAGTACAACAGCTTTTCCACCGTAAAAAACGAATAATTGCAACCAGTGTGAAAGTTATGGTTATTTCTACATTCCGAGCAACCTAGGCTTCACTCTAGGGCGTTGCTCCGACAGATTGAATAGTCAGGTCCTTAGAAGTCAACGCCCGAAGCATAAAATGCAATAAAAATGCAACAGTTTTTCCATCGTATAACAGGATTAATTGCAACCAGTTTGAAAGTGATGGTCATTTCTACGTTCCGGGCAACCTAGGCTTCACTCTAGGGCGGGGCTCCACCATATCGAATAGCTACGGCCTTAGAAGCCTACGCCTGAAGCATAAAATACAATAAAAATACAACAGTCTTTTCATCGTATAACCGGCATAATTGCAACATGCGTGAAAGTAATGACCATTTCTGCGTTTCGGGCATCCTAGACTTAACTTTGAGGCATTGCTCCACCAGATTGAATAGTTAGGGCCTAAGGAGTCAACGCCAGAAGCATAAAATACAATATAAATGCAACAGCTTTGCCACCGTATAAAATGAATAATTGCAAACAGTGTGAAAGCTATGGTCATTTCTACATTCCGAGCAACCTAGGCTTCACTCTAGGGCGTTGCTCCAACAGATTGAATAGTCAGGGCCTTAGAAGTCAACGCCCGAAGCATAAAATGCAATAAAAATACAACAGTTTATCCTTCGTATAACAGGATTAATTGCAACCAGTTTGAAAGTGATGGTCATTTCTACGTTCCGGGCAACCTAGGCTTCACTGTAGGGCGTTGCTCCACTACATCGAATAGCTAGGGCCTTAGAAGTCAACGCCAGAGGCATAAAATACAATATAAGTACAACAGGTTTTCCACCGTAAAAAACGAATAATTGCAACCAGTGTGAAAGTTATGGTTATTTCTACATTCCGAGCAACCTAGGCTTCACTCTAGGGCGTTGCTCCACCAGACCGAATAGTTAGGTCCTTAGAAGTCAACGCCAGAAGCATAAAATACGATATAAATACAACAGCTTTTGCATCGTATAAAAGGAATAATTGCAAACAGTGTGAAAGTAATTGTCATTTCTACGTTCCGGGCAATCTAGGCTTCACTCTAGGGCGTTGCTCCACCAGATCAAGCAGTTAGGGCCTAAGAAGTCAACGCCAGAAGCATAAAATACAATATAAATACAACAGTTTTTCCATTGTATAAAACGTATAATTGCTACCAGTGTAAAAGTTATGGTCATTTCTACGTTCCGGGCAACCTAGGCTTCACCCTAGGGCGTTGTTCCACCAGTTCGAATAGTTAGGGCCTAAGAAGTGAACGCCAGAAGCATAAAATGCAATAAAAATACAACAGGTTTTCCATCGTATAACAGGATTAATTGCAACCAGTTTGAAAGTGATGGTCATTTCTACGTTCCGGGCAACCTAGGCTTCACTCTAGGGCGTTGCTCCACTAGATCGAATAGCTAGGGACATAGAAGTCAACGCCAGAAGCATAAAATACGATATAAATACAACAGCTTTTCCATCGTATAAAAGGAATAATCGCAAACAGTGTGAAAGTAATGGTCATTTCTACGTTCCGGGCAACCTAGGCCTCACCCTAGGGCGGTGATCCACCAGATCAAACAGTTAGGGCCTTAGAAGTCAACGCCCGAAGCATAAAATACAAAATTAATAGAACAGTTTTTCCATTGTATAAAACGAATAATTGCTACCAGTGTAAAAGCTAAAGTCATTTCTACGTTCCGGGCAACCTAGGCTTCACCCTGGGGCGTTGTTCCACCAGATCGAATAGTTAGGGCCTAAGAAGTGAACGCCAGAAGCATAAAATACAATATAAATACAACAGTTTTTCCATCGTATAAAACGAATAATTGCAACCAGTGTGAAAGCTATGGTCATTTCTACATTCCGAGCAACCTAGGCTTCACTCTAGGGCGTTGCTCCGACAGATTGAATAGTCAGGTCCTTAGAAGTCAACGCCCGAAGCATAAAATGCAATAAAAATGCAACAGTTTTTCCATCGTATAACAGGATTAATTGCAACCAGTTTGAAAGTGATGGTCATTTCTACGTTCCGGGCAACCTAGGCTTCACTCTAGGTCGTTGCTCCACTAGATCGAATAGCTAGGGCCTTAGAAGTCAACGCCAGAGGCATAAAATACAATATAAATACAGCTTTTCCATCGTAAAAAACGAATAATTGCAACCAGTGTGAAAGTTATGGTCATTTCTACGTTCCGGGCAAACTAGGCTTCACTCTAGGGTGTTGGTCCACCAGATCAAACAGTTAGGGCCTTAGAAGCCAACGACCGAAGCATTAAATACAAAATAAATAGAACAGTTTTTCCATTGTATAAAACGAATAATTGCTACCTGTGTAAAAGTTATGGCCATTTTTACGTTGCGGGCAACCTAGGCTTCACCTTAGGCCGTTGTACCACCAGATCGAATAGTTAGGGCCTAAGAAGTGAACGCCAGAAGCATAAAATACAATATAAATACAACAGCTTTTGCATCGTATAAAAGGAATAATTGCAAACAGTGTGAAAGTAATTGTCATTTCTACGTTCCGGGCAATCTAGGCTTCACTCTAGGGCGTTGCTCCACCAGATCAAGCAGTTAGGGCCTAAGAAGTCAACGCCAGAAGCATAAAATACAATATAAATACAACAGTTTTTCCATTGTATAAAACGTATAATTGCTACCAGTGTAAAAGTTATGGTCATTTCTACGTTCCGGGCAACCTAGGCTTCACCCTAGGGCGTTGTTCCACCAGTTCGAAAAGTTAGGGCCTAAGAAGTGACCGCCAGAAGCATAAAATGCAATAAAAATACAACAGGTTTTCCATCGTATAACAGGATTAATTGCAACCAGTTTGAAAGTGATGGTCATTTCTACGTTCCGGGCAACCTAGGCTTCACTCTAGGGCGTTGCTCCACTAGATCGAATAGCTAGGGACATAGAAGTCAACGCCAGAAGCATAAAATACGATATAAATACAACAGCTTTTCCATCGTATAAAAGGAATAATCGCAAACAGTGTGAAAGTAATGGTCATTTCTACGTTCCGGGCAACCTAGGCCTCACCCTAGGGCGGTGATCCACCAGATCAAACAGTTAGGGCCTTAGAAGTCAACGCCCGAAGCATAAAATACAAAATTAATAGAACAGTTTTTCCATTGTATAAAACGAATAATTGCTACCAGTGTAAAAGCTATAGTCATTTCTACGTTCCGGGCAACCTAGGCTTCACCCTGGGGCGTTGTTCCACCAGATCGAATAGTTAGGGCCTAAGAAATGAACGCCAGAAGCATAAAATACAATATAAATACAACAGTTTTTCCATCGTATATAACGAATAATTGCAACCAGTGTGAAAGCTATGGTCATTTCTACATTCCGAGCAACCTAGGCTTCACTCTAGGGCGTTGCTCCGACAGATTGAATAGTCAGGTCCTTAGAAGTCAACGCCCGAAGCATAAAATGCAATAAAAATGCAACAGTTTTTCCATCGTATAACAGGATTAATTGCAACCAGTTTGAAAGTGATGGTCATTTCTACGTTCCGGGCAACCTAGGCTTCACTCTAGGTCGTTGCTCCACTAGATCGAATAGCTAGGGCCTTAGAAGTCAACGCCAGAGGCATAAAATACAATATAAATACAGCTTTTCCATCGTAAAAAACGAATAATTGCAACCAGTGTGAAAGTTATGGTCATTTCTACGTTCGGGGCAACCTAGGCTTCACTCTAGGGCGTTGCTCCACTAGATCCAATAGCTAGGGCCTTAGAAGTCAACGTCAGAGGCATAAAATACAATATAAATACAACAGCTTTTCCATCGTAAAAAACGAATAATTGCAACCAGTGTGAAAGTTACGGTTATTTCTACATTCCGAGCAACCTAGGCTTCACACTAGGGCGTCGCTCCACCAGATCGAATAGTTAGGTCCTTAGAAGTCAACGCCAGAAACATAAAATACCATATAAATACAACAGCTTTTGCATCGTATAAAAGGAATAATTGCAAACAGTGTGAAAGTAATTGTCATTTCTACGTTCCGGGCAATCTAGGCTTCACTCTAGGGCGTTTTACCACCAGATCGAATAGTTAGGGCCTAAGAAACGAACGCCAGAAGCATAAAATACAATATAAATACAACAGTTTTTCCATCGTATAAAACGAATAATTGCAACCAGTATGAAACTTATGGTCATTTCTACGTACCGGGCAACCTAGGCTTCACTCTAGGGCGTTGCTCCAACAGATTGAATAGCTAGGGCCTTAGAAGTCAACGCCCGAAGCATAAAATACAAAATAAATAGAACAGTTTTTCCATCGTATAAAACGAATAATTGCTACCAGTGTGAAAGTTATGGTCATTTCTACGTTCCGGGCAACCTGGGCATCACCCTCGGCCGTTGCTCCACCAGATCGAATAGTTAGGGCCTAAGGAGTGAACGACAGAAGCATAAAATACAATATAAATACA
Source organism: Calliopsis andreniformis (assembly GCF_051401765.1). NCBI lineage: Eukaryota > Metazoa > Arthropoda > Insecta > Hymenoptera > Andrenidae > Calliopsis > Calliopsis andreniformis. The sequence continues at coordinate 1,540,881 of NW_027480433.1, forward strand.
ACAGTTTTTCCATCATATAAAACGAATGATAGCAACCAGTGTGAAAGTTATGGTCATTTCTACGTTCCGCGCAATCTTGGCTTTACCCTAGGGCGCTGTTCCACCAGATGGAATAGTTAGGGCCCAAGAAGTGAACGCCAGAAGCATTAAATACAATATGAATACAACAGTTTTTCCATCGTATAAAACGAATAATTGCAACCAGTGTGAAAGTTATGGTCATTTCTACATTCCGAGCAACCTAGGCTTCACTCTAGGGCGGTGCTCCACCATATCGAATAGCTACGGCCTTAGAAGCCTACGCCTGAAGCATTAAATACAATCAAAATACAACGGTCTTTTCATCGTTTAACAGGAATAATTGCAACAAGCGTGAAAGTAATGATCATTTCGGCGTTTCGGGCATCCTAGACTTAACTCTGAGGCATTGCTCCACCAGATCGAATAGTTAGGGCCTAAGAAGTCAACGCCGGAAGCATAAAATGCGTTATAAATACAACAGCTTTTGCATCGTATAAAAGGAATAATTGCAAACAGTGTGAAAGTAATTGTCATTTCTACGTTCCGGGCAATCTAGGCTTCACTCTAGGGCGTTGCTCCACCAGATCAAACAGCTAGGGCCTTAGAAGTCAACGCACGATGGCTAAAATACAAAATAAATAGAACAGTTTTTCCATTGTACAAAACGAATAATTGCTACCAGTGTAAACGTTATGGTCATTTCTACGTTCCGGGCAACCTAGACTTCACCCTTGGGCGTTGTTCCACCAGATCGAATATTCATCGCCTAAGAAGTGAACGCCAGAAGCATAAAATGCAATAAAAATGCAACAGTCTTTCCATCCTATAACAGGAATAATTGCAACCCGTGTGAAAGTGATAGTCATTTGTACGTTCCAGGGAACCTATGTTTCACTCTAGGGCGTTCCTCCACGAGATCGAATTGTTAGGGCCAAAGAAGTCAACGCCCGAAGCATAAGATACAAAATAAATAGAACAGTTTTTACATTGTATAAAACGAATAATTGTTACCAGTGTAAAGGTTATGGTCATTCTTACGTTCCAGGCAACCTAGGCTTCACCCTAGGGCATTGTTCCATCAGATCGAATAGTTAGGCCCTAAGAAGTGAACGCCAGAAGCATAAAATACAATATAAATACAACAGTTTTTCCATCGTAGAAAACGAATAATAGCAACCAGTGTGAAAGTTATGGTCATTTCTACGTTCCGGGCAACCTAGGCTTCACTCTAGGGTGTTGGTCCACCAGATCAAACAGTTAGGGCCTTAGAAGCCAACGCCCGAAGCATTAAATACAAAATAAATAGAACAGTTTTTCCATTGTATAAAACGAATAATTGCTACCTGTGTAAAAGTTATGGCCATTTCTACGTTGCGGGCAACCTAGGCTTCGCCTTAGGCCGTTCTTCCACCAGATCGAATAGTTAGGGCCTAAGAAGTGAACGCCAGAAGCATAAAATACAATATAAATACAACAGTTTTTCCATCATATAAAACGAATAATTGCAACCAGTGTGAAAGCTATGGTCGTTTCTACATTCCGAGCAACCTAGGCTTCACTCTAGGGCGTTGCTCCAACAGATTGAATAGTCAGGGCCTTAGAAGTCAACGCCCGAAGCATAAAATGCAATAAAAATACAACAGTTTATCCTTCGTATAACAGGATTAATTGCAACCAGTTTGAAAGTGATGGTCATTTCTACGTTCCGGGCAACCTAGGCTTCACTGTAGGGCGTTGCTCCACTACATCGAATAGCTAGGGCCTTAGAAGTCAACGCCAGAGGCATAAAATACAATATAAGTACAACAGCTTTTCCACCGTAAAAAACGAATAATTGCAACCAGTGTGAAAGTTATGGTTATTTCTACATTCCGAGCAACCTAGGCTTCACTCTAGGGCGTTGCTCCACCAGACCGAATAGTTAGGTCCTTAGACGTCAACGCCAGAAGCATAAAATACGATATAAATACAACAGCTTTTGCATCGTATAAAAGGAATAATTGCAAACAGTGTGAAAGTAATTGTCATTTCTACGTTCCGGGCAATCTAGGCTTCACTCTAGGGCGTTGCTCCACCAGATCAAGCAGTTAGGGCCTAAGAAGTCAACGCCAGAAGCATAAAATACAATATAAATACAACAGTTTTTCCATTGTATAAAACGTATAATTGCTACCAGTGTAAAAGTTATGGTCATTTCTACGTTCCGGGCAACCTAGGCTTCACCCTAGGGCGTTGTTCCACCAGTTCGAATAGTTAGGGCCTAAGAAGTGAACGCCAGAAGCATAAAATGCAATAAAAATACAACAGGTTTTCCATCGTATAACAGGATTAATTGCAACCAGTTTGAAAGTGATGGTCATTTCTACGTTCCGGGCAACCTAGGCTTCACTCTAGGGCGTTGCTCCACTAGATCGAATAGCTAGGGATATAGAAGTCAACGCCAGAAGCATAAAATACGATATAAATACAACAGCTTTTCCATCGTATAAAAGGAATAATCGCAAACAGTGTGAAAGTAATGGTCATTTCTACGTTCCGGGCAACCTAGGCCTCACCCTAGGGCGGTGATCCACCAGATCAAACAGTTAGGGCCTTAGAAGTCAACGCCCGAAGCATAAAATACAAAATTAATAGAACAGTTTTTCCATTGTATAAAACGAATAATTGCTACCAGTGTAAAAGCTATAGTCATTTCTACGTTCCGGGCAACCTAGGCTTCACCCTGGGGCGTTGTTCCACCAGATCGAATAGTTAGGGCCTAAGAAGTGAACGCCAGAAGCATAAAATACAATATAAATACAACAGTTTTTCCATCGTATAAAACGAATAATTGCAACCAGTGTGAAAGCTATGGTCATTTCTACATTCCGAGCAACCTAGGCTTCACTCTAGGGCGGTGCTCCACCATATCGAATAGCTACGGCCTTAGAAGCCTACGCCTGAAGCATTAAATACAATCAAAATACAACGCTCTTTTCATCGTTTAACAGGAATAATTGCAACAAGCGTGAAAGTAATGTTCATTTCGGCGTTTCGGGCATCCTAGACTTAACTCTGAGGCATTGCTCCACCAGATCGAATAGTTAGGGCCTAAGAAGTCAACGCCGGAAGCATAAAATACGTTATAAATACAACAGCTTTTGCATCGTATAAAAGGAATAATTGCAAACAGTGTGAAAGTAATTGTCATGTCTACGTTCCGGGCAACCTAGGCTTCACTCTAGGGCGTTGCTTCACCAGATCAAACAGTTAGGGCCTAAGAAGTGAACGCCAGAAGCATTAAATACAATATAAATACAACAGTTTTTCCATCGTATAAAACGAATAATTGCTACCAGTGTAAAAGTTATGGTCATTTCTACGTTCCGGGCAACCTAGGCTTCACCCTAGGGCGTTGTTCCACCAGATCGAATAGTCAGGGCCTAAGAAGTGAACGCCAGAAGCATAAAATGCAATAAAAATACAACAGTCTTTCCATCCTATAACAGGAATAATTGCAACCCGTGTGAAAGTGATGGTCATTTGTACGTTCCAGGGAACCTAGGCTACACTCTAGGGCGTTGCTCCACCAGATCGAATTGTTAGGGCCAAAGAAGTCAACGCCCGAAGCATAAAATACAAAATAAATAGAACAGTTTTTCCATCGTATAAAACGAATAATTGCAACCAGTGTGAAAGCTATGGACATTTCTACATTCCGAGCAACCTAGGCTTCACTCTAGGGCGTAGCTCCAACAGATTGAATAGTCAGGGCCTTAGAACTCAACGCCCGAAGCATAAAATGCAATAAAAATACAACAGTTTTTCCATCGTATAACAGGATTAATTGCAACCAGTTTGAAAGTGATGGTCATTTCTACGTTCCGGGCAACCTAGGCTTCACTCTAGGGCGTTGCTCCACTAGATCGAATTGCTAGGGCCTTAGAAGTCAACGCCAGAGGCATAAAATACAATATAAATACAACAGCTTTTCCATCGTAAAGAACGAATAATTGCAACCAGTGTGAAAGTTATGGTTATTTCTACATTCCGAGCAACCTAGGCTTCACTCTAGGGCGTTGCTCCAGCAGATCGAATAGTTAGGTCCTTAGAAGTCAACGCCAGAAGCATAAAATACGATATAAATACAACAGCTTTTGCATCGTATAAAAGGAATAATTGCAAGCAGTGTGAAAGTAATTGTCATTTCTACGTTCCGGGCAACCTAGGCTTCACTCTAGGGCGGGGCTCCACCATATCGAATAGCTACGGCCTTAGAAGCCTACGCCTGAAGCATAAAATACAATAAAAATACAACAGCCTTTTCATCGTATAACCGGAATAATTGCAACATGCGTGAAAGTAATGACCATTTCTGCGTTTCGGGCATCCTAGACTTAACTTTGAGGCATTGCTCCACCAGATTGAATAGTTAGGGCCTAAGGAGTCAACGCCAGAAGCATAAAATACAATATAAATGCAACAGCTTTGCCACCGTATAAAATGAATAATTGCAAACAGTGTGAAAGATATGGACATTTCTACGTTCCGGGCAACCTAGGCTTCACTCTAGGGCGTTGCTCCACTAGATCGAATAGCTAGGGCCTTAGAAGTCAACGCCAGAGGCATAAAATACAATATAAATACAACAGCTTTTCCATCGTAAAAAACGAATAATTGCAACCAGTGTGAAAGTTATGGTCATTTCTACATTCCGAGCAACCTAGGCTTCACTCTAGGGCGGTGCTCCACCATATCGAATAGCTACGGCCTTAGAAGCCTACGCCTGAAGCATTAAATACAATCAAAATACAACGCTCTTTTCATCGTTTAACAGGAATAATTGCAACAAGCGTGAAAGTAATGTTCATTTCGGCGTTTCGGGCATCCTAGACTTAACTCTGAGGCATTGCTCCACCAGATCGAATAGTTAGGGCCTAAGAAGTCAACGCCGGAAGCATAAAATACGTTATAAATACAACAGCTTTTGCATCGTATAAAAGGAATAATTGCAAACAGTGTGAAAGTAATTGTCATGTCTACGTTCCGGGCAACCTAGGCTTCACTCTAGGGCGTTGCTTCACCAGATCAAACAGTTAGGGCCTAAGAAGTGAACGCCAGAAGCATTAAATACAATATAAATACAACAGTTTTTCCATCGTATAAAACGAATAATTGCTACCAGTGTAAAAGTTATGGTCATTTCTACGTTCCGGGCAACCTAGGCTTCACCCTAGGGCGTTGTTCCACCAGATCGAATAGTCAGGGCCTAAGAAGTGAACGCCAGAAGCATAAAATGCAATAAAAATACAACAGTCTTTCCATCCTATAACAGGAATAATTGCAACCCGTGTGAAAGTGATGGTCATTTGTACGTTCCAGGGAACCTAGGCTACACTCTAGGGCGTTGCTCCACCAGATCGAATTGTTAGGGCCAAAGAAGTCAACGCCCGAAGCATAAAATACAAAATAAATAGAACAGTTTTTCCATCGTATAAAACGAATAATTGCAACCAGTGTGAAAGCTATGGACATTTCTACATTCCGAGCAACCTAGGCTTCACTCTAGGGCGTAGCTCCAACAGATTGAATAGTCAGGGCCTTAGAAGTCAACGCCCGAAGCATAAAATGCAATAAAAATACAACAGTTTTTCCATCGTATAACAGGATTAATTGCAACCAGTTTGAAAGTGATGGTCATTTCTACGTTCCGGGCAACCTAGGCTTCACTCTAGGGCGTTGCTCCACTAGATCGAATTGCTAGGGCCTTAGAAGTCAACGCCAGAGGCATAAAATACAATATAAATACAACAGCTTTTCCATCGTAAAGAACGAATAATTGCAACCAGTGTGAAAGTTATGGTTATTTCTACATTCCGAGCAACCTAGGCTTCACTCTAGGGCGTTGCTCCAGCAGATCGAATAGTTAGGTCCTTAGAAGTCAACGCCAGAAGCATAAAATACGATATAAATACAACAGCTTTTGCATCGTATAAAAGGAATAATTGCAAGCAGTGTGAAAGTAATTGTCATTTCTACGTTCCGGGCAACCTAGGCTTCACTCTAGGGCGGGGCTCCACCATATCGAATAGCTACGGCCTTAGAAGCCTACGCCTGAAGCATAAAATACAATAAAAATACAACAGCCTTTTCATCGTATAACCGGAATAATTGCAACATGCGTGAAAGTAATGACCATTTCTGCGTTTCGGGCATCCTAGACTTAACTTTGAGGCATTGCTCCACCAGATTGAATAGTTAGGGCCTAAGGAGTCAACGCCAGAAGCATAAAATACAATATAAATGCAACAGCTTTGCCACCGTATAAAATGAATAATTGCAAACAGTGTGAAAGATATGGACATTTCTACGTTCCGGGCAACCTAGGCTTCACTCTAGGGCGTTGCTCCACTAGATCGAATAGCTAGGGCCTTAGAAGTCAACGCCAGAGGCATAAAATACAATATAAATACAACAGCTTTTCCATCGTAAAAAACGAATAATTGCAACCAGTGTGAAAGTTATGGTCATTTCTACGTTCCGGGCAACCTAGGCTTCACTCTAGGGCGTTGCTCCACCAGATCAAACAGTTAGGGCCTTAGAAGTCAACGCACGAAGCATAAAATACAAAATAAATAGAACAGTTTTTCCATTGTATAAAACTAATAATTGCTACCAGTGTAAAAGTTATGGTCATTTCTACGTTCCGGGCAACCTAGGCTTCACCCAAGGGCGTTGTTCCACCAGATCGAATAGTTAGGGCCTAAGCAGTGAACGCCAGAAGCATAAAATGCAATAAAAATACAACAGTCTTTCCATCCTATAACAGGAATAATTGCAATCCGTGTGAAACTGATGGTCATTTGTACGTTCCAGGCAACCTAGGCGTCACTCTAGGGAGTTGCTCCACCAGATCGAATTGTTAGGGCCAAAGAAGTCAACGCCTGAAGCACAAAATAGAAAATAAATAGAACAGTTTTTCCATCGTATAAAAGGAATAATTGCAAACAGTGTTAAAGTAATGGTCATTTCTACGTTCCGGGCAACCTAGGCTTCAGTCTAGGTCGTTGCTCCACCAGATCAAACAGTTAGGGCCTTAGAAGTCAACGCCCGAAGCATAAAATACAAAATAAATAGAACAGTTTTTCCATTGTATAAAACGAATAATTGCTACCAGTGTAATAGTTATGGTCATTTCTACGTTCCGGGCAACCTTGGCTTCACTCTAGGGCGGTGCTCCACCATATCGAATAGCTACGGCCTTAGAAGCCTACGCCTGAAGCATAAAATACAATAAAAATACAACGGTCTTTTCATCGTATAACAGGAATAATTGCAACAAGCGTGAAAGTAATGATCATTTCGGCGTTTCGGGCATCCTAGACTTAACTCTGAGGCATTGCACCACCAGAACGAATAGTTAGGGCCTATGAAGTCAACGCCCGAAGCATAAAATACGCTATAAATACAACAGCTTTCCCATCGTATTAAATGAATAATTGCAAACTGTGTGAAAGTAGTGGTCATTTCTGCGTTCCGAGCAACCTAGGCTTCACTCTAGGGCGGGGCTCCACCATATCGAATAGCTACGGCCTTAGAAGCCTACGCCTGAAGCATAAAATACAATAAAAATACAACAGTCTTTTCATCGTATAACCGGAATAATTGCAACATGCGTGAAAGTAATGACCATTTCTGCGTTTCGGGCATCCTAGACTTAACTTTGAGGCATTGCTCCACCAGATTGAATAGTTAGGGCCTAAGGAGTCAACGCCAGAAGCATAAAATGCAATATAAATGCAACAGCTTTGCCACCGTATAAAATGAATAATTGCAAACAGTGTGAAAGATATGGACATTTCTACGTTCCGGGCAACCTAGGCTTCACTCTATGGCGTTCTTCCACCACATCGAATAGCTACGGCCTCAGAAGTCAACGCCTGAAGCTTAAAACACAATATAAATATAACAGTTTTTCCATCGTATAAAACGAATAATAGCAACCAGTGTGAAAGTAATTGTCATTTCTACGTTCCGGGCAACCTAGGCTTCACTCTAGGGCGTTGCTCCACCAGATAAAACAGTTAGGGCGTTAGAAGTCAACGCCCGAAGCATAAAATACTAAATAAATAGAACAGTTTTTCCATTGTATAAAACGAATAATTGCTACCAGTGTAAAAGTTATGGTCATTTCTACGTTCCGGGCCACCTAGGCTTCACCCTAGGGCGTTGTTCCACCATATCGAATAGTTATGGCCTACGAAGTGAACGCCAGAAGCATAAAATACAATATAAATACAACAGTTTTTCCATCGTATAAAACGAATAATTGCAACCAGTGTGAAAGCTATGGTCATTTCTACATTCCGAGCAACCTAGGCTTCACTCTAGGGCGTTGCTCCAACAGATTGAATAGTCAGGGCCTTAGAAGTCAACGCCCGAAGCATAAAATGCAATAAAAATACAACAGTTTTTCCATCGTATAACAGGATTAATTGCAACCAGTTTGAAAGTGATGGTCATTTCTACGTTCCGGGCAACCTAGGCTTCACTCTAGGGCGTTGCTCCACTAGATCGAATAGCTAGGGCCTTAGAAGTCAACGCCAGAGGCATAAAATACAATATAAATACAACAGCTTTTCCATCGTAAAAAACGAATAATTGCAACCAGTGTGAAAGTTATGGTTATTTCTACATTTCGAGCAACCTAGGCTTCACTCTAGAGCGCTGCTCCACCAGATCGAATAGTTAGGTCCTTAGAAGTCAACGCCAGAAGCATAATGTACAATATAAATATAACAGTTTTTACATCGTATAAAACGAATAATAGCAACCAGTGTGAAAGTTATGGTCATTTCTACGTTCCGGGCAACCTAGGCTTCACTCTAGGTCGTTGCTCCACCAGATCAAACAGTTAGGGCCTTAGAAGTCAACGCCCGAAGCATAAAATACAAAATAAATAGAACAGTTTTTCCAGTGTATAAAACTAATAATTGCTACCAGTGTAAAAGTTATGGTCATTTCTACGTTCCGGGCAACCTAGGCTTCACTGTAGGGCGTTGCTCCACCAGATCGAAGTGTTAGGGCCTAAGAAGTCAACGCCCGAAGCATAAAATACAATAGAGATACAACAGTTTTTCCATCGTATAAAACGAATAATTGCAACCATTATGAAACTTATGGTAATTTCTACCTTCCGGGCAACCTAGGCTTCACCCTAGGACGTTGTTCCACCAGATCGAATAGTTAGGGCCTAAGAAGTGAACGCCAGAAGCATAAAATGCAATAAAAATACAACAGTTTTTCCATCGTATAACAGGATTAATTGCAACCAGTTTGAAAGTGATGGTCATTTCTACGTTCCGGGAAACCTAGGCTTCACTCTAGGGCGTTGCTCCACTAGATCGAATAGCTATGGCCTTAGAAGTCAACGCCAGAAGCATAAAATACGATATAAATACAACAGCTTTTCCATCGTATAAAAGGAATAATTGCAAACAGTGTGAAAGTAATGGTCATTTCTACGTTCCGGGCAACCTAGGCTTCACTCTAGGGCGGTGCTCCACCATATCGAATAGCTACGGCCTTAGAAGCCTACGCCTGAAGCATAAAATACAATAAAAATACAACGGTCATTCATCGTATAACAGGAATAATTGCAACAAGCGTGAAAGTAATGATCATTTCGGCGTTTCGGGCATCCTAGACTTAACTCTGAGGCATTGCTCCACCAGATCGAATAGTCAGGGCCTAAGAAGTCAACGCCAGAAGCATAAAATACAATATAAATACAACAGTTTTTCCATTGTATAAAACGAATAATTGCTACCAGTGTAAAAGTTATGGTCATTTCTACGTTCCGGGCAACCTGGGCTTCACTCTACGGCGTTATTCCACCATATCGAATAGTTGGGGCCTAAGAAGTCAACACCAGAAGAATAAAATACAAAATAAATACAACAGCCTTTACACCGTGTAAAACGGATAATTGCAACCTGTGTGAAGGTTATGGTCATATCTAGGTTCCGGGCAACCTAGGCTTCACTGTAGGGCGTTGCTCCACCAGATCGAAGTGTTAGGGCCTAAGAAGTCAACGCCCGAAGCATAAAATACAATAGAAATACAACAGTTTTTCCATCGTATAAAACGAATAATTGCAACCATTATGAAACTTATGGTAAGTTCTACCTTCCGGGCAACCTAGGCTTCACCCTAGGACGTTGTTCCACCAGATCGAATAGTTAGGGCCTAAGAAGTGAACGCCGGAAGCATAAAATGCAATAAAAATACAACAGTTTTTCCATTGTATAACAGGATTAATTGCAACCAGTTTGAAAGTGATGGTCATTTCTACGTTCCGGGCAACCTAGGCTTCACTCTGGGGCGTTGCTCCACCAGATGAAACAGTTAGGGCCTTAGAAGTCAACGCCCGAAGCATAAAATACAAAATAAATAGAACAGTTTTTCCAATGTATAAAACGAATAATTGCTACCAGTTTAAAAGTTATGTTCATTTCTACGTTCCGGGCAACCTAGGCATCACTCTAGGGCGGTGCTCCACCATATCGAATAGCTACGGCCTTAGAAGCCTACGCCTGAAGCATAAAATACAATAAAAATACAACGGTCTTTTCATCGTATAACAGGAATAATTGCAACAAGCGTGAAAGTAATGATCATTTCGGCGTTTCGGGCATCCTAGACTTAACTCTGAGGCATTGCTCCACCAGATCGAATAGTTAGGGCCTAAGAAGTCAACGCCAGAAGCATAAAATACAATATAAATACAACAGTTTTTCCATTGTATAAAACGAATAATTGCTACCAGTGTAAAAGTTATGGTCATTTCTACGTTCCGGGCAACCTGGGCTTCACTCTACGGCGTTATTCCACCATATCGAATAGTTGGGTCCTAAGAAGTCAACACCAGAAGAATAAAATACAAAATAAATACAACAGCCTTTACACCGTATAAAACGAATAATTGCAACCTGTGTGAAGGTTATGGTCATATCTACGTTCCGGGCAACCTAGGCTTCACTGTAGGGCGTTGCTCCACCAGATCGAAGTGTTAGGGCCTAAGAAGTAAACGCCAGAAGCATAAAATACAATATAAATACAACAGCTTTGCCACCGTATAAAATGAATAATTGCAAACAGTGTGAAAGATATGGACATTTCTACGTTCCGGGCAACATAGCCTTCACTCTATGGCGTTCTTCCACCACATCGACTAGCTACTGCCTCAGAAGTCAACGCCTGAAGCTTAAAATACAATATAAATATATCAGTTATTCCATCGTATAAAACGAATAATAGCAACCAGTGTGAAAGTAATTGTCATTTCTACGTTCCGGGCAACCTAGGCTTCACTCTAGGGCGTTGCTCCACCAGATCAAACAGTTAGGGCGTTAGAAGTCAACGCCCAAAGCATAAAATACTAAATAAATAGAACAGTTTTTCCATTGTATAAAACGAATAATTGCTACCAGTGTAAAAGTGATGGTCATTTCTACGTTCCGGGCAACCCAGGCTTCAACCTAGGGCGTTGTTCCACCAGGTCGAATAGTTAGGGCCTAAGAAGTGAACGCCAGAAGCATAAAATGCAATAAAAATACAACAGCTTTTCCATCGTATAACAGGATTAATTGCAACCAGTTTGAAAGTGATGGTCATTTCTACGTTCCGGACAACCTAGGCTTCACTCTGGGGCGTTGCTCCACCAGATGAAACAGTTAGGGCCTTAGAAGTCAATGCCCGAAGCATAAAATACAAAATAAATAGAACAGTTTTTCCATCGTATAAAACGAATAATTGCAACCAGTGTGAAAGCTATGGTCATTTCTACATTCCGAGCAACCTAGGCTTCACTCTAGGGCGTTGCTCCAACAGATTGAATAGTCAGGGCCTTAGAAGTCAACGCCCGAAGCATAAAATACGATATAAATACAACAGCTTTTCCATCGTATAAAAGGAATAATTGCAAACAATGCGAAAGTAATGGCCATTTCTACGTTCCGGTCAACCTAGGCTTCACCCTAGGGCGTTGCTCCACCAGATTAAACAGTTAGGGCCTTAGAAGTCAACGCCCGAAGCATAAAATACTAAATAAATAGAACAGTTTTTCCATTGTATAAAACGAATAATTGCTACCAGTGTAAAAGTGATTGTCATTTCTACGTTCCGGGCAACCTAGGCTTCACTCTAGGGCGTTGCTCCACTAGATCGAATAGCTAGGGCCATAGAAGTCAACGCCAGAAGCATAAAATACGATATAAATACAACAGCTTTTCCATCGTATAAAAGGAATAATTGCAAACAATGCGAAAGTAATGGCCATTTCTACGTTCCGGTCAACCTAGGCTTCACCCTAGGGCGTTGCTCCACCAGATTAAACAGTTAGGGCCTTAGAAGTCAACGCCCGAAGCATAAAATACAAAATAAATAGAACAGTTTTTCCATTGTATAAAACGAATAATTGCTACCAGTTTAAAAGTTATGGTCATTTCTACGTTCCGGGCAACCTAGGCTTCACTCTAGGGCGTTGCTCCACCAGATAGAATAGTTAGGTCCTTAGAAGTCAACGCCAGAAGCATAAAATACGATATAAATACAGCAGCTTTTCCATCGTATAAAACGAATAATTGCAACCATTATGAAACTTATGGTCATTTCTACCTTCCGGGCAACCTAGGCTTCACCCTAGGACGTTGTTCCACCAGATCGAATACTTAGGGCCTAAGAAGTGAACGCCAGAAGCATAAAATGCAATAAAAATACAACAGCTTTTCCATCGTATAACAGGATTAATTGCAACCAGTTTGAAAGTGATGGTCATTTCTACGTTCCGGGCAACCTAGGCTTCACTCTGGGGCGTTGCTCCACCAGATCGAATAGTTAGGTCCTTAGAAGTCAACGCCAGAAGCATAATGTACAATATAAATATAACAGTTTTTCCATCGTATAAAACGAATAATAGCAACCAGTGTGAAAGTTATGGTCATTTCTACGTTCCGGGCAACCTAGGCTTCACCCTAGGCCGTTGTTCCACCAGATCGAATAGCTAGGGCCTTAGAAGTCAACGCCAGAGGCATAAAATACAATATAAATACAAAGGCTTTTCCATCGTAAAAAACGAATAATTGCAACCAGTGTGAAAGTTATGGTTATTTCTACATTCCGAGCAACCTAGGCTTCACTCTAGAGCGCTGCTCCACCAGATCGAATAGCTACGGCCTTAGAAGCCTACGCCTGAAGCATTAAATACAATCAAAATACAACGGTCTTTTCATCGTTTAACAGGAATAATTGCAACAAGCGTGAAAGTAATGATCATTTCGGCGTTTCGGGCATCCTAGACTTAACTCTGAGGCATTGCTCCACCAGATCGAATAGTTAGGGCCTAAGAAGTCAACGTCGGAAGCATAAAATACGTTATAAATACAACAGCTTTTGCATCGTATAAAAGGAATAATTGCAAACAGTGTGAAAGTAATTGTCATGTCTACGTTCCGGGCAACCTAGGCTTCACTCTAGGGCGTTGCTTCACCAGATCAAACAGTTAGGGCCTAAGAAGTGAACGCCAGAAGCATTAAATACAATATAAATACAACAGTTTTTCCATCGTATAAAACGAATAATTGCTACCAGTGTAAAAGTTATGGTCATTTCTACGTTCCGGGCAACCTAGGCTTCACCCTAGGGCGTTGTTCCACCAGATCGAATAGTCAGGGCCTAAGAAGTGAACGCCAGAAGCATAAAATGCAATAAAAATACAACAGTCTTTCCATCCTATAACAGGAATAATTGCAACCCGTGTGAAAGTGATGGTCATTTGTACGTTCCAGGGAACCTAGGCTACACTCTAGGGCGTTGCTCCACCAGATCGAATTGTTAGGGCCAAAGAAGTCAACGCCCGAAGCATAAAATACAAAATAAATAGAACAGTTTTTCCATCGTATAAAACGAATAATTGCAACCAGTGTGAAAGCTATGGACATTTCTACATTCCGAGCAACCTAGGCTTCACTCTAGGGCGTAGCTCCAACAGATTGAATAGTCAGGGCCTTAGAAGTCAACGCCCGAAGCATAAAATGCAATGAAAATACAACAGTTTTTCCATCGTATAACAGGATTAATTGCAACCAGTTTGAAAGTGATGGTCATTTCTACGTTCCGGGCAACCTAGGCTTCACTCTAGGGCGTTGCTCCACTAGATCGAATTGCTAGGGCCTTAGAAGTCAACGCCAGAGGCATAAAATACAATATAAATACAACAGCTTTTCCATCGTAAAGAACGAATAATTGCAACCAGTGTGAAAGTTATGGTTATTTCTACATTCCGAGCAACCTAGGCTTCACTCTAGGGCGTTGCTCCAGCAGATCGAATAGTTAGGTCCTTAGAAGTCAACGCCAGAAGCATAAAATACGATATAAATACAACAGCTTTTGCATCGTATAAAAGGAATAATTGCAAGCAGTGTGAAAGTAATTGTCATTTCTACGTTCCGGGCAACCTAGGCTTCACTCTAGGGCGGGGCTCCACCATATCGAATAGCTACGGCCTTAGAAGCCTACGCCTGAAGCATAAAATACAATAAAAATACAACAGCCTTTTCATCGTATAACCGGAATAATTGCAACATGCGTGAAAGTAATGACCATTTCTGCGTTTCGGGCATCCTAGACTTAACTTTGAGGCATTGCTCCACCAGATTGAATAGTTAGGGCCTAAGGAGTCAACGCCAGAAGCATAAAATACAATATAAATGCAACAGCTTTGCCACCGTATAAAATGAATAATTGCAAACAGTGTGAAAGATATGGACATTTCTACGTTCCGGGCAACCTAGGCTTCACTCTAGGGCGTTGCTCCAGCAGATCGAATAGTTAGGTCCTTAGAAGTCAACGCCAGAAGCATAAAATACGATATAAATACAACAGCTTTTGCATCGTATAAAAGGAATAATTGCAAGCAGTGTGAAAGTAATTGTCATTTCTACGTTCCGGGCAACCTAGGCTTCACTCTAGGGCGGGGCTCCACCATATCGAATAGCTACGGCCTTAGAAGCCTACGCCTGAAGCATAAAATACAATAAAAATACAACAGCCTTTTCATCGTATAACCGGAATAATTGCAACATGCGTGAAAGTAATGACCATTTCTGCGTTTCGGGCATCCTAGACTTAACTTTGAGGCATTGCTCCACCAGATTGAATAGTTAGGGCCTAAGGAGTCAACGCCAGAAGCATAAAATACAATATAAATGCAACAGCTTTGCCACCGTATAAAATGAATAATTGCAAACAGTGTGAAAGATATGGACATTTCTACGTTCCGGGCAACCTAGGCTTCACTCTAGGGCGTTGCTCCACTAGATCGAATAGCTAGGGCCTTAGAAGTCAACGCCAGAGGCATAAAATACAATATAAATACAACAGCTTTTCCATTGTATAAAACTAATAATTGCTACCAGTGTAAAAGTTATGGTCATTTCTACGTTCCGGGCAACCTAGGCTTCACTGTAGGGCGTTGCTCCACCAGATCGAAGTGTTAGGGCCTAAGAAGTCAACGCCCGAAGCATAAAATACAATAGAGATACAACAGTTTTTCCATCGTATAAAACGAATAATTGCAACCATTATGAAACTTATGGTAATTTCTACCTTCCGGGCAACCTAGGCTTCACCCTAGGACGTTGTTCCACCAGACCGAATAGTTAGGGCCTAAGAAGTGAACGCCAGAAGCATAAAATGCAATAAAAATACAACAGTTTTTCCATCGTATAACAGGATTAATTGCAACCAGTTTGAAAGTGATGGTCATTTCTACGTTCCGGGAAACCTAGGCTTCACTCTAGGGCGTTGCTCCACTAGATCGAATAGCTATGGCCTTAGAAGTCAACGCCAGAAGCATAAAATACGATATAAATACAACAGCTTTTCCATCGTATAAAAGGAATAATTGCAAACAGTGTGAAAGTAATGGTCATTTCTACGTTCCGGGCAACCTAGGCTTCACTCTAGGGCGGTGCTCCACCATATCGAATAGCTACGGCCTTAGAAGCCTACGCCTGAAGCATAAAATACAATAAAAATACAACGGTCATTCATCGTATAACAGGAATAATTGCAACAAGCGTGAAAGTAATGATCATTTCGGCGTTTCGGGCATCCTAGACTTAACTCTGAGGCATTGCTCCACCAGATCGAATAGTCAGGGCCTAAGAAGTCAACGCCAGAAGCATAAAATACAATATAAATACAACAGTTTTTCCATTGTATAAAACGAATAATTGCTACCAGTGTAAAAGTTATGGTCATTTCTACGTTCCGGGCAACCTGGGCTTCACTCTACGGCGTTATTCCACCATATCGAATAGTTGGGGCCTAAGAAGTCAACACCAGAAGAATAAAATACAAAATAAATACAACAGCCTTTACACCGTGTAAAACGGATAATTGCAACCTGTGTGAAGGTTATGGTCATATCTAGGTTCCGGGCAACCTAGGCTTCACTGTAGGGCGTTGCTCCACCAGATCGAAGTGTTAGGGCCTAAGAAGTCAACGCCCGAAGCATAAAATACAATAGAAATACAACAGTTTTTCCATCGTATAAAACGAATAATTGCAACCATTATGAAACTTATGGTAAGTTCTACCTTCCGGGCAACCTAGGCTTCACCCTAGGACGTTGTTCCACCAGATCGAATAGTTAGGGCCTAAGAAGTGAACGCCGGAAGCATAAAATGCAATAAAAATACAACAGTTTTTCCATTGTATAACAGGATTAATTGCAACCAGTTTGAAAGTGATGGTCATTTCTACGTTCCGGGCAACCTAGGCTTCACTCTGGGGCGTTGCTCCACCAGATGAAACAGTTAGGGCCTTAGAAGTCAACGCCCGAAGCATAAAATACAAAATAAATAGAACAGTTTTTCCAATGTATAAAACGAATAATTGCTACCAGTTTAAAAGTTATGTTCATTTCTACGTTCCGGGCAACCTAGGCATCACTCTAGGGCGGTGCTCCACCATATCGAATAGCTACGGCCTTAGAAGCCTACGCCTGAAGCATAAAATACAATAAAAATACAACGGTCTTTTCATCGTATAACAGGAATAATTGCAACAAGCGTGAAAGTAATGATCATTTCGGCGTTTCGGGCATCCTAGACTTAACTCTGAGGCATTGCTCCACCAGATCGAATAGTTAGGGCCTAAGAAGTCAACGCCAGAAGCATAAAATACAATATAAATACAACAGTTTTTCCATTGTATAAAACGAATAATTGCTACCAGTGTAAAAGTTATGGTCATTTCTACGTTCCGGGCAACCTGGGCTTCACTCTACGGCGTTATTCCACCATATCGAATAGTTGGGTCCTAAGAAGTCAACACCAGAAGAATAAAATACAAAATAAATACAACAGCCTTTACACCGTATAAAACGAATAATTGCAACCTGTGTGAAGGTTATGGTCATATCTACGTTCCGGGCAACCTAGGCTTCACTGTAGGGCGTTGCTCCACCAGATCGAAGTGTTAGGGCCTAAGAAGTAAACGCCAGAAGCATAAAATACAATATAAATACAACAGCTTTGCCACCGTATAAAATGAATAATTGCAAACAGTGTGAAAGATATGGACATTTCTACGTTCCGGGCAACATAGCCTTCACTCTATGGCGTTCTTCCACCACATCGACTAGCTACTGCCTCAGAAGTCAACGCCCAAAGCATAAAATACTAAATAAATAGAACAGTTTTTCCATTGTATAAAACGAATAATTGCTACCAGTGTAAAAGTGATGGTCATTTCTACGTTCCGGGCAACCTAGGCTTCAACCTAGGGCGTTGTTCCACCAGGTCGAATAGTTAGGGCCTAAGAAGTGAACGCCAGAAGCATAAAATGCAATAAAAATACAACAGCTTTTCCATCGTATAGCAGGATTAATTGCAACCAGTTTGAAAGTGATGGTCATTTCTACGTTCCGGACAACCTAGGCTTCACTCTGGGGCGTTGCTCCACCAGATGAAACAGTTAGGGCCTTAGAAGTCAATGCCCGAAGCATAAAATACAAAATAAATAGAACAGTTTTTCCATCGTATAAAACGAATAATTGCAACCAGTGTGAAAGCTATGGTCATTTCTACATTCCGAGCAACCTAGGCTTCACTCTAGGGCGTTGCTCCAACAGATTGAATAGTCAGGGCCTTAGAAGTCAACGCCCGAAGCATAAAATACGATATAAATACAACAGCTTTTCCATCGTATAAAAGGAATAATTGCAAACAATGCGAAAGTAATGGCCATTTCTACGTTCCGGTCAACCTAGGCTTCACCCTAGGGCGTTGCTCCACCAGATTAAACAGTTAGGGCCTTAGAAGTCAACGCCCGAAGCATAAAATACTAAATAAATAGAACAGTTTTTCCATTGTATAAAACGAATAATTGCTACCAGTGTAAAAGTGATTGTCATTTCTACGTTCCGGGCAACCTAGGCTTCACTCTAGGGCGTTGCTCCACTAGATCGAATAGCTAGGGCCATAGAAGTCAACGCCAGAAGCATAAAATACGATATAAATACAACAGCTTTTCCATCGTATAAAAGGAATAATTGCAAACAATGCGAAAGTAATGGCCATTTCTACGTTCCGGTCAACCTAGGCTTCACCCTAGGGCGTTGCTCCACCAGATTAAACAGTTAGGGCCTTAGAAGTCAACGCCCGCAGCATAAAATACAAAATAAATAGAACAGTTTTTCCATTGTATAAAACGAATAATTGCTACCAGTTTAAAAGTTATGGTCATTTCTACGTTCCGGGCAACCTAGGCTTCACTCTAGGGCGTTGCTCCACCAGATAGAATAGTTAGGTCCTTAGAAGTCAACGCCAGAAGCATAAAATACGATATAAATAGAGCAGCTTTTCCATCGTATAAAACGAATAATTGCAACCATTATGAAACTTATGGTCATTTCTACCTTCCGGGCAACCTAGGCTTCACCCTAGGACGTTGTTCCACCAGATCGAATTGTTAGGGCCTAAGAAGTGAACGCCAGAAGCATAAAATGCAATAAAAATACAACAGCTTTTCCATCGTATAACAGGATTAATTGCAACCAGTTTGAAAGTGATGGTCATTTCTACGTTCCGGGCAACCTAGGCTTCACTCTGGGGCGTTGCTCCACCAGATCGAATAGTTAGGTCCTTAGAAGTCAACGCCAGAAGCATAATGTACAATATAAATATAACAGTTTTTCCATCGTATAAAACGAATAATAGCAACCAGTGTGAAAGTTATGGTCATTTCTACGTTCCGGGCAACCTAGGCTTCACTCTAGGGCGTTGCTCCACTAGATCGAATAGCTAGGGCCTTAGAAGTCAACGCCAGAGGCATAAAATACAATATAAATACAAAGGCTTTTCCATCGTAAAAAACGAATAATTGCAACCATTGTGAAAGTTATGGTTATTTCTACATTCCGAGCAACCTAGGCTTCACTCTAGAGCGCTGCTCCACCAGATCGAATAGTTAGGTCCTTAGAAGTCAACGCCAGAAGCATAATGTACAATATAAACATAACAGTTTTTCCATCGTATAAAACGAATAATAGCAACCAGTGTGAAAGTTATGGTCATTTCTACGTTCCGGGCAACCTAGGCTTCACTATAGAGCGTTGCTCCACCAGATCAAACAGTTAGGGCCTTAGAAGTCAACGCCCGAAGCATAAAATACAAAATAAATAGAACAGTTTTTCCATTGTATAAAACTAATAATTGCTACCAGTGTAAAAGTTATGGTCATTTCTATGTTCCGGGCAACCTAGGCTTCACCCAAGGGCGTTGTTCCACCAGATAGAATAGTTAGGGCCTAAGCAGTGAACGCCAGAAGCATAAAATGCAATAAAAATACAACAGTCTTTCCATCCTATAACAGGAATAATTGCAATCCGTGTGAAACTGATGGTCATTTGTACGTTCCAGGCAACCTAGGCTTCACTCTAGGGCGTTGCTCCACCAGATCGAATTGTTAGGGCCTAAGAAGTGAACGCCAGAAGCATAAAATGCAATAAAAATACAACAGCTTTTCCATCGTATAACAGGATTAATTGCAACCAGTTTGAAAGTGATGGTCATTTCTACGTTCCGGGCAACCTAGGCTTCACTCTGGGGCGTTGCTCCACCAGATCGAATAGTTAGGTCCTTAGAAGTCAACGCCAGAAGCATAATGTACAATATAAATATAACAGTTTTTCCATCGTATAAAACGAATAATAGCAACCAGTGTGAAAGTTATGGTCATTTCTACGTTCCGGGCAACCTAGGCTTCACTCTAGGGCGTTGCTCCACTAGATCGAATAGCTAGGGCCTTAGAAGTCAACGCCAGAGGCATAAAATACAATATAAATACAAAGGCTTTTCCATCGTAAAAAACGAATAATTGCAACCATTGTGAAAGTTATGGTTATTTCTACATTCCGAGCAACCTAGGCTTCACTCTAGAGCGCTGCTCCACCAGATCGAATAGTTAGGTCCTTAGAAGTCAACGCCAGAAGCATAATGTACAATATAAACATAACAGTTTTTCCATCGTATAAAACGAATAATAGCAACCAGTGTGAAAGTTATGGTCATTTCTACGTTCCGGGCAACCTAGGCTTCACTATAGAGCGTTGCTCCACCAGATCAAACAGTTAGGGCCTTAGAAGTCAACGCCCGAAGCATAAAATACAAAATAAATAGAACAGTTTTTCCATTGTATAAAACTAATAATTGCTACCAGTGTAAAAGTTATGGTCATTTCTATGTTCCGGGCAACCTAGGCTTCACCCAAGGGCGTTGTTCCACCAGATAGAATAGTTAGGGCCTAAGCAGTGAACGCCAGAAGCATAAAATGCAATAAAAATACAACAGTCTTTCCATCCTATAACAGGAATAATTGCAATCCGTGTGAAACTGATGGTCATTTGTACGTTCCAGGCAACCTAGGCTTCACTCTAGGGCGTTGCTCCACCAGATCGAATTGTTAGGGCCAATGAAGTCAACGCCTGAAGCATAAAATAGAAAATAAATAGAACAGATTCTCCATCGTATAAAAGGAATAATTGCAAACAGTGTTAAAGTAATGGTCAATTCTACGTTCCGGGCAACCTAGGCTTCACTCTAGGTCGTTGCTCCACCAGATCAAACAGTTAGGGCCTTAGAAGTCAACGCCCGAAGCATAAAATACAAAATAAATACAACAGTTTTTCCATTGTATAAAACGAATAATTGCTACCAGTGTAATAGTTATGGTCACTTCTACGTTCCGTGCAACCTAGGCTTCACTCTAGGGCGGTGCTCCACCATATCGAATAGCTACGGCCTTAGAAGCCTACGCCTGAAGCTTAAAATACAATAAAAATACAACGGCCTTTTCATCGTATAACAGGAATAATTGCAACAAGCGTGAAAGTAATGATCATTTCGGCGTTTCGGGCATCCTAGACTTAACTCTGAGGCATTGCTCCACCAGATCGAATAGTTAGGGCCTATGAAGTCAACGCCCGAAGCATAAAATACGCTATAAATACAACAGCTTTCCCATCGTATTAAATGAATAATTGCAAACTGTGTGAAAGTAGTGGTCATTTCTGCGTTCCGAGCAACCTAGGCTTCACTCTAGGGCGGGGCTCCACCATATCGAATAGCTACGGCCTTAGAAGCCTACGCCTGAAGCATAAAATACAATAAAAATACAACAGTCTTTTCATCGTATAACCGGAATAATTGCAACATGCGTGAAAGTAACGACCATTTCTGCGTTTCGGGCATCCTAGACTTAACTTTGAGGCATTGCTCCACCAGATTGAATAGTTAGGGCCTAAGGAGTCAACGCCAGAAGCATAAAATACAATATAAATGCAACAGCTTTGCCACCGTATAAAATGAATAATTGCAAACAGTGTGAAAGATATGGACATTTCTACGTTCCGGGCAACCTAGGCTTCACTCTATGGCGTTCTTCCACCACATCGAATGGCTACGGCCTCAGAAGTCAACGCCTGAAGCTTAAAATACAATATAAAATAACAGTTTTTCCATCGTATAAAACGAATAATAGAAACCAGTGTGAAAGTAATTGTCATTTCTACGTTCCGGGCAACCTAGGCTTCACTCTAGGGCGTTGCTCCACCAGATCAAACAATTAGGGCGTTAGAAGTCAACGCCCGAAGCATAAAATACAAAATAAATAGAACAGTTTTTCCATTGTATAAAACGAATAATTGCAACCAGTGTGAAAGTTATGGTTATTTCTACATTCCGAGCAACCTAGGCTTCACTCTAGAGCGCTGCTCCACCAGATCGAATAGTTAGGTCCTTAGAAGTCAACGCCAGAAGCATAATGTACAATATAAACATAACAGTTTTTCCATCGTATAAAACGAATAATAGCAACCAGTGTGAAAGTTATGGTCATTTCTACGTTCCGGGCAACCTAGGCTTCACTATAGAGCGTTGCTCCACCAGATCAAACAGTCAGCGCCTTAGAAGTCAACGCCCGAAGCATAAAATGCAATAAAAATACAACAGTTTTTCCATCGTATAACAGGATTAATTGCCACCAGTTTGAAAGTGATGGTCATTTCTACGTTCCGGGCAACCTAGGCTTCACTCTAGGGCGTTGCTCCAGCAGATCGAATAGTTAGGTCCTTAGAAGTCAACGCCAGAAGCATAAAATACGATATAAATACAACAGCTTTTGCATCGTATAAAAGGAATAATTGCAAGCAGTGTGAAAGTAATTGTCATTTCTACGTTCCGGGCAACCTAGGCTTCACTCTAGGGCGGGGCTCCACCATATCGAATAGCTACGGCCTTAGAAGCCTACGCCTGAAGCATAAAATACAATAAAAATACAACAGCCTTTTCATCGTATAACCGGAATAATTGCAACATGCGTGAAAGTAATGACCATTTCTGCGTTTCGGGCATCCTAGACTTAACTTTGAGGCATTGCTCCACCAGATTGAATAGTTAGGGCCTAAGGAGTCAACGCCAGAAGCATAAAATACAATATAAATGCAACAGCTTTGCCACCGTATAAAATGAATAATTGCAAACAGTGTGAAAGATATGGACATTTCTACGTTCCGGGCAACCTAGGCTTCACTCTAGGGCGTTGCTCCACTAGATCGAATAGCTAGGGCCTTAGAAGTCAACGCCAGAGGCATAAAATACAATATAAATACAACAGCTTTTCCATTGTATAAAACTAATAATTGCTACCAGTGTAAAAGTTATGGTCATTTCTACGTTCCGGGCAACCTAGGCTTCACTGTAGGGCGTTGCTCCACCAGATCGAAGTGTTAGGGCCTAAGAAGTCAACGCCCGAAGCATAAAATACAATAGAGATACAACAGTTTTTCCATCGTATAAAACGAATAATTGCAACCATTATGAAACTTATGGTAATTTCTACCTTCCGGGCAACCTAGGCTTCACCCTAGGACGTTGTTCCACCAGATCGAATAGTTAGGGCCTAAGAAGTGAACGCCAGAAGCATAAAATGCAATAAAAATACAACAGTTTTTCCATCGTATAACAGGATTAATTGCAACCAGTTTGAAAGTGATGGTCATTTCTACGTTCCGGGAAACCTAGGCTTCACTCTAGGGCGTTGCTCCACTAGATCGAATAGCTATGGCCTTAGAAGTCAACGCCAGAAGCATAAAATACGATATAAATACAACAGCTTTTCCATCGTATAAAAGGAATAATTGCAAACAGTGTGAAAGTAATGGTCATTTCTACGTTCCGGGCAACCTAGGCTTCACTCTAGGGCGGTGCTCCACCATATCGAATAGCTACGGCCTTAGAAGCCTACGCCTGAAGCATAAAATACAATAAAAATACAACGGTCATTCATCGTATAACAGGAATAATTGCAACAAGCGTGAAAGTAATGATCATTTCGGCGTTTCGGGCATCCTAGACTTAACTCTGAGGCATTGCTCCACCAGATCGAATAGTCAGGGCCTAAGAAGTCAACGCCAGAAGCATAAAATACAATATAAATACAACAGTTTTTCCATTGTATAAAACGAATAATTGCTACCAGTGTAAAAGTTATGGTCATTTCTACGTTCCGGGCAACCTGGGCTTCACTCTACGGCGTTATTCCACCATATCGAATAGTTGGGGCCTAAGAAGTCAACACCAGAAGAATAAAATACAAAATAAATACAACAGCCTTTACACCGTGTAAAACGGATAATTGCAACCTGTGTGAAGGTTATGGTCATATCTAGGTTCCGGGCAACCTAGGCTTCACTGTAGGGCGTTGCTCCACCAGATCGAAGTGTTAGGGCCTAAGAAGTCAACGCCCGAAGCATAAAATACAATAGAAATACAACAGTTTTTCCATCGTATAAAACGAATAATTGCAACCATTATGAAACTTATGGTAAGTTCTACCTTCCGGGCAACCTAGGCTTCACCCTAGGACGTTGTTCCACCAGATCGAATAGTTAGGGCCTAAGAAGTGAACGCCGGAAGCATAAAATGCAATAAAAATACAACAGTTTTTCCATTGTATAACAGGATTAATTGCAACCAGTTTGAAAGTGATGGTCATTTCTACGTTCCGGGCAACCTAGGCTTCACTCTGGGGCGTTGCTCCACCAGATGAAACAGTTAGGGCCTTAGAAGTCAACGCCCGAAGCATAAAATACAAAATAAATAGAACAGTTTTTCCAATGTATAAAACGAATAATTGCTACCAGTTTAAAAGTTATGTTCATTTCTACGTTCCGGGCAACCTAGGCATCACTCTAGGGCGGTGCTCCACCATATCGAATAGCTACGGCCTTAGAAGCCTACGCCTGAAGCATAAAATACAATAAAAATACAACGGTCTTTTCATCGTATAACAGGAATAATTGCAACAAGCGTGAAAGTAATGATCATTTCGGCGTTTCGGGCATCCTAGACTTAACTCTGAGGCATTGCTCCACCAGATCGAATAGTTAGGGCCTAAGAAGTCAACGCCAGAAGCATAAAATACAATATAAATACAACAGTTTTTCCATTGTATAAAACGAATAATTGCTACCAGTGTAAAAGTTATGGTCATTTCTACGTTCCGGGCAACCTGGGCTTCACTCTACGGCGTTATTCCACCATATCGAATTGTTGGGTCCTAAGAAGTCAACACCAGAAGAATAAAATACAAAATAAATACAACAGCCTTTACACCGTATAAAACGAATAATTGCAACCTGTGTGAAGGTTATGGTCATATCTACGTTCCGGGCAACCTAGGCTTCACTGTAGGGCGTTGCTCCACCAGATCGAAGTGTTAGGGCCTAAGAAGTAAACGCCAGAAGCATAAAATACAATATAAATACAACAGCTTTGCCACCGTATAAAATGAATAATTGCAAACAGTGTGAAAGATATGGACATTTCTATGTTCCGGGCAACATAGCCTTCACTCTATGGCGTTCTTCCACCACATCGACTAGCTACTGCCTCAGAAGTCAACGCCTGAAGCTTAAAATACAATATAAATATATCAGTTTTTCCATCGTATAAAACGAATAATAGCAACCAGTGTGAAAGTAATTGTCATTTCTGCGTTCCGGGCAACCTAGGCTTCACTCTAGGGCGTTGCTCCACCAGATCAAACAGTTAGGGCGTTAGAAGTCAACGCCCAAAGCATAAAATACTAAATAAATAGAACAGTTTTTCCATTGTATAAAACGAATAATTGCTACCAGTGTAAAAGTGATGGTCATTTCTACGTTCCGGGCAACCTAGGCTTCAACCTAGGGCGTTGTTCCACCAGGTCGAATAGTTAGGGCCTAAGAAGTGAACGCCAGAAGCATAAAATGCAATAAAAATACAACAGCTTTTCCATCGTATAGCAGGATTAATTGCAACCAGTTTGAAAGTGATGGTCATTTCTACGTTCCGGACAACCTAGGCTTCACTCTGGGGCGTTGCTCCACCAGATGAAACAGTTAGGGCCTTAGAAGTCAATGCCCGAAGCATAAAATACAAAATAAATAGAACAGTTTTTCCATCGTATAAAACGAATAATTGCAACCAGTGTGAAAGCTATGGTCATTTCTACATTCCGAGCAACCTAGGCTTCACTCTAGGGCGTTGCTCCAACAGATTGAATAGTCAGGGCCTTAGAAGTCAACGCCCGAAGCATAAAATACGATATAAATACAACAGCTTTTCCATCGTATAAAAGGAATAATTGCAAACAATGCGAAAGTAATGGCCATTTCTACGTTCCGGTCAACCTAGGCTTCACCCTAGGGCGTTGCTCCACCAGATTAAACAGTTAGGGCCTTAGAAGTCAACGCCCGAAGCATAAAATACTAAATAAATAGAACAGTTTTTCCATTGTATAAAACGAATAATTGCTACCAGTGTAAAAGTGATTGTCATTTCTACGTTCCGGGCAACCTAGGCTTCACTCTAGGGCGTTGCTCCACTAGATCGAATAGCTAGGGCCATAGAAGTCAACGCCAGAAGCATAAAATACGATATAAATACAACAGCTTTTCCATCGTATAAAAGGAATAATTGCAAACAATGCGAAAGTAATGGCCATTTCTACGTTCCGGTCAACCTAGGCTTCACCCTAGGGCGTTGCTCCACCAGATTAAACAGTTAGGGCCTTAGAAGTCAACGCCCGAAGCATAAAATACAAAATAAATAGAACAGTTTTTCCATTGTATAAAACGAATAATTGCTACCAGTTTAAAAGTTATGGTCATTTCTACGTTCCGGGCAACCTAGGCTTCACTCTAGGGCGTTGCTCCACCAGATAGAATAGTTAGGTCCTTAGAAGTCAACGCCAGAAGCATAAAATACGATATAAATAGAGCAGCTTTTCCATCGTATAAAACGAATAATTGCAACCATTATGAAACTTATGGTCATTTCTACCTTCCGGGCAACCTAGGCTTCACCCTAGGACGTTGTTCCACCAGATCGAATTGTTAGGGCCTAAGAAGTGAACGCCAGAAGCATAAAATGCAATAAAAATACAACAGCTTTTCCATCGTATAACAGGATTAATTGCAACCAGTTTGAAAGTGATGGTCATTTCTACGTTCCGGGCAACCTAGGCTTCACTCTGGGGCGTTGCTCCACCAGATCGAATAGTTAGGTCCTTAGAAGTCAACGCCAGAAGCATAATGTACAATATAAATATAACAGTTTTTCCATCGTATAAAACGAATAATAGCAACCAGTGTGAAAGTTATGGTCATTTCTACGTTCCGGGCAACCTAGGCTTCACTCTAGGGCGTTGCTCCACTAGATCGAATAGCTAGGGCCTTAGAAGTCAACGCCAGAGGCATAAAATACAATATAAATACAAAGGCTTTTCCATCGTAAAAAACGAATAATTGCAACCATTGTGAAAGTTATGGTTATTTCTACATTCCGAGCAACCTAGGCTTCACCCTAGGACGTTGTTCCACCAGATCGAATTGTTAGGGCCTAAGAAGTGAACGCCAGAAGCATAAAATGCAATAAAAATACAACGGCCTTTTCATCGTATAACAGGAATAATTGCAACAAGCGTGAAAGTAATGATCATTTCGGCGTTTCGGGCATCCTAGACTTAACTCTGAGGCATTGCTCCACCAGATCGAATAGTTAGGGCCTATGAAGTCAACGCCCGAAGCATAAAATACGCTATAAATACAACAGCTTTCCCATCGTATTAAATGAATAATTGCAAACTGTGTGAAAGTAGTGGTCATTTCTGCGTTCCGAGCAACCTAGGCTTCACTCTAGGGCGGGGCTCCACCATATCGAATAGCTACGGCCTTAGAAGCCTACGCCTGAAGCATAAAATACAATAAAAATACAACAGTCTTTTCATCGTATGACCGGAATAATTGCAACATGCGTGAAAGTAATGACCACTTCTGCGTTTCGGGCATCCTAGACTTAACTTTGAGGCATTGCTCCACCAGATTGAATAGTTAGGGCCTAAGGAGTCAACGCCAGAAGCATAAAATACAATATAAATGCAACAGCTTTGCCACCGTATAAAATGAATAATTGCAAACAGTGTGAAAGATATGGACATTTCTACGTTCCGGGCAACCTAGGCTTCACTCTATGGCGTTCTTCCACCACATCGAATAGCTATGGCCTCAGAAGTCAACGCCTGAAGCTTAAAATACAATATAAAATAACAGTTTTTCCATCGTATAAAACGAATAATAGCAACCAGTGTGAAAGTAATTGTCATTTCTACGTTCCGGGCAACCTAGGCTTCACTCTAGGGCGTTGCTCCACCAGATCAAACAGTTAGGGCGTTAGAAGTCAACGCCCGAAGCATAAAATACAAAATAAATAGAACAGTTTTTCCATTGTATAAAACGAATAATTGCTACCAGTGTAAAAGTTATGGTCATTTCTACGTTCCGGGCCACCTAGGCTTCACCCTAGGGCGTTGTTCCACCAGATCGAATAGTTAGGGCCTAAGAAGTGAACGCCAGAAGCATAAAATACAATATAAATACAACAGTTTTTCCATCGTATAAAACGAATAATTGCAACCAGTGTGAAAGTGATGGTCATTTCTACGTTCCGGGCAACCTAGGCTTCACTCTAGAGCGCTGCTCCACCAGATCGAATAGTTAGGTCCTTAGAAGTCAACGCCAGAAGCATAATGTACAATATAAATAGAACAGTTTTTCCATCGTATAAAACGAATAATAGCAACCAGTGTGAAAGTTATGGTCATTTCTACGTTCCGGGCAACCTAGGCTTCACTCTAGAGCGTTGCTCCACCAGATCAAACAGTTAGGGCCTTAGAAGTCAACGCCCGAAGCATAAAATACAAAATAAATAGAACAGTTTTTCCATTGTATAAAACTAATAATTGCTACCAGTGTAAAAGTTATGGTCATTTCTATGTTCCGGGCAACCTAGGCTTCACCCAAGGGCGTTGTTCCACCAGATCGAATAGTTAGGGCCTAAGCAGTGAACGCCAGAAGCATAAAATGCAATAAAAATACAACAGTCTTTCCATCCTATAACAGGAATAATTGCAATCCGTGTGAAACTGATGGTCATTTGTACGTTCCAGGCAACCTAGGCTTCACTCTAGGGCGTTGCTCCACCAGATCGAATTGTTAGGGCCAAAGAAGTCAACGCCTGAAGCATAAAATAGAAAATAAATAGAACAGTTTTTCCATCGTATAAAAGGAATAATTGCAAACAGTGTTAAAGTAATGGTCATTTCTACGTTCCGGGCGACCTAGGCTTCACTCTAGGTCGTTGCTCCACCAGATCAAACAGTTGGGTCCTTAGAAGTCAACGCCCGAAGCATAAAATACAAAATAAATAGAACAGTTTTTCCATTGTATAAAACGAATAATTGCTACCAGTGTAATAGTTATGGTCATTTCTACGTTCCGGGCAACCTAGGCTTCACTCTAGGGCGGTGCTCCACCATATCGAATAGCTACGGCCTTAGAAGCCTACGCCTGAAGCATAAAATACAATAAAAATACAACGGTCTTTTCGTCGTATAACAGGAATAATTGCAACAAGCGTGAAAGTAATGATCATTTCGGCGTTTCGGGCATCCTAGACTTAACTCTGAGGCATTGCTCCACCAGATCGAATAGTTAGGGCCTATGAAGTCAACGCCCGAAGCATAAAATACGCTATAAATACAACAGCTTTCCCATCGTATTAAATGAATAATTGCAAACTGTGTGAAAGTAGTGGTCATTTCTGCATTCCGAGCAACCTAGGCTTCACTCTAGGGCGGGGCTCCACCATATCGAATAGCTACGGCCTTAGAAGCCTACGCCTGAAGCATAAAATACAATAAAAATACAACAGTCTTTTCATCGTATGACCGGAATAATTGCAACATGCGTGAAAGTAATGACCATTTCTGCGTTTCGGGCATCCTAGACTTAACTTTGAGGCATTGCTCCACCAGATTGAATAGTTAGGGCCTAAGGAGTCAACGCCAGAAGCATAAAATACAATATAAATGCAACAGCTTTGCCACCGTATAAAATGAATAATTGCAAACAGTGTGAAAGATATGGACATTTCTACGTTCCGGGCAACCTAGGCTTCACTCTAGGGCGTTGCTCCACCAGATCAAACAGTTAGGGCCTTAGAAGTCAACGCCCGAAGCATAAAATATAAAATAAATAGAACAGTTTTTCCAATGTATAAAACGAATAATTGCTACCAGTGTAAAAGTTATGGTCATTTCTACGTTCCGGGCAACCTAGGCTTCACTCTAGGGCGGTGCTCCACCATATCGAATAGCTACGGCCTTAGAAGCCTACGCTTGAAGCATAAAATACAATAAAAATACAACAGTTTTTCCATTGTATAAAACGAATAATTGCTACCAGTGTAAAAGTTATGGTCATTTCTACGTTCCGGGCAACCTAGGCTTCACCCTAGGGCGTTGTTCCACCAGGTCGAATAGTTAGGGCCTAAGAAGTAAACGCCAGAAGCATAAAATACAATATAAATACAACAGCTTTGCCACCGTATAAAATGAATAATTGCAAACAGTGTGAAAGATATGGACATTTCTACGTTCCGGGCAACCTAGGCTTCACTCTATGGCGTTCTTCCACCACATCGAATAGCTACGGCCTCAGAAGTCAACGCCTGAAGCTTAAAATACAATATAAAATAACAGTTTTTCCATCGTATAAAACGAATAATAGCAACCAGTGTGAAAGTAATTGTCATTTCTACGTTCCGGGCAACCTAGGCTTCACTCTAGGGCGTTGCTCCACCAGACCAAACAGTTAGGGCGTTAGAAGTCAACGCCCGAAGCATAAAATACAAAATAAATAGAACAGTTTTTCCATTGTATAAAACGAATAATTGCTACCAGTGTAAAAGTTATGGTCATTTCTACGTTCCGGGCCACCTAGGCTTCACCCTAGGGCGTTGTTCCACCAGATCGAATAGTTAGGGCCTAAGAAGTGAACGCCAGAAGCATAAAATACAATATAAATACAACAGTTTTTCCATCGTATAAAACGAATAATTGCAACCACTGTGAAAGCTATGATCATTTCTACATTCCGAGCAACCTAGGCTTCACTCTAGGGCGTTGCTCCAACAGATTGAATAGTCAGCGCCTTAGAAGTCAACGCCCGAAGCATAAAATGCAATAAAAATACAACAGTTTTTCCATCGTATAACAGGATTAATTGCAACCAGTTTGAAAGTGATGGTCATTTCTACGTTCCGGGCAACCTAGGCTTCACTCTAGGGCGTTGCTCCACTAGATCGAATAGCTAGGGCCTTAGAAGTCAACGCCAGAGGCATAAAATACAATATAAATACAACAGCTTTTCCATCGTAAAAAACGAATAATTGCAACCAGTGTGAAAGTTATGGTTATTTCTACATTCCGAGCAACCTAGGCTTCACTCTAGAGCGTTGCTCCACCAGATCGAATAGTTAGGTCCTTAGAAGTCAACGCCAGAAGCATAATGTACAATATAAATATAACAGTTTTTCCATCGTATAAAACGGATAATAGCAACCAGTGTGAAAGTTATGGTCATTTCTACGTTCCGGGCAACCTAGGCTTCACTCTAGGGCGTTGCTCCACCAGATCAAACAGTTAGGGCCTTAGAAGTCAACGCCCGAAGCATAAAATACAAAATAAATAGAACAGTTTTTCCATTGTATAAAACTAATAATTGCTACCAGTGTCAAAGTCATGGTCATTCCTACGTTCCGGGCAACCTAGGCTTCACCCAAGGGCGTTGTTCCACCAGATCGAATAGTTAGGGCCTAAGCAGTGAACGCCAGAAGCATAAAATGCAATAAAAATACAACAGTCTTTCCATCCTATAACAGGAATAAGTGCAATCCGTGTGAAACTGATGGTCATTTGTACGTTCCAGGCAACCTAGGCTTCACTCTAGGGCGTTGCTCCACCACATCGAATTGTTAGGGCCAAAGAAGTCAACGCCCGAAGCATAAAATACAAAATAAATAGAACAGTTTTTCCATCGTATAAAAGGAATAATTGCAAACAGTGTTAAAGTAATGGTCATTTTTACGTTCCGGGCAACCTAGGCTTCACTCTAGGTCGTTGCTCCACCAGATCAAACAGTTAGGGCCTTAGAAGTCAACGCACGAAGCATAAAATACAAAATAAATACAACAGTTTTTCCATTGTATAAAACGAATAATTGCTACCAGTGTAATAGTTATGGTCATTTCTACGTTCCGAGCAACCTTGGCTTCACTCTAGGGCGGTGCTCCACCATATCGAATAGCTACGGCCTTAGAAGCCTACGCCTGAAGCATAAAATACAATAAAAATACAACGGTCTTTTCATCGTATAACAGGAATAATTGCAACAAGCGTGAAAGTAATGATCATTTCGGCGTTTCGGGCATCCTAGACTTAACTCTGAGGCATTGCTGCACCAGATCGAATAGTTAGGGCCCATGAAGTCAACGCCAGAAGCATAAAATACAATATAAATACAACAGTTTTTCCATTGTATAAAACGAATAACTGCTACCAGTGTAAAAGTTATGGTCATTTCTACGTTCCGGGCAACCTAGGCTTCACTCTAGGGCGTTGCTCCAACAGATTGAATAGTCAGCGCCTTAGAAGTCAACGCCCGAAGCATAAAATGCAATAAAAATACAACAGTTTTTCCATCGTATAACAGGATTAATTGCAACCAGTTTGAAAGTGATGGTCATTTCTACGTTCCGGGCAACCTAGGCTTCACTCTAGGGCGTTGCTCCACTAGATCGAATAGCTAGGGCCTTAGAAGTCAACGCCAGAGGCATAAAATACAATATAAATACAACAGCTTTTCCATCGTAAAAAACGAATAATTGCAACCAGTGTGAAAGTTATGGTTATTTCTACATTCCGAGCAACCTAGGCTTCACTCTAGAGCGTTGCTCCACCAGATCGAATAGTTAGGTCCTTAGAAGTCAACGCCAGAAGCATAATGTACAATATAAATATAACAGTTTTTCCATCGTATAAAACGGATAATAGCAACCAGTGTGAAAGTTATGGTCATTTCTACGTTCCGGGCAACCTAGGCTTCACTCTAGGGCGTTGCTCCACCAGATCAAACAGTTAGGGCCTTAGAAGTCAACGCCCGAAGCATAAAATACAAAATAAATAGAACAGTTTTTCCATTGTATAAAACTAATAATTGCTACCAGTGTCAAAGTCATGGTCATTCCTACGTTCCGGGCAACCTAGGCTTCACCCAAGGGCGTTGTTCCACCAGATCGAATAGTTAGGGCCTAAGCAGTGAACGCCAGAAGCATAAAATGCAATAAAAATACAACAGTCTTTCCATCCTATAACAGGAATAAGTGCAATCCGTGTGAAACTGATGGTCATTTGTACGTTCCAGGCAACCTAGGCTTCACTCTAGGGCGTTGCTCCACCACATCGAATTGTTAGGGCCAAAGAAGTCAACGCCCGAAGCATAAAATACAAAATAAATAGAACAGTTTTTCCATCGTATAAAAGGAATAATTGCAAACAGTGTTAAAGTAATGGTCATTTTTACGTTCCGGGCAACCTAGGCTTCACTCTAGGTCGTTGCTCCACCAGATCAAACAGTTAGGGCCTTAGAAGTCAACGCACGAAGCATAAAATACAAAATAAATACAACAGTTTTTCCATTGTATAAAACGAATAATTGCTACCAGTGTAATAGTTATGGTCATTTCTACGTTCCGAGCAACCTTGGCTTCACTCTAGGGCGGTGCTCCACCATATCGAATAGCTACGGCCTTAGAAGCCTACGCCTGAAGCATAAAATACAATAAAAATACAACGGTCTTTTCATCGTATAACAGGAATAATTGCAACAAGCGTGAAAGTAATGATCATTTCGGCGTTTCGGGCATCCTAGACTTAACTCTGAGGCATTGCTGCACCAGATCGAATAGTTAGGGCCCATGAAGTCAACGCCAGAAGCATAAAATACAATATAAATACAACAGTTTTTCCATTGTATAAAACGAATAACTGCTACCAGTGTAAAAGTTATGGTCATTTCTACGTTCCGGGCAACCTAGGCTTCACCCTAGGGCGTTGTTCCACCAGGTCGAATAGTTAGGGCCTAAGAAGTAAACGCCAGAAGCATAAAATACAATATAAATACAACAGCTTTGCCACCGTATAAAATGAATAATTGCAAACAGTGTGAAAGATATGGACATTTCTACGTTCCGGGCAACCTAGGCTTCACTCTATGGCGTTCTTCCACCACATCGAATAGCTACGGCCTCAGAAGTCAACGCCTGAAGCTTAAAATACAATATAAAATAACAGTTTTTCCATCGTATAAAACGAATAATAGCAACCAGTGTGAAAGTAATTGTCATTTCTACGTTCCGGGCAACCTAGGCTTCACTCTAGGGCGTTGCTCCACCAGACCAAACAGTTAGGGCGTTAGAAGTCAACGCCCGAAGCATAAAATACAAAATAAATAGAACAGTTTTTCCATTGTATAAAACGAATAATTGCTACCAGTGTAAAAGTTATGGTCATTTCTACGTTCCGGGCCACCTAGGCTTCACCCTAGGGCGTTGTTCCACCAGATCGAATAGTTAGGGCCTAAGAAGTGAACGCCAGAAGCATAAAATACAATATAAATACAACAGTTTTTCCATCGTATAAAACGAATAATTGCAACCACTGTGAAAGCTTTGATCATTTCTACATTCCGAGCAACCTAGGCTTCACTCTAGGGCGTTGCTCCAACAGATTGAATAGTCAGGGCCTTAGAAGTCAACGCCCGAAGCATAAAATGCAATAAAAATACAACAGTTTTTCCATCGTATAACAGGATTAATTGCAACCAGCTTGAAAGTGATGGTCATTTCTACGTTCCGGGCAACCTAGGCTTCACTCTAGGGCGTTGCTCCACTAGATCGAATAGCTAGGGCCTTAGAAGTCAACGCCAGAGGCATAAAATACAATATAAATACAACAGCTTTTCCATCGTAAAAAACGAATAATTGCAACCAGTGTGAAAGTTATGGTTATTTCTACATTCCGAGCAACCTAGGCTTCACTCTAGAGCGCTGCTCCACCAGATCAAATAGTTAGGTCCTTAGAAGTCAACGCCAGAAGCATAATGTACAATATAGATATAACAGTTTTTCCATCGTATAAAACGAATAATAGCAACCAGTGTGAAAGTTATGGTCATTTCTACGTTCCGGGCAACCTAGGCTTCACTCTGGGGCGTTGCTCCACCAGATGAAACAGTTAGGGCCTTAGAAGTCAACGCCCGAAGCATACAATACAAAATAAATAGAACAGTTTTTCCAATGTATAAAACGAATAATTGCTACCAGTGTAAAAGTTATGTTCATTTCTACGTTCCGGGCAACCTAGGCTTCACGCTAGGGCGGTGCTCCACCATATCGAATAGCTACGGCCTTAGAAGCCTACGCCTGAAGCATAAAATACAATAAAGATACAACGGTCTTTTCATCGTATAACAGGAATAATTGCAACAAGCGTGAAAGTAGTGATCATTTCGGCGTTTCGGGCATCCTAGACTTAACTCTGAGGCATTGCTCCACCAGATCGAATAGTTAGGGCCTAAGAAGTCAACGCCAGAAGCATAAAATACAATATAAATACAACAGTTTTTCCATTCTATAAAACGAACAATTGCTACCAGTATAAATGTTATGGTCATTTCTACGTTGCGGGCAACCTAGGCTTCACCCTAGGGCGTTGTCCCACCAGATCGAATAGTTAGGGCCCAAGAAGTGAGCGGCAGAAGCATAAAATACAATTTAAATACAACAGTTTTTCCATCGTATAAAACGAATAATTGCAACCAGTGTGAAAGTTATGGTCATTTCAACATTCCGAGCAACCTAGGCTTGACTCTAGGGCGTTGCTCCACTAGATCGAATAGCTAGGGCCTTAGAAGTCAACGCCAGAAGCATAAAATACGATATAAATACAACAGCTTTTCCATCGTATAAAAGGAATAATTGCAAACAGTGTGAAAGTTATGGTCATTTCTACGTTCCGGGCAACCTAGGCTTCACCGTAGGGCGTTGTTCCACCAGATCGAATAGTTAGGGCCTAAGAAGTGAACGCCAGAAGCATTAAATGCAATATAAATACAACAGTTTTTCCATCGTATAAAACGAATAATTGCAACCAGTGTGAAAGTTATGGTCATTTCTACATTCCGAGCAACATAGGCTTCACTCTAGGACGTTGCTCCACTAGATCGAATAGCTAGGGCCATAGAAGTCAACGCCAGAAGCATAAAATACGATATAAATACAACAGCTTTTCCATCGTATAAAAGGAATAATTGCAAACAGTGCGAAAGTAATGGTCATTTCTACGTTCCGGGCAACCTAGGCTTCACCCTAGGGCGTTGCTCCACCAGATTAAACAGTTAGGGCCTTAGAAGTCAACGCCCGAAGCATAAAATACAAAATAAATAGAACAGTTTTTCCATTGTATAAAACGAATAATTGCTACCAGTTTAAAAGTTATGGTCATTTCTACGTTCCGGGCAACCTAGGCTTCACTCTAGGGAGTTGCTCCACCAGATCGAATAGTTAGGTCCTTAGAAGTCAACGCCAGAAGCATAAAATACGATATAAATACAGCAGCTTTTCCATCGTATAAAACGAATAATTGCAACCATTATGAAACTTATGGTCATTTCTACCTTCCGGGCAACCTAGGCTTCACCCTAGGACGTTGTTCCACCAGATCGAATAGTTAGGGCCTAAGAAGTGAACGCCAGAAGCATAAACTGCAATAAAAATACAACAGCTTTTCCATCGTATAACAGGAATAATTGCAACAAGCGTGAAAGTAATGATCATTTCGGCGTTTCGGGCATCCTAGACTTAACTCTGAGGCATTGCTCCACCAGATCGAATAGTTAGGGCCTAAGAAGTCAACGCCAGAAGCATAAAATACAATATAAATACAACAGTTTTTCCACTGTATAAAACGAATAATTGCTACCAGTGTAAATGTTATGGTCATTTCTCCGATCCCGGCAACCTAGGCTTCACCCTAGGGCGTTGTTCCACCAGATCGAATAGTTAGGGCCCAAGAAGTGAGCGGCAGAAGCATAAAATACAATTTAAATACAACAGTTTTTCCATCGTATAAAACGAATAATTGCAACCAGTGTGAAAGTTATGGTCATTTCTACATTCCGAGCAACCTAGGCTTCACTCTAGGGCGTTGCTCCACCAGATCGAATAGTTAGGTCCTTAGAAGTCAACGCCTGAAGCATAAAATACGATATAAATACAACGGTCTTTTCATCGTATAACAGGAATAATTGCAAACAGTGTGAAAGTAATGGTCATTTCTGCGTTCCGGGCAACCTGGGCTTCACTCTACGGCTTTGTTCCACCAGATCGAATAGTTCGGGCCTAAGAATTCAACACCAGAAGAATAAAATACAAAATAAGTACAACAGCCTTTACACCGTATAAAACGAATAATTGCAACCTGTGTGAAGGTTATGGTCATATCTACGTTCCGGGCAACCTAGGCTTCACTCTAGAGCGCTGCTCCACCAGATCAAATAGTTAGGTCCTTAGAAGTCAACGCCAGAAGCATAATGTACAATATAAATACAACAGTTTTTCCATCGTATAAAACGAATAATTGCAACCACTGTGAAAGCTTTGATCATTTCTACATTCCGAGCAACCTAGGCTTCACTCTAGGGCGTTGCTCCAACAGATTGAATAGTCAGGGCCTTAGAAGTCAACGCCCGAAGCATAAAATGCAATAAAAATACAACAGTTTTTCCATCGTATAACAGGATTAATTGCAACCAGCTTGAAAGTGATGGTCATTTCTACGTTCCGGGCAACCTAGGCTTCACTCTAGGGCGTTGCTCCACTAGATCGAATAGCTAGGGCCTTAGAAGTCAACGCCAGAGGCATAAAATACAATATAAATACAACAGCTTTTCCATCGTAAAAAACGAATAATTGCAACCAGTGTGAAAGTTATGGTTATTTCTACATTCCGAGCAACCTAGGCTTCACTCTAGAGCGCTGCTCCACCAGATCAAATAGTTAGGTCCTTAGAAGTCAACGCCAGAAGCATAATGTACAATATAGATATAACAGTTTTTCCATCGTATAAAACGAATAATAGCAACCAGTGTGAAAGTTATGGTCATTTCTACGTTCCGGGCAACCTAGGCTTCACTCTGGGGCGTTGCTCCACCAGATGAAACAGTTAGGGCCTTAGAAGTCAACGCCCGAAGCATACAATACAAAATAAATAGAACAGTTTTTCCAATGTATAAAACGAATAATTGCTACCAGTGTAAAAGTTATGTTCATTTCTACGTTCCGGGCAACCTAGGCTTCACGCTAGGGCGGTGCTCCACCATATCGAATAGCTACGGCCTTAGAAGCCTACGCCTGAAGCATAAAATACAATAAAGATACAACGGTCTTTTCATCGTATAACAGGAATAATTGCAACAAGCGTGAAAGTAGTGATCATTTCGGCGTTTCGGGCATCCTAGACTTAACTCTGAGGCATTGCTCCACCAGATCGAATAGTTAGGGCCTAAGAAGTCAACGCCAGAAGCATAAAATACAATATAAATACAACAGTTTTTCCATTCTATAAAACGAACAATTGCTACCAGTATAAATGTTATGGTCATTTCTACGTTGCGGGCAACCTAGGCTTCACCCTAGGGCGTTGTCCCACCAGATCGAATAGTTAGGGCCCAAGAAGTGAGCGGCAGAAGCATAAAATACAATTTAAATACAACAGTTTTTCCATCGTATAAAACGAATAATTGCAACCAGTGTGAAAGTTATGGTCATTTCAACATTCCGAGCAACCTAGGCTTGACTCTAGGGCGTTGCTCCACTAGATCGAATAGCTAGGGCCTTAGAAGTCAACGCCAGAAGCATAAAATACGATATAAATACAACAGCTTTTCCATCGTATAAAAGGAATAATTGCAAACAGTGTGAAAGTTATGGTCATTTCTACGTTCCGGGCAACCTAGGCTTCACCGTAGGGCGTTGTTCCACCAGATCGAATAGTTAGGGCCTAAGAAGTGAACGCCAGAAGCATTAAATGCAATATAAATACAACAGTTTTTCCATCGTATAAAACGAATAATTGCAACCAGTGTGAAAGTTATGGTCATTTCTACATTCCGAGCAACATAGGCTTCACTCTAGGACGTTGCTCCACTAGATCGAATAGCTAGGGCCATAGAAGTCAACGCCAGAAGCATAAAATACGATATAAATACAACAGCTTTTCCATCGTATAAAAGGAATAATTGCAAACAGTGCGAAAGTAATGGTCATTTCTACGTTCCGGGCAACCTAGGCTTCACCCTAGGGCGTTGCTCCACCAGATTAAACAGTTAGGGCCTTAGAAGTCAACGCCCGAAGCATAAAATACAAAATAAATAGAACAGTTTTTCCATTGTATAAAACGAATAATTGCTACCAGTTTAAAAGTTATGGTCATTTCTACGTTCCGGGCAACCTAGGCTTCACTCTAGGGAGTTGCTCCACCAGATCGAATAGTTAGGTCCTTAGAAGTCAACGCCAGAAGCATAAAATACGATATAAATACAGCAGCTTTTCCATCGTATAAAACGAATAATTGCAACCATTATGAAACTTATGGTCATTTCTACCTTCCGGGCAACCTAGGCTTCACCCTAGGACGTTGTTCCACCAGATCGAATAGTTAGGGCCTAAGAAGTGAACGCCAGAAGCATAAACTGCAATAAAAATACAACAGCTTTTCCATCGTATAACAGGAATAATTGCAACAAGCGTGAAAGTAATGATCATTTCGGCGTTTCGGGCATCCTAGACTTAACTCTGAGGCATTGCTCCACCAGATCGAATAGTTAGGGCCTAAGAAGTCAACGCCAGAAGCATAAAATACAATATAAATACAACAGTTTTTCCACTGTATAAAACGAATAATTGCTACCAGTGTAAATGTTATGGTCATTTCTCCGATCCCGGCAACCTAGGCTTCACCCTAGGGCGTTGTTCCACCAGATCGAATAGTTAGGGCCCAAGAAGTGAGCGGCAGAAGCATAAAATACAATTTAAATACAACAGTTTTTCCATCGTATAAAACGAATAATTGCAACCAGTGTGAAAGTTATGGTCATTTCTACATTCCGAGCAACCTAGGCTTCACTCTAGGGCGTTGCTCCACCAGATCGAATAGTTAGGTCCTTAGAAGTCAACGCCTGAAGCATAAAATACGATATAAATACAACGGTCTTTTCATCGTATAACAGGAATAATTGCAAACAGTGTGAAAGTAATGGTCATTTCTGCGTTCCGGGCAACCTGGGCTTCACTCTACGGCTTTGTTCCACCAGATCGAATAGTTCGGGCCTAAGAATTCAACACCAGAAGAATAAAATACAAAATAAGTACAACAGCCTTTACACCGTATAAAACGAATAATTGCAACCTGTGTGAAGGTTATGGTCATATCTACGTTCCGGGCAACCTAGGCTTCACCCTAGGGCGTTGCTCCACCAGATCGAAGTGTTAGGGCCTAAGAAGTCAACGCCCGTAGCATAAAATACGATATAAATACAACAGCTTTTCCATCGTATAAAAGGAATACTTGCAAACAGTGTGAAAGTAATGGTCATTTCTACGTTCCGGGCAACCTAGGCTTCACCCTAGGGCGTTGCTCCACCAGATCGAAGTGTAAGGGCCTAAGAAGTCAACGCCCGTAGCATAAAATACGACATAAATACAACAGCTTTTCCATCGTATTAAATAGATAATTGCAAACTGTGTGAAAGTAGTGGTCATTTCTGCGTTCCGAGCAACCTAGGCTTCACTCTAGGGCGGTGCTCCACCATATCGAATAGCTACGGCCTTAGGAGCCTACGCCTGAAACATAAAATACGATATAAATACAACAGCTTTTCCATCGTATAAAAGGAATAATTGCAAACAGTGTGAAAGTAATGGTTATTTCTACGTTCCGGGCAACCTAGGCTTCACCCTAGGGCGTTGCTCCACCAGATGAAACAGTTAGGGCCTTAGAAGTCAACGCCCGAAGCATAAAATACAAAATAAATAGAACAGTTTTTCCATTGTATAAAACGAATAATTACTACCAGTGTAAAAGGTATGGTCATTTCTACGTTCCGGGCAACCTAGGCTTCACCCTAGGGCGCTGTTCCACCAGATCGAATAGCTAGGGCCTAAGAAGTGAACGCCAGAAGCATAAAATCCCATATAAATACAACAGTTTTTCCATCGTATAAAACGAATAATTGCAGCCAGTGTGAAAGTTATGGTCATTTCTACATGCCGAGCAACCTAGGCTTCACCCTAGGGCGTTGTTCCACCAGATCGAATAGTTAGGGCCTAAGAAGTGAACGCCAGAAGTATTAAATGCAATATAAATACAACAGTTTTTCCATCGTATAAAAGGAATAACTGCAAACAGTGTGAAAGTAATGGTCATTTCTACGTTCCGGGCAACCTAGGCTTCACCCTAGGGCGTTGCTCCACCAGATGAAACAGTTAGGGCCTTAGAAGTCAACGCCCGAAGGGTAAAATACAAAATAAAAAGAACAGTTTTTCCATTGTATAAAACGAATAATTGCTACCAGTGTAAATGTTATGGTCATTTCTACGTTCCGCGCAACCTAGGCTTCACCCTAGGGCGTTGTTCCACCAGATCGAATAGTTAGGGCCTAAGAAGTCAACGCCCGAAAATACAACAGTTTTTCCATCGTATAACAGGATTAATTGCAACCAGTTTGAAAGTGATTGTAATTTCTACGTTCCGGGCAACCTAGGCTTCACTCTAGGGCGTTGCACCACTAGATCGAATAGCTAGGGCCATAGAAGTCAACGCCAGAAGCATAAAATACGATATAAATACAACAGCTTTTCCATCGTATAAAAGGAATAATTGCAAACAGTGCGAAAGTAATGGTCATTTCTACGTTCCGGGCAACCTAGGCTTCACCCTAGGGCGTTGCTCCACCAGATTAAACAGTTAGGGCCTTAGAAGTCAACGCCCGAAGCATAAAATACAAAATAAATAGAACAGTTTTTCCATTGTATAAAACGAATAATTGCTACCAGTGTAAAAGTTATGGTCATTTCTACGTTCCGGGCAACCTTGGCTTCACCCTAGGGCGTTGTTCCACCAGATCGAATAGTTAGGGCCTAAGAAGTGAACGCCAGAAGCATAAAATACAATATAAATACAACAGTTTTTCCATTGTATAAAACGAATAATTGCAACCAGTGTGAAAGCTATGGTCATTTATACATTCCGAGCAACCTAGGCTTCACTCTAGCGCGTAGCTCCAACAGATTGAATAGTCAGGGCCTTAGAAGTCAACGCCCAAAGCATAAAATGCAATAAAAATACAACAGTCTTTCAATCCTATAACAGGAATAATTGCAACCCGTGTGAAAGTGATGGTCATTTGTACGTTCCAGGGAACCTAGGCTTCACTCTAGGGCGTTGCTCCACCAGATCGAATTGTTAGGGCCAAAGAAGTCAACGCCCGAAGCATAAAATACAAAATAAATAGAACAGTTTTTCCATTGTATAAACCGAATAATTGCTACCAGTGTAAAAGTTATGGTCATTTCTACGTTCCGGGCAACCTAGGCATCACCCTAGGGCATTGTTCCATCAGATCGAATAGTTAGGCCCTAAGAAGTGAACGCCAGAAGCATAAAATGCAATAAAAATACAACAGTTTTTCCATCGTATAACAGGATTAATTGCAACCAGTTTGAAAGTGATGGTCATTTCTACGTTCCGGGCAACCTAGGCTTCACTCTAGGGCGTTGCTCCACCAGATCGAATAGTTAGGTCCTTAGAAGTCAACGCCAGAAGCATAAAATACGATATAAATAAAAAAGCTTTTGCATCGTATAAAAGGAATAATTGCAAACAGTGTGAATGTAATTGTCATTTCTACGTTCCGGGCAACCTAGGCTTCACTCTAGGGCGTTGCTCCACCAGATCAAACAGTTAGGGCCTTAGAAGTCAACGCCCCAAGCATAAAATACAAAATAAATAGAACAGTTTTTCCATTGTATAAAACGAATAATTGCTACCAGTGTAAAAGTTATGGTCATTTCTACGTTCCGGGCAACCTAGGCTTCAACCTAGGGCATTGTTCCATCAGATCGAATAGTTAGGCCCTAAGAAGTGAACGCCAGAAGCATAAAATACAATATAAATACAACAGTTTTTCCATCGTAGAAAACGAATAATTGCAACCATTGTGAAAGTTATGGTCATTTCCATATTCCGAGCAACCTAGGCTTCACTCTAGGGCGGTGCTCCACCATATCGAATAGCTACGGCCTTAGAAGCCTACGCCTGAAGCATAAAATACAATAAAAATACAACGGTCTTTTCATCGTATAACAGGAATAATTGCAAACAGTGTGAAAGTAATGGTCATTTCTGCGTTCCGGGCAACCTAGGCTTCACTCTACGGCGTTGTTCCACCAGATCGAATAGTTCGGGCCTAAGAATTCAACACCAGAAGAATAAAATACAAAATAAATACAACAGCCTTTACACCGTATAAAACGAATAATTGCAACCTGTGTGAAGGTTATGGTCATATCTACGTTCCGGGCAACCTAGGCTTCACTGTAGGGCGTTGCTCCACCAGATCGAAGTGTTAGGGCCTAAGAAGTCAACGCCCGTAGCATAAAATGCGATATAAATACAACAGCTTTTCCATCGTATT
This sequence comes from Calliopsis andreniformis, assembly GCF_051401765.1. Taxonomy (NCBI): domain Eukaryota; kingdom Metazoa; phylum Arthropoda; class Insecta; order Hymenoptera; family Andrenidae; genus Calliopsis; species Calliopsis andreniformis. The sequence goes on from NW_027480433.1 coordinate 1,584,700, forward strand.
AAATAGATAATTGCAAACTGTGTGAAAGTATTGGTCATTTCTGCGTTCCGAGCAACCTAGGCTTCACTCTAGGGCGGTGCTCCACCATATCGAATAGCTACAGCCTTAGGAGCCTACGCCTGAAGCATAAAATACGATATAAATACAACATCTTTTCCATTGTATAAAAGGAATAATTGCAAACAGTGTGAAAGTAATGGTCATTTCTACGTTCCGGGCAACCTAGGCTTCACCCTAGGGCGTTGCTCCACCAGATGAAACAGTTAGGGCCTTAGAAGTCAACGCCCGAAGCATAAAATACAAAATAAATAGAACAGTTTTTCCATTGTCTAAAACGAATAATTACTACCAGTGTAAAAGTTATGGTCATTTCTACGTTCCGGGCAACCTAGGCTTCACCCTAGGGCGCTGTTCCACCAGATCGAATAGTTAGGGCCTAAGAAGTGAACGCCAGAAGCATAAAATCCCATATAAATACAACAGTTTTTCCATCGTATAAAACGAATAACTGCAGCCAGTGTGAAAGTTATGGTCATTTCTACATTCCGAGCAACCTAGGCTTCACCCTAGGTCGTTGTTCCACCAGATCGAATAGGTAGGGCCTAAGAAGTGAACGCCAGAAGCATTAAATGCAATATAAATACAACAGTTTTTCCATCGTATAAAAGGAATAATTGCAAACAGTGTGAAAGTAATGGTCATTTCTACGTTCCGGGCAACCTAGGCTTCACCCTAGGGCGTTGCTCCACCAGATGAAACAGTTAGGGCCTTAGAAGTCAACGCCCGAAGCGTAAAATACAAAATAAAAAGAACAGTTTTTCCATTGTATAAAACGAATAATTGCTACCAGTGTAAATGTTATGGTCATTTCTACGTTCCGCGCAACCTAGGCTTCACCCTAGGGCGTTGTTCCACCAGATCGAATAGTTAGGGCCTAAGAAGTGAACGCCAGAAGCGTAAAATACAATATAAATACAACAGTTTTTCCATCGTATAAAACGAATAATTGCAGCCAGTGTGAAATTTATGGTCATTTCTTCATTCCGAGCAACCTAGGCTTCACTCTAGGGCGTTGCTCCAACAGATTGAATAGTTAGGGCCTTAGAAGTCAACGCCCGAAGCATAAAATGCAATAAATATACAACAGTTTTTCCATCGTATAACAGGATTAATTGCAACCAGTTTGATAGTGATGGTCATTTCTACGTTCCGGGCAACCTAGGCTTAACTCTAGGGCGTTGCTCCACCAGATCAAACAGTTAGGGCCTTAGAAGTCAACGCCCGAAGCATAAAGTACAAAATAAAAAGAACAGTTTTTCCATTGTATAAAACGAATAATTGCTACCAGTGTAAATGTTATGGTCATTTCTACGTTCCGGGCAACCTAGGCTTCACCCTAGGGCGGTGTTCCACCAGATCGAATAGTTAGGGCCCAAGAAGTGAACGGCAGAAGCATAAAATACAATATAAATACAACAGCTTATCCATCGTATAAAACGAATAATTGCAACCAGTGTGAAAGTTATGGTCATTTCTACATTCCGAGCAACCTAGGCTTCACTCTAGGGCGTTGCTCCACCAGATCGAATAGTTAGGTCCTTAGAAGTCAACGCCTGAAGCATAAAATACGATATAAATACAGCAGCTTTTCCATCGTATAAAAGGAATAATTGCAAACAGTGTGAAAGTAATGGTCATTTCTACGTTCCGGGCAACCTAGGCTTCACTCTACGGCGTGATTCCACCATATCGAATAGTTAGGGCCTAAGATGTCAACACCAGAAGAATAAAATACAAAATAAATACAACAGCCTTTACACCGTATAAAACGAATAATTGCAACCTTTGTGAAGGTTATGGTCATATCTACGTTCCGGGCAACCTAGGCTTCACTGTAGGGCGTTGCTCCACCAGATCGAAGTGTTAGGGCCTAAGAAGTCAACGCCCGAAGCATAAAATCCAATAGAAATACAACAGTTTTTCCATCGTATAAAACGAATAATTGCAACCATTATGAAACTTATGGTAATTTCTACATTCCGGGCAACCTAGGCTTCACCCTAGGACGTTGTTCCACCAGATCGAATAGTTAGGGCCTAAGAAGTGAACGCCAGAAGCATAAAATGCAATAAAAGTACAACAGTTTTTCCATCGTATAACAGGATTAATTGCAACCAGTTTGAAAGTGATGGTCATTTCTACGTTCCGGGAAACCTAGGCTTCACTCTAGGGCGTTGTTCCACTAGATCGAATAGCTAGGGCCTTAGAAGTCAACGCCAGAAGCATAAAATACGATATAAATACAACAGCTCTTCCATCGTATAAAAGGAATAATTGCAAACAGTGTGAAAGTAATGGTCATTTCTACGTTCCGGGCAACCTAGGCTTCACTCTAGGGCGGTGCTCCACCATATCGAATAGCTACTGCCTTAGAAGCCTACGCCTGAAGCATAAAATACAATAAAAATACAACGGTCTTTTCATCGTATAACAGGAATAATTGCAACAAGCGTGAAAGTAATGATCATTTCGGCGTTTCGGGCATCCTAGACTTAACTCTGAGGCATTGCTCCACCAGATCGAATAGTTAGGGCCTAAGAAGTCAACGCCAGAAGCATAAAATACAATATAAATACAACAGTTTTTCCATTGTATAAAACGAATAATTGCTACCAGTGTAAAAGTTATGGTCATTTCTACGTTCCGCGCAACCTAGGCATCACCCTAGGGCGCTGTTCCACCAGATCGAATAGTTAGGGCCTAAGAAGTGAACGCCAGAAGCATAAAATCCCATATAAATACAACAGTTTTTCCATCGTATAAAACGAATAATTGCAGCCAGTGTGAAAGTTATGGTCATTTATACATTCCGAGCAACCTAGGCTTCACCCTAGGGCGTTGTTCCACCAGATCGAATAGTTAGGGCCTAAGAAGTGAACGCCAGAAGCATTAAATGCAATATAAATACAACAGTTTTTCCATCGTATAAAAGGAATAATTGCAAACAGTGTGAAAGTAATGGTCATTTCTACGTTCCGGGCAACCTAGGCTTCACCCTAGGGCGTTGCTCCACCAGATGAAACAGTTAGGGCCTTACAAGTCAACGCCCGAAGCGTAAAATACAAAATAAAAAGAACAGTTTTTCCATTGTATAAAACGAATAATTGCTACCAGTGTAAATGTTATGGTCATTTCTACGTTCCACGCAACCTAGGCTTCACCCTAGGGCGTTGTTCCAATAGATCGAATAGTTAGGGCCTTAGAAGTCAACGCCCGAAGCATAAAGTACAAAATAAAAAGAACAGTTTTTCCATTGTATAAAACGAATAATTGCTACCAGTGTAAATGTTATGGTCATTTCTACGTTCCGGGCAACCTAGGCTTCACCCTAGGGCGGTGTTCCACCAGATCGAATAGTTAGGGCCCAAGAAGTGAACGGCAGAAGCATAAAATACAATATAAATACAACAGCTTATCCATCGTATAAAACGAATAATTGCAACCAGTGTGAAAGTTATGGTCATTTCTACATTCCGAGCAACCTAGGCTTCACTCTAGGGCGTTGCTCCACCAGATCGAATAGTTAGGTCCTTAGAAGTCAACGCCTGAAGCATAAAATACGATATAAATACAGCAGCTTTTCCATCGTATAAAAGGAATAATTGCAAACAGTGTGAAAGTAATGGTCATTTCTACGTTCCGGGCAACCTAGGCTTCACTATACGGCGTGATTCCACCATATCGAATAGTTAGGGCCTAAGATGTCAACACCAGAAGAATAAAATACAAAATAAATACAACAGCCTTTACACCGTATAAAACGAATAATTGCAACCTTTGTGAAGGTTATGGTCATATCTACGTTCCGGGCAACCTAGGCTTCACTGTAGGGCGTTGCTCCACCAGATCGAAGTGTTAGGGCCTAAGAAGTCAACGCCCGAAGCATAAAATCCAATAGAAATACAACAGTTTTTCCATCGTATAAAACGAATAATTGCAACCATTATGAAACTTATGGTAATTTCTACATTCCGGGCAACCTAGGCTTCACCCTAGGACGTTGTTCCACCAGATCGAATAGTTAGGGCCTAAGAAGTGAACGCCAGAAGCATAAAATGCAATAAAAGTACAACAGTTTTTCCATCGTATAACAGGATTAATTGCAACCAGTTTGAAAGTGATGGTCATTTCTACGTTCCGGGAAACCTAGGCTTCACTCTAGGGCGTTGTTCCACTAGATCGAATAGCTAGGGCCTTAGAAGTCAACGCCAGAAGCATAAAATACGATATAAATACAACAGCTCTTCCATCGTATAAAAGGAATAATTGCAAACAGTGTGAAAGTAATGGTCATTTCTACGTTCCGGGCAACCTAGGCTTCACTCTAGGGCGGTGCTCCACCATATCGAATAGCTACTGCCTTAGAAGCCTACGCCTGAAGCATAAAATACAATAAAAATACAACGGTCTTTTCATCGTATAACAGGAATAATTGCAACAAGCGTGAAAGTAATGATCATTTCGGCGTTTCGGGCATCCTAGACTTAACTCTGAGGCATTGCTCCACCAGATCGAATAGTTAGGGCCTAAGAAGTCAACGCCAGAAGCATAAAATACAATATAAATACAACAGTTTTTCCATTGTATAAAACGAATAATTGCTACCAGTGTAAAAGTTATGGTCATTTCTACGTTCCGCGCAACCTAGGCATCACCCTAGGGCGCTGTTCCACCAGATCGAATAGTTAGGGCCTAAGAAGTGAACGCCAGAAGCATAAAATCCCATATAAATACAACAGTTTTTCCATCGTATAAAACGAATAATTGCAGCCAGTGTGAAAGTTATGGTCATTTATACATTCCGAGCAACCTAGGCTTCACCCTAGGGCGTTGTTCCACCAGATCGAATAGTTAGGGCCTAAGAAGTGAACGCCAGAAGCATTAAATGCAATATAAATACAACAGTTTTTCCATCGTATAAAAGGAATAATTGCAAACAGTGTGAAAGTAATGGTCATTTCTACGTTCCGGGCAACCTAGGCTTCACCCTAGGGCGTTGCTCCACCAGATGAAACAGTTAGGGCCTTACAAGTCAACGCCCGAAGCGTAAAATACAAAATAAAAAGAACAGTTTTTCCATTGTATAAAACGAATAATTGCTACCAGTGTAAATGTTATGGTCATTTCTACGTTCCACGCAACCTAGGCTACACCCTAGGGCGTTGTTCCACCAGATCGAATAGTTAGGGCCTAAGAAGTGAACGCCAGAAGCGTAAAATACAATATAAATACAACAGTTTTTCCATCGTATAAAACGAATAATTTCAGCCAGTGTGAAAGTTATGGTCATTTCTTCATTCCGAGCAACCTAGGCTTCACTCTAGGGCGTTGCTCCAACAGAATGAATGGTTAGGGCCTTAGAAGTCAACGCCCGAAGCATAAAATGCAATAAAAATACAACAGTTTTTCCATCGTATAACAGGATTAATTGCAACCAGTTTGAAAGTGATTGTAATTTCTACGTTCCGGGCAACCTAGGCTTCACTCTAGGGCGTTGCTCCACCAGATCAAACAGTTAGGGCCTTAGAAGTCAACGCCCCAAGCATAAAATACAAAATAAATGGAACAGATTTTCCATTGTATAAAACGAATAATTGCTACCAGTGTAAAAGTTATGGTCATTTCTACGTTCCGGGCAACCTAGGCTTCACCCTAGGGCGTTGTTCCACCAGATCAAATAGTCAGGGCCTAAGAAGTGAACGCCAGAAGCATAAAATGCAATAAAAATACAACAGTCTTTCAATCCTATAACATCAATAATTGCAACCCGTGTGAAAGTGATGGTCATTTGTACGTTCCAGGGAACCTAGGCTTCACTCTAGGGCGTTACTCCACCAGATCGAATTGTTAGGGCCAAAGAAGTCAACGCCCGAAGCATAAAATACAAAATAAATAGAACAGTTTTTCCATTGTATAAAACGAATAATTGCTACCAGTGTAAAAGTTATGGTCATTTCTACGTTCCGAGCAACCTAGGCTTCACCCTAGGGCATTGTTCCATCAGATCGAATAGTTAGGCCCTAAGAAGTGAACGCCAGAAGCATAAAATACAATATAAATACAACAGTTTTTCCATCGTAGAAAATGAATAATTGCAACCAGTGTGAAAGCTATGGTCATTTCTACATTCCGAGCAACCTAGGCTACACTCTAGCGCGTAGCTCCAACAGATTGAATAGTCTGGGCCTTAGAAGTCAACGCCCGAAGCATAAAATGCATTAAAAATACAACAGTTTTTCCATCGTATAACACGATTAATTGCAACCAGTTTGAAAGTGATGGTCATTTCTACGTTCCGGGCAACCTAGGCTTCACTCTAGGGCGTTGCTCCACTAGATCGAATAGCTAGGGCCTTAGAAGTCAACGCCAGAGTCATAAAATACAATATAAATACAACAGCTTTTCCATCGTAAAAAACGAATAATTGCAACCAGTGTGAAAGATATGGACATTTCTACGTTCCCGGCAACCTAGGCTTCACTATATGGCGTTCTTCCACCACATCGTATAGCTACGGCCTCAGAAGTCAACGCCTGAAACATAAAATACAATATAAATATAACAGTTTTTCCATCGTATAAAACGAATAATAGCAACCGGTGTGAAAGTTATGGTCATTTCTACGTTCCGGGCAACCTAGGCTTCACTCTAGGGCGTTGCTCCACCAGATCAAACAGTTAGAGCCTTAGAAGCCAACGCCCGAAGCATTAAATACAAAATAAATAGAACAGTTTTTCCATCGTATAAAAGGAATAACTGCAAACAGTGTGAAAGTAATGGTCATTTCTACGTTCCGGGCAACCTAGGCTTCACCCTAGGGCGTTGCTCCACCAGGTGAAACAGTTAGGGCCTTAGAAGTCAACGCCCGAAGCGTAAAATACAAAATAAAAAGAACAGTTTTTCCATTGTATAAAACGAATAATTGCTACCAGTGTAAATGTTATGGTCATTTCTACGTTCCGCGCAACCTAGGCTTCACCCTAGGGCGTTGTTCCACCAGATCGAATAGTTAGGGCCTAAGAAGTCAACGCCCGAAGCATAAAATGCAATAAAAATACAACAGTTTTTCCATCGTATAACAGGATTAATTGCAACCAGTTTGAAAGTGATTGTAATTTCTACGTTCCGGGCAACCTAGGCTTCACTCTAGGGCGTTGCTCCACTAGATCGAATAGCTAGGGCCATAGAAGTCAACGCCAGAAGCATAAAATACGATATAAATACAACAGCTTTTCCATCGTATAAAAGGAATAATTGCAAACAGTGCGAAAGTAATGGTCATTTCTACGTTCCGGGCAACCTAGGCTTCACCCTAGGGCGTTGCTCCACCAGATTAAACAGTTAGGGCCTTAGAAGTCAACGCCCGAAGCATAAAATACAAAATAAATAGAACAGTTTTTCCATCGTATAAAAGGAATAACTGCAAACAGTGTGATAGTAATGGTCATTTCTACGTTCCGGGCAACCTAGGCTTCACCCTAGGGCGTTGCTCCACCAGATGAAACAGTTAGGGCCTTAGAAGTCAACGCCCGAAGCGTAAAATACAAAATAAAAAGAACAGTTTTTCCATTGTATAAAACGAATAATTGCTACCAGTGTAAATGTTATGGTCATTTCTACGTTCCGCGCAACCTAGGCTTCACCCTAGGGCGTTGTTCCACCAGATCGAATAGTTAGGGCCTAAGAAGTCAACGCCCGAAGCATAAAATGCAATAAAAATACAACAGTTTTTCCATCGTATAACAGGATTAATTGCAACCAGTTTGAAAGTGATTGTAATTTCTACGTTCCGGGCAACCTAGGCTTCACTCTAGGGCGTTGCTCCACTAGATCGAATAGCTAGGGCCATAGAAGTCAACGCCAGAAGCATAAAATACGATATAAATACAACAGCTTTTCCATCGTATAAAAGGAATAATTGCAAACAGTGCGAAAGTAATGGTCATTTCTACGTTCCGGGCAACCTAGGCTTCACCCTAGGGCGTTGCTCCACCAGATTAAACAGTTAGGGCCTTAGAAGTCAACGCCCGAAGCATAAAATACAAAATAAATAGAACAGTTTTTCCATTGTATAAAACGAATAATTGCTACCAGTGTAAAAGTTATGGTCATTTCTACGTGCCGGGCAACCTTGGCTTCACCCTAGGGCGTTGTTCCACCAGATCGAATAGTTAGGGCCTAAGAAGTGAACGCCAGAAGCATAAAATACAATATAAATACAACAGTTTTTCCATTGTATAAAACGAATAATTGCAACCAGTGTGAAAGCTATGGTCATTTATACATTCCGAGCAACCTAGGCTTCACTCTAGCGCGTAGCTCCAACAGATTGAATAGTCAGGACCTTAGAAGTCAACGCCCGAAGCATAAAATGCAATAAAAATACAACAGTCTTTCAATCCTATAACAGGAATAATTGCAACCCGTGTGAAAGTGATGGTCATTTGTACGTTCCAGGGAACCTAGGCTTCACTCTAGGGCGTTGCTCCACCAGATCGAATTGTTAGGGCCAAAGAAGTCAACGCCCGAAGCATAAAATACAAAATAAATAGAACAGTTTTTCCATTGTATAAAACGAATAATTGCTACCAGTGTAAAAGTTATGGTCATTTCTACGTTCCGGGCAACCTAGGCATCACCCTAGGGCATTGTTCCATCAGATCGAATAGTTAGGCCCTAAGAAGTGAACGCCAGAAGCATAAAATGCAATAAAAATACAACAGTTTTTCCATCGTATAACAGGATTAATTGCAACCAGTTTGAAAGTGATGGTCATTTCTACGTTCCGGGCAACCTAGGCTTGACTCTAGGGCGTTGCTCCACCAGATCGAATAGTTAGGTCCTTAGAAGTCAACGCCAGAAGCATAAAATACGATATAAATAAAAAAGCTTTTGCATCGTATAAAAGGAATAATTGCAAACAGTGTGAATGTAATTGTCATTTCTACGTTCCGGGCAACCTAGGCTACACTCTAGGGCGTTGCTCCACCAGATCAAACAGTTAGGGCCTTAGAAGTCAACGCCCCAAGCATAAAATACAAAATAAATAGAACAGATTTTCCATTGTATAAAACGAATAATTGCTACCAGTGTAAAAGTTATGGTCATTTCTACGTTCCGGGCAACCTAGGCTTCACCCTAGGGCGTTGTTCCACCAGATCCAATAGTCAGGGCCTAAGAAGTGAACGCCAGAAGCATAAAATGCAATAAAAATACAACAGTCTTTCAATCCTATAACATCAATAATTGCAACCCGTGTGAAAGTGATGGTCATTTGTACGTTCCAGGGAACCTAGGCTTCACTCTAGGGCGTTGCTCCACCAGATCGAATTGTTAGGGCCAAAGAAGTCAACGCTCGAAGCATAAAATACAAAATAAATAGAACAGTTTTTCCATTGTATAAAACGAATAATTGCTACCAGTGTAAAAGTTATGGTCATTTCTACGTTCCGGGCAACCTAGGCTTCAACAGAGGGCATTGTTCCATCAGATCGAATAGTTAGGCCCTAAGAAGTGAACGCCAGAAGCATAAAATACAATATAAATACAACAGTTTTTCCATCGTAGAAAACGAATAATTGCAACCATTGTGAAAGTTATGGTCATTTCCATATTCCGAGCAACCTAGGCTTCACTCTAGGGCGGTGCTCCACCATATCGAATAGCTACGGCCTTAGAAGCCTACGCCTGAAGCATAAAATACAATAAAAATACAACGGTCTTTTCATCGTATAACAGGAATAATTGCAAACAGTGTGAAAGTAATGGTCATTTCTGCGTTCCGGGCAACCTAGGCTTCACTCTACGGCGTTGTTCCACCAGATCGAATAGTTCGGGCCTAAGAATTCAACACCAGAAGAATAAAATACAAAATAAATACAACAGCCTTTACACCGTATAAAACGAATAATTGCAACCTGTGTGAAGGTTATGGTCATATCTACGTTCCGGGCAACCTAGGCTTCACTGTAGGGCGTTGCTCCACCAGATCGAAGTGTTAGGGCCTAAGAAGTCAACGCCCGTAGCATAAAATGCGATATAAATACAACAGCTTTTCCATCGTATTAAATAGATAATTGCAAACTGTGTGAAAGTAGTGGTCATTTCTGCGTTCCGAGCAACCTAGGCTTCACTCTAGGGCGGTGCTCCACCATATCGAATAGCTACGGCCTTAGGAGCCTACGCCTGAAGCATAAAATACGATATAAATACAACATCTTTTCCATTGTATAAAAGGAATAATTGCAAACAGTGTGAAAGTAATGGTCATTTCTACGTTCCGGGCAACCTAGGCTTCACCCTAGGGCGTTGCTCCACCAGATGAAACAGTTAGGGCCTTAGAAGTCAACGCCCGAAGCATAAAATACAAAATAAATAGAACAGTTTTTCCATTGTCTAAAACGAATAATTACTACCAGTGTAAAAGTTATGGTCATTTCTACGTTCCGGGCAACCTAGGCTTCACCCTAGGGCGCTGTTCCACCAGATCGAATAGCTAGGGCCTAAGAAGTGAACGCCAGAAGCATAAAATCCCATATAAATACAACAGTTTTTCCATCGTATAAAACGAATAATTGCAGCCAGTGTGAAAGTTATGGTCATTTCTACATTCCGAGCAACCCAGGCTTCACCCTAGGTCGTTGTTCCACCAGATCGAATAGTTAGGGCCTAAGAAGTGAACGCCAGAAGCATTAAATGCAATATAAATACAACAGTTTTTCCATCGTATAAAAGGAATAATTGCAAACAGTGTGAAAGTAATGGTCATTTCTACGTTCCGGGCAACCTAGGCTTCACCCTAGGGCGTTGCTCCACCAGATGAAACAGTTAGGGCCTTAGAAGTCAACGCCCGAAGCGTAAAATACAAAATAAAAAGAACAGTTTTTCCATTGTATAAAACGAATAATTGCTACCAGTGTAAATGTTATGGTCATTTCTACGTTCCGCGCAACCTAGGCTTCACCCTAGGGCGTTGTTCCACCAGATCGAATAGTTAGGGCCTAAGAAGTGAACGCCAGAAGCGTAAAATACAATATAAATACAACAGTTTTTCCATCGTATAAAACGAATAATTGCAGCCAGTGTGAAAGTTATGGTCATTTCTTCATTCCGAGCAACCTAGGCTTCACTCTAGGGCGTTGCTCCGACAGATTGAATAGTTAGGGCCTTAGAAGTCAACGCCCGAAGCATAAAATGCAATAAATATACAACAGTTTTTCCATCGTATAACAGGATTAATTGCAACCAGTTTGATAGTGATGGTCATTTCTACGTTCCGGGCAACCTAGGCTTAACTCTAGGGCGTTGCTCCACCAGATCAAACAGTTAGGGCCTTAGAAGTCAACGCCCGAAGCATAAAATACAAAATAGAAAGAACAGTTTTTCCATTGTATAAAACGAATAATTGCTACCAGTGTAAATGTTATGGTCATTTCTACGTTCCGGGCAACCTAGGCTTCACCCTAGGGCGGTGTTCCACCAGATCGAATAGTTAGGGCCCAAGAAGTGAACGGCAGAAGCATAAAATACAATATAAATACAACAGCTTATCCATCGTATAAAACGAATAATTGCTACCAGTGTAAAAGTTATGGTCATTTCTACGTTCCGCGCAACCTAGGCATCACCCTAGGGCGCTGTTCCACCAGATCGAATAGTTAGGGCCTAAGAAGTGAACGCCAGAAGCATAAAATCCCATATAAATACAACAGTTTTTCCATCGTATAAAACGAATAATTGCAGCCAGTGTGAAAGTTATGGTCATTTCTACATTCCGAGCAACCTAGGCTTCACCCTAGGGCGTTGTTCCACCAGATCGAATAGTTAGGGCCTAAGAAGTGAACGCCAGAAGCATTAAATGCAATATAAATACAACAGTTTTTCCATCGTATAAAAGGAATAATTGCAAACAGTGTGAAAGTAATGGTCATTTCTACGTTCCGGGCAACCTAGGCTTCACCCTAGGGCGTTGCTCCACCAGATGAAACAGTTAGGGCCTTAGAAGTCAACGCCCGAAGCGTAAAATACAAAATAAAAAGAACAGTTTTTCCATTGTATAAAACGAATAATTGCTACCAGTGTAAATGTTATGGTCATTTCTACGTTCCACGCAACCTAGGCTTCACCCTAGGGCGTTGTTCCACCAGATCGAATAGTTAGGGCCTAAGAAGTGAACGCCAGAAGCGTAAAATACAATATAAATACAACAGTTTTTCCATCGTATAAAACGAATAATTTCAGCCAGTGTGAAAGTTATGGTCATTTCTTCATTCCGAGCAACCTAGGCTTCACTCTAGGGCGTTGCTCCAACAGATTGAATAGTTAGGGCCTTAGAAGTCAACGCCCGAAGCATAAAATGCAATAAAAATACAACAGTTTTTCCATCGTATAACAGGATTAATTGCAACCAGTTTGAAAGTGATTGTAATTTCTACGTTTCGGGCAACCTAGGCTTCACTCTAGGGCGTTGCTCCACCAGATCGAATAGCTAGGGCCATAGAAGTCAACGCCAGAAGCATAAAATACGATATAAATACAACAGCTTTTCCATCGTATAAAAGGAATAATTGCAAACAGTGCGAAAGTAATGGTCATTTCTACGTCCCGGGCAACCTAGGCTTCACCCTAGGGCGTTGCTCCACCAGATTAAACAGTTAGGGCCTTAGAAGTCAACGCCCGAAGCATAAAATGCAATAAAGATACAACAGTCTTTCAATCCTATAACAGGAATAATTGCAACCCGTGTGAAAGTGATGGTCATTTGTACGTTCCAGGGAACCTAGGCTTCACTCTAGGGCGTTGCTCCACCAGATCGAATTGTTAGGGCCAAAGAAGTCAACGCCCGAAGCATAAAATACAAAATAAATAGAACAGTTTTTCCATTGTATAAAACGAATAATTGCTACCAGTGTAAAAGTTATGGTCATTTCTACGTTCCGGGCAATCTAGGCTTCACCCTAGGGCATTGTTCCATCAGATCGAATAGTTAGGCCCTAAGAAGTGAACGCCAGAAGCATAAAATGCAATAAAAATACAACAGTTTTTCCATCGTATAACAGGATTAATTGCAACCAGTTTGAAAGTGATGGTCATTTCTACGTTCCGGGCAACCTAGGCTTCACTCTAGGGCGTTGCTCCACCAGATCGAATAGTTAGGTCCTTAGAAGTCAACGCCAGAAGCATAAAATACGATATAAATAAAAAAGCTTTTGCATCGTATAAAAGGAATAATTGCAAACAGTGTGAATGTAATTGTCATTTCTACGTTCCGGGCAACCTAGGCTTCACTCTAGGGCGTTGCTCCACCAGATCAAACAGTTAGGGCCTTAGAAGTCAACGCCCCAAGCATAAAATACAAAATAAATGGAACAGATTTTCCATTGTATAAAACGAATAATTGCTACCAGTGTAAAAGTTATGGTCATTTCTACGTCCCGGGCAACCTAGGCTTCACCCTAGGGCGTTGTTCCACCAGATCGAATAGTCAGGGCCTAAGAAGTGAACGCCAGAAGCATAAAATGCAATAAAAATACAACAGTCTTTCAATCCTATAACATCAATAATTGCAACCCGTGTGAAAGTGATGGTCATTTGTACGTTCCAGGGAACCTAGGCTTCACTCTAGGGCGTTACTCCACCAGATCGAATTGTTAGGGCCAAAGAAGTCAACGCCCGAAGCATAAAATACAAAATAAATAGAACAGTTTTTCCATTGTATAAAACGAATAATTGCTACCAGTGTAAAAGTTATGGTCATTTCTACGTTCCGAGCAACCTAGGCTTCACCCTAGGGCATTGTTCCATCAGATCGAATAGTTAGGCCCTAAGAAGTGAACGCCAGAAGCATAAAATACAATATAAATACAACCGTTTTTCCATCGTAGAAAATGAATAATTGCAACCAGTGTGAAAGCTATGGTCATTTCTACATTCCGAGCAACCTAGGCTACACTCTAGCGCGTAGCTCCAACAGATTGAATAGTCTGGGCCTTAGAAGTCAACGCCCGAAGCATAAAATGCATTAAAAATACAACAGTTTTTCCATCGTATAACACGATTAATTGCAACCAGTTTGAAAGTGATGGTCATTTCTACGTTCCGGGCAACCTAGGCTTCACTATAGGGCGTTGCTCCACTAGATCGAATAGCTAGGGCCTTAGAAGTCAACGCCAGAGTCATAAAATACAATATAAATACAACAGCTTTTCCATCGTAAAAAACGAATAATTGCAACCAGTGTGAAAGATATGGACATTTCTACGTTCCGGGCAACCTAGGCTTCACTATATGGCGTTCTTCCACCTCATCGTATAGCTACGGCCTCAGAAGTCAACGCCTGAAACATAAAATACAATATAAATATAACAGTTTTTCCATCGTATAAAACGAATAATAGCAACCGGTGTGAAAGTTATGGTCATTTCTACGTTCCGGGCAACCTAGGCTTCACTCTAGGGCGTTGCTCCACCAGATCAAACAGTTAGAGCCTTAGAAGCCAACGCGCGAAGCATTAAATACAAAATAAATAGAACAGTTTTTCCATTGTATAAAACGAATAATTGCTACCAGTGTAAAAGTATGGCCATTTCTACGTTGCGGGCAACCTAGGCTTCACCTTAGGCCGTTGTTCCACAAGATCGAATAGTTAGGGCCTAAGAAGTGAACGACAGAAGCATAAAATACAATATAAATCCAACAGTTTTTCCATCATATAAAACGAATAATTGCAACCAGTATGAAAGTTATGGTCATTTCTACGTTCCGGGCAACCTAGGCTTCACCCTAGGGCGTTGTTCCACCAGATCGAATAGTTAGGGCCCAAGAAGTGAACGGCAGAAGCATAAAATACAATATAAATACAACAGTTTTTCCATCGTATAAAACGAATAATTGCAACCAGTGTGAATGTTATGGTCATTTCTACATACCGAGCAACCTAGGCTTCACTCTAGGGCGTTGCTCCACCAGATCGAATAGTTAGGTCCTTAGAAGTCAACGCCAGAAGCATAAAATACGATATAAATACAGCAGCTTTTCTATCGTATAAAAGGAATAATTGCAAACAGTGTGAAAGTAATGGTCATTTCTACGTTCCGGGCAACCTAGGCTACACTCTACGGCGTTATTCCACCATATCGAATAGTTAGGGCCTAAGAAGTCAACACCAGAAGAATAAAATACAAAATAAATACAACACCCTTTACACCGTATAAAACGAATAATTGCAACCTGTGTGAAGGTTATGGTCATATCTACGTTCCGGGCAACCTAGGCTTCACTGTAGGGCGTTGCTCACTAGATCGAAGTGTTAGGGCCTAAGAAGTCAACGCCAGAAGAATAAAATACGATATAAGTACAACAGTTTTTCCATCGTATAAAATGAATGATTGCGAACATTGTGAAAGTAATGGTCATTTCTACGTGCCTGGCAACCTACGCGTCACTCTAGGGCGTTGCTGCTCCACATCTGATAGCTACGGCCTTAGAAGTTAACGCCGGAAGCATAAAATACAATATAAATACAACAGCTTCGCCATCGTATAAAATGAATAATTGCAAACAGTGTGAAGGTAATGGTCATTTCTACGTTCCGAGCAACCTAGGCTTAACTCAACGCGTTGCTCCACCAGATCGAATGGTTAGGGCCTTAGAAGTCAGAGCCAGAAGCATAAAGTACAATAAAGATGCAACAGTTTTTCCATCGTATAACAGGAATAATTGCAAACAGTGTGAAGGTAATGGTATGTTCTACGTTCCGGACAACCTAGGCTTCACGCTAGGGTGTTGCTCCACCAGATGGAATAGCTAGGGTCTTAGAAGTCAACGCCCGAAGCATAAAATACAATATAAATACAACAGCTTTTCCACCGTATAAAATGAATAATTGCAAACAGTGTGAAAGTAATGGTCATGTCTACGTTCCGGGTAACCTAGGCTCCACTCTAGGGTGTTGCTCCACCAGATCGAATAGTTTGGGCCTTAGAAGTAAACGCCAGGTGCATAAGATACAATAAAAATACAACAGTCTTTTCATCGTATTACAGGAATAATTGTAATAAGCGTGAAAGTAATGATCACTTCGGCGTTTCGGGCATCCTAGACTTAACTCTGGGGCATTGCGCCTCCAGATCGAATAGTTAGGGCCTAAGAAGTCAATGCCAGAAGCATAAAATACAATATAAATACAACAGCTTTGCCATCGTATAAAACTAGTAATGGTAGCCAGTGTGAAAGTTATGGTCATTTCTACGTTCCGGTCAACCTAGGCTTCACTCTAGGACGTTGCACCACCAGATCGAATTGTTAGGGCCTATGTAGTCAACGCCAGAAGCATAAAACACAATAAAGGTGCAACAGTTTTTCCATCGTGTAACAGGAATAATTGCAAACAGTGTGAAAGTTATGGTCATTTCTAAGTTCCGGGCAACCTAGGCTTCACCCTAGGGCGTTGTTCCACCAGATAGAATAGTTAGAGCCTAAGAAGTGAACGCCAGAAGCATAAAATCCCATATAAATACAACAGTTTTCCATCGTATAAAACGAATAATTGCAGCCAGTGTGAAAGTTATGGTCATTTCTACATTCCGAGAAACCTAGGCTTCACCCTAGGTCGTTGTTCCACCAGATCGAATAGTTAGGGCCTAAGAAGTGAACGCCAGAAGCATTAAATGCAATATAAATACAACAGTTTTTCCATCGTATAAAACGAATAATTGCAACCAGTGTGAAAGCTATGGTCATTTCTACATTCCGAGCAACCTAGGCTACACCTTAGGCCGTTGTTCCACCAGATCGAATAGTTAGGGCCTAAGAAGTGAACGACAGAAGCATAAAATACAATATAAATACAACAGTTTTTCCATCATATAAAACGAATAATTGCAACCAGTATGAAAGTTATGGTCATTTCTACTTTCCGGGCAACCTAGGATACACCCTAGGACGTTGCCCCAACAGATTGAATAGTTAGCGCCTTAGAAGTCAACGCCCGAAGCATAAAATGCAAAATAAATAGAACAGTTTTTCCATCGTATGAAACGAATAACTGCAACCAGTGTGAAAGTACTGGTCATTTCTACGTTCCGGGCAACCTAGGCTTCACTCTAGGGCGTTGCTCCACCAGATCGAATAGCTATGGACTTGAAGGTCAACGCCAAGGGCATAAAATACAATAAAAATACAACAGTCTTTCCATCGCATAACAGGAATAATAGCAACCAGTGTGAAAGTAATGGGCATTTCGACGTTCCGCGCATCCTAGGCTTCACTCTAGGGCATTGCACCTCCAGGTCGAATAGTTAGCGCCTTAGAAGTCAGCGCCCGAAACATAAAATACAATAAATATGCAACAGTTTTTCCATCGTATAACAGGAATAATTGCAACCAGTGTGAAAGTAATGGTCATTTCTACGTTTCGGGCAACCTAGGCTTTACTCTAGGGCGTTGCTCCACCAGATCGAATAGCTAGGGGCTTGGAGGTCAACGCCAGAAACATAAAATACTATAAAAGTGCAACAGTTTTTCCATCGTATAACAGGAATAATTGCAACCAGTGTGAAAGTACTGGTCATTTCTACGTTTCGGGCAACCTAGACTTCACTCTAGTGCGTTTCCACAGCAACTCGAATAGCTAGGGCCTTAGAAGTCAACGCCCAAAGCATAAAATACAATAAAAGTATAACAGTTTTTCCATCGTATAAAAAGAATAATTGCAACCAGTGTGAATGTAATGGTCATTTCTACGTTCCGGGAACCCTAGGCTTCGCGCTAGGGCGTTGCTCCACCAGATCGCATAGCTAGGGACTTGGAGGTCAACGCCAAGAGCATAAAATACAATAAGAATACAACAAACTTTCCATCGTATAACAGGAATAATTGCAACCAGTGTGAAAGTAATGGGCACTTCGACGTTCCGTGCAACCTAGGCTTCACTCTAGGGCATTGCACCACCAGGTCGAATAGTTAGGGCCTTAGAAAGCAACTCCAGACGCATAAAATACAATAAAAATGCAACAGTCTTTCCATCGTATAAGAAGAATAATTGTAACCAGTGTGAAAGTAATGGTCATTTCTACGTTTCGGGCAACATACGCTTCACTCTTGAACGTTGCCCAACGAGATCGAATAGCTAGGACCTTAGAAGTCAATGCCAGAAACATAAAATACTATAAAAGTGCAACAGTTTTTCCATCGTATAACAGAAATGACTGCAACCAGTGTGAAAGTAATGGGCATTTTTACGTTCCGGGCAACCTAGGCTTCGCTCTAGGGTGTTGCTCCACCAGATCGAATAGGTAGGTACTTAGAGGTCAGCGCCAGAAGCATAAAATATAATAAAGATACAACAGTTGTTCCATCCTGTAACAGGAATAATTGCAACCTGTGTGAAAGCAATGGTCATTTCTACATTCCTTGCAACCTAGGCTTCACTCTAGGGCATTGTTCCACCAGATCGAATAGTTACGGCATTAGAAGTCAACGCCAGAAGCATAAAATGCAATAAAAATACAACAGTTTTTCCACCGTATAACAGGATTAATTGTAACCAGTTTGAAAGTGATGGTCATTTCTACGTTCCGGTCAACCTAGGCTTCACCCTAGGGCGTTGTTCCACCAGATCGAATAGTTAGGGCCTAAGAAGTGAACGCCAGAAGCATAAAATACAATATAAATACAACAGTTTTTCCATCGTATAAAACGAATAATTGCAACCAGTGTGAAAGCTATGGTCATTTCTACATTCCGAGCAACCTAGGCTACACCTTAGGCCGTTGTTCCACCAGATCGAATAGTTAGGGCCTAAGAAGTGAACGACAGAAGCATAAAGTATAATATAAATACAACAGTTTTTCCATCATATAAAACGAATAATTGCAACCAGTA
Organism: Calliopsis andreniformis; assembly: GCF_051401765.1. NCBI lineage: Eukaryota > Metazoa > Arthropoda > Insecta > Hymenoptera > Andrenidae > Calliopsis > Calliopsis andreniformis. Next base: position 1,603,642 of record NW_027480433.1, read on the forward strand.
TGAAGGTTATGGTCATTTCTACTTTCCGGGCAACCTAGGATACACCCTAGGACGTTGCCCCAACAGATTGAATAGTTAGCGCCTTAGAAGTCAACGCCCGAAGCATAAAATGCAAAATAAATAGAACAGTTTTTCCATCGTATGAAACGAATAACTGCAACCAGTGTGAAAGTACTGGTCATTTCTACGTTCCGGGCAACCTAGGCTTCACCCTAGGGCGTTGTTCCACCAGATGGAATAGTTAGGGCCTAAGAAGTCAACGCCAGAAGCATAAAATACGATATAAATTCAACAGCTTTTCCATCGTATAAAACGAATAATGGTAACCAGTGTGAAAGTTATGGTCATTTCTACGTTCCGGTCAACCTAGGCTTCACTCTAGGACGTTGCACCACCAGATCGAATAGTTAGGGCCTATGTAGTCAACGCCAGAAGCATAAAATACAATAAAGGTGCAACAGTTTTTCCATCGTATAACAGGAATAATTGCAACCAGTGTGAAGGTAATGGTATGTTCTACGTTCCGGGCAACCTAGGCGTCACTCTAGGGTGTTGCTCCACCACGTCTAATAGCTACGGCCTTAGAAGTCAACGCCAGGAGCATAAAATACAATATAAATACAACAGCTTTTCCATCGTATAAAATGAACAACTGCAAACACTGTGCAAGTAATGGTCATTTCTACGTTCCGGGCAACCTAGGCTTCACTCTAGGGCGTTGCTCCACCCGATCGAATAGCTAGGGACTTAGAATTCAATGCCAGAAGCATAAAATGCAATATAAATAGAACAGCTTTTCCATCGTTTAAAACGAATAATAGCAACCAGTGTGAAAGTTATTTTCATTTCTACGTTCCGGGCAACCTAGGCTTCACTCTTGGGCGTTGCTCCACCAGATCAAACAGTTAGGGCCTTAGAAGTCAACGCCCGAAGCATAAAATACAAAATAAAAAGAACAGTTTTTCCATTGTATAAAACGAATAATTGCTACCAGTGTAAATGTTATGGTCATTTCTACGTTCCGGGCAACCTAGGCTTCACCCTAGGGCGTTGTTCCACCAGATCGAATAGTTAGGGCCCAAGAAGTGAACGGCAGAAGCATAAAATACAATATAAATACAACAGTTTTTCCATCGTATAAAACGAATAATTGCAACCAGTGTGAATGTTATGGTCATTTCTACATACCGAGCAACCTAGGCTTCACTCTAGGGCGTTGCTCCACCAGATCGAATAGTTAGGTCCTTAGAAGTCAACGCCAGAAGCATAAAACACGATATAAATACAGCAGCTTTTCTATCGTATAAAAGGAATAATTGCAAACAGTGTGAAAGTAATGGTCATTTCTACGTTCCGGGCAACCTAGGCTTCACTCTACGGCGTTATTCCACCATATCGAATAGTTAGGGCCTAAGAAGTCAACACCAGAAGAATAAAATACAAAATAAATACAACAGCCTTTACACCGTATAAAACGAATAATTGCAACCTGTGTGAAGGTTATGGTCATATCTACGTTCCGGGCAACCTAGGCTTCACTGTAGTGCGTTGCTCCACCAGATCGAAGTGTTAGGGCCTAAGAAGTCAACACCCGTAGCATAAAATACGATATAAATGCAACAGCTTTTCCATCGTATTAAATAAATAATTGCAAACTGTGTGAAAGTAGTGGTCATTTCTGCGTTCCGAGCAACCTAGGCTTCATTCTAGGGCGGTGATCCACCATATCGAATAGCTACGGCCTTAGAAGTCAACGCCCGAAGCATAAAATGCAACAAAAATACAACAGTTTTTCCATCGTATAACAGGATTAATTGCAACCAATTTGAAAGTGATGGTCATTTCTACGTTCCGGGCAACCTAGGCTTCACTCTAGGGCGTTGCTCCACCAGATCAAACAGTTAGGGCCTTAGAAGTCAACGCCCGAAGCATAAAATTCAAAATAAAAAGAACAGCCTTTACACCGTATAAAACGAACAATTGCAACCTGTGTGAAGGTTATGGTCATATCTACGTTCTGGGCAACCTAGGCTTCACTGTAGGGCGTTGCTCCACCAGATCGAAGTGTTAGGGCCTAAGAAGTCAACGCCCGAAGCATAAAATACAGTAGAAATACAACAGTTTTTCCATCGTATAAAACGAATAATTGCAACCATTATGAAACTTATGGTAATTTCTACCTTCCGGGCAACCTAGGCTTCACCCTAGGACGTTGTTCCACCAGATCGAATAGTTAGGACCTAAGAAGTGAACGCCAGAAGCATAAAATGCAATAAAAATACAACAGTTTTTCCACCGTATAACAGGATTAATTGCAACCAGTTTGAAAGTGATGGTCATTTCTACGTTCCGGGCAACCTAGGCTTCACCCTAGGGCGTTGTTCCACCAGATCGAATAGTTAGGGCCTAAGAAGTGAACGCCAGAAGCATAAAATACAATATAAATACAACAGTTTTTCCATCGTATCAAACGAATAATTGCAACCAGTGTGAAAGCTATGGTCATTTCTACATTCCGAGCAACCTAGGCTACACTCTAGCGCGTAGCTCCAACAGATTGAATAGTCTGGGCCTTAGAAGTCAACGCCCGAAGCATAAAATGCATTAAAAATACAACAGTTTTTCCATCGTATAACACGATTAATTGCAACCAGTTTGAAAGTGATGGTCATTTCTACGTTCCGGGCAACCTAGGCTTCACTCTAGGGCGTTGCTCCACTAGATCGAATAGCTAGGGCCTTAGAAGTCAACGCCAGAGTCATAAAATACAATATAAATACAACAGCTTTTCCATCGTAAAAAACGAATAATTGCAACCAGTGTGAAAGATATGGACATTTCTACGTTCCGGGCAACCTAGGCTTCACTAGATGGCGTTCTTCCACCACATCGTATAGCTACGGCCTCAGAAGTCAACGCCTGAAACATAAAATACAATATAAATATAACAGTTTTTCCATCGTATAAAACGAATAATAGCAACCGGTGTGAAAGTTATGGTCATTTCTACGTTCCGGGCAACCTAGGCTTCACTCTAGGGCGTTGCTCCACCAGATCAAACAGTTAGGGCCTTAGAAGCCAAAGCCCGAAGCATTAAATACAAAATAAATAGAACAGTTTTTCGATTGTATAAAACGAATAATTGCTACCAGTGTAAAAGTTATGGCCATTTCTACGTTGCGGGCAACCTAGGCTTCACCTTAGGCCGTTGTTCCACCAGATCGAATAGTTAGGGCCTAAGAAGTGAACGACAGAAGCATAAAATACAATATAAATACAACAGTTTTTCCATCATATAAAACGAATAATTATAACCGGTATGAAAGTTATGGTCATTTCTACTTTCCGGGCAACCTAGGATACACCCTAGGACGTTGCTCCAACAGATTGAATAGTTAGCGCCTTAGAAGTCAACGCCCGAAGCATAAAATACAATATAAATACAACAGCTTTTCCGTCGTATAAAACGAATAATTGCAACTAGTGTGAAAGTAATGGCCATTTCTACGTTCCGGGCACCCTACGCTTCGCCCTAGGGCGTTGCTCCAGCAGATCGAATAGCTATGGACTTGAAGGTCAACGCCAAGGGCATAAAATACTATAAAAGTGCAACAGTTTTTCCATCGTATAACAGGAATAATTGCAACCAGTGTGAAAGTACTGGTCATTTCTACGTTTCGGGCAACCTAGACTTCACTCTAGTGCGTTTCCACACCAACTCGAATCGCTAGGGCCTTAGAAGTCAACGCCCAAAGCATAAAATACAATAAAAGTATAACAGTTTTTCCATCGTATAAAAAGAATAATTGCAACCAGTGTGAATGTAATGGTCATTTCTACGTTCCGGGAACCCTAGGCTTCGCGCTAGGGCGTTGCTCCACCAGATCGCATAGCTAGGGACTTGGAGGTCAACGCCAAGAACATAAAATACAATAAGAATACAACAAACTTTCCATCGTATAACAGGAATAATTGCAACCAGTGTGAAAGTAATGGGCACTTCGACGTTCCGTGCAACCTAGGCTTCACTCTAGGGCATTGCACCACCAGGTCGAATAGTTAGGGCCTTAGAAAGCACCTCCAGACGCATAAAATACAATAAAAATACAACAGTCTTTCCATCGTATAAGAAGAATAATTGTAACCAGTGTGAAAGTAATGGGCATTTTTACGTTCCGGGCAACCTAGGCTTCGCTCTAGGGTGTTGCTCCACCAGATCGAATAGGTAGGTACTTAGAGGTCAGCGCCAGAAGCATAAAATATAATAAAGATACAACAGTTGTTCCACCCTGTAACAGGAATAATTGCAACCTGTGTGAAAGCAATGGTCATTTCTACATTCCTTGCAACCTAGGCTTCACTCTAGGGCATTGTTCCACCAGATCGAATAGTTACGGCATTAGAAGTCAACGCCAGACGCATAAAATACAATACAAATACAACAGTTTTTCCGTCGTATAAAAAGAATAATTATAACCAGTGTGAAAGTAATGGTCATTCCTACGTTCCGGGCAACCTAGACTTCACTCTAGGGCGTAGCTCCACCAAATCGTATAGCAAGGGCCTTAGAAGTCAACGCCCAGAGCATAAAATACAATAAAAGTACAACAGCTTTTCCATCGTATAAAAAAATAATTGCAACCAGTGAGAATGTAATGGTTATTTCGACGTTTCGGGCAACCTAGGCTTCACTCTAGAGCGTTCTTCCGCCAGATCGAGTAGTTAGGGCCTAAGAAGTCAACGCCAGAAGCATAAAATACAATAAAAATACAACAGTTTTACCATCCTAAAAAAAGAATAATTGCAACCAGTGTGAAAGTAATGGTCATTTCTAAGTTTCGGGCAACATACTCTTCACTCATGGACGTTGCCCAACGACATCGAATAGCTAGGACCTTAGAAGTCAACGCCAGAAGCATAAAATACAATAAAAATACAGCAGCTTTTCCATCGTATAGCATGAATAGTTGCAACCAGTGTGAAAGTCCTGGTCATTTCTATGTTTCGGGCAACCTAGACTTCACTCTAGGGCGTTGCTCCACCAAATCGAATAGCTAGGGCCTTAGAAGTCAACGCTCAAAACATAAAATACAATAACAGTACACCAGTTTTTCCATCGTATAAAAAGAATAATTGCAACCAGTGTGAATGTAGTGGTCATTTCTACGTTTCGGGCAACATACACTTCACTCTTGGACGTTGCCCCCGAGATCGAATAGTTAGGGCCTAAGAAGTCAACGCCAGAGGCATAAAGTACAATAAAAATGGAACAGATTTTTCACCGTATAACAGGAATAATTACAACCAGTGTGCAAGTAATGGTTATTTCGACGTTGCGGGAAACCTAGGCTTCACTCTAGAGCGTTCCGCCGCCAGATCCGATAGTTAGGGCGTAAGAAGTCAACGCCAGAAGCATAAAATACAATAAAAATACAACAGTTTTACCATCGTAATGAAACAATAATTGCAACCAGTGTGAAAGTAATGGTCATTTCTACGTTTCGGGCAACATACGCTTCACTCTTGAACGTTGCCCCACTAGATCCAATAGCTAGGACCTTAGAAGTCAACGCCAAAAACATAAAATACTATAAAAATGCAACAGTTTTTCCATCGTATAACAGGAATAACTGCAGCCAGTTTGAAAGTACAGGACATTTCTACGTTTCGGGCAACCTAGACTTCACTCCAGTGCGTTGCTCCACCAAATCGAATAGCTAGGGCCTTAGAAGTCAACGCCAGAAGCATAAAATACGATATAGGTATAACAGTTTTTCCATCGTATAAAACGAATAATTGCAACCAGTGTGAATGTAATGGTCATTTCTACGTTTCGGGCAACACACGCTTCGCTCTTGGAAGCTGCCCCCAAGATCGAATAGCTAGGATCTTAGAAGTCAATGCCAGAAGCATATAATACAATAAAAATACAGCAGTTTCTCCATCGTATAGCATGAATAATTACAGCCAGTGTGAGAGTAATGGTCATTTCGACGTTTCGGGCAATCTAGGCTTCACTCTAGGGCGTTCCCCCGCCAGATCGAATAGTTAGGGCCTAAGAAGTTAACGCTAGAAGCATAAAATACAATAAAAGTACACCAGCTTTTCCATCGTATAAAAAAATAATTGCAACCAGTGTGTATGTAATGGTCATTTCTACGTTTCGGGACACATACGCTTCACCCTTGGTCGCTGCCCCCGAAATCGAATAGCTAGGATCTTAGAAGTCAATGCCAGAAGCATAAAATACAATAAAAATACAGCAGTTTTTCCACCGTATAGCATGAATAATTGCAACCAGAATGAAAGTAATGGTCATTTCGACGTTTAGGGCAACCTAGGCTTCACTCTAGAGCGTTCCCCCGCCAGATCGAATAGTTAGGGCCTAAGAAGTCAACGCCAGAAGCATAAAATACAATAAAATACAACAGTTTTACCATCGTAAAAAAAGAATAATTGCAGCCAGTGTGAAAGTAATGGTCATTTCTACGTTTCGGGCAACATACGCTTCACTCTTGGACGTTGCCCCCGAGATCGAATAGTTAGGGCCTAAGAAGTCAACGCCAGAAGCATAAAGTACAATAAAAATGCAACAGTTTTTCCATCGTATAGCATGAATAATTGCAACCAGTGTGACAGTAATGATCATTTCACCGTTTCGGCATCCTAGACTTAACTGTGAGGCATTGCTCCACCAGATCGAATACAAAGGGCCTTAGCAGTCAACGCCAGAAGCATAAAGTACAGAAAAATCCAACGGTTTGTCCATCGTATAACAGGAATATTGCAAACAGTGTGAAAGTAATGGTCATTTCTACGTTTCGGGCAACCTAGGCTTCACTCTAGGGCGTTGCTCCGCCAGGTAGAATAGTTAGGGCCTTAGAAGTCAACGCCCGAAGCATAAAATAAAATAAAAATGTAACTGTTTTTCCATCGTATAACACGAATAATTGCAACCAGTATGAAAGTGATAGTCATTTCTACGTTCCGGGCAACCTAGGCTACACTCTAGGGCGTTGCTTCACCAGATCGAATGGCTAGGGCCTTAGAGGTCTACGCCCGGAGCATAAAATACAATAAAAATACAACAGATTTTCCATCGTATAAAATGAATAATTGCAACCAGTGTGATGGTAATGGTCATTCCTGCGTTCCGGGCAACATAGGCTTCACTCATGGACGTTGCCCCACCAGATCCAATAGCTAGGGCATTAGAGGTCAGCGCCAGAAGCATAAAATAAAATAAAATTACAACAGTTTTTCCATCGTATAACAGGAGTAATTGCAACGAGTGTGAAAGAAATGGTCATTTCTACGTTCCGGGCAATCGATGCTTCATTCTAGGGCGTTGCCCACCATATCGAAAAGTTAGGGCCTAAGAAGTCAACGCCAGAAGCATATAATAAAATAAAATTACAACAGTTTTTCCATCGCATAACAGGAATAATTGCAACCAGTGTGACAGGAATTGTCATTTCTACGCTCCGGCCAACCTCGGCTTAACTCTAGGACGTTGCTGCACCACATCGAACAGCTACGGCCTTAGAAGTCCACGCCAGAAGCCGAAAATACAATATAAATGCAACAGTTCTTCCATCGTATAAAATGAGTAATTGCAACCAGTGTGAAAGTAATGGGCCTTTCTACGTTCCGTGCAACCTAGGCTTCACTCTAGGGCGTTGCTCCACCAGGTCGAATAGTTAGTGCTTTAGAAAAGAACTCCAGACGCATAAAATACAATATAAATACAACAGTTTTCACATCGTATAAAACGAATAATTGAAACCAGTATGAAAGCTATGGTCATTTCTACGTTCCGGGCATCCTAGACTTCACCCTAGGGCGTTGCTCCACCAGACCGAATAGTTAGGGCCTTAGAAGTCAACGCCCGAAGCATAAAATACAAAATAAATAGAGCAGATTTTCCATTGTATAATCTGAATACTTGCAACCAGTGTGAAAGTTATGGTCATTTCGACGTTCCGGGCAACCTAGGCGTCACTGTACAGCGTTGCTACACCAGGTCGAATAGTTACGGCCTTAGAAGTCAACGCCAGAAGAATAGAATACAATATAAATACAACAGTTTTTCCGTCGTATAAAACGAATTATTGAAACCAGTTTGAATATTACGGTCATATCTACGTTCCGTGCAACCTAGGCTACACTCTAGGGCGTTGGTCAACCAGATCGAATAGTTAGGGCCTTCGAAGTCATACGCCAGAAGCATAAAATACAATAAAATATAACAGTTCTTCCCTCGTATAGAATGAATAACTGCAAACAGTGTGAAAGTTATGGTCATTTCTACGTTCCGGGCAACCTAGGCTACACTCTATGGCGTTTCTCCGCCAGACCGAATAGTTAGGGCCTAAGAAGTCAACTCCAGAGGCATAAAACACAATAAAAATAAAAGAGTTTTTCCATCGTATAAGACGAATATTTGCAACCGGTGTGAAAGTTATGGTCATTTCTAAGTTCCGGGCAAACCTAGGCTTCACTCTAGGGCGTTGCTCCACCAGATCGAATAGTTAGGGCCTAAGAAGTCAACGCCAGAGGCATAAAATACAATAAAAATACAACAGTTTTTCCATCGTGTAACAGGAATAATTGCAACCAGTGTGATGGATATGGTCATTTCTATGTTCCGGGCAAACCTAGGCTTCACTCTAGGGCGTTGCTCCACCAGATCGAATAGTTAGGTCCTAAGAAGTCAACGCCAGAGGCATAAAATACAATAAATATACAACAGCTTTTCCATCGTGTAACAGGAATAATTGCAACCAGTGTGAAAGATATGGCCATTTCTACGTTCCGGGCAACCTAGGCTCCACCCTAGGGCGTTGCTCCACCACATCGAATAGCTACGGCCTTAGAAGTCAACGCCAGAAGCATAAATAACAATAAAACACAACAGTTCTTCCCTCGTATAGAATGAATAATTGCAAACAGTGTGAAAGTAATGGTCATTTCTATGTTGCGGGCAACCTAGACTTGACTCTAGGGCGTTGCTCCACCAGATGGAATAGGTAGGGCCATAGAAGTCAAGGCCCGAAGCCTAAAATACAGTAAAGATACAACAGTTTTTCCATCGTGTAACAGGAATAATTGCAGCCAGTGTGAAAGTTATGGTCATTTCTACGTTCCGGGCAACCTAGGCTTCACTCTAGGGCGTTGCTCCGCCAGTTCGAATAGCTACCGCCTTAGAAGTCAACGCCAGAAGCATAAAATACAATATAAATGCAACAGTTTTTGCATCGTATAACAGCAGTTATTGCAACCACTGTGAAGGTAATGGTCATTCCTACGTTTCGGGCAAATTAGGCTTCACTCTAGGGCGTTACTCCACCAGATCGAATAGTTAGGGCCTTAGAAGTCATCGCCAGAAGCATAAAATACAAAATAAATACAACAGTTTTTCCATCGTATAAAACGGATAATTGAAACTGGTTTGAAAGATAGGGTCATTTCTACGTTCCAGACTACCTAGGCTTCACTCTAGGGCGTTGCTCCACCAGATCGAATAGTTAGGGCCTTAGAAGGCTACGCACGAAGCATATAATAAGATAAAAATGCAACAGTTTTTCCATCGTATAACACGAATAATTGCAGCCAGTGTGGAAGAGGTAGTCACTTCTACGTTCCGGGCAACCGAGCCTTCAGTCAAGGTCGCAGCTCCACCAGATCGAATAGCTAGGGCCTAAGAAGTCAACGCCAGAAGCATAAAGTACAATAAAATACAACAGTTCTTCCCTCGTATAGAATGAATAATTGCAAACAGTGTGAAAGATATGGTCATTTCTACCTTCCGGGCAACCTAGCCTACACTCTAGGGCGTTGCTCCACCAGATCGAATAGATAGGGCCTTAGAAGTCTACGCCCGGAGCATAAAGTACAATAAAAATACAACAGTTTTTCCATCGTATAAAATGAATAATTGCAACCAGTGTGATGGTAATGGTCACTTCTACATTTTGGGCAACCTGGGCTTCACTCTAGGGCGTTACTCAACCAGATCGAATAGCTAGGGCCTAAGAAGTCAACCCCAGAAGCATAAAACATAATATAAATACAACAGCTTTTCCATCGTATAGAACGAATAATTGCAACCAGTGTGAAAGTTATTGTCATTTCTACATGCCGGGCAACCTAGGCTTCACTCTAGGGCGCTGTTCCACCAGATCGAATAGTTAGGGCCTAAGAAGTCAACGCCTGAAGCATAAAATACGATAAAAATCCAACAGTTTTTCCATCGCATAAAAGAAATAATTGCAACCAGTGTGAAAGTGATAGTCATTTCTACGATCCGGGCAACGTCTGCCTCACTCTAGGGAGTTGTTCCACGAGATCGAATAGTTAGGGCATAGGAAGTCAAGGCCAGAAGCACCAAATACAAAATAAATAAAACAGCTTTTACATCGTAAAAAACGAATAATTGAAACTGGTGTGAAAGATATGGTCATTTCTACATTCCGGGCAACCTAGGCTCCACTCTAGGGTGTTACTCCACCACATCGAATAGCTACGGCCTTAGAAGCCAACGCCAGAAGCATAAAATACAGTAAAATACAACAGTTCTTCACTCGTATAGAATGAATAACTGCAACCTGCGTGAAGGTAATGGTCATTTCTACGTTCCCGCCAACCTAGGCTTCACTCTAGGGCGCTGCTCCACCAGATCGTACAGCTAGGGACTTAGAAGTCAACGCCAGAAGCATAAAATACAATATAAATACAACAGCTTTTCCATTGTATAAAACGAATAATTGCAACCAGTGTGAAAGTTGTGGTCATTTCTACGTTCCGGACAACATAGGGCTCACTCTTGGACGTTGCCCCACCAGATTGAATAGCTAGGACCTTAGAAGTCAACGCCAGAAGCATAAAATACAATATAAATACAACAGCTTTTCCAACGTATAGCATGAATAATTGCAACCAGTGTGAAAGTGATGGTCATTTCTACGTTCCGGGCGACCTAGGCTTCGCTCTAGGGCGTTGCTGCACCAGATCGAATAGCTAGGGACATAGAAGTCAACGCCAGAAGCACAAAATACAATAAATATACAACAGCTTTTCCATCATATAAAATGAATAATTGCAAACAGTGTGAAAATGATTGTCAATTCTACGTTCCGGGCTACCTAGGCTTCACTCTAGGTCGTTGCTCCACCACATCGAATAGCTACGGCCTTAGAAGTCAGCGTCAGAAGCATAGAATACAATATAAATACAACAGCTTTCGATCGTATAAAATGAATAATTGCAAACGTTGTGAAAGTAACGGTTGTTTGTGCGCTCCCGGCAACCTTGGCTTCACTCTCGGCCGTTGCTGCACCAGATCGAATATTTAGGGCCTAAGAAGTCAACGCCGGAAGCATAAAATACAATAAAAATATAACAGTTTTTCCATCGTGTAATGGGAACAATTGCAGCCAGTGTCAAGGTGATGGTCATTTCTACGTTCCGGGCAACCTAGGCTTCACTCTAGGTCGTTGGTCCACCAAATTGAATAGTTAAAGCCTAAGAAGTCAACGCCAGAAGCACCAAATACAAAATAAATACAACTGCTTTTCCATCGTATAAAACGAATAATTGCAACCAGTGTGAAAGTAATTGTCATTTCTACGTTCCGGGCAACATAGGGTTCACTCTTGGACGTTGCCCCACCAGATTGGATAGCTAGGACCTTAGAAGTCAATGCCAGAAGCAGAAAATACAATAATGATACAACAGCTTTTCCATCATATAAAATGAACAATTGCAAACAGTGTGATGGCGACGGTCATTTCTACGTTTCGGGCAACCTAGGCTTTACTCTAGGGCGCTGCTCCACCAGATCGAATAGCTGGGGTCTTAGAAGTCAACGCCCGAAGCATAAAATACAATAAAGATACAACTGCTTTTCCATCGTATAAAATGAATAATTGCAAACAGTGTGAAAGTAATGGTCATTGCTGCGTTCCGGACAACCTAGGCTTGACTCTAGGGCGTTGTTCCACCAGATCGAATAGCTAGGGACTTAGAAGTCATCGCCAGAAGCATAACATACAATATAAATACAACAGCTTTTCCATCGTATAAAATGAATAATTGCAACCAATGTGAAAGTGATGGTCATTTCTACGTTCCGAGCGACCTAGGCTCCGCTCTAGGGCGTTGCTGCACCAGATCGAATAGCTAGGGACTTAGAAGTCTACGCCAGAAGCATAAAATACAATATAAATACAACTGCTTTTCCATCGTATAAAATGAATAATTGCAAACAGTGTGAAAGTAATGGTCATTGCTGCGTTCCGGACAACCTAGGCGTCACTCTAGGTCGTTGCTCCACCATATCTAATAGCTACTGCCTTAGAAGTCAACGCCAGAAGCATAAAATACAATATAAATACAACAGCTTTTCCATCGTAAAGAATGAATAAATGCAAGCAGTGAGAAAGTGATGGTCATTTCTACGTTCCGGGCAACCTAGGCCTCACTATAGGGCGTTGCTCCAACACATCGAATAGCTACGGCCTTAGAAGTCAACGCCAGAGGCATAAAATACAACATAAATACAACAGTTTTTCCATTGTATAAAACGGATAATTGCAACCAGTGTGAAACTTGTGGTCATTTCTACGTTACGGACAACATAGGGTTCACTCTTGGACGTTGCCCCACCAGATTGTATAGCTAGGACCTTTGAAGTCAACGCCAGAAGCATAAAATACAATATAAATACAACAGTTTTTCCATTGAATAAAACGAATAATTGCTATCAGTGTGAAAGTGATGGTCATTTCTACGTTCCGGGCACCCTAGGTTTCGCGCTAGGGCGTTGCTCCACCAGATCGAATAGCTAGGGACTTGGAGGTCAACGCCAAGAGCATAAAATACAATAAAAATACAACAGTCTTTCCATCGTATATCAGGAATAATTGGAACCAGTGTGAAAGTAATGGGCACTTCGACGTTCCGTGCAACATAGGCTTCACTCTAGGGCATTGCACCACCAGGTCGAATAGTCAGGGCCTTAGAAAGCAACTCCAGACGGATAAAATACAATAAAAATACAACAGTTTTTCCATCGTATAAGAAGAATAATTGTAACCAGTGTGAAAGGAATGGTCATTTCTACGTTTCGGGCAACATACGCTTCACTCTTGAACGTTGCCCCACGAGATCGAATAGCTAGGTCCTTAGAAGTCAACGCCAGAAACATAAAATACTATAAAAATGCAACAGTTTTTCCATCGTATAGCAGGAATAACTGCAACCAGTGTGAAAGTACTGGTCATTTCTACGTTTTGGGCAACCTAGACTTCACGCTAGGGCGTTGCTCCACCAAATCGAATAGCTAGGTTCTTAGTAGTCAATGCCAGAAGCATAAAATACAATAAAAATACAGCAGTTTTTCCATCGAATAGCATGAATAATTGCAACGAGTGTGAAAGTAATGGTCATTTCGACGTTTCAGGCAACCTAGCCTGCACTCTAGGGCGTTCCCCCGCCAGATCGAATAGCTACGACCTTAGAAGTCAACGCCTGAAGCATAAAATAGGATATAAATAGAACAGCTTTTCCGTCGTATAAAACGAATAATTGCAACCAGTGTGAAAGTAATGGCCATTTCTACGTTCCGGGCACCCTAGGTTTCGCGCTAGGGCGTTGCTCCACCAGATCGAATAGCTAGGGACTTGGAGGTCAACGCCAAGAGCATAAAATACAATAAAAATACAACAGTCTTTCCATCGTATAACAGGAATAATTGCAACCAGTGTGAAAGTAATGGGCACTTCGACGTTCCGTGCAACATAGGCTTCACTCTAGGGCATTACACCACCAGGTCGAATAGATAGGGCCTTAGAAAGCAACTCCAGACGCATAAAATACAATAAAAATACAACAGTTTTTCCATCGTATAAGAAGAATAATTGTAACCAGTGTGAATGTAATGGTCATTTCTACGTTTCGGGCAACATACGCTTCACTCTTGAACGTTGCCCCACGAGATCGAATAGCTAGGACCTTATAAGTCAAGGCCAGAAACATAAAATATTATAAAAATGTAACAGTTTTTCCATCGTATAGCAGGAATATTGCAAACAGTGTGAAAGTAATGGTCATTACTACGTTCCGGGCAACCCAGGCTTCACTCTAGGGCGTTGTTCCACCAGATAGAATAGTTAGGGCCTAAGAAGTCAACGCCAGAAGCATAAAATACAATAAAAATTGAACATTTTTTCCATCATATAGAATGAATAATTGCAACCAGTGTGAAAGTAATGGGCATTTCGACGTTCCGTGCAACCTAGGCTTCACTCTAGGGCATTGCACCACCAGGTCGAATAGTTAGGGCCTTAGAAAGCAACTCCAGACGCATAAAATACAATACAAATACAACAGTTTTTCCATCGTATAAAAAGAATAATTGTTACCAGTGTGAAAGTAATGGTCATTTCTACGTTTCGGGCAACATACGCTTCACTCTTGAACGTTGGCCCACGAGATCGAATGCCTAGGACCTTAGAAGTCAACGCCAGAACCATAAAATACTATAAAAATGCAACAGTTTTTCCATCGTATAGCAGGAATAACTGCAACCAGTGTGAAAGTACTGGTCATTTCTACGTTTCGGGCAACCTTGACTTCACGCTAGGGCGCTGCTCCACCAAATCGAATAGCTAGGTTCTTAGAAGTCAATGCCAGAAGCATAAAATACAATAAAAATACAGCAGTTTTTCCATCGTATAGCATGAATAATTACAACGAGTGTGAAAGTAATGGTCATGTCGACGTTTCAGGCAACCTAGGCTGCACTCTAGGGCGTTCCCCCGCCAGATCGAATAGCTACGACCTTAGAAGTCAACGCCTGAAGCATAAAATACGATATAAATACAACAGCTTTTCCGTCGTATAAAACGAATAATTGCAACCAGTGTGAAAGTAATGGCCATTTCTACGTTCCGGGCACCCTAGGTTTCGCGCTAGGGCGTTGCTCCACCAGATCGAATAGCTAGGGACTTGGAGGTCAACGCCAAGAGCATAAAATACAATAAAAATACAACAGTCTTTCCATCGTATAACAGGAATAATTGCAACCAGTGTGAAAGTAATGGGCACTTCGACGTTCCGTGCAACATAGGCTTCACTCTAGGGCATTGCACCACCAGGTCGAATAGTTAGGGCCTTAGAAAGCAACTCCAGACGCATAAAATACAATAAAAATACAACAGTTTTTCCATCGTATAAGAAGAATAATTGTAACCAGTGTGAATGTAATGGTCATTTCTACGCTTCGGGCAACATACGCTTCACTCTTGAACGTTGCCCCACGAGATCGAATAGCTAGGACCTTATAAGTCAAGGCCAGAAACATAAAATATTATAAAAATGTAACAGTTTTTCCATCGTATAGCAGGAATATTGCAAACAGTGTGAAAGTAATGGTCATTACTACGTTCCGGGCAACCCAGGCTTCACTCTAGGGCGTTGTTCCACCAGATAGAATAGTTAGGGCCTAAGAAGTCAACGCCAGAAGCATAAAATACAATAAAAATGGAACATTTTTTCCATCATATAGAATGAATAATTGCAACCAGTGTGAAAGTAATGGGCATTTCGACGTTCCGTGCAACCTAGGCTTCACTCTAGGGCATTGCACCACCAGGTCGAATAGTTAGGGCCTTAGAAAGCAACTCCAGACGCATAAAATACAATACAAATACAACAGTTTTTCCATCGTATAAAAAGAATAATTGTAACCAGTGTGAAAGTAATGGGCACTTCGACGTTCCGTGCAACCTAGGCTTCACTCTAGGGCATTGCACCACCAGGTCGAATAGTTAGGGCCTTAGAAAGCAACTCCAGACGCATAAAATACAATAAAAATACAAGAGTTTTTCCATCGTATAAGGAGAATAATTGTAACCAGTGTGAAAGTAATGGTCATTTCTACGTTTCGGGCAACATACGCTTCACTCTTGAACGTTGCCCCACGAGATCGAATAGCTAGGACCTTAGAAGTCAACGCCAGAAACATAAAATACTATAAAAGTGCAACAGTTTTTCCATCGTATAACAGGAATGGCTGCAACCAGTGTGAAACTACTGGTCATTTCTACGTTTTGGGCAACCTAGACTTCACGCTAGGGCGGTGCTCCACCAAATCGAATAGCTAGGGCCTTAGAAGTCAACGCCAGAAGCATAAAATACAATAAAAATGCAACAGTTTTTCCATCCTATAACAGGAATAACTACAACCAGTGTGAAAGTACTGGTCATTTCTACGCACCGGGTAACCTGGGCTTCACTCTAGGGCGTTGCTCCAACAGATCGAATAGTTAGGGCCTTAGAAATCAACGCCAGAAGCATAAAATACGATATAGATACAACAGTTTTTCCATCGTATAAAACGAGTAATTGCAACCAGTGTGAATGTAATGGTCATTTCTACGTTTCGGGCAACACACGCTTCACTCTTGGACGCTGCCCCCGAGATCGAATTGCTAGGATCTTAGAAGTCAATGCCAGAAGCATAAAATACAATAAAAATACAGCAGTTTTTCCATCGTATAGCATGAGTAATTACAACCAGTGTGAAAGTAATGGTCATTTCGACGTTTCGGGCTACCTAGGCTTCACTCTAGAGCGTTCCCCCGCCAGATCGAATAGTTAGGGCCTAAGAAGTCAACGCCAGAAGCATAAAATACAATAAAAACACAACAGTTTTTCAATCGTATAGCATGAATGATTGCAACCAGTGTGAGAGTAATGGGCATTTCGACGTTCCGTGCAACCTAGACTTCACTCTAGGGCATTGCACCACCAGGTCGAATAGTTAGGGCCTTAGAAAGCAACTCCAGACGCATAAAATACAATAAAAATTCAACAGTTTTTCCATCGTATAAAAAGAATAATTGTAACCAGTGTGAAAGTAATGGTCATTTCTACGTTTCGGGCAATATACGCTTCACTCTTGAACGTTGCCCCACGAGATCGAATGCCTAGGACCTCAGAAGTCAACGCCAGAAACATAAAATACTATAAAAATACAACAGTTTTTCCATCGTATAGCAGGAATAACTGCAACCAGTGTGAAAGTACTGGCCATTTCTACGTTTCGGGCAACCTAGACTTCACGCTAGGGCGGTGCTCCACCAAATCGAATAGCTAGGGCCTTAGAAGTCAACGCCAGAAGCATAAAATACAATAAAAATGCAACAGTTTTTCCATCCTATAACAGGAATAACTACAACCAGTGTGAAAGTATTGGTCATTTCTACGCACCGGGTAACCTCGGCTTCACTCTAGGGCGTTGCTCCACCAGAGCGAATAGTTAGAGCCTGAGAAGTCAGCGCCAGAAGCATAAAATACAATATAAATACAACACCTTTTCCATCGTATAACAGGAATAATTGAAACCAGTGATAAGGTTATGGTCATTTCTACGTTCCGGGCAACCTAGTCTTCATTCTAGGGCGTTCCCCCGCCAGATCGAATAGTTAGGGCCTAAGAAGTCAACGCTAGAAGCATAAAATACAAAATAAATAGAACAGTTTAGCATTGTATAAAACGAATAATTGCAACCAGTGTTAAGGTTATGGTCATTTCTACGTTCCGGGCAACCTAGGCTTCATTCTAGGTCGTTGCTCCACTAGATCGAATTATTAGGGCCTGAGAAGTCAGCGCCAGAAGCATAAAATACAATATAAATACAACACCTTTTCCATCGTATAACAGGAATAATTGCAACCTGTGTTAAGGTTATGGTCATTTCTACGTTCCGGGCAACCTAGTCTTCATTCTAGGGAGTTGCTCCAACAGATCGCATAGCTAGGGCCTTAGAAGTCAAATCCAGAAGCAAAAAGTACAATAAAAAACCATCAGTTTGTCCATCGTATAACAGGAATAATTGCAACCAATGTTAAAATAATGGTCATTTCTACTTTCCGGGCAACCTAGGCTTCACTCTAGGGCGTTGCTCCACCAGATCGAATAGTTAGGGCCTAAGAAGTCAACGCCAGAAGCATAAATTATAATAAATATGCAACAGTTTATCCAACGTATAGCATGAATAATTGCAACCAGTGTGACAGCAATGATCATTTCTACGTTTCGGGCAACATACGCTTCACTCTTGAACGTTGCCCCACGAGATCGAATAGCAAGGACCTTAGAAGTCAACGCCAGAAACATAAAATACTATAAAAGTGCAACAGTTTTTCCATCGTATAACAGGAATGACTGCAACCAGTGTGAAAGTACTGGTCATTTCTACGTTTCGGGCAACCTAGACTTCACTCTAGTGCGTATCCCCACCAAATCGAATAGCTAGGGCCTTAGAAGTCGACGCCCAAAGCATAAAATACAATAAAAGTACAACAGTTTTTCCATCGTATAAAAAGAATAATTGCAACCAGTGTGAACGTAATGGTCATTTCTACGTTTCGGGCAACCTAGGCTTCACTCTAGGGCGTTGCTCCACCACATCGAATAGTTAGGGCCTAAGAAGTTAACGCTAGAAGCATAAAATACAAAATAAATAGAACAGCTTTCCATTGTATAAAACGAATAATTGCAACCAGTGTGAAAGTTATGGTAATTTCTACTTTCCGGGCAACCTGGGCTTCACTCTAGGGCGTTGCTCCACCAGATGGAATAGGTATTGCCATAGAAGTCAACGCCCGAAGCCTAAAATACAGTAAAGATACAACAGTTTTTCCATCGTGTAACAGGAATAATTGCAGCCAGTGTGAAAGTCATGGTCACTTCTACGTTCCGGGCAACCAAGGCTTCACTCTAGGGCGTTGTTACACCTGATCGAAAAGTTAGGGCCTAAGAAGTCAACTCCAGAGGCATAAAACACAATATAAATACAACAGTCTATCCATCGTAAAAAACAAATAATAGTAACCGGTGTGAAAGAGATGGTCATTTCTACCTTCCGGGCAACCTAGCCTACACTCTAGGGCGTTGCTCCACCAGATCGAATAGTTAGGGCCTTAGAAGTCTACGCCCGGAGCATAAAGTACAATAAAAATACAACAGTTTTTCCATCGTATAAAATGAATAATTGCAACCAGTGTGATGGTAATGGTCATTTCTACGTTTCGGGCAACCTAGGCTTCACTCTAGGTCTTTGCTCCAAAAGATCGAATAGTTAGGGCCTAAGAAGTCAACGCCAGAAGCATAAAATACAATATAAATACAACAGTTTTTCCATCGTATAAAACGAATAATTGAAACCAGTATGAAAGCTATGGTAATTTCTACGTTCCGCGCAACCTAGGTTTCGCTCTAGGGCGATGCACCTCCACATCGAATACTTAGGGCCTTAGAAGTCAACGCCCGAAGCATAAAATACAAAATAAATGGAACAGTTTTTCCATTGTATAAATCGAATAATTGCGACCAGTGCGAAAGTTATGGTCATTTCTACGATCCGAGCTGCCTAGGCTTCACTCTAGGGCGTTGCTCCACCACATCGAATAGCTACGGCCTTAGAAGTCAACGCCAGAAGCATAAAATACAATATAAATACAACAGCTTTCCATCGTATAAGACGAATGTTTGCAAATATTGTGAAAGTAACAGTCATTTCTATGTTCCGGGCAACCTAGGCCTCACTCTAGGGCGTTGCTCCACCGGATCGAATAGATAGGGCCTAAGAAGTCAACGCCAGAAGCATAAGATACAAAAATACAACAGTCTTTCCATCGTATGACTGGAATAACTACAACCAGTGTGAAGGTAATAGTCATTTCTACGTTCCGGGCAACCTAGGCTTCACTCTAGGGAGTTGGTCCACCAGATCGAATAGTTAGGGCCTAAGAAGTCAACGCCAGAAGCATAAAGTACAATAAAAATACAACTGTTTTTCAATCGTATAAAACGAATAATTGCAACAAGGGTGAAAGTTATGGTCATTTCTACGATTCGAACTACCTAGGCTTCACTCTAGGGCGTTGCTCCACCAGATCGAATAGTTTGGACCTAAGAAGTCAACGCCAGAAGCATAAAATACAAAATAAATACGACAGTTTTTCCATCGTATAAAACGGATTATTGAAACTGTTTTGAAAGTTAGGGTCATTTCTACGTTCCGGGCTACCTAGGCTTCACTCTAGGGCGTTGCTCCACCAGATCGAATAGTTAGGGCCTTAGAAGTCTACGGCCGGAGCATAAAGTACAATAAAAATACAACAGTTTTTCCACCGTATAAAATGAATACTTGCAACCAGTGTGATGGTAATCGTCATTTCTACATTTTGGGCAACCTAGGCTTCACTCTAGGGCGCTGCTCCACCAGATCGTATAGCTAGGCACTTAGAAGTCAACGCCAGAAGCATTAAATACAATATAAATACAACAGCTTTTCCGCTGTATAAAACGAATAATTGCAACCAGTGTGAAAGTTATGGTCATTTCTACGTTCCGGACAACCTAGGCTACACTCTATGGCGTTGCTCCACCAGATCGAATAGTTAGGGCCTAAGAAGTCAACTCCAGAGGCACAAAACACAATATAAATAAAACAGTTTTTCCATCGTATAAAACGAATATTTGCAACCGGTGTGAAGGTTATGGTCATTTCCATGTTCCGGGCAAACCTAGGCTTCACTCTAGGGCGTTGCTCCACCAGATCGAATAGTTAGGGCCTAAGAAGTCAACGCCAGAGGCATAAAATACAATAAAAATACAACAGTTTTTCCATCGTGTAACAGGAATAATTGCAACCTGTGTGAAGGATATGGTCATTTCTACGTTCCGGGCAACCTAGGCTTCACACTAGGGCGTTGCTCCAACAGGTCGAAAAGTTAGTGCTTTAGAAAACAACTCCAGGCGCATAAAATACAATAAAAATACAACAGTTTTTCCATCGTATAACAGGAGTAATTGCAACCAGAGTGAAGGTGATGGTCATTTCTAGGACCCGGGCGACGTAGGCTTCACTCTGGGGCGTTGGTCCACAAGAGCGAATAGTTAGGGCATAAGAAGTCAACGCCAGAAGCATAAAATACAAAATAAATACAACAGTTTTTCCATCGTATAAAACAAATAATTGCAACGAGTGTGAAAGGTATGGTCATATCTACGTTCCGGGCAACCTAGCCTTCACTCTAGGGCGTTGTTACACCAGATCGAAAAGTTAGGGCCTAAGAAGTCAACTCCAGAGGCATAAAACACAATATAAATACAACAGTCTTTCCATCGTAAAAAACAAATAATAGTAACCGGTGTGAAAGAGATGGTCATTTCTACCTTCCGGGCAACCTAGCCTACAATCTAGGGCGTTGCTCCACCAGATCGAAGAGTTAGTGCCTTAGAAGGCTACGCACGAAGCATATAATAAGATAAAAATGCAACAGTATTTCCATCGTATAACACGAATAATTGCAGCCAGTGTGGAAGAGGTAGTCACTTCTACGTTCCAGGCAACCTAGGCTTCAGTCAAGGTCGCAGCTCCACCAGATCGAATAGCTAGGGCCTAAGAAGTCAACGCCAGAAGCATAAAGTACAATAAAATACAACAGTTCTTCCCTCGTTTAGAATGAATAATTGCAAACAGTGTGAAAGATATGGTCATTTCTACCTTCCGGGCAAAATAGCCTACACTCTAGGGCGTTGCTCCACCAGATCGAATAGTTAGGGCCTTAGAAGTCTACGCCCGGAGCATAAAGTACAATAAAAATACAACAGTTTTTCCATCGTATAAAATGAATAATTGCAACCAGTGTGATGGTAATGGTCATTTCTACATTTTGGGCAAACTGGGCTTCACTCTAGGGCGTTACTCAACCAGATCGAATAGCTAGGGCCTAAGAAGTCGACCCCAGAAGCATAAAACATAATATAAATACAACAGCTTTTCCATCGTATAGAAAGAATAATTGCAACCAGTGTGAAAGTTATTGTCATTTCTACATGCCGGGCAACCTAGGCTTCACTCTAGGGCGTTGTTCCACCAGATCGAATAGTTAGGGCATAGGAAGTCAACGCTCGAATCATAAAGTACAAAATAAATAGAACTGTTTTTCCATTGTATAAAACGAATAACTGCACCAGTATGAAAGTTATGGTCATTTCTAAGTTCCCGGCAACATAGGCTTCGCTCTAGGGCGTTGCTCCACCAGATCGAATGGCTACGGAATTAGAAGTCAACTCCAGGAGCATAAAATACAAAATAAATCCAACAGTTTTTCCATCGTATAAAACGAATAATTGCAACCGGTGTGAAAGTTATGGTCATTTCTACGTTCCGGGCAACCTAGGCTACACTCTATGGCGTTTCTCCACCAGAGCGAATAGTTAGGGCCTAAGAAGTCAACTCCAGAGGCATAAAACACAATAAAAATAAAACAGACTTTCCATCGTATAAGACGAATATTTGCAACCGGTGTGAAAGTTATGGTCATTTCTATGTTCCGGGCAAACCTAGGCTCCACTCTAGGGCGTTGCTCCACCAGATCGAATAGTTAGGGCCCAAGAAGTCGACGCCAGAAGCATAAAATACAATATAAATACATCAGTTTTTCCATCGTATAAGACGAGTAATTGCAAACGGTGTGAAAGTGATGGCCATTTCTACGTTCCGGGAAACCTAGGCATCACTCTAGGGCGTCGCTCCACCAGATCCAATAGGTATGGCCTTAGAAGTCAACGCCCGAAGCATAAAATACAAATTAAATAGAACAGTTTTTCCATTGTATAAAACGAATAATTGCAACCAGTGCGAAAGTTATGGTCATTTCTACGTTCTGGGCAACCTAGGCTTCACTCTCGGGCGTTGTTCCACCAGATCGAATAGATAGGGCCTAAGGAGTCAACGCCAGAAGCATAAAATATAATATAAATACAACAGTTTTTCCATTGTATAAAACGAATAATTGCAACCAGTGTGAAAGTAATGGTCATTTCAACGTTCCGGGCAACCTAGGTTTCGCTCTAGGGCGATGCACCTCCACATCGAATACTTAGGGCCTTAGAAGTCAACGCCCGAAGCATAAAATACAAAATAAATGGAACAGTTTTTCCATTGTATAAATCGAATAATTGCGACCAGTGCGAAAGTTATGGTCATTTCTACGATCCGAGCTGCCTAGGCTTCACTCTAGGGCGTTGCTCCACCACATCGAATAGCTACGGCCTTAGAAGTCAACGCCAGAAGCATAAAATACAATATAAATACAACAGCTTTCCATCGTATAAGACGAATGTTTGCAAATATTGTGAAAGTAACAGTCATTTCTATGTTCCGGGCAACCTAGGCCTCACTCTAGGGCGTTGCTCCACCGGATCGAATAGATAGGGCCTAAGAAGTCAACGCCAGAAGCATAAGATACAAAATAAATACGACAGTTTTTCCATCGTATAAAACGGATTATTGAAACTGTTTTGAAAGTTAGGGTCATTTATACGTTCCGGGCTACCTAGGCTTCACTCTAGGGCGTTGCTCCACCAGATCGAATAGTTAGGGCCTTAGAAGTCTACGGCCGGAGCATAAAGTACAATAAAAATACAACAGTTTTTCCATCGTATAAAATGAATACTTGCAACCAGTGTGATGGTAATCGTCATTTCTACATTTTGGGCAACCTAGGCTTCACTCTAGGGCGCTGCTCCACCAGATCGTATAGCTAGGCACTTAGAAGTCAACGCCAGAAGGATTAAATACAATATAAATACAACAGCTTTTCCACTGTATAAAACGAATAATTGCAACCAGTGTGAAAGTTATGGTCATTTCTACGTTCCGGACAACCTAGGCTACACTCTATGGCGTTGCTCCACCAGATCGAATAGTTAGGGCCTAAGAAGTCAACTCCAGAGGCACAAAACACAATATAAATAAAACAGTTTTTCCATCGTATAAAACGAATATTTGCAACCGGTGTGAAGGTTATGGTCATTTCCATGTTCCGGGCAAACCTAGGCTTCACTCTAGGGCGTTGCTCCACCAGATCGAATAGTTAGGGCCTAAGAAGTCAACGCCAGAGGCATAAAATACAATAAAAATACAACAGTTTTTCCATCGTGTAACAGGAATAATTGCAACCTGTGTGAAGGATATGGTCATTTCTACGTTCCGGGCAACCTAGGCTTCACACTAGGGCGTTGCTCCAACAGGTCGAAAAGTTAGTGCTTTAGAAAACAACTCCAGGCGCATAAAATACAATAAAAATACAACAGTTTTTCCATCGTATAACAGGAGTAATTGCAACCAGAGTGAAGGTGATGGTCATTTCTAGGACCCGGGCGACGTAGGCTTCACTCTGGGGCGTTGGTCCACAAGAGCGAATAGTTAGGGCATAAGAAGTCAACGCCAGAAGCATAAAATACAAAATAAATACAACAGTTTTTCCATCGTATAAAACAAATAATTGCAACGAGTGTGAAAGGTATGGTCATATCTACGTTCCGGGCAACCTAGCCTTCACTCTAGGGCGTTGTTACACCAGATCGAAAAGTTAGGGCCTAAGAAGTCAACTCCAGAGGCATAAAACACAATATAAATACAACAGTCTTTCCATCGTAAAAAACAAATAATAGTAACCGGTGTGAAAGAGATGGTCATTTCTACCTTCCGGGCAACCTAGCCTACAATCTAGGGCGTTGCTCCACCAGATCGAAGAGTTAGTGCCTTAGAAGGCTACGCACGAAGCATATAATAAGATAAAAATGCAACAGTATTTCCATCGTATAACACGAATAATTGCAGCCAGTGTGGAAGAGGTAGTCACTTCTACGTTCCAGGCAACCTAGGCTTCAGTCAAGGTCGCAGCTCCACCAGATCGAATAGCCAGGGCCTAAGAAGTCAACGCCAGAAGCATAAAGTACAATAAAATACAACAGTTCTTCCCTCGTTTAGAATGAATAATTGCAAACAGTGTGAAAGATATGGTCATTTCTACCTTCCGGGCAAAATAGCCTACACTCTAGGGCGTTGCTCCACCAGATCGAATAGTTAGGGCCTTAGAAGTCTACGCCCGGAGCATAAAGTACAATAAAAATACAACAGTTTTTCCATCGTATAAAATGAATAATTGCAACCAGTGTGATGGTAATGGTCATTTCTACATTTTGGGCAAACTGGGCTTCACTCTAGGGCGTTACTCAACCAGATCGAATAGCTAGGGCCTACGAAGTCGACCCCAGAAGCATAAAACATAATATAAATACAACAGCTTTTCCATCGTATAGAAAGAATAATTGCAACCAGTGTGAAAGTTATTGTCATTTCTACATGCCGGGCAACCTAGGCTTCACTCTAGGGCGTTGTTCCACCAGATCGAATAGTTAGGGCATAGGAAGTCAACGCTCGAATCATAAAATACAAAATAACTAGAACTGTTTTTCCATTGTATAAAACGAATAACTGCACCAGTATGAAAGTTATGGTCATTTCTAAGTTCCCGGCAACATAGGCTTCGCTCTAGGGCGTTGCTCCACCAGATCGAATGGCTACGGAATTAGAAGTCAACTCCAGGAGCATAAAATACAAAATAAATCCAACAGTTTTTCCATCGTATAAAACGAATAATTGCAACCGGTGTGAAAGTTATGGTCATTTCTACGTTCCGGGCAACCTAGGCTACACTCTATGGCGTTTCTCCACCAGACCGAATAGTTAGGGCCTAAGAAGTCAACTCCAGAGGCATAAAACACAATAAAAATAAAACAGACTTTCCATCGTATAAGACGAATATTTGCAACCGGTGTGAAAGTTATGGTCATTTCTATGTTCCGGGCAAACCTAGGCTCCACTCTAGGGCGTTGCTCCACCAGATCGAATAGGTATGGCCTTAGAAGTCAACGCCCGAAGCATAAAATACAAAATAAACAGAACAGTTTTTCCATTGTATAAAACGAATAGTTGCAACCAGTGTGAAAGTTATGGTCATTTCTACGTTCGGGCAACCTAGGCTTCACTCTAGGGCGTTGTTCCACCACATCGAATAGTTAGGGCCTAAGAAGTCAACGCCAGAAGCATAAAATATAATATAAATACAACAGTTTTTCCATTGTATAAAACGAATAATTGCAACCAGTGTGAAAGTAATGGTCATTTCAACGTTCCGGGCAACCTAGGTTTCGCTCTAGGGCGATGCACCTCCACATCGAATACTTAGGGCCCAAGAAGTCGACGCCAGAGGTATTAAATACAATATAAGTACAACAGTTTTTCCATCGTATAAGACGAGTAATTGCAATCAGTGTGAAGGTGATGGTCATTTCTACGCTCCGGGCAACCTAGGCTTCACTCTAGGGCGTTGGTCAACCTGGTCGAATAGTTTGGACCTAAGAAGTCAACGCCAGAAGCATAAAATACAAAATAAATACGACAGTTTTTCCATCGTATAAAACGGATTATTGAAACTGTTTTGAAAGTTAGGGTCATTTCTACGTTCCGGGCTACCTAGGCTTCACTCTAGGGCGTTGCTCCACCAGATCGAATAGTTAGGGCCTTAGAAGTCTACGGCCGGAGCATAAAGTACAATAAAAATACAACAGTTTTTCCATCGTATAAAATGAATACTTGCAACCAGTGTGATGGTAATCGTCATTTCTACATTTTGGGCAACCTAGGCTTCACTCTAGGGCGCTGCTCCACCAGATCGTATAGCTAGGCACTTAGAAGTCAACGCCAGAAGCATTAAATACAATATAAATACAACAGCTTTTCCACTGTATAAAACGAATAATTGCAACCAGTGTGAAAGTTATGGTCATTTCTACGTTCCGGACAACCTAGGCTACACTCTATGGCGTTGCTCCACCAGATCGAATAGTTAGGGCCTAAGAAGTCAACTCCAGAGGCACAAAACGCAATATAAATAAAACAGTTTTTCCATCGTATAAAACGAATATTTGCAACCGGTGTGAAGGTTATGGTCATTTCCATGTTCCGGGCAAACCTAGGCTTCACTCTAGGGCGTTGCTCCACCAGATCGAATAGTTAGGGCCTAAGAAGTCAACGCCAGAGGCATAAAATACAATAAAAATACAACAGTTTTTCCATCGTGTAACAGGAATAATTGCAACCTGTGTGAAGGATATGGTCATTTCTACGTTCCGGGCAACCTAGGCTTCACACTAGGGCGTTGCTCCAACAGGTCGAAAAGTTAGTGCTTTAGAAAACAACTCCAGGCGCATAAAATACAATAAAAATACAACAGTTTTTCCATCGTATAACAGGAGTAATTGCAACCAGAGTGAAGGTGATGGTCATTTCTAGGACCCGGGCGACGTAGGCTTCACTCTGGGGCGTTGGTCCACAAGAGCGAATAGTTAGGGCATAAGAAGTCAACGCCAGAAGCATAAAATACAAAATAAATACAACAGTTTTTCCATCGTATAAAACAAATAATTGCAACGAGTGTGAAAGGTATGGTCATATCTACGTTCCGGGCAACCTAGCCTTCACTCTAGGGCGTTGTTACACCAGATCGAAAAGTTAGGGCCTAAGAAGTCAACTCCAGAGGCATAAAACACAATATAAATACAACAGTCTTTCCATCGTAAAAAACAAATAATAGTAACCGGTGTGAAAGAGATGGTCATTTCTACCTTCCGGGCAACCTAGCCTACAATCTAGGGCGTTGCTCCACCAGATCGAAGAGTTAGTGCCTTAGAAGGCTACGCACGAAGCATATAATAAGATAAAAATGCAACAGTATTTCCATCGTATAACACGAATAATTGCAGCCAGTGTGGAAGAGGTAGTCACTTCTACGTTCCAGGCAACCTAGGCTTCAGTCAAGGTCGCAGCTCCACCAGATCGAATAGCTAGGGCCTAAGAAGTCAACGCCAGAAGCATAAAGTACAATAAAATACAACAGTTCTTCCCTCGTTTAGAATGAATAATTGCAAACAGTGTGAAAGATATGGTCATTTCTACCTTCCGGGCAACCTAGCCTACACTCTAGGGCGTTGCTCCACCAGATCGAATAGTTAGGGCCTTAGAAGTCTACGCCCGGAGCATAAAGTACAATAAAAATACAACAGTTTTTCCATCGTATAAAATGAATAATTGCAACCAGTGTGATGGTAATGGTCATTTCTACATTTTGGGCAAACTGGGCTTCACTCTAGGGCGTTACTCAACCAGATCGAATAGCTAGGGCCTAAGAAGTCGACCCCAGAAGCATAAAACATAATATAAATACAACAGCTTCTCCATCGTATAGAAAGAATAATTGCAACCAGTGTGAAAGTTATTGTCATTTCTACATGCCGGGCAACCTAGGCTTCACTCTAGGGCGTTGTTCCACCAGATCGAATAGTTAGGGCATAGGAAGTCAACGCTCGAATCATAAAATACAAAATAAATAGAACTGTTTTTCCATTGTATAAAACGAATAACTGCACCAGTATGAAAGTTATGGTCATTTCTAAGTTCCCGGCAACATAGGCTTCGCTCTAGGGCGTTGCTCCACCAGATCGAATGGCTACGGAATTAGAAGTCAACTCCAGGAGCATAAAATACAAAATAAATCCAACAGTTATTCCATCGTATAAAACGAATAATTGCAACCGGCGTGAAAGTTATGGTCATTTCTACGTTCCGGGCAACCTAGGCTACACTCTATGGCGTTTCTCCACCAGACCGAATAGTTAGGGCCTAAGAAGTCAACTCCAGAGGCATAAAACACAATAAAAATAAAACAGACTTTCCATCGTATAAGACGAATATTTGCAACCGGTGTGAAAGTTATGGTCATTTCTATGTTCCGGGCAAACCTAGGCTCCACTCTAGGGCGTTGCTCCACCAGATCGAATAGTTAGGGCCCAAGAAGTCGACGCCAGAAGCATAAAATACAATATAAATACAACAGTTTTTCCATCGTATAAGACGAGTAATTGCAAACAGTGTGAAAGTGATGGTCATTTCTACGTTCCGGGAAACCTAGGCATCACTCTAGGGCGTTGCTCCACCAGATCCAATAGGTATGGCCTTAGAAGTCAACGCCCGAAGCATAAAATACAATATAAATAGAACAGTTTTTCCATTGTATAAAACGAATAGTTGCAACCAGTGTGAAAGTTATGGTCATTTCTACGTTCGGGCAACCTAGGCTTCACTCTAGGGCGTTGTTCCACCACATCGAATAGTTAGGGCCTAAGAAGTCAACGCCAGAAGCATAAAATATAATATAAATACAACAGTTTTTCCATTGTATAAAACGAATAATTGCAACCAGTGTGAAAGTAATGGTCATTTCAACGTTCCGGGCAACCTAGGTTTCGCTCTAGGGCGATGCACCTCCACATCGAATACTTAGGGCCCAAGAAGTCGACGCCAGAGGTATTAAATACAATATAAATACAACAGTTTTTCCATCGTATAAGACGAGTAATTGCAATAAGTGTGAAGGTGATGGTCATTTCTACGCTCCGGGCAACCTAGGCTTCACTCTAGGGCGTTGGTCAACCTGGTCGAATAGTTAGGGCCTTAGAAGTCTACGCCCGGAGCATAAAGTACAATAAAAATACAACAGTTTTTCCATCGTGTCACAGGAATAATTGCAACCAGTGTGAAAGTGATGGTCATTTCTACGTTCCGGGAAACCTAGGCATCACTCTAGGGCGTTGCTCCACCAGATCCAATAGGTATGGACTTAGAAGTCAACGCCCGAAGCATAAAATACAAAATAAATAGAACAGTTTTTCCATTGTATAAAACGAATAGTTGCAACCAGTGTGAAAGTTATGGTCATTTCTACGTTCGGGCAACCTAGGCTTCACTCTAGGGCGTTGTTCCACCACATCGAATAGTTAGGGCCTAAGAAGTCAACGCCAGAAGCATAAAATATAATATAAATACAACAGTTTTTCCATTGTATAAAACGAATAATTGCAACCAATGTTAAAATAATGGTCATTTCTACTTTCCGGGCAACCTAGGCTTCACTCTAGGGCGTTGCTCCACCAGATCGAATAGTTAGGGCCTAAGAAGTCAACGCCAGAAGCATAAAGTATAATAAATATGCAACAGTTTATCCAACGTATAGCATGAATAATTGCAACCAGTGTGACAGTAATGATCATTTCTACGTTTCGGGCAACATAGGCTTCACTCTTGGACGCTGCCCCCGAGATCGAATAGCTAGGTTCTTAGAAGTCAATGCCAGAAGCATAAAAGACAATAAAAATACAGCAGTTTTTCCATCGTATAACAGGAATAATTGCAACCAGTGTGAAAGTAATGGGCACTTCGACGTTCCGTGCAACCTAGGCTTCACTCTAGGGCATTGCACCACCAGGTCGAATAGTTAGGGCCTTAGAAAGCAGCTCCAGACGCATAAAATACAATAAAAATACAACACCTTTTCCATCGTATAACAGGGATAATTGCAACCAGTGTTAAGGTTATGGTCATTTCGACGTTCCGTGCAACCTAGGCTTCACTCTAGGGCATTGCACCCCCAGGTCGAATAGTTAGCGCCTTAGAAGTCAGCGCCCGAAACATAAAATACAATAAAGATGCAACAGTTTTTCTATCGTATAACAGGAATAATTGCAACCAGTGTGAAAGTAATGGTAATTACTACGTTCCGGGTAACCTAGGATTCACTCTAGGGCGTTGCTCCACCAGAGCGAATAGTTAGGGCCTAAGAAGTCAACGCCAGAAGCATTAAATGCTATAAAAATACAACAGCCCTTCCATCGTATAACAGGAATAATTGCAACCAGTGTGAAAGTAAGGGTCATTTCTACGTTCCGGGAAACCTAGGCATCACTCTAGGGCGTTGCTCCACCAGATCGAATAGTTAGGGCCTTAGAAGTCTACGCCCGGAGCATAAAGTACAATAAAAATACAACAGTTTTTCCATCGTATAAAATGAATAATTGCAACCAGTGTGATGGTAATGGTCATTTCTACATTTTGGGCAACCTGGGCTTCACTCTAGGGCGTTACTCAACCAGATCGAATAGCTAGGGCCTAAGAAGTCAACCCCAGAAGCATAAAACATAATATAAATACAACAGCTTTTCCATCGTATAGAACGAATAATTGCAACCAGTGTGAAAGTTATTGTCATTTCTACATGCCGGGCAACCTAGGCTTCACTCTAGGGCGTTGTTCCACCAGATCGAATAGTTAGGGCCTAAGAAGTCGACGCCAGAAGCATAAAATACAATAAAAATACAACAGTTTTTCCATCGTATAGCATGAATAATTGCAACCAGAGTGAAAGTAATGGTCATTTCTACGTTTCGGGCAACCTAGGCTTCACTCTAGGTCTTCGCTCCAAAAGATCGAATAGCTAGGGCCTTAGAAGTCAATGGCCGAAGCACAAAATACCATAAAGATACAACAGTTTTGCCATCGTATAAGAGGAACAATTGCAACCAGTGTGAAAGTGATGGTCATTTCTACGTTCCGGGCAACCTAGGCTTCACTCTAGGGCGTTGTTCCACCAGATAGAATAGTTAGGGCCTAAGAAGTCAACGCCAGAAGCATAAAATACAATATAAATACAACAGTTTTTCCATCGTATAAAACGAATAATTGAAACCAGTATGAAAGCTATGGTAATTTCTACGTTCCGCGCAACCTAGACTTCACCCTAGGGCGTTGCTCCACCAGATCGAATAGTTAGGGCCCAAGAAGTCGACGCCAGAAGCATAAAATACAATATAAATACATCAGTTTTTCCATCGTATAAGACGAGTAATTGCAAACAGTGTGAAAGTGATGGCCATTTCTACGTTCCGGGAAACCTAGGCATCACTCTAGGGCGTCGCTCCACCAGATCCAATAGGTATGGCCTTAGAAGTCAACGCCCGAAGCATAAAATACAAATTAAATACAACAGTTTTTCCATCGTATAAAACGAATAATTGAAACCAGTATGAAAGCTATGGTAATTTCTACGTTCCGCGCAACCTAGACTTCACCCTAGGGCGTTGCTCCACCAGATCGAATAGTTAGGGCCCAAGAAATCGACGCCAGAAGCATAAAATACAATATAAATACATCAGTTTTTCCATCGTATAAGACGAGTAATTGCAAACAGTGTGAAAGTGATGGCCATTTCTACGTTCCGGGAAACCTAGGCATCACTCTAGGGCGTCGCTCCACCAGATCCAATAGGTATGGCCTTAGAAGTCAACGCCCGAAGCATAAAATACAAATTAAATAGAACAGTTTTTCCATTGTATAAAACGAATAATTGCAACAGTGTGAAAGTAATGGTCATTTCTACGTTCCGGGCAACCTAGGCTTCACTCTAGGGCGTTGCTCCGCCAGATCGAATAGTTAGGGCCTTAGAAGTCAACGCCAGAAGCATAAAATACAATATAAATACAACTGTTTTTCCATCATATAAAACGAATAAATGCAACCAGTGTGAAAGTAATGCCCATTTCAACGTTCCGGGCATCCTAGACTTAACTCTGAGGCATTGATCCACCAGGTCGAATAAATAGGGCCTTAGAAGTTAACCCCAGAAGCATAAGGTACACTAAAAGTCCAAAAGTTTATCCATCGTATAAAATGAATAATTGCGAACAATGTAAAAGTTATGGTCACTTCTACGCTCCGGTCAACCTGGGCTTCACTCTAGGGTGTTGCTCCCCCAGATCGCATAGTTAGGGCCTTAGACGTCAACGCCAGAAGCATAAAATACAATATAAATGCAACAGTTTTTCCATCGTATAAAACGAATAATTGCAACCAGCGTGAAAGTTATGATCATTTCTACGTATCGGGCAACCTAGGCTTCACGCTAGGTAGCTGCTACACCAGATCGAATAGTTACGGCCTTAGAAGTCAACCTCAGAAGCATAAAATACAATATAAGTACAAAAGTTTTTCCATCGTGTAGCAGGAATAATTGCAACGAATGTGAAAGCAACGGTCATATCTACGTTCCGGGCAACCTAGGCTTCACTCTAGGGCGTTGCTCCACCACATCGAACAGATACGGCCTTAGAAGTCAACGCCAGAAGCATAAAATACAGTATAAGTACATCAGTTTTACCGTCATATAACAGGAATAAAGCAACGAGTTTGAAAGTGATGGTCATTTCTACATTCCGGGCACCCTAGGCTTCACTCTAGGGCATTGCTCCACCAGAGCGAATAGTTAGGGCCTAAGAAATCGACGCCGGAAGCATAAAATACAATATAAATACAACAGCTTTTCCATCGTATAAAACGAATAATTGCAACCAGTGTGAAGGTAATGGAATGTTCCACGTTCCGGGCAACCTAGGCTTCACCCTAGGGCAGTGCTCCACCAGATCAAATAGTTAGGGCCTAAGAAGTCAACGCCAGAAGCATAAAATACAATGTAAATACAACAGCTTTTCCATCGTATATAATGTATATTTGCAACCAGTGTGAAACTAATGGTCATTTCTACGTTCCGGCAACCTTGGCTTCACACTAGGGCGTTGCTCCACCAGATCGAATAGTTAGGTCCTTAGAAGTCAACGCCAGAAGCATAAAATACGACATAAATACAACAGCTTTTCCATCGTATAAAATGAATAATTGCAACCAGTGTGAAAGATATGGTCATTTCTACGTTCCGGGCGACCTAGGCTTCACTCTTGGTCTTCCCTTCGCCAGATCGACTAGCTAGGGCCTTTGAATTCAACGCCAGAAGTATGAAACGCAATAAAAATACAACAGTTTTTCCATCGTATAACAGGAATAATTGCAACAGTGTGAAAGTAATGGTCATTTCCACGTTCCAGGCACCCTAGGCTTCACTCTAGGGCATTGCTCCACCAGATCGAATAGTTAGGGCCTAAGAAGTCAACGCTGGAGGCATAAAATATAATATAAATACAACAGCATTTCCATCGTATTAAACGAATAATTGCAACCAGTGTGAATGTTATGGTCGTTTCTACGTTCCGGGCAACCTAGGCTTCACCTTAGGGCGTTGTTCCGCCAGATCGAATAGTTAGGGCCTAAGAAGTCAACGCCAGAAGAATAAAACACAATATAAGTACAACAGCTTTTCCATCGTATAAAACGAATAATTGCAACCAGTGTGAATGTTATGGTCATTTCCACGTTCCGGGCAACCTAGGCTTCACTCCATGGCGTTGCTCCGCCACATCGAATACCTACGGCCATAGAAGTCAACACCTGAAGCGCAAAATACAATAAAAATACAACAGTCTTTTCATCGTATAACAGGAATAATTGCAACAAGCGTGAATGTAATGATCGTTTCGGCGTTTCGGACATCCTAGACTTAACTCTGGGGCATTGCTCCACCAGACCGAGGAGTCAGGGCCTTAGAAGTCAACGCCAGAAGCATAAACTACAAAATAAATACAACAGCCTTTCCATCGTATAAAACGAATAATTATAACCAGTGTGAATGTTATGATCATTTCTACGTTCCGGGCAACCAAGGCTTCACTCTAGGGCGTTGCTCCACCAGATCGAATAGCTACGACCTTAGAGGTCAAAGCCAGAAGCATAAAATACAATAAAGATACAACAGTTTTTCCATCGTAAAGCAGGAATAATTGCAACCAGTGTGAAAGTAATGGTCATTTCTACGTTCAGGGCAACCTAGGCATCACCCTAGGGCGTTCCTCCACCAGGTCGAATAGGTAGGGACTTAGAAAACAACGCCAGATACATAAAACAAAATAAAAATCCAACAGTTTGTCCATCGTATAACAGGAGTAGTTGCAACCAGTGTGAAAGTGGTGGCCATTTCAACGTTTCGGGCAAAATAGGCTTCACTCTAGGGCGTTGCTCCACCAGATCGAACAGGTAGGGCCTTAGAAGTCAACGCCAGAAGCATAAAACACACTAAAAATACAACAGTTTTTCCATCGTATAGCATGAATAATTGCAACCAGAGTGAAAGTAATGGTTATATCTACGTTTCGGGCAACATAGGCTTCACTCTAGGCCGTTGCCCCACCAGATCGAACAGCTAGGGTCTTAGCAGTCAACGCCCGAAGCATAAAATACATTAAAAATGCAACAGTTTTTCCATCGTATAAAAAGAAAAGTTCCAACCAGTGTGAAAGTAATGGTCATCTCTAAGTTCCGGGCAACCTAGGCTTCACCCTAGGGCGTTGCTCCAACAGATCGAATAGTTAGGGCCATGGAAAGCAACACCAAACGCATAAAATACAATAAAACTACTTCAGCTTTTCCACCGTATAACAGGAATGGTTGCAACCAGTGTGAAAGTAACGGCCATTTCTATGTTCCGCGCACCCTAGAATTAACTCGGAAGCATTGCTCCACCAGATCGAAGAGTTAGGGCCTTAGAAGTCAATGCCGGAAGCATAAAACACAATATAAATACAGAACTTTTTCCATTGTATAACAGGAATAATCGCATCCAGTGTGAAAGTAATGGTCATTTCTACGTTCCGGGCAACCTAGGCTTCACCCTAGGGAGTTGCTCCACCAGATCGAATGGTTAGGGCCTTAGAAAGCAACGACAAACGCATTGAATGCAATAAAAATACAACAGTTTTTCCATCGTATAACAGGAATAACTGCAACCTGTGTGAAACTAATTGTTATTTCTACGTTTCGGGCAACATAGGCTTCACTCTAGGCCGTTGACCCACCAGATCGAACAGCTAGGGTCTTAGCAGTCAACGCCCGAAGCATAAAATACATTAAAAATGCAACAGTTCTTCCATCGTGTAACAGGAATAGTTGCAACCAGTGTGAAGGTAATGGCCATTTCTACGTTTCGGGCAACCTAGGCTTCACCCTAGGGCGTTGCCCCACCAGATCGAATAGCTGGGGCCTTAGGAGTCAACGCCCGAAGCATAAAATACATTAAAAATGCAACAGCTTTTCCATCGTATGACAGGAATGATTGCAACCAGTGTGAAATTAATGGTCATTACAACGTTTCGGTCAAAATGGGCTTAACTCAAGGGCGTTGCACCACCAGATCGAAGAGTTAGGGCCTTAGAAGTTAGCGCCAGACGCATAATACACAACAAAAATACAACAGTTTTTCCATCGTATAAACAGGAAAATTCCAACCAGTGTGAAAGTAATGGTCATTTCTACGTTCCGGGCTACGAAGGCTTCACTCTTGGACACTGCCCCAAGAAATCGAATAGCTAGGACCGTAGAGGGCAACGCCAGAAACACAAAATACAATAAAATACAACAGTTTTTCCATCGTATAAATGGAGTAATTGCAACCAGTGTGAAAGTAATGGTCATTTCTACGTTCCGTGCAGCCTAGATTGCACTCTATGGCGTTGCTCCACCAGATCGAATAGTTAGGGCCTAAGAAGTCAACGCTGGAGGCATAAAATATAATATAAATACAACAGCATTTCCATCGTATTAAACGAATAATTGCAACCAGTGTGAATGTTATGGTCGTTTCTACGTTCCGGGCAACCTAGGCTTCAGCTTAGGGCGTTGTTCCGCCAGATCGAATAGTTAGGGCCTAAGAAGTCAACGCCAGAAGAATAAAACACAATATAAGTACAACAGCTTTTCCATCGTATAAAACGAATAATTGCAACCAGTGTGAATGTTATGGTCATTTCCACGTTCCGGGCAACCTAGGCTTCACTCCATGGCGTTGCTCCGCCACATCGAATACCTACGGCCATAGAAGTCAACACCTGAAGCGCAAAATAGAATAAAAATACAACAGTCTTTTCATCGTATAACAGGAATAATTGCAACAACCGTGAATGTAATGATCGTTTCGGCGTTTCGGACATCCTAGACTTAACTCTGGGGCATTGCTCCACCAGACCGAGGAGTCAGGGCCTTAGAAGTCAACGCCAGAAGCATAAACTACAAAATAAATACAACAGCCTTTCCATCGTATAAAACGAATAATTATAACCAGTGTGAATGTTATGGTCATTTCTACGTTCCGGGCAACCAAGGCTTCACTCTAGGGCGTTGCTCCACCAGATCGAATAGCTACGACCTTAGAAGTCAAAGCCAGAAGCATAAAATACAATAAAGATACAACAGTTTTTCCATCGTGTAACAGGAATAATTGCAACCAGTGTGAAAGTAATGGCCAGTTCTACGTTCCGGGCAACCTAGCCTTCACCTTAGGGCGCTGTTCCACCAGATCGAATAGTTAGGGCCTAAGAAGTCATCGCCAGAAGAATAAAATACAATATAAGTACATCAGTTTTTCCATCATATAACAGGAATAAAGCAACCAGTTTGAAAGTGATGCTCATTTCTACGTTCCGGGCACCCTAGGCTTCACTCTAGGGCATTGCTCCACCAGATCGAATAGTTAGGGCCTAAGCAGTCAACGCCGGAAGCATAAAATACAATATAAATACAACAGCTTTTCCATCGTATAAAACGAATAATTGCAGCCAGTGTGAATGTTATGGTCATTTCTACGTTCCGGGCAACCTAGTCTTCACCTTAGGGCGTTGTTCCACCAGATCAAATAGTTAGAGCCTAAGAAGTCAACGCCAGAAGAATAAAATACAATATAAATACAACAGCTTTTCCATCGTATGAAATGAATAATTGCAAACAGTGTGAAAGTAATGGTCATTTCTACGTTCCGGGCTACCCAGGCCTCACTCTAGGGCGTTGCTCCACCAGATCGAATAGCTAGGGACTTAGAAGTCAACGCCCGAAGCATAAAACACAATATAAATACAACAGCTTTTCCATCGTATTAAACGAATAATTCCAACCAGTGTGAAAGTTATGGTCATTTCTACGTTTCGGGCAACCTAGGCTTCACGCTAGGGCGTTGCTACACCAGATCGAATAGTTACGGCTTTAGAAGTCAACCTCAGAAGCATAAAATACAATATAAATGCAACAGTTTTTCCATCGTATACAACGTATAATTGCAACCAGCGTGGAAGTTATGGTCATTTCTACGTATCGGGCAACCTAGGCTTCACGCTAGGGCGTTGCTACACCAGATCGAATAGTTACGGCTTTAGAAGTCAACCTCAGAAGCATAAAATACAATATAAATACAACAGCTTTTCCATCGTATTAAACGAATAATTGCAACCAATGTGAAAGTAACGGTCATATCTACGTATCGGGCAACCTAGGCTTCACGCTAGGGCGTTGCTACACCAGATCGAATAGTTACGGCTTTAGAAGTCAACCTCAGAAGCATAAAATACAATATAAGTACAACAGTTTTTCCATCGTATAGCAGGAATAATTGCAACCAATGTGAAAGTAACGGTCATATCTACGTATCGGGCAACCTAGGCTTCACTCTAGGGCGTTGCTCCACCAGATCGAATAGTTAGGGCCTTAGAAGTCAACGCCAGAAGCATAAAAGACAATATAAATACAACTGTTTTTCCATCGTATAAAACGAATAAATGCAACCAGTGTGAAAGTAATGCCCATTTCTACGTTCCGGGCATCCTAGACTTAACTCTGAGGCATTGCTCCACCACGTCGAGTAGCTACGACGTTAGAAGACAGCGCCTCAAGCATAAAATACAATAAAAATACAACAGTTTTTCCATCGTATAACAGGAATAATTGCAACCAGTGTGAAAGGCATTGTCATTTCTACGTTCCTGGTAACCTACGCTTCACTCTAGGGCGTTGCTCCACCAGATCGAATACTTAGGGCCTTAGAAGTCAACGCCCGAAGCATAAAACACAATATAAATACAACAGCTTTTCCATCGTATCAAACGAATAATTCCAACCCGTGTGAAAGTTATGGCCGTTTCTACGTTCCCGGCAACCTAGGCTTCACCTTAGGGCGTTGTTCCACCAGATCGAATAGTTAGGGCCTAAGAAGTCAACGCCAGAAGAATAAAATACAATATAAGTACATCAGTTTTTCCATCATATAACAGGAATAAAGCAACCAGTTTGAAAGTGATGGTCATTTCTACGTTCCGGGCACCCTAGGCTTGACACTAGGGCGTTGGTCCACCAGATCGAAGAGTTAGGGCCTTAGAAGTCAACCCCCGATGCATAAAATACAATAAAAATCCAACCGTTTTTCCATCGTATAACAGGAATAATTGCAACCAGAGTGAAAGTAATGGTCATTTCTAGGTTTCGGGCAACCTAGGCTTCACTCTAGGGCGTTGCTCAACCAGATCCAATACCTAGGGCCTTTGAAGCCAACGCCAGAAGCATAAAATAAAATAAAAATACAACAATGTTTCAATCGTATAACAGGAATAATTGCAACAAGTGTGACTGTAATGGTCATTTCTACGTTCCGGGAAACCTAGGCTTCACGATAGGTCGGTGCGCCACCACATCGAATAGCTATGGCCTTAGAAGTCAACGCCAGAACCATAAAATGCAATATAATTGAACAGTTTTTCCATCGTATATAATGAATAATTGCAAACAGTGTGAAAGTAATTGTCATTTCTACATTCCGGGCAACCTAGGCTTCACTCTAGGGCGTTGTTCCACCAGATCGAATAGTTAGGGCATAAGAAGTGAACGCCAGAAGCATAAAATACAATATAAATACAACAGT
This sequence comes from Calliopsis andreniformis, assembly GCF_051401765.1. NCBI lineage: Eukaryota > Metazoa > Arthropoda > Insecta > Hymenoptera > Andrenidae > Calliopsis > Calliopsis andreniformis. The sequence goes on from NW_027480433.1 coordinate 1,643,079, forward strand.
TTTTCTATCATATAAAACGAGTAATTGCAACCAGTATGAAAGTTGTTTTCATTTCTACTTTCCGGGCAACCTAGGCTACACCCTAGGGCGTTGCTCCAACAGATTCAATAGTTAGTGCCCTAGAAGTCAGCGCCAGAAGCATAAAATACAATATAAATACAACAGTTTTTCCATCGTATAAAACGAATAATTGCAACCAGTATGAAAGTTATGGTCATTTCTACTTTCCGGGCAACCTAGGCTTCACCGTAGGGCGTTGTTCCAACAGATTGAATGGTTAGGGCCTTAGAAGTCAACGCCCGAAGCATGAAATACAAAATACATAGAACAGTTGTTCCATCGTACAAAACGAATAATTCCTACCAGTGTGAAAGTTATGGTAATTTCTACGTACCGGGCAACCTAGGTTTCACTCTAGGGCGTTGCTCCACCAGACCGCATAGCTAGGGACTTAGAATTCAACGCCATAAGAATAAAATACAATATAAGTACAACAGTTTTTCCATCGTATAAAACGAATAATTGCAACCAGTATGAAAGTTATGGTCATTTCTACATTCCGGGCAACCTAGGATCCACCCTAGGGCGTTGCTCCACCAGACCCAACAGTTAGGGCCTTAGAAGTCAACGCCCGAAGCATAAAATACAATATAAATACAACACCTTTTCCATCGTATAAAATGAATAATAGCAAACAATGTGAAAGTAATGGTCATTTCTACGTTCCGGACAACCCAGGCTTCACCCTAGGGCGTTGTTCCACCAGATGGAATAGTTAGGGCATAAGAAGTCAACGCCAGAAGCATAAAGTACAATATAAATACAACAGTTTTTCCATCATATAAAACGAGTAATTGCAACCAGTATGAAAGTTGTGGTCATTTCTACTTTCCGGGCAACCTAGGCTACACCCTAGGGCGTTGCTCCAACAGATTGAATAGTTAGGCCCTTAGAAGTCAATGCCTGAAGCATAAAATGCAATAAAAATACAACAGTCTTTCCATGCTATAACAGGAATAATTGCAACCCGTGTGAAAGTGATGGTCATTTGTACGTTCCAGGCAACCTAGGTTTCACTCTAGGGCGTTGTTCCACCAGACCGAATTGTTAGGGCCTAAGAAGTCAACGCCAGAAGCATAAGATACAATATAAATATAACAGTTTTTCCATCGTATAGAACGAATAATAGCAACCAGTGTGAAAGTTATGGTCATTTCTACGATCCGCGCAACCTAGGTCTCACTCTAGGGCGTTGCTACACCAGATCGAATAGCTAGGGACTTGGAATTCAACGCCAGAAGAATAAAACACAATATAAGTACAACCGTTTTTCCATTGTATAAAAGGAATAATTGCAAACATTGTGAAATTAATGGTCATTTCTACGTTCCGGGCAACCTAGGCGTCACTGTAGGGCGTTGCTCCACCACAGCTAAAAGCTACGGCCTAAGAAGGCAACGCCAGAAGCATAAAATACAATATAAGTATAACAGTTTTTCCATCGTATAAAACGAATAATAGCAACCATTGTCAAAGTTATGGTCATTTCTACGTTTCGGGCAACCTAGGCTTCACCCCAGGGCGTTGTTCCACCAGATCGACTAGTTAGGGCCTAAGAAGTGAACGCCAGCAGCATAAAATACAATATAAATCCAACAGTTCTTCCATCATATAAAACGAGTAATTGCAACCAGTATGAAAGTTATGGTCATTTCTACGTTCCGGGCAACCTAGGCTTTACTCTAGGGCGTTGCTCCACCAGATCAAACAGTTTAGGCATTAGATGTCAACGCCCGAAGTATAAAATACAAAATAAATAGAACAGTTTTTCCATTGTATAAAACGTATAATTGCTACCAGTGTAAAAGTTATGGTCATTTCTACGTTCCGGGCAACCTAGGCTACACCCTAGGGCGTTGCTCCAACAGATTGAATAGTTAGGGCCTTAGAAGTCAATGCCCGAAGCATAAAATGCAATAAAAATACAACAGTTTTTCCATCAAATAACCGGAATAATTGCAACCAGTTTGAAAGTGATTGTCATTTCTACGTTCCGGGCAACCTCGGCTTCACTCTAGGGCGTTGCTCCACCAGATCGAATAGTTAGTGCCTTAGAAGTCAACGCCAGAAGCATAGAAAACGATATAAATACAACAGTTTTTCCATCGTATAAAACGAATAATTGCAGCCAGTATGAAAGTTAACGTCATTTCTACTTTCCGGGCAACGTAGGCTTCACCCTAGGGCGTTGCTCCACCAGATCGAATAGTTAGGGCCTAAGAAGTGAACGCCAGCAGCATAAAATACAATATAAATACAACAGTTCTTCCATCATATAAAACGAATGATTGCAACCAGTATGAAAGTTATGGTCATTTCTACGTTCCGGGCAACCTAGGCTTCACTCTATGGCGTTCTTCCACCACATCGAATAGCTGCGGCCTCAGAAGTCAACGCCTGAAGCATAAAATACAATAAAAATACAACAGTCTTTCCATCCTATAACAGGAATAATTGCAACCCGTGTGAAAGTGATGGTCATTTGTACGTTCCAGGCAACCTAGGCTTCACTCTAGGGCGTTGTTCCACCAGATCGAATTGTTAGGGCCTAGAAGTCAACGCCAGAAGCATAAGATACAATATAAATATAACAGTTTTTCCATCGTTTAGAACGAATAACAGTTTTTCCATCGTATAAAACGAATAATAGCAACCAGTGTGAAAGTTGTGGTCATTTCTACTTTCCGGGCAACCTAGGCTACACGCTAGGGCGTTGCTCCAACAGATTGAATAGTTAGGGCCTTAGAAGTCAATGCCTGAAGCATAAAATGCAATAAAAATACAACAGTCTTTCCATCCTATAACAGGAATAATTGCAACCCGTGTGAAAGTGATGGTCATTTCAACGTTCCGGGTAACCTAGGCTTCACTCTAGGGCGTTGTTGCACCAGATCGAACAGTTGGGGCCTAAGAAGGCAACGCCAGAAACATAAAATAAGATATAAATATAACAGTTTTTCCATCGTATAAAACGAATAATAGCAACCAGTGTGAAAGTTATGGTCATTTCTACGTTCCGGGCAACCTAGGCTTCACCCCAGGGCGTTGTTCCACCAGATCGACTAGTTAGGGCCTAAGAAGTGAACGCCAGCAGCATAAAATACAATATAAAAACAACAGTTCTTCCATCATATAAAACGAATAATTGCAACCAGTATGAAAGTTATGGTCATTTCTACGTTCCGGGCAACCTAGGCCTCACTCTATGGCGTTCTTCCACCACATCGAATTGCTACGGCCTCAGAAGTCAACGCCTGAAGCATAAAATACAATAAAAATACAACAGTCTTTCCATCCTATAACAGGAATAATTGCAACCCGTGTGAGAGCGATGGTCATTTGTACGTTCCAGGCAACCTAGGCTTCACTCTAGGGCGTTGTTCCACCAGATGGAATTGTTAGGTCCTAATAAGTCAACGCCAGAAGCATAAGATACAATATAAATATAACAGTCTTTCCATCGTATAGAACGAAGAATAGCAACCAGTGTGAAAGTTATGGTCATTTCTACGTTCCGGGCAACCTAGGCTTCACTCTAGGGCGTTGCTCCATCAGATCAAACAGTTTAGGCCTCAGAAGTCAACGCCCGAAGTATAAAATACAAAATAAATAGAACAGTTTTTCCATTGTATAAAACGAATAATTGCTACCAGTGTAAAAGTTATGGTCATTTCTACGTTCCGGGCAACCTAGGCTTCACCCTAGGGCGTTGTTCCACCAGATCGAATAGTTAGGGCCTAAGAAGTGAACGCCAGAAGCATAAAATACATTATAAATACAACAGTTTTTCCATCATATAAAACGAGTAATTGCAACCAGTATGAAAGTTGTGGTCATTTCTACTTTCCGGGCAACCTAGGCTACACCCTGGGGCGTTGCACCAACAGATTGAATAGTTAGGGCCTTAGAAGTCATCGCCTGAAGCATAAAATACAATAAAAATACGACAGCCTTTCCATCCTATAACAGGCATAATTGCAACCCGTGTGAAAGTGATGGTCATTTGTACGTTCCAGGCATCCTAGGCTTCACTCTAGGGCGTTGTTCCACCAGATCGAATTGTTAGGGCCTAAGAAGTCATCGCCAGAAGCATAAGATACAATATATATATAACAGCTTTTCCATCGTATAGTACAAATAATGGCAACCAGTATGAAAGGTATGGTCATTTCTACTTTCCGGGCCACCTAGGCTTCGCCCTATGGCGTTGCTCCAACAGATTGAATAGTTAGGGCCATAGAAGTCAACGCCCGAAGCATAAAATTCAAAATAAATAGAACAGTTTTTCCATCGTATAAAACTAATAATTGCAACCAGTGTGAAAGTAATGGGCATTTCTACGTTCCAGGCAACCTAGGCTTCACTCTAGGGCGTTGCTCCACCACATCGAATTGTTGCGGCCTCAGAAGTCAACGCCTGAAGCATAAAATACAATAAAAATACAACAGTCTTTCCATCCCATAACAGGAATAATTGCAACCAGTGTGAAAGTAATGGTCATTTCTACGTTCAGGGCAACGTAGGATTCACTCTTGGGCGTTGTTCCACCAGATCGAATAGTTAGGGCCTAAGAAGTCAACGCCAGAAGAATAAAATACAGTATAAGCACATCAGTTTTTCCATCATGTAACAGGAATAAAGCAACGAGTTTGCAAGTGATGGTCATTTCTACGTTCCGGGCAACCTAGGCTTCACTCTTGGGCGTTGTTCCTCCAGATCGAATAGTTAGGGCCTAAGAAGTCAACGCCAGAATAATAAAATACAGTATAAGTACATCAGTTTTTCCATCATATAACAGGAATAAAGCAACGAGTTTGAAAGTGATGGTCATTTCTACGTTCCGGGCAACCTAGGCTTCACTCTTGGGCGTTGTTCCTCCAGATCGAATAGTTAGGGCATAAGAAGTCAACGCCAGAAGCATAAAATACAATATAAATACAACAGCTTTTCCATCGTATAACAGGAATGGTTGCAACCAGTGTGAAAGTAACGGCCATTTCTATGTTCCGCGCACCCTAGAATTAACTCGGAAGCATTGCTCCACCAGATCGAAGAGTTAGGGCCTTAGAAGTCAATGCCGGAAGCATAAAACACAATATAAATACAGAACTTTTTCCATTGTATAACAGGAATAATCGCATCCAGTGTGAAAGTAATGGTCATTTCTACGTTCCGGGCAACCTAGGCATCACCCTAGGGCGTTCCTCCACCAGGTCGAATAGGTAGGGACTTAGAAAACAACGCCAGATACATAAAACAAAATAAAAATCCAACAGTTTGTCCATCGTATAACAGGAGTAGTTGCAACCAGTGTGAAAGTGGTGGCCATTTCAACGTTTCGGGCAAAATAGGCTTCACTCTAGGGCGTTGCCCCACCAGATCGAACAGCTAGGGTCTTAGCAGTCAACGCCCGAAGCATAAAATACATTAAAAATGCAACAGTTTTTCCATCGTATAAAAAGAAAAGTTCCAACCAGTGTGAAAGTAATGGTCATCTCTAAGTTCCGGGCAACCTAGGCTTCACCCTAGGGCGTTGCTCCAACAGATCGAATAGTTAGGGCCATGGAAAGCAACACCAAACGCATAAAATACAATAAAACTACTTCAGCTTTTCCACCGTATAACAGGAATGGTTGCAACCAGTGTGAAAGTAACGGCCATTTCTATGTTCCGCGCACCCTAGAATTAACTCGGAAGCATTGCTCCACCAGATCGAAGAGTTAGGGCCTTAGAAGTCAATGCCGGAAGCATAAAACACAATATAAATACAGAACTTTTTCCATTGTATAACAGGAATAATCGCATCCAGTGTGAAAGTAATGGTCATTTCTACGTTCCGGGCAACCTAGGCTTCACCCTAGGGAGTTGCTCCACCAGATCGAATGGTTAGGGCCTTAGAAAGCAACGACAAACGCATTGAATGCAATAAAAATACAACAGTTTTTCCATCGTATAACAGGAATAACTGCAACCTGTGTGAAATTAATTGTTATTTCTACGTTTCGGGCAACATAGGCTTCACTCTAGGCCGTTGACCCACCAGATCGAACAGCTAGGGTCTTAGCAGTCAACGCCCGAAGCATAAAATACATTAAAAATGCAACAGTTCTTCCATCGTGTAACAGGAATAGTTGCAACCAGTGTGAAGGTAATGGCCATTTCTACGTTTCGGGCAACCTAGGCTTCACCCTAGGGCGTTGCCCCACCAGATCGAATAGCTGGGGCCTTAGGAGTCAACGCCCGAAGCATAAAATACATTAAAAATGCAACAGTTTTTCCATCGTATGACAGGAATGATTGCAACCAGTGTGAAATTAATGGTCATTACAACGTTTCGGTCAAAATGGGCTTAACTCAAGGGCGTTGCACCACCAGATCGAAGAGTTAGGGCCTTAGAAGTTAGCGCCAGACGCATAATACACAACAAAAATACAACAGTTTTTCCATCGTATAAACAGGAAAATTCCAACCAGTGTGAAAGTAATGGTCATTTCTACGTTCCGGGCTACGAAGGCTTCACTCTTGGACACTGCCCCAAGAAATCGAATAGCTAGGACCGTAGAGGGCAACGCCAGAAACACAAAATACAATAAAATACAACAGTTTTTCCATCGTATAAATGGAGTAATTGCAACCAGTGTGAAAGTAATGGTCATTTCTACGTTCCGTGCAGCCTAGATTGCACTCTATGGCGTTGCTCCACCAGATCGAATAGTTAGGGCCTAAGAAGTCAACGCTGGAGGCATAAAATATAATATAAATACAACAGCATTTCCATCGTATTAAACGAATAATTGCAACCAGTGTGAATGTTATGGTCGTTTCTACGTTCCGGGCAACCTAGGCTTCAGCTTAGGGCGTTGTTCCGCCAGATCGAATAGTTAGGGCCTAAGAAGTCAACGCCAGAAGAATAAAACACAATATAAGTACAACAGCTTTTCCATCGTATAAAACGAATAATTGCAACCAGTGTGAATGTTATGGTCATTTCCACGTTCCGGGCAACCTAGGCTTCACTCCATGGCGTTGCTCCGCCACATCGGATACCTACGGCCATAGAAGTCAACACCTGAAGCGCAAAATACAATAAAAATACAACAGTCTTTTCATCGTATAACAGGAATAATTGCAACAACCGTGAATGTAATGATCGTTTCGGCGTTTCGGACATCCTAGACTTAATTCTGGGGCATTGCTCCACCAGACCGAGGAGTCAGGGCCTTTGAAGTCAACGCCAGAAGCATAAACTACAAAATAAATACAACAGCCTTTCCATCGTATAAAACGAATAATTATAACCAGTGTGAATGTTATGGTCATTTCTAGGTTCCGGGCAACCAAGGCTTCACTCTAGGGCGTTGCTCCACCAGATCGAATAGCTACGACCTTAGAAGTCAAAGCCAGAAGCATAAAATACAATAAAGATACAACAGTTTTTCCATCGTGTAACAGGAATAATTGCAACCAGTGTGAAAGTAATGGTCAGTTCTACGTTCCGGGCAACCTAGCCTTCACCTTAGGGCGCTGTTCCACCAGATCGAATAGTTAGGGCCTAAGAAGTCATCGCCAGAAGAATAAAATACAATATAAGTACATCAGTTTTTCCATCATATAACAGGAATAAAGCAACCAGTTTGAAAGTGATGCTCATTTCTACGTTCCGGGCACCCTAGGCTTCACTCTAGGGCATTGCTCCACCAGATCGAATAGTTAGGGCCTAAGCAGTCAACGCCGGAAGCATAAAATACAATATAAATACAACAGCTTTTCCATCGTATAAAACGAATAATTGCAGCCAGTGTGAATGTTATGGTCATTTCTACGTTCCGGGCAACCTAGTCTTCACCTTAGGGCGTTGTTCCACCAGATCAAATAGTTAGAGCCTAAGAAGTCAACGCCAGAAGAATAAAATACAATATAAATACAACAGCTTTTCCATCGTATGAAATGAATAATTGCAAACAGTGTGAAAGTAATGGTCATTTCTACGTTCCGGGCTACCCAGGCCTCACTCTAGGGCGTTGCTCCACCAGATCGAATAGCTAGGGACTTAGAAGTCAACGCCCGAAGCATAAAACACAATATAAATACAACAGCTTTTCCATCGTATTAAACGAATAATTCCAACCAGTGTGAAAGTTATGGTCATTTCTACGTTTCGGGCAACTTAGGCTTGACTCTAGGTCGTTGGTCCACCAGATCGAATAGTTAGAGCCTTAGAAGTCAACGCCCGATGCATAAAATACAATAAAAATCCAACCGTTTTTCCATCGTATAACAGGAATAATTGCAACCAGAGTGAAAGTAATGGTCATTTCTAGGTTTCGGGCAACCTAGGCTTCACTCTAGGGCGTTGCTCCACCAGATCCAATAGCTAGGGCCTTTGAAGCCAACGCCAGAAGCATAAAATAAAATAAAAATACAACAATGTTTCAATCGTATAACAGGAATAATTGCAACAAGTGTGACGGTAATGGCCATTTCTACGTTCCGGGAAACCTAGGCTTCACGACAGGTCGGTGCGCCACCACATCGAATCGCTATGGCCTTAGAAGTCAACGCCAGAATCATAAAATACAATATAATTGAACAGTTTTTCCATCGGATATAATGAATAATTGCAAACAGTGTGAACGTAATGGTCATTTCTACATTCCGGGCAACCTAGGCTTCACTCTAGGGCGTTGCGCCACCCCGTCGAATAGCTACGACCTTAGAAGGCAACGCCTGAAGCATAAAATATAATAAAAATACAACAGTTTTTCCATCGTATAGCAGGATTAAATGCAGCCAATGTGAAAGTAATGGTCATTTCTACGTTCCGGACAACATAGGCTTCACTCTAGGGCGTTGCTCCACCACATCGAATAGATACGGCCTTCGAAGTCAACGCCAGAAGCATAAAATACAATATAAATACAACAGTCTTTCCATCGTATAACAGGAATAACTGCAACCAATGGGAAAGTAATGGTCATTTCTACGTTCCGGGCAACCTAGGCTTCACTCTAGGGCGTTGCTCCACCAGATCGAATACTTAGGGCCTTCGAAGTCAACGCCAGAAGCATAAAATACAATATAAATAAAACAGTTTTTCCGTCGTATAAAATGAATAATTGCAACCAATGTGGAAGTAATGGTCATTTCTTCGTTACGGGCAACCTAGGCTTCACTCTAGGGCGTTGTTCCACCATGTCAAATAGCTACGACCTTAGAAGACAACGCCTGAAGCATAAAATACAATAAAAATACAACAGCTTTTCCATCGTATAACAGGAATAGTTGCAACAAGTGTGAAAGTAATGGCTATTTCTAAGTTCCGTGCAACCTACGCTTCACTCTAGGGCGTTGCTCCACCAGATCGTATAGTTAGGGGCATAGAAAACAACGACAGAAGCATAAAATATAATAAATATACATGAGTTTTTCCATCGTATATAAGGAACAATTGCAACAAGTGTGAAAGTGATGGTCATTTCTACGTTCCGGGCAACCTACGCTTCACTGTATGGCGTTGTTCCACCAGACCGAATAGTTAGGGCCTAAGAAGTCAACTCCCGAAGCATAAAATACAATAAAAATGTAACAGTTTTTCCATCGTATATAACGAGTAATTGCAAACAGTGTGATAGTTATGGTAAGTTCTACGTTTCGGGCAACCTAGGCTTCACTCTAGGGCGTTGCTACACCAGATCGAATAGTTACGGCTTTAGAAGTCAACCTCAGAAGCATAAAATACAATATAAGTACAACAGTTTTTCCATCTTATAGCAGGAATAATTGCAACCAATGTGAAAGTAACGGTCATATCTACGTATCGGGCAACCTAGGCTTCACTCTAGGGCGTTGCTCCACCAGATCGAATAGTTAGAGCCTTAGAAGTCAACGCCAGAAGCATAAAAGACAATATAAATACAACTGTTTTTCCATCGTATAAAATGAATAAATGCAACCAGTGTGAAAGTAATGCCCATTTCAACGTTCCGGGCATCCTAGACTTAACTCTGGGGCATTGATCCACCAGGTCGAATAAATAGGGCCTTAGAAGTTACCGCCAGAATCATAAGGTACATTAAAGGTCCAAAAGTTCTTCCATCGTATAAAATGAATAATTGGGAACAATGTAAACGTTATGGTCGCTTCTACGCTCCGGTAAACCTGGGCTTCACTCTAGGGCGTTGCTCCCCCAGATCGAATAGTTAGGGCCTTAGACGTCAACGCCAGAAGCATAAAATACAATATAAATGCAACAGTTTTTCCATCGTATACAACGTATAATTGCAACCAGCGTGGAAGTTATGGTCATTTCTACGTATCGGGCAACCTAGGCTTCACGCTAAGGCGTTGCTACACCAGATCGAATAGTTACGGCTTTAGAAGTCAACCTCAGAAGCATAAAATACAATATAAATGCAACAGTTTTTCCATCGTATACAACGTATAATTGCAACCAGCGTGGAAGTTATGGTCATTTCTACGTATCGGGCAACCTAGGCTTCACGCTAGGGCGTTGCTACACCAGATCGAATAGTTACGGCTTTAGAAGTCAACCTCAGAAGCATAAAATACAATATAAATACAACAGCTTTTCCATCGTATTAAACGAATAATTGCAACCAATGTGAAAGTAACGGTCATATCTACGTATCGGGCAACCTAGGCTTCACGCTAGGGCGTTGCTACACCAGATCGAATAGTTACGGCTTTAGAAGTCAACCTCAGAAGCATAAAATACAATATAAGTACAACAGTTTTTCCATCGTATAGCAGGAATAATTGCAACCAATGTGAAAGTAACGGTCATATCTACGTATCGGGCAACCTAGGCTTCACTCTAGGGCGTTGCTCCACCAGATCGAATAGTTAGGGCCTTAGAAGTCAACGCCAGAAGCATAAAAGACAATATAAATACAACTGTTTTTCCATCGTATAAAACGAATAAATGCAACCAGTGTGAAAGTAATGCCCATTTCTACGTTCCGGGCATCCTAGACTTAACTCTGAGGCATTGCTCCACCACGTCGAGTAGCTACGACCTTAGAAGACAGCGCCTCAAGCATAAAATACAATAAAAATACAACAGTTTTTCCATCGTATAACAGGAATAATTGCAACCAGTGTGAAAGGCATTGTCATTTCTACGTTCCTGGTAACCTACGCTTCACTCTAGGGCGTTGCTCCACCAGATCGAATACTTAGGGCCTTAGAAGTCAACGCCCGAAGCATAAAACACAATATAAATACAACAGCTTTTCCATCGTATCAAACGAATAATTCCAACCCGTGTGAAAGTTATGGCCGTTTCTACGTTCCCGGCAACCTAGGCTTCACCTTAGGGCGTTGTTCCACCAGATCGAATAGTTAGGGCCTAAGAAGTCAACGCCAGAAGAATAAAATACAATATAAGTACATCAGTTTTTCCATCATATAACAGGAATAAAGCAACCAGTTTGAAAGTGATGGTCATTTCTACGTTCCGGGCACCCTAGGCTTGACACTAGGGCGTTGGTCCACCAGATCGAAGAGTTAGGGCCTTAGAAGTCAACCCCCGATGCATAAAATACAATAAAAATCCAACCGTTTTTCCATCGTATAACAGGAATAATTGCAACCAGAGTGAAAGTAATGGTCATTTCTAGGTTTCGGGCAACCTAGGCTTCACTCTAGGGCGTTGCTCAACCAGATCCAATACCTAGGGCCTTTGAAGCCAACGCCAGAAGCATAAAATAAAATAAAAATACAACAATGTTTCAATCGTATAACAGGAATAATTGCAACTAGTGTGACTGTAATGGTCATTTCTACGTTCCGGGAAACCTAGGCTTCACGATAGGTCGGTGCGCCACCACATCGAATAGCTATGGCCTTAGAAGTCAACGCCAGAACCATAAAATGCAATATAATTGAACAGTTTTTCCATCGTATATAATGAATAATTGCAAACAGTGTGAAAGTAATTGTCATTTCTACATTCCGGGCAACCTAGGCTTCACTCTAGGGCGTTGTGCCACCCCGTCGAATAGCTACGACCTTAGAAGGCAACGCCTGAAGCATAAAATACAATAAAAATACAACAGTCTTTCCATCGTATAACAGGAATAATTGCAACCAATGAGAAAGTAATGGTCATTTCTACGTTCCGGGCAACCTAGGCTTCACTCTAGGGCGTTGCTCCACCAGATCGAATACTTAGGGCCTTAGAAGTCAGCGCCCGAAGCATAAAACACAATATAAATACAACAGCTTTTCCATCGTATTAAACGAATAATTCCAACCAGTGTAAAAGTTATAGTCATTTCTACGTTCCGGGCAACCTAGGCTTGACTCTAGGGCGTTGCTACACCAGATGGAATGGTTACGGCCTTCGACGTCAACGCCAGAAGCATAAAATACAATATAAATACAACAGTCTTTCCATCGTATAACAGGAATAATTGCAACCAGTGTGAAAGTGATGGTCATTTCTACGTTCCGGGCAACCTAGGCTTCACTCTTGGGCGTTGTTCTACCAGGTCGAATAGTTAGGGCCTAAGATGTCAACGCCAGAAGAATAAAATACAGTATAAGTACATCAGTTTTTCCATCATATAACAGGAATAAAGCAACGAGTTTGAAAGTGATGGTCATTTCTACGTTCCGGGCACCCTAGGCTTCACTCTAGGGCATTGCTCCACCAGATCGAATAGTTAGGGCCTAAGAAGTCGACGCCGGAAGCATAAAATACAATATAAATACAACAGCTTTTCCACCGTATGAAATGAATAATTGCAAACAGTGTGAAAGCAATGGTCATTTCTACGTTCCGGGCTACCCAGGCTTCACTCTAGGGCGTTGCTCCACCAGATCGAATAGCTAGGGACTTAGAAGTCAACGCCCGAAGCATAAAACACAATATAAATACAACAGCTTTTCCATCGTATTAAACGAATAATTCCAACCAGTGTGAAAGTTATGGTCATTTCTACGTTTCGGGCAACCTAGGCTTGACTCTAGGGCGTTGGTCCTCCAGATCGAATAGTTAGGGCCTTAGAAGTCAACGCCCGATGCATAAAATACAATAAAAATCCAACCGTTTTTCCATCGTATAACAGGAATAATTGCAACCAGAGTAAAAGTAATGGTCATTTCTAGGTTTCGGGCAACCTAGGCTTCACTCTAGGGCGTTGCTCCATCAGATCCAATAGCTAGGGCCTTTGAACCCAACGCCAGAAGCATAAAATAAAATAAAAATACAACAATGTATCAATCGTATAACAGGAATAATTGCAGCAAGTGTGACGGTAATGGTCATTTCTACGTTCCGGGAAACCTAGGCTTCACGATAGGTCGGTGCGCCACCACATCGAATAGCTATGGCCTTAGAAGTCAACGCCAGAATCATAAAATACAATATAATTGAACAGTTTTTCCATCGTATATAATGAATAATTGCAAACAGTGTGAAAGTAATTGTCATTTCTACATTCCGGGCAACCCAGGCTTCACTCTAGGGCGTTGCGCCACCCCGTCGAATAGCTACGACCTTAGAAGGCAACGCCTGAAGCATAAAATACAATAAAGATATAACAGTCTTTCCATCGTATAACAGGAATAATTGCAACCAGTGTGAAAGTAATGGTCATTTCTACGTTCAGGGCAACCTGGGCTTCACTTTTGGGCGTTGTTCCACCAGATCGAATAGTTAGGGCCTAAGAAGTCAACGCTGGAAGCATAAATTACAATAAAGATGCAACAGTTTTTCCAACGTATAGCATGAATAATTGCAACAGGTGTGAATGTTATGGTCATTTCTACGTTCCGGGCAACCTAGGCTTGACTGTAGGGTGTTGCTCCATCAGATCGAATAGGTCGGGCCATAGAAGTCAACGCCCGAAGCATAAAATACAAAATAAATAGAACAGTTTTTCCATCGTATAAAACGAATAATAGCAACCAGTGTGAAAGTTCTGGTCATTTCTTCGTTCCAGGCAACCTAGGCTTCACTCTAGGGCGTTGTTCCACCAGATCGAATAGTTAGGGCATAAGAAGTGAACGCCAGAAGCATAAAATACAATATAAATACAACAGTTTTTCTATCATATAAAACGAGTAATTGCAACCAGTATGAAAGTTGTTTTCATTTCTACTTTCCGGGCAACCTAGGCTACACCCTAGGGCGTTGCTCCAACAGATTCAATAGTTAGTGCCCTAGAAGTCAGCGCCAGAACCATAAAATACAATATAAATACAACAGTTTTTCCATCGTATAAAACGAATAATTGCATCCAGTATGAAAGTTATGGTCATTTCTACTTTCCGGGCAACCTAGGCTTCACCGTAGGGCGTTGTTCCAACAGATTGAATGGTTAGGGCCTTAGAAGTCAACGCCCGAAGCATGAAATACAAAATACATAGAACAGTTGTTCCATCGTACAAAACGAATAATTCCTACCAGTGTGAAAGTTATGGTAATTTCTACGTACCGGGCAACCTAGGTTTCACTCTAGGGCGTTGCTCCACCAGACCGCATAGCTAGGGACTTAGAATTCAACGCCATAAGAATAAAATACAATATAAGTACAACAGTTTTTCCATCGTATAAAACGAATAATTGCAACCAGTATGAAAGTTATGGTCATTTCTACATTCCGGGCAACCTAGGATCCACCCTAGGGCGTTGCTCCACCAGACCCAACAGTTAGGGCCTTAGAAGTCAACGCCCGAAGCATAAAATACAATATAAATACAACACCTTTTCCATCGTATAAAATGAATAATAGCAAACAATGTGAAAGTAATGGTCATTTCTACGTTCCGGACAACCCAGGCTTCACCCTAGGGCGTTGTTCCACCAGATGGAATAGTTAGGGCATAAGAAGTCAACGCCAGAAGCATAAAGTACAATATAAATACAACAGTTTTTCCATCATATAAAACGAGTAATTGCAACCAGTATGAAAGTTGTGGTCATTTCTACTTTCCGGGCAACCTAGGCTACACCCTAGGGCGTTGCTCCAACAGATTGAATAGTTAGGCCCTTAGAAGTCAATGCCTGCAGCATAAAATGCAATAAAAATACAACAGTCTTTCCATGCTATAACAGGAATAATTGCAACCCGTGTGAAAGTGATGGTCATTTGTACGTTCCAGGCAACCTAGGTTTCACTCTAGGGCGTTGTTCCACCAGACCGAATTGTTAGGGCCTAAGAAGTCAACGCCAGAAGCATAAGATACAATATAAATATAACAGTTTTTCCATCGTATAGAACGAATAATAGCAACCAGTGTGAAAGTTATGGTCATTTCTACGATCCGGGCAACCTAGGTCTCACTCTAGGGCGTTGCTACACCAGATCGAATAGCTAGGGACCTGGAATTCAACGCCAGAAGAATAAAACACAATATAAGTACAACCGTTTTTCCATTGTATAAAAGGAATAATTGCAAACATTGTGAAATTAATGGTCATTTCTACGTTCCGGGCAACCTAGGCGTCACTGTAGGGCGTTGCTCCACCACAGCTAAAAGCTACGGCCTAAGAAGGCAACGCCAGAAGCATAAAATACAATATAAGTATAACAGTTTTTCCATCGTATAAAACGAATAATAGCAACCATTGTCAAAGTTATGGTCATTTCTACGTTTCGGGCAACCTAGGCTTCACCCCAGGGCGTTGTTCCACCAGATCGACTAGTTAGGGCCTAAGAAGTGAACGGCAGCAGCATAAAATACAATATAAATCCAACAGTTCTTCCATCATATAAAACGAGTAATTGCAACCAGTATGAAAGTTATGGTCATTTCTACGTTCCGGGCAACCTAGGCTTCACTCTAGGGCGTTGCTCCACCAGATCAAACAGTTTAGGCATTAGATGTCAACGCCCGAAGTATAAAATACAAAATAAATAGAACAGTTTTTCCATTGTATAAAACGTATAATTGCTACCAGTGTAAAAGTTATGGTCATTTCTACGTTCCGGGCAACCTAGGCTACACCCTAGGGCGTTGCTCCAACAGATTGAATAGTTAGGGCCTTAGAAGTCAATGCCCGAAGCATAAAATGCAATAAAAATACAACAGTTTTTCCATCAAATAACCGGAATAATTGCAACCAGTTTGAAAGTGATTGTCATTTCTACGTTCCGGGCAACCTCGGCTTCACTCTAGGGCGTTGCTCCACCAGATCGAATAGTTAGTGCCTTAGAAGTCAACGCCAGAAGCATAGAAAACGATATAAATACAACAGTTTTTCCATCGTATAAAACGAATAATTGCAGCCAGTATGAAAGTTAACGTCATTTCTACTTTCCGGGCAACGTAGGCTTCACCCTAGGGCGTTGCTCCACCAGATCGAATAGTTAGGGCCTAAGAAGTGAACGCCAGCAGCATAAAATACAATATAAATACAACAGTTCTTCCATCATATAAAACGAATGATTGCAACCAGTATGAAAGTTATGGTCATTTCTACGTTCCGGGCAACCTAGGCTTCACTCTATGGCGTTCTTCCACCACATCGAATAGCTGCGGCCTCAGAAGTCAACGCCTGAAGCATAAAATACAATAAAAATACAACAGTCTTTCCATCCTATAACAGGAATAATTGCAACCCGTGTGAAAGTGATGGTCATTTGTACGTTCCAGGCAACCTAGGCTTCACTCTAGGGCGTTGTTCCACCAGATCGAATTGTTAGGGCCTAGAAGTCAACGCCAGAAGCATAAGATACAATATAAATATAACAGTTTTTCCATCGTTTAGAACGAATAACAGTTTTTCCATCGTATAAAACGAATAATAGCAACCAGTGTGAAAGTTGTGGTCATTTCTACTTTCCGGGCAACCTAGGCTACACGCTAGGGCGTTGCTCCAACAGATTGAATAGTTAGGGCCTTAGAAGTCAATGCCTGAAGCATAAAATGCAATAAAAATACAACAGTCTTTCCATCCTATAACAGGAATAATTGCAACCCGTGTGAAAGTGATGGTCATTTCAACGTTCCGGGTAACCTAGGCTTCACTCTAGGGCGTTGTTGCACCAGATCGAACAGTTGGGGCCTAAGAAGGCAACGCCAGAAACATAAAATAAGATATAAATATAACAGTTTTTCCATCGTATAAAACGAATAATAGCAACCAGTGTGAAAGTTATGGTCATTTCTACGTTCCGGGCAACCTAGGCTTCACCCCAGGGCGTTGTTCCACCAGATCGACTAGTTAGGGCCTAAGAAGTGAACGCCAGCAGCATAAAATACAATATAAAAACAACAGTTCTTCCATCATATAAAACGAATAATTGCAACCAGTATGAAAGTTATGGTCATTTCTACGTTCCGGGCAACCTAGGCCTCACTCTATGGCGTTCTTCCACCACATCGAATAGCTACGGCCTCAGAAGTCAACGCCTGAAGCATAAAATACAATAAAAATACAACAGTCTTTCCATCCTATAACAGGAATAATTGCAACCCGTGTGAGAGCGATGGTCATTTGTACGTTCCAGGCAACCTAGGCTTCACTCTAGGGCGTTGTTCCACCAGATGGAATTGTTAGGTCCTAATAAGTCAACGCCAGAAGCATAAGATACAATATAAATATAACAGTCTTTCCATCGTATAGAACGAAGAATAGCAACCAGTGTGAAAGTTATGGTCATTTCTACGTTCCGGGCAACCTAGGCTTCACTCTAGGGCGTTGCTCAATCAGATCAAACAGTTTAGGCCTCAGAAGTCAACGCCCGAAGTATAAAATACAAAATAAATAGAACAGTTTTTCCATTGTATAAAACGAATAATTGCTACCAGTGTAAAAGTTATGGTCATTTCTACGTTCCGGGCAACCTAGGCTTCACCCTAGGGCGTTGTTCCACCAGATCGAATAGTTAGGGCCTAAGAAGTGAACGCCAGAAGCATAAAATACATTATAAATACAACAGTTTTTCCATCATATAAAACGAGTAATTGCAACCAGTATGAAAGTTGTGGTCATTTCTACTTTCCGGGCAACCTAGGCTACACCCTGGGGCGTTGCACCAACAGATTGAATATTTAGGGCCTTAGAAGTCATCGCCTGAAGCATAAAATACAATAAAAATACGACAGCCTTTCCATCCTATAACAGGCATAATTGCAACCCGTGTGAAAGTGATGGTCATTTGTACGTTCCAGGCATCCTAGGCTTCACTCTAGGGCGTTGTTCCACCAGATCGAATTGTTAGGGCCTAAGAAGTCAACGCCAGAAGCATAAGATACAATATATATATAACAGCTTTTCCATCGTATAGTACAAATAATGGCAACCAGTATGAAAGGTATGGTCATTTCTACTTTCCGGGCCACCTAGGCTTCGCCCTATGGCGTTGCTCCAACAGATTGAATAGTTAGGGCCATAGAAGTCAACGCCCGAAGCATAAAATTCAAAATAAATAGAACAGTTTTTCCATCGTATAAAACTAATAATTGCAACCAGTGTGAAAGTAATGGGCATTTCTACGTTCCAGGCAACCTAGGCTTCACTCTAGGGCGTTGCTCCACCACATCGAATTGTTGCGGCCTCAGAAGTCAACGCCTGAAGCATAAAATACAATAAAAATACAACAGTCTTTCCATCCCATAACAGGAATAATTGCAACCCGTGTGAAAGTGATGGTCATTTGTACGTTCCAGGCAATCTAGGCTTAACTCTAGGGCGTTGTTCCACCAGATCGAATTGCTGGGCCTAAGAAGTCAACGCCAGAAGCATAAGATACAATATAAATATAACAGTTTTTCCACCGTATAGAACGAATAATAGCAACCAGTGTGAAAGTTATGGTCATTTCTACGTTCCGGGCAACCTAGGCTTCACTCTAGGGCGTTGCTCCACCAGATCAAACAGTTAGGGCCTTAGAAGTCAACGCCTGAAGCATAAAATACAATAAAAATACGACAGTCTTTCCATCCTATAACAGGCATAATTGCAACCAGTTTGAAAGTGATTGTCATTTCTACGTTCAGGGCAACCTCGGCTTCACTCTAGGGCGTTGCTCCACCAGATCGAATAGTTAGGGCCTAAGAAGTGAACGCCAGCAGCATAAAATACAATATAAATACAACAGTTCTTCCATCATATAAAACGAATGATTGCAACCAGTATGAAAGTTATGGTCATTTCTACGTTCCGGGCAACCTAGGCTTCACTCTATGGCGTTCTTCCACCACATCGAATAGCTGCAGCCTCAGAAGTCAACGCCTGAAGCATAAAATACAATAAAAATACAACAGTCTTTCCATCCGATAACAGGAATAATTGCAACCCGTGTGAAAGTGATGGTCATTTGTACGTTCCAGGCAACCTAGGCTTCACTCTAGGGCGTTGTTCCACCAGACCGAATTGTTAGGGCCTAAGAAGTCAACGCCAGAAGCATAAGATACAATATAAATATAACAGTTTTTCCATCGTATAGAACGAATAATAGCAACCAGTGTGAAGGTTATGGTCATTTCTACGATCCGGGCAACCTAGGTTTCACTCTAGGGCGATGCTACACCAGATCGAATAGCTAGGGACTTGGAATTCAACGCCAGAAGAATAAAACACAATATAAGTACAACCGTTTTTCCATTGTATAAAATGAATAATTGCAAACATTGTGAAATAAATGGTCATTTCTACGTTCCGGGCAACCTAGGCGTCACTGTAGGGCGTTGCTCCACCACAGCTAATAGCTACGGCCTAAGAAGGCAAGGCCAGAAGCATAAAATACAATATAAGTATAACAGTTTTTCCATCGTGTAAAATGAATAATAGCAACCAGTGTGAAAGTGATGGTCATTTCAACGTTTCGGGTAACCTAGGCTTTACTCTAGGGCGTTGTTGCACCAGATCGAA
Source organism: Calliopsis andreniformis (assembly GCF_051401765.1). NCBI lineage: Eukaryota > Metazoa > Arthropoda > Insecta > Hymenoptera > Andrenidae > Calliopsis > Calliopsis andreniformis. Next base: position 1,662,985 of record NW_027480433.1, read on the forward strand.
CCGTTGGGGCCTAAGAAGGCAACGCCAGAAGCATAAAATACAATATGAATATAACAGTTTTTCCATCGTATAAAACGAATAATAGCAACCAGTATGAAAGTTGTGGTCATTTCTACTTTCCGGGCAACCTAGGCTACACCCTAGGGCGTTGCTCCAACAGATTGAATAGTTAGGGCCTTAGAAGTCAACGCCAGAAGCATAAAAAGCAATATAAATACAACAGTTTTTCCATCGTATAAAACGAATAATTGCAACAAGTATGAAAGTTGTGGTTATTTCTACGTTCCGGGCAACCTAGCTTTCACTCTAGGGCGTTGCTCCACCAGATCGAATAGTGAGGGCCTTAGAAGTAAACGCCCGAAGCATAAAATACGATACAAAATACAACAGCTTTTCCATCGTATAAAACGAATAATTGGGACCAGTGTGAAAGTTAAAGTCAGTTCTACATCTCGAGCAACCTAGGCTTCACTCTATGGCGTTCTTCCACCACATCGAATAGCTACGGCCTCAGAAGTCAACGCCTGAAGCATAAAATATAGTAAAAATACAACAGTCTTTCCATCCTATAACAGGAATAATTGCAACCCGTGTGAAAGTGATGGTCATTTCAACGTTCCGGGTAACCTAGGCTTCACTCTAGGGCGTTGTTGCACCAGATCGAACCGTTGGGGCCTAAGAAGGCAACGCCAGAAGCATAAAATACAATATAAATATAACAGTTTTTCCATCGTATAAAACGAATAATAGCAACCAGTGTGAAAGTTATGGTCATTTCTACGTTCCGGGCAACCTAGGCTTCACCCCAGGGCGTTGTTCCACCAGATCGACTAGTTAGGGCCTAAGAAGTGAACGCCAGCAGCATAAAATACAATATAAATACAACAGTTCTTCCATCATATAAAACGAATAATTGCAACCAGTATGAAAGTTATGGTCTTTTCTACGTTCCGGGCAACCTAGGCTTCACTCTATGGCGTTCTTCCACCACATCGAATAGCTACGGCCTCAGAAGTCAACGCCTGAAGCATAAAATACAATAAAAATACAACAGTCTTTCCATCCTATAACAGGAATAATTGCAACCCGTGTGAAAGTGATGGTCATTTGTACGTTCCAGGCAACCTAGGCTTCACTCTAGGGCGTTGTTCCACCAGATCGAATTGTCAGGGCCTAAGAAGTCAACGCCAGAAGCATAAGATACAATATAAACATAACAGTCTTTCCATCGTATAGAACGAATAATAGCATCCAGTGTGAAAGTTATGGTCATTTCTAAGTTTCGGGCAACCTAGGCTTCACTCTAGGGCGTTTCTCCACCAGATCAAACAGTTAGGGCCTTAGAAGTCAACGCCCGAAGCATAAAACACAAAATAAATAGAACAGTTTTTCCATCGTATAAAACGAATAATAGCAACCAGTGTCAAAGTTATGGTCATTTCTACGTTCCGGGCAACCTAGGCTTCACCCCAGGGCGTTGTTCCACCAGATCGAATAGTTAGGGCCTAAGAAGTGAACGCCAGCAGCATAAAATACACTATAAATACAACAGTTCTTCCATCATATAAAACGAATAATTGCAACCAGTATGAAAGTTATGGTCATTTCTACGTTCCGGGCAACCTAGGCTTCACTCTATGGCTTTCTTCCGCCACATCGAATAGCTGCGGCCTCAGAAGTCAACGCCTGAAGCATAAAATACAATAAAAATACAACAGTCTTTCCATCCTATAACAGGCATAATTGCAACCCGTGTGAAAGTGATGGTCATTTGTACGTTCCAGGCATCCTAGGCTTCACTCTAGGGCGTTGTTCCACCAGATCGAATTGTTAGGGCCTAAGAAGTCAACGCCAGAAGCATAAGATACAATATAAATATAACAGTTTTTCCATCGTATAGAACGAAGAATAGCAACCAGTATGAAAGTTATGGCCATTTCTACGTTCCGGGCAACCTAGGCTTCACTCTAGGGCGCTGCTCCACCAGATCAAACAGTTTAGGCCTTAGAAGTCAACGCCCGAAGTATAAAACACAAAATAAATAGAACAGTTTTTCCATCGGATAAAACGAATAATAGCAACCAGTGTCAAAGTTATGGTCATTTCTACGTTCCGGGCAACCTAGGCTTCACCCCAGGGCGTTGTTCCACCAGATCGAATAGTTAGGGCCTAAGAAGTGAACGCCAGCAGCATAAAATACACTATAAATACAACAGTTCTTCCATCATATAAAACGAATAATTGCAACCAGTATGAAAGTTATGGTCATTTCTACGTTCCGGGCAACCTAGGCTTCACTCTATGGCGTTCTTCCACCACATCGAATAGCTGCGGCCTCAGAAGTCAACGCCTGAAGCATAAAATACAATAAAAATACAACAGTCTTTCCATCCTATAACAGGCATAATTGCAAACCGTGTGAAAGTGATGGTCATTTGTACGTTCCAGGCATCCTAGGCGTGACTCTAGGGCGTTGTTCCACCAGATCGAATTGTTAGGGCCTAAGAAGTCAACGCCAGAAGCATAAGATACAATATAAATATAACAGTTTTTCCATCGTATAGAACGAGGAATAGCAACCAGTGTGAAAGTTATGGTCATTTCTACGTTCCGGGCAACCTAGGCTTCACTCTAGGGCGTTGCTCAACCAGATCAGACAGTTTAGGCCTTAGAAGTCAACGCCCGAAGTATAAAATACAAGATAAATAGAACAGTTTTTCCATTGTATAAAACGAATAATTGCTACCAGTGTAAAAGTTATGGTCATTTCTACGTTCCGGGCAACCTAGGCTTCACCCTAGGGCGTTGTTCCACCAGATCGAATAGTTAGGGCCTAAGAAGTGAACGCCAGAAGCATAAAATACATTATAAATACAACAGTTTTTCCATCATATAAAACGAGTAATTGCAACCAGTATGAAAGTTGTGGTCATTTCTACATTCCGGGCAACCTAGGCTACACCCTAGGGCGTTGCTCCAACAGATTGAATTGTTAGGGCCTTAGAAGTCAATGCCCGAAGCATAAAATGCAATAAAAATACAACAGTTTTTCCATCATATAACCGGAATAATTGCAACCAGTTTGAAAGTGATTGTCATTTCTACGTTGCGGGCAACCTAGGTTTCACTCTAGGCCGTTGCTCCACCAGATCGAATACTGAGGGCCTTAGAAGTAAACGCCCGAAGCATAAAATACGATACAAAATACAACAGCTTTTCCATCGTATAAAATGAATAATTGGGACCAGTGTGAAGGTTAAAGTCATTTCTACATTCCGAGCAACCTAGGTTTCACTCTAGGGCGTTGCTCCACCAGATCGAATAGCTAGGGTCTTGGAATTCAACGCCAGAAGAATAAAACACAATATACGTACAACCGTTTTTCCATTGTATAAAATGAATAATTGTAAACATTGTGAAATTAATGGTCATTTCTACGTTCCGGGCAACCTATGCGTCACTGTAGGGCGTTGCGCCACCACAGCTAATAGCTACGGCCTTAGAAGTCAACGCCAGAAGCATAAAATACAATATCAATACAACAGCTTTTCCATCGTATAAAATGAATAATTGCAAACAGTGTGAAAGTACTGGTCATTTCTACGTTCCGGGTAACCTAGGCTTCACTCTAGGGCGTTGCTCCACCAGATCAAACAGTTAGTTCCTAAGAAGTCAACGCCCGAAGCATAAAATACAAAATAAATAGAACAGATTCTCCATCGTATAAAACGAATAATAGCAACCAGTGTGAAAGTTATGATCATTTCTACGTTCCGGCAACCTAGGCTTCACCCTAGGGCGTTGCTCCAACAGATGGAATAGTTAGGGCCTTAGAAGTCAACGGCCGAAGCATAAAATACAAAATAAATAGAACTGTTTTTCCATCGTATAAAACGAATAATTGCTACCGGTGTGAAAGTTATTTCCATTTCTACGTTCCGGGCAACCTAGGCTTCACCCTAGGGCGTTGTTCCACCAGATGGAATAGTTAGGGCATAAGAAGTCAACGCCAGAAGCATAAAATACAATATAAATACAACAGTTTTTCCATCATACAAAACGAATAATTGCAACCAGTATGAAAGCTAGGGTCATTTCTACTTTACGGGCAACCTAGGCTACACGCTAGGGCGTTGCTCTTACAGATTGAAAAGTTAGGGCCTTAGAAGTTAATGCCCGAAGCATAAAATGTAATAAAAATACAACAGTTTTTCCATCGTATAAAAGGATTAATTGCAACCAGTTTGAAAGTGATGGTCATTTCTACGTCCTGGGCAACCTAGGCTTCACTCTAGGGCGTTGCTCCACCAGATCGAATAGTTAGGGCCTTAGAAATCAACGCCAGAAGCATAAAATACAATATAAGTACAACAGTTTTTCCATCGTATAAAATGAATAATTGCAAACATTGCGAAAGTAATGGTCATTCCACGTTCCGGGCAACCTAGGCGTCACTACAGTGCGTTGCTCCACCAGATCAAATAGCTAGCGACTTAGAATTAAACGCCAGAAGCATAGAATACAATAAAAATACGACAGTTTTTCCATCGTATAAAATGAATAATTGGGACCAGTGTGAAGGTTAAAGTCATTTCTACATTCCGAGCAACCTAGGTTTCACTCTAGGGCGTTGCTCCACCAGATCGAATAGCTAGGGACTTGGAATTCAACGCCAGAAGAATAAAACACAACATAAGTACAACCGTTTTTCCATTGTATAAAATGAATAATTGTAAACATTGTGAAATTAATGGTCATTTCTACGTTCCGGGCAACCTATGCGTCACTGTAGGGCGTTGCGCCACCACAGCTAATAGCTACGGCCTTAGAAGTCAACGCCAGAAGCATAAAATACAATATCAATACAACAGCTTTTCCATCGTATAAAATGAATAATTGCATACAGTGTGAAAGTACTGGTCATTTCTACGTTCCGGGTAACCTAGGCTTCACTCTAGGGCGTTGCTCCACCAGATCAAACAGTTAGTTCCTAAGAAGTCAACGCCCGAAGCATAAAATACAAAATAAATAGAACAGATTCTCCATCGTATAAAACGAATAATAGCAACCAGTGTGAAAGTTATGATCATTTCTACGTTCCGGCAACCTAGGCTTCACCCTAGGGCGTTGCTCCAACAGATGGAATAGTTAGGGCCTTAGAAGTCAACGGCCGAAGCATAAAATACAAAATAAATAGAACTGTTTTTCCATCGTATAAAACGAATAATTGCTACCGGTGTGAAAGTTATTTCCATTTCTACGTTCCGGGCAACCTAGGCTTCACCCTAGGGCGTTGTTCCACCAGATGGAATAGTTAGGGCATAACAAGTCAACGCCAGAAGCATAAAATACAATATAAATACAACAGTTTTTCCATCATACAAAACGAATAATTGCAACCAGTATGAAAGCTAGGGTCATTTCTACTTTACGGGCAACCTAGGCTACACGCTAGGGCGTTGCTCTTACAGATTGAAAAGTTAGGGCCTTAGAAGTTAATGCCCGAAGCATAAAATGTAATAAAAATACAACAGTTTTTCCATCGTATAAAAGGATTAATTGCAACCAGTTTGAAAGTGATGGTCATTTCTACGTCCTGGGCAACCTAGGCTTCACTCTAGGGCGTTGCTTCACCGGATCGAATAGTTAGGGCCTTAGAAATCAACGCCAGAAGCATAAAATACAATATAAGTACAACAGTTTTTCCATCGTATAAAATGAATAATTGCAAACATTGCGAAAGTAATGGTCATTCCACGTTCCGGGCAACCTAGGCGTCACTACAGTGCGTTGCTCCACCAGATCAAATAGCTAGCGACTTAGAATTAAACGCCAGAAGCATAGAATACAATAAAAATACGACAGTTTTTCCATCGTATAACAGGAATAATTGCAACCAGTGTGAATGTAATGGTCATTTCTACGTTCCGGGCAACCTAGGTTTCACTCTAGGGCGTTGCTCCACCATGTCGAATAGTTAGGGCCTAAGAAGTCAACGCCAGAAGCATAAAATACGATATAAATACAACAGCTTTTCCATCGTATAAAACGAACAATTGCAACCTGTGTGAAAGTTATGGTCATTTCTACATTCCGGGCAACCTAGGCTTCACCCCAGGTCGTTGTTCCACCAGATCGAATAGTTAGGGCCTAAGAAGTGAACGCCAGCAGCATAAAATACAATATAAATACAACAGTTCTTCCATCATTCAAAACGAATAATTGCAACCAGTATGAAAGTTATGGTCATTTCTACGTTCCGGGCAACCCAGGTTTCACTCTATGGCGTTCTTCCACCACATCGAATAGCTACGGCCTCAGAAGTCAACGCCTGAAGCATAAAATACAATAAGAATACAACAGTCTTACCATCCTATAACAGGAATGATTGCAGCCAGTTTGAAAGTGATGGTCGTTTCTACGTTCCGGGCAACCTAGGCTTCACTCTAGGGCGTTGCTCCACCAGATCGAATAGTCAGTGCCTTAGAAGTCAACGCCAGATGCATAAAATACAATATAAACACAACAGTTTTTCCATCGTATAAAACGAATAATTACTACCAGTATGGAAGTGATGGTCATTTCTACGTTCCGGGCAACCTAGGCCTCACTCTAGGGCGTTGTTCCACCAGATTGAATAGTTAGGGCCTAAGAAATCAGCGCCAGAAGCATAAAATTCAATATAAAAATAACAGTTTTTCCATCATATAAAACGAATAATTTCAACCAGTGTGAATGTTATGGTCATTTCTACATTCCGAGCAACCTAGGCTTCACTCTAGGGCGTTGATCCACCAGATAGAATAGTCAGGGCCTTATAAGTCAGCGCCAGAAGCATAAAATTCAATAAAGATGCAACTGTTTTTCCATCGTATAGCAGGAATAACTGCAAACAGTGTGAAAGTACTGGTCATTTCTACGTTCCGGGTAACCTAGGCTTCACTCTACGGCGTCGTTCCACCAGATCGAACAGTTAGGGCCTAAGAAGGCAACGCCAGAAGCATAAAATACAATATAAATATATCAGCTTTTCCATCGTATTAAACGAATAATTTCAACCAGTATGAAAGCTAGGGTCATTTCTACTTTACGGGCAACCTAGGCTACACCCTAGGGCGTTGCTCTTACAGATTGAATAGTTAGGGAATTAGCAGTCAACGCCCGAAGCATAAAATACAATATAAATACAACAGTTTTTCCATCATATAACAGGAATAATTGCAACCAGTTCGAAAGTGATGGTCATTTCTACGTTCCGGGCAACCTAGGCTTCACTCCAGAGCGTTGCTCCACCAGATCGAATAGTTAGTGCCTTAGAAGTCAACGCCAGAAGCATAAAATACAATATAAATACAACAGTTTTTCCATCGTATAAAACGAATAATTGTAACCAGTATGAAAGTTATGGTCATTTCTACGTTCCGGGCAACCTAGGCTACACTCTATGGCGTTCTTCCACTACATCGAATAGCAACGGCCTCAGAAGTCAACGCCTGAAGCATATAATACAATAAAAATACAACATTCTATCCGTCCTATAACAGGAACAATTGCAACCCGTGTGAAAGTGATGGTCACTTGTACGTTCCAGGCCACCTAGGCTTCACTCTAGGGCGTTGTTCCACCAGATCGAATTGTTAGGGCCTAAGAAGTCAACGCCAGAAGCATAAGATACAATATAAATATAACAGTTTTTCCATCGTATAGAACGAATAATAGCAACCAGTGTGAAAGTTATGGTCACTTCTACGTTCCGGGCAACCTAGGCTTCACTCTATGTCGTTGCTCCACCAGATCAAACAGCTAGAGCCTTAGAAGTCAACGCCCTAAGCATGAAATACAATATAAATATAACAGTTTTTCCATCGGATAAAACGAATAATAGCAACCAGTGTCAAAGTTATGGTCATTTCTACGTTCCGGGCAACCTAGGCTTCACCCCAGGGCGTTGTTCCACCAGATCGAATAGTTAGGGCCTAAGAAGTGAACGCCAGCAGCATAAAATACACTATAAATACAACAGTTCTTCCATCATATAAAACGAATAATTGCAACCAGTATGAAAGTTATGGTCATTTCTACGTTCCGGGCAACCTAGGCTTCACTCTATGGCGTTCTTCCACCACATCGAATAGCTGCGGCCTCAGAAGTCAACGCCTGAAGCATAAAATACAATAAAAATACAACAGTCTTTCCATCCTATAACAGGCATAATTGCAAACCGTGTGAAAGTGATGGTCATTTGTACGTTCCAGGCATCCTAGGCGTGACTCTAGGGCGTTGTTCCACCAGATCGAATTGTTAGGGCCTAAGAAGTCAACGCCAGAAGCATAAGATACAATATAAATATAACAGTTTTTCCATCGTATAGAACGAGGAATAGCAACCAGTGTGAAAGTTATGGTCATTTCTACGTTCCGGGCAACCTAGGCTTCACTCTAGGGCGTTGCTCAACCAGATCAGACAGTTTAGGCCTTAGAAGTCAACGCCCGAAGTATAAAATACAAGATAAATAGAACAGTTTTTCCATTGTATAAAACGAATAATTGCTACCAGTGTAAAAGTTATGGTCATTTCTACGTTCCGGGCAACCTAGGCTTCACCCTAGGGCGTTGTTCCACCAGATCGAATAGTTAGGGCCTAAGAAGTGAACGCCAGAAGCATAAAATACATTATAAATACAACAGTTTTTCCATCATATAAAACGAGTAATTGCAACCAGTATGAAAGTTGTGGTCATTTCTACATTCCGGGCAACCTAGGCTACACCCTAGGGCGTTGCTCCAACAGATTGAATTGTTAGGGCCTTAGAAGTCAATGCCCGAAGCATAAAATGCAATAAAAATACAACAGTTTTTCCATCATATAACCGGAATAATTGCAACCAGTTTGAAAGTGATTGTCATTTCTACGTTGCGGGCAACCTAGGTTTCACTCTAGGCCGTTGCTCCACCAGATCGAATACTGAGGGCCTTAGAAGTAAACGCCCGAAGCATAAAATACGATACAAAATACAACAGCTTTTCCATCGTATAAAATGAATAATTGGGACCAGTGTGAAGGTTAAAGTCATTTCTACATTCCGAGCAACCTAGGTTTCACTCTAGGGCGTTGCTCCACCAGATCGAATAGCTAGGGTCTTGGAATTCAACGCCAGAAGAATAAAACACAATATACGTACAACCGTTTTTCCATTGTATAAAATGAATAATTGTAAACATTGTGAAATTAATGGTCATTTCTGCGTTCCGGGCAACCTATGCGTCACTGTAGGGCGTTGCGCCACCACAGCTAATAGCTACGGCCTTAGAAGTCAACGCCAGAAGCATAAAATACAATATCAATACAACAGCTTTTCCATCGTATAAAATGAATAATTGCAAACAGTGTGAAAGTACTGGTCATTTCTACGTTCCGGGTAACCTAGGCTTCACTCTAGGGCGTTGCTCCACCAGATCAAACAGTTAGTTCCTAAGAAGTCAACGCCCGAAGCATAAAATACAAAATAAATAGAACAGATTCTCCATCGTATAAAACGAATAATAGCAACCAGTGTGAAAGTTATGATCATTTCTACGTTCCGGCAACCTAGGCTTCACCCTAGGGCGTTGCTCCAACAGATGGAATAGTTAGGGCCTTAGAAGTCAACGGCCGAAGCATAAAATACAAAATAAATAGAACTGTTTTTCCATCGTATAAAACGAATAATTGCTACCGGTGTGAAAGTTATTTCCATTTCTACGTTCCGGGCAACCTAGGCTTCACCCTAGGGCGTTGTTCCACCAGATGGAATAGTTAGGGCATAAGAAGTCAACGCCAGAAGCATAAAATACAATATAAATACAACAGTTTTTCCATCATACAAAACGAATAATTGCAACCAGTATGAAAGCTAGGGTCATTTCTACTTTACGGGCAACCTAGGCTACACGCTAGGGCGTTGCTCTTACAGATTGAAAAGTTAGGGCCTTAGAAGTTAATGCCCGAAGCATAAAATGTAATAAAAATACAACAGTTTTTCCATCGTATAAAAGGATTAATTGCAACCAGTTTGAAAGTGATGGTCATTTCTACGTCCTGGGCAACCTAGGCTTCACTCTAGGGCGTTGCTCCACCAGATCGAATAGTTAGGGCCTTAGAAATCAACGCCAGAAGCATAAAATACAATATAAGTACAACAGTTTTTCCATCGTATAAAATGAATAATTGCAAACATTGCGAAAGTAATGGTCATTCCACGTTCCGGGCAACCTAGGCGTCACTACAGTGCGTTGCTCCACCAGATCAAATAGCTAGCGACTTAGAATTAAACGCCAGAAGCATAGAATACAATAAAAATACGACAGTTTTTCCATCGTATAAAATGAATAATTGGGACCAGTGTGAAGGTTAAAGTCATTTCTACATTCCGAGCAACCTAGGTTTCACTCTAGGGCGTTGCTCCACCAGATCGAATAGCTAGGGACTTGGAATTCAACGCCAGAAGAATAAAACACAACATAAGTACAACCGTTTTTCCATTGTATAAAATGAATAATTGTAAACATTGTGAAATTAATGGTCATTTCTACGTTCCGGGCAACCTATGCGTCACTGTAGGGCGTTGCGCCACCACAGCTAATAGCTACGGCCTTAGAAGTCAACGCCAGAAGCATAAAATACAATATCAATACAACAGCTTTTCCATCGTATAAAATGAATAATTGCATACAGTGTGAAAGTACTGGTCATTTCTACGTTCCGGGTAACCTAGGCTTCACTCTAGGGCGTTGCTCCACCAGATCAAACAGTTAGTTCCTAAGAAGTCAACGCCCGAAGCATAAAATACAAAATAAATAGAACAGATTCTCCATCGTATAAAACGAATAATAGCAACCAGTGTGAAAGTTATGATCATTTCTACGTTCCGGCAACCTAGGCTTCACCCTAGGGCGTTGCTCCAACAGATGGAATAGTTAGGGCCTTAGAAGTCAACGGCCGAAGCATAAAATACAAAATAAATAGAACTGTTTTTCCATCGTATAAAACGAATAATTGCTACCGGTGTGAAAGTTATTTCCATTTCTACGTTCCGGGCAACCTAGGCTTCACCCTAGGGCGTTGTTCCACCAGATGGAATAGTTAGGGCATAACAAGTCAACGCCAGAAGCATAAAATACAATATAAATACAACAGTTTTTCCATCATACAAAACGAATAATTGCAACCAGTATGAAAGCTAGGGTCATTTCTACTTTACGGGCAACCTAGGCTACACGCTAGGGCGTTGCTCTTACAGATTGAAAAGTTAGGGCCTTAGAAGTTAATGCCCGAAGCATAAAATGTAATAAAAATACAACAGTTTTTCCATCGTATAAAAGGATTAATTGCAACCAGTTTGAAAGTGATGGTCATTTCTACGTCCTGGGCAACCTAGGCTTCACTCTAGGGCGTTGCTTCACCGGATCGAATAGTTAGGGCCTTAGAAATCAACGCCAGAAGCATAAAATACAATATAAGTACAACAGTTTTTCCATCGTATAAAATGAATAATTGCAAACATTGCGAAAGTAATGGTCATTCCACGTTCCGGGCAACCTAGGCGTCACTACAGTGCGTTGCTCCACCAGATCAAATAGCTAGCGACTTAGAATTAAACGCCAGAAGCATAGAATACAATAAAAATACGACAGTTTTTCCATCGTATAACAGGAATAATTGCAACCAGTGTGAATGTAATGGTCATTTCTACGTTCCGGGCAACCTAGGTTTCACTCTAGGGCGTTGCTCCACCATGTCGAATAGTTAGGGCCTAAGAAGTCAACGCCAGAAGCATAAAATACGATATAAATACAACAGCTTTTCCATCGTATAAAACGAACAATTGCAACCTGTGTGAAAGTTATGGTCATTTCTACATTCCGGGCAACCTAGGCTTCACCCCAGGTCGTTGTTCCACCAGATCGAATAGTTAGGGCCTAAGAAGTGAACGCCAGCAGCATAAAATACAATATAAATACAACAGTTCTTCCATCATTCAAAACGAATAATTGCAACCAGTATGAAAGTTATGGTCATTTCTACGTTCCGGGCAACCCAGGTTTCACTCTATGGCGTTCTTCCACCACATCGAATAGCTACGGCCTCAGAAGTCAACGCCTGAAGCATAAAATACAATAAGAATACAACAGTCTTACCATCCTATAACAGGAATGATTGCAGCCAGTTTGAAAGTGATGGTCGTTTCTACGTTCCGGGCAACCTAGGCTTCACTCTAGGGCGTTGCTCCACCAGATCGAATAGTCAGTGCCTTAGAAGTCAACGCCAGATGCATAAAATACAATATAAACACAACAGTTTTTCCATCGTATAAAACGAATAATTACTACCAGTATGGAAGTGATGGTCATTTCTACGTTCCGGGCAACCTAGGCCTCACTCTAGGGCGTTGTTCCACCAGATTGAATAGTTAGGGCCTAAGAAATCAGCGCCAGAAGCATAAAATTCAATATAAAAATAACAGTTTTTCCATCATATAAAACGAATAATTTCAACCAGTGTGAATGTTATGGTCATTTCTACATTCCGAGCAACCTAGGCTTCACTCTAGGGCGTTGATCCACCAGATAGAATAGTCAGGGCCTTATAAGTCAGCGCCAGAAGCATAAAATTCAATAAAGATGCAACTGTTTTTCCATCGTATAGCTGGAATAACTGCAAACAGTGTGAAAGTACTGGTCATTTCTACGTTCCGGGTAACCTAGGCTTCACTCTACGGCGTCGTTCCACCAGATCGAACAGTTAGGGCCTAAGAAGGCAACGCCAGAAGCATAAAATACAATATAAATATATCAGCTTTTCCATCGTATTAAACGAATAATTTCAACCAGTATGAAAGCTAGGGTCATTTCTACTTTACGGGCAACCTAGGCTACACCCTAGGGCGTTGCTCTTACAGATTGAATAGTTAGGGAATTAGCAGTCAACGCCCGAAGCATAAAATACAATATAAATACAACAGTTTTTCCATCATATAACAGGAATAATTGCAACCAGTTCGAAAGTGATGGTCATTTCTACGTTCCGGGCAACCTAGGCTTCACTCCAGAGCGTTGCTCCACCAGATCGAATAGTTAGTGCCTTAGAAGTCAACGCCAGAAGCATAAAATACAATATAAATACAACAGTTTTTCCATCGTATAAAACGAATAATTGTAACCAGTATGAAAGTTATGGTCATTTCTACGTTCCGGGCAACCTAGGCTACACTCTATGGCGTTCTTCCACTACATCGAATAGCAACGGCCTCAGAAGTCAACGCCTGAAGCATATAATACAATAAAAATACAACATTCTTTCCGTCCTATAACAGGAACAATTGCAACCCGTGTGAAAGTGATGGTCACTTGTACGTTCCAGGCCACCTAGGCTTCACTCTAGGGCGTTGTTCCACCAGATCGAATTGTTAGGGCCTAAGAAGTCAACGCCAGAAGCATAAGATACAATATAAATATAACAGTTTTTCCATCGTATAGAACGAATAATAGCAACCAGTGTGAAAGTTATGGTCACTTCTACGTTCCGGGCAACCTAGGCTTCACTCTATGTCGTTGCTCCACCAGATCAAACAGCTAGAGCCTTAGAAGTCAACGCCCTAAGCATGAAATACAATATAAATATAACAGTTTTTCCATCGTATAGAACGAATAATAGCAACCAGTGTGAAAGTTAACGACATTTCTACTTTCCGGGCAACCTAGGCTTCTCCCTTGGGCGTTGCTCCAGCAGCTTGAATAGTTAGGGCCTAAGAAATCAACGCCAGAAGCATAAAATTCAACATAAATATAACAGTTTTTCCATCGTATAAAACGAAAAATTTCAACCAGTGTGAATGACATGGTCATTTCTACATTCCGAGCAACCTAGGCTTCACTCTAGGGCGTTGCTCCACCATGTCGAATAGTTAGGGCCTAAGAAGTCAACGCCAGAAGCATAAAATACGATATAAATACAACAGCTTTTCCATCGTATAAAACGAACAATTGCAACCTGTGTGAAAGTTATGGTCATTTCTACATTCCGGGCAACCTAGGCTTCACCCCAGGTCGTTGTTCCACCAGATCGAATAGTTAGGGCCTAAGAAGTGAACGCCAGCAACATAAAATACAATATAAATACAACAGTTCTTCCATCATTTAAAACGAATAATTGCAACCAGTATGAAAGTTATGGTCATTTCTACGTTCCGGGCAACCCAGGCTTCACTCTATGGCGTTCTTCCACCACATCGAATAGCTACGGCCTCAGAAGTCAACGCCTGAAGCATAAAATACAATAAGAATACAACAGTCTTTCCATCCTATAACAGGAATGATTGCAGCCAGTTTGAAAGTGATGGTCGTTTCTACGTTCCGGGCAACCTAGGCTTCACTCTAGGGCGTTGCTCCACCAGATCGAATAGTCAGTGCCTTAGAAGTCAACGCCAGATGCATAAAATACAATATAAACACAACAGTTTTTCCATCGTATAAAACGAATAATTACTACCAGTATGGAAGTGATGGTCATTTCTACATTCCGAGCAACCTAGGCTTCACTCTAGGGCGTTGATCCACCAGATAGAATAGTCAGGGCCTTATAAGTCAGCGCCAGAAGCATAAAATTCAATAAAGATGCAACTGTTTTTCCATCGTATAGCAGGAATAACTGCAAACAGTGTGAAAGTACTGGTCATTTCTACGTTCCGGGTAACCTAGGCTTCACTCTACGGCGTCGTTCCACCAGATCGAACAGTTAGGGCCTAAGAAGGCAACGCCAGAAGCATAAAATACAATATAAATATATCAGCTTTTCCATCGTATTAAACGAATAATTTCAACCAGTATGAAAGCTAGGGTCATTTCTACTTTACGGGCAACCTAGGCTACACCCTAGGGCGTTGCTCTTACAGATTGAATAGTTAGGGAATTAGCAGTCAACGCCCGAAGCATAAAATACAATATAAATACAACAGTTTTTCCATCATATAACAGGAATAATTGCAACCAGTTCGAAAGTGATGGTCATTTCTACGTTCCGGGCAACCTAGGCTTCACTCCAGAGCGTTGCTCCACCAGATCGAATAGTTAGTGCCTTAGAAGTCAACGCCAGAAGCATAAAATACAATATAAATACAACAGTTTTTCCATCGTATAAAACGAATAATTGTAACCAGTATGAAAGTTATGGTCATTTCTACGTTCCGGGCAACCTAGGCTACACTCTATGGCGTTCTTCCACTACATCGAATAGCAACGGCCTCAGAAGTCAACGCCTGAAGCATATAATACAATAAAAATACAACATTCTTTCCGTCCTATAACAGGAACAATTGCAACCCGTGTGAAAGTGATGGTCACTTGTACGTTCCAGGCCACCTAGGCTTCACTCTAGGGCGTTGTTCCACCAGATCGAATTGTTAGGGCCTAAGAAGTCAACGCCAGAAGCATAAGATACAATATAAATATAACAGTTTTTCCATCGTATAGAACGAATCATAGCAACCAGTGTGAAAGTTATGGTCACTTCTACGTTCCGGGCAACCTACGCTTCACTCTATGTCGTTGCTCCACCAGATCAAACAGCTAGAGCCTTAGAAGTCAACGCCCTAAGCATGAAATACAATATAAATATAACAGTTTTTCCATCGTATAGAACGAATAATAGCAACCAGTGTGAAAGTTTACGACATTTCTACTTTCCGGGCAACCTAGGCTTCTCCCTTGGGCGTTGCTCCAGCAGCTTGAATAGTTAGGGCCTAAGAAATCAACGCCAGAAGCATAAAATTCAACATAAATATAACAGTTTTTCCATCGTATAAAACGAAAAATTTCAACCAGTGTGAATGACATGGTCATTTCTACATTCCGAGCAACCTAGGCTTCACTCTAGGGCGATGATCCACCAGATAGAATAGTTAGGGACTTAGAAGCATACGCGTGAAGCATAAAATACAATAAAAATACAACAGCCTTTTCATCGTATAACAGGAATAATTGTAATAAGCGTGAAAGTAATGACCATTTCGGCGTTTCGGGCATCCTAGACATAACCCTGAGGCATTGCTCCACCAGATCGTATAGTTAGGGCCGTAGAAGTCAACGCCCGAACCATAAAATGCAAAAAAAATACAACAGTGTTACCATCATGTAACAGGAATAATTGCAACCAGTTTGAAAGTGATGGCCACTTCTACGTACCGGGCAACTTAGGCTTCACTCTATTGCGTTGCTCAACCAGATCGCAAAGTTAGTCCCTTAGAAGTCAACGCCAGAAGCATAAAATACAATATAAATATAACAGTTTTTCCATCGTATAAAACGAATAATAGCAACCAGTGTGAAAGTTATGGTCATTTCTACTTTACGGGCAACCTAGGCTACACCCTAGGGCGTTGCTCTTACACATTGAATAGTTAGGGCCTTAGAAGTTAATGCCCGAAGCATAAAATGCAATAAAAATACAACAGTTTTTCCATCGTATAAAAGGATTAATTGCAACCAGTTTGAAAGTGATGGTCATTTCTACGTTCCGGGCAACCTAGGCTTCACTCCAGGTCGTTGTTCCACCAGATCGAATAGCTAGGGCCTAAGAAGTGAACGCCAGCAGCATAAAATGCAATATAAATACAACAGTTCTTCCATCATATAAAACGAATAATTGCAACCACTATGAAAGCTATGGTCATTTCTACGTTCCAGGAAACCCAGGCTTCACTCTATGGCGTTCTTCCACCACATCGAATAGCTACGGCCTCAGAAGTCAACGCCTGAAGCATAAAATACAATATAATTATAACAGTTATCCATCGTATAAAACGAATAATTGCAACAAGTATGAAAGTTGTGGTTATTTCTACTTTCCGGGCAACCTAGGCTTCACCCTAGGGCGTTCCTCCAACAGATTGAATAGTTAGGGCCTTCGAAGTCAACGCCCGAAGCATAATATACAAAATAAATAGAACTGTTTTTCCATCGTATAAAACGAATAATTGCTACCGGTGTGAAAGTTATGGTCATTTCTACGTTCCGGGAAACCCAGGCTTCACCCTAGGGCGTTGTTCCACCAGATGGAATAGTTAGGGCATAAGAAGTCTACGCCAGAAGCATAAAATACGGTATAAATACAACAGCTTTTCCATCGTATAAAACAAATAATTGCAACCAATATGAAAGGTATGGTCATTTCTACGTTCCGGACAACCTAGGCTTCACTCTAGGGCGTTGCTCCACCACATGGAATAGCTACGGCCTTAGAACTCAACGCTAGAAGCATAAAATACAATAAAAATGCAACAGTTTTTCCATCGTATAGCATAAATAATTGCAACGGGTGTGAATGTTATCTTCATTTCTACGTTCCGGGCAACCTAGGCTTCACTCTAGGGCGTTGCTCCACCAGATCGAGAAGTTAGGGCCTAAGAAGTCAACGCCAGAAGCATAAAATACAAAATAAATATAACAGCTTTTCCATCGTATAAAACGAATAATAGCAACCAGTGTGAAAGTTCTGGTCATTTTATACGTTCCGGGGAACCTAGGCTTCACTCTAGGGCGTTGCTCCCCCAGATCGAATAGTTTGGGCCTTAGAAGTCAACGCCCGATGCAAAAAATACAAAATAAATAGAACAGTTTTTCCATCGTATAAAACGAATAATTGCAACAAGTATGAAAGTTATGGTCATTTCTACTTTCCGGCAACGTAGGCTTCACCCTAGGGCGTTGATCCAACAGATTGAATAGTTAGGGCCTTAGAAGTCAACGCCAGATGCATAAAATACAATATAAACACAACAGTTTTTCCATCGTATAAAACGAATAATTACTACCAGTATGGAAGTGATGGTCATTTCTACGTTCCGGGCAACCTAGGCCTCACTCTAGGGCGTTGTTCCACCAGATTGAATAGTTAGGGCCTAAGAAATCAGCGCCAGAAGCATAAAATTCAATATAAAAATAACAGTTTTTCCATCATATAAAACGAATAATTTCAACCAGTGTGAATGTTATGGTCATTTCTACATTCCGAGCAACCTAGGCTTCACTCTAGGGCGTTGATCCACCAGATAGAATAGTCAGGGCCTTATAAGTCAGCGCCAGAAGCATAAAATTCAATAAAGATGCAACTGTTTTTCCATCGTATAGCAGGAATAACTGCAAACAGTGTGAAAGTACTGGTCATTTCTACGTTCCGGGTAACCTAGGCTTCACTCTACGGCGTCGTTCCACCAGATCGAACAGTTAGGGCCTAAGAAGGCAACGCCAGAAGCATAAAATACAATATAAATATATCAGCTTTTCCATCGTATTAAACGAATAATTTCAACCAGTATGAAAGCTAGGGTCATTTCTACTTTACGGGCAACCTAGGCTACACCCTAGGGCGTTGCTCTTACAGATTGAATAGTTAGGGAATTAGCAGTCAACGCCCGAAGCATAAAATACAATATAAATACAACAGTTTTTCCATCATATAACAGGAATAATTGCAACCAGTTCGAAAGTGATGGTCATTTCTACGTTCCGGGCAACCTAGGCTTCACTCCAGAGCGTTGCTCCACCAGATCGAATAGTTAGTGCCTTAGAAGTCAACGCCAGAAGCATAAAATACAATATAAATACAACAGTTTTTCCATCGTATAAAACGAATAATTGTAACCAGTATGAAAGTTATGGTCATTTCTACGTTCCGGGCAACCTAGGCTACACTCTATGGCGTTCTTCCACTACATCGAATAGCAACGGCCTCAGAAGTCAACGCCTGAAGCATATAATACAATAAAAATACAACATTCTTTCCGTCCTATAACAGGAACAATTGCAACCCGTGTGAAAGTGATGGTCACTTGTACGTTCCAGGCCACCTAGGCTTCACTCTAGGGCGTTGTTCCACCAGATCGAATTGTTAGGGCCTAAGAAGTCAACGCCAGAAGCATAAGATACAATATAAATATAACAGTTTTTCCATCGTATAGAACGAATAATAGCAACCAGTGTGAAAGTTATGGTCACTTCTACGTTCCGGGCAACCTAGGCTTCACTCTATGTCGTTGCTCCACCAGATCAAACAGCTAGAGCCTTAGAAGTCAACGCCCTAAGCATGAAATACAATATAAATATAACAGTTTTTCCATCGTATAGAACGAATAATAGCAACCAGTGTGAAAGTTAACGACATTTCTACTTTCCGGGCAACCTAGGCTTCTCCCTTGGGCGTTGCTCCAGCAGCTTGAATAGTTAGGGCCTAAGAAATCAACGCCAGAAGCATAAAATTCAACATAAATATAACAGTTTTTCCATCGTATAAAACGAAAAATTTCAACCAGTGTGAATGACATGGTCATTTCTACATTCCGAGCAACCTAGGCTTCACTCTAGGGCGTTGCTCCACCATGTCGAATAGTTAGGGCCTAAGAAGTCAACGCCAGAAGCATAAAATACGATATAAATACAACAGCTTTTCCATCGTATAAAACGAACAATTGCAACCTGTGTGAAAGTTATGGTCATTTCTACATTCCGGGCAACCTAGGCTTCACCCCAGGTCGTTGTTCCACCAGATCGAATAGTTAGGGCCTAAGAAGTGAACGCCAGCAACATAAAATACAATATAAATACAACAGTTCTTCCATCATTTAAAACGAATAATTGCAACCAGTATGAAAGTTATGGTCATTTCTACGTTCCGGGCAACCCAGGCTTCACTCTATGGCGTTCTTCCACCACATCGAATAGCTACGGCCTCAGAAGTCAACGCCTGAAGCATAAAATACAATAAGAATACAACAGTCTTTCCATCCTATAACAGGAATGATTGCAGCCAGTTTGAAAGTGATGGTCGTTTCTACGTTCCGGGCAACCTAGGCTTCACTCTAGGGCGTTGCTCCACCAGATCGAATAGTCAGTGCCTTAGAAGTCAACGCCAGATGCATAAAATACAATATAAACACAACAGTTTTTCCATCGTATAAAACGAATAATTACTACCAGTATGGAAGTGATGGTCATTTCTACATTCCGAGCAACCTAGGCTTCACTCTAGGGCGTTGATCCACCAGATAGAATAGTCAGGGCCTTATAAGTCAGCGCCAGAAGCATAAAATTCAATAAAGATGCAACTGTTTTTCCATCGTATAGCAGGAATAACTGCAAACAGTGTGAAAGTACTGGTCATTTCTACGTTCCGGGTAACCTAGGCTTCACTCTACGGCGTCGTTCCACCAGATCGAACAGTTAGGGCCTAAGAAGGCAACGCCAGAAGCATAAAATACAATATAAATATATCAGCTTTTCCATCGTATTAAACGAATAATTTCAACCAGTATGAAAGCTAGGGTCATTTCTACTTTACGGGCAACCTAGGCTACACCCTAGGGCGTTGCTCTTACAGATTGAATAGTTAGGGAATTAGCAGTCAACGCCCGAAGCATAAAATACAATATAAATACAACAGTTTTTCCATCATATAACAGGAATAATTGCAACCAGTTCGAAAGTGATGGTCATTTCTACGTTCCGGGCAACCTAGGCTTCACTCCAGAGCGTTGCTCCACCAGATCGAATAGTTAGTGCCTTAGAAGTCAACGCCAGAAGCATAAAATACAATATAAATACAACAGTTTTTCCATCGTATAAAACGAATAATTGTAACCAGTATGAAAGTTATGGTCATTTCTACGTTCCGGGCAACCTAGGCTACACTCTATGGCGTTCTTCCACTACATCGAATAGCAACGGCCTCAGAAGTCAACGCCTGAAGCATATAATACAATAAAAATACAACATTCTTTCCGTCCTATAACAGGAACAATTGCAACCCGTGTGAAAGTGATGGTCACTTGTACGTTCCAGGCCACCTAGGCTTCACTCTAGGGCGTTGTTCCACCAGATCGAATTGTTAGGGCCTAAGAAGTCAACGCCAGAAGCATAAGATACAATATAAATATAACAGTTTTTCCATCGTATAGAACGAATCATAGCAACCAGTGTGAAAGTTATGGTCACTTCTACGTTCCGGGCAACCTACGCTTCACTCTATGTCGTTGCTCCACCAGATCAAACAGCTAGAGCCTTAGAAGTCAACGCCCTAAGCATGAAATACAATATAAATATAACAGTTTTTCCATCGTATAGAACGAATAATAGCAACCAGTGTGAAAGTTTACGACATTTCTACTTTCCGGGCAACCTAGGCTTCTCCCTTGGGCGTTGCTCCAGCAGCTTGAATAGTTAGGGCCTAAGAAATCAACGCCAGAAGCATAAAATTCAACATAAATATAACAGTTTTTCCATCGTATAAAACGAAAAATTTCAACCAGTGTGAATGACATGGTCATTTCTACATTCCGAGCAACCTAGGCTTCACTCTAGGGCGATGATCCACCAGATAGAATAGTTAGGGACTTAGAAGCATACGCGTGAAGCATAAAATACAATAAAAATACAACAGCCTTTTCATCGTATAACAGGAATAATTGCAATAAGCGTGAAAGTAATGACCATTTCGGCGTTTCGGGCATCCTAGACATAACCCTGAGGCATTGCTCCACCAGATCGTATAGTTAGGGCCGTAGAAGTCAACGCCCGAACCATAAAATGCAAAAAAAATACAACAGTGTTACCATCATGTAACAGGAATAATTGCAACCAGTTTGAAAGTGATGGCCACTTCTACGTACCGGGCAACTTAGGCTTCACTCTATTGCGTTGCTCAACCAGATCGCAAAGTTAGTCCCTTAGAAGTCAACGCCAGAAGCATAAAATACAATATAAATATAACAGTTTTTCCATCGTATAAAACGAATAATAGCAACCAGTGTGAAAGTTATGGTCATTTCTACTTTACGGGCAACCTAGGCTACACCCTAGGGCGTTGCTCTTACACATTGAATAGTTAGGGCCTTAGAAGTTAATGCCCGAAGCATAAAATGCAATAAAAATACAACAGTTTTTCCATCGTATAAAAGGATTAATTGCAACCAGTTTGAAAGTGATGGTCATTTCTACGTTCCGGGCAACCTAGGCTTCACTCCAGGTCGTTGTTCCACCAGATCGAATAGCTAGGGCCTAAGAAGTGAACGCCAGCAGCATAAAATGCAATATAAATACAACAGTTCTTCCATCATATAAAACGAATAATTGCAACCACTATGAAAGCTATGGTCATTTCTACGTTCCAGGAAACCCAGGCTTCACTCTATGGCGTTCTTCCACCACATCGAATAGCTACGGCCTCAGAAGTCAACGCCTGAAGCATAAAATACAATATAATTATAACAGTTATCCATCGTATAAAACGAATAATTGCAACAAGTATGAAAGTTGTGGTTATTTCTACTTTCCGGGCAACCTAGGCTTCACCCTAGGGCGTTCCTCCAACAGATTGAATAGTTAGGGCCTTCGAAGTCAACGCCCGAAGCATAATATACAAAATAAATAGAACTGTTTTTCCATCGTATAAAACGAATAATTGCTACCGGTGTGAAAGTTATGGTCATTTCTACGTTCCGGGAAACCCAGGCTTCACCCTAGGGCGTTGTTCCACCAGATGGAATAGTTAGGGCATAAGAAGTCTACGCCAGAAGCATAAAATACGGTATAAATACAACAGCTTTTCCATCGTATAAAACAAATAATTGCAACCAATATGAAAGGTATGGTCATTTCTACGTTCCGGACAACCTAGGCTTCACTCTAGGGCGTTGCTCCACCACATGGAATAGCTACGGCCTTAGAACTCAACGCTAGAAGCATAAAATACAATAAAAATGCAACAGTTTTTCCATCGTATAGCATAAATAATTGCAACGGGTGTGAATGTTATCTTCATTTCTACGTTCCGGGCAACCTAGGCTTCACTCTAGGGCGTTGCTCCACCAGATCGAGAAGTTAGGGCCTAAGAAGTCAACGCCAGAAGCATAAAATACAAAATAAATATAACAGCTTTTCCATCGTATAAAACGAATAATAGCAACCAGTGTGAAAGTTCTGGTCATTTTATACGTTCCGGGGAACCTAGGCTTCACTCTAGGGCGTTGCTCCCCCAGATCGAATAGTTTGGGCCTTAGAAGTCAACGCCCGATGCAAAAAATACAAAATAAATAGAACAGTTTTTCCATCGTATAAAACGAATAATTGCAACAAGTATGAAAGTTATGGTCATTTCTACTTTCCGGCAACGTAGGCTTCACCCTAGGGCGTTGATCCAACAGATTGAATAGTTAGGGCCTTAGAAGTCAGCGCCCGAAGCATGAAATACAAAATAAATAGAACAGTTGTTCCATCGTATAAAACGAATAATTGCTATCAGTGTGAAACTTACGGTAATTTCTACGTTCCGGGCAACCTCGGTTTCACTCTAGGGCGTTGCTCCACCAGATCGCATAGCTAGGGACTTAGAATTCAACGCCATAAGAATAAAATACAATATGAGTACAACAGTTTTTCCATCGTATAAAATGAATAATTGGAAACATTGTGAAAGTAATGGTCATTTCTACGTTCCAGGCAACCTAGGCGTCACTCTAGGGCGTTACTCCACCACATCTAATAGCTACGGCCTTAGAAGTCAACGCCAGAAGCATATAATACAATATAAATACAACACCTTTTCCAGCGTATAAAATGAATAATAGCAAACAGTGTGAAAGTAATGGTCATTTCTACGTTCCGGGCAACCTAGGCTTCACTCTAGGGCGTTGCTCCACCACATCGAATAGCTACGGCCTTAGAAGTCAACGCTAGAAGCATAAAATACAATAAAAATGCAACAGTTTTTCCATCGTATAGCATGAATAATTGCAACCGGCGTGAATGTTATCTTCATTTCTACGTTCCGGGCAACCTAGGCTTGACTGTATGGTGTTGCTCCACCACAGCTAATAGCTACGGCCTTAGAAGTCAACCCCAGAAGCATAAAATACAAAATAAATAGAACAGTTTTTCCATTGTATAAAACGAATAATTGCTACCAGTGTGAAAGTTATGTTCATTTCTACGTTCCTGACAACCTAGGCTTCACTGTAGGGTGTTGCTCCACCAAATCGAATAGGTACGGCCATAGAAGTCATGCCCGAAGCATAAAATACAATAAATATAGACGAGTTTTTCCACCGTATAACAGGAATAATTGCCACCAGTGTGAAAGTGATGGTCATTTCTACGTTCTGGGCAACCTAGGTTTTACTCTAGGGCGTTGGTCCACCAGATCGAATAGCTAAGGACTTGGAATTCTCCGCCAGAAGAATAAAATAAAATATAAGTACAACAGTTTTTCCATTGTATAAAATGAATAATTGCAAACATTTTGAAATTAATGGTCATTTCAACGTTCCGGGCATCCTAGGCGTCACTGTAGGGCGTTGCTCCACCACAGCTAATAGCTACGGCCTTAGAAGTCAACCCCAGAAGCATAAAATACAAAATAAATAGAACAGTTTTTCCATTGTATAAAACGAATAATAGCAAACAGTGTGAAAGTGATGGTCATTTCTACGTTCCGGGCAACCTAGGCTTCACTGTAGGGCGTTGCTCCACCAAATCGAATAGTTAGGGCTTTAGAAGTCAACGCCGGAAGCATAAAATACAATAAAAGTACAACAGTTTTTCCATCGTATAAAATGAATGATTGCGAACATTGTGAAAGTAATGGTCATTTCTACGTTCCGGTCAACCTAGGCTTGACCCTGGGGCGTTGTTCCACCAGATGGAATAGTTAGGGCCTAAGAAGTCAACGCCAGAAGCATAAAATACGATACAAATACAACAGCTTTTCCATCGTAGAAAACGAATAATTGCAGACATTGTGAAAGTAATGGTCGTTTCTACGTTCCGAGCAACCTAGGCTTCACTCTAGGGCGTTGCTCCACCAGATCGAATAGTTAGGGCCTTAGAAGTCAACGCCGGAAGCATAAAATACAATAAAGATGCAACTGTTTTTCCATCATACAACAGGAATAACTGCAAACAGTGTGAAAGTACTGGTCATTTCTACGTTCCGGGCAACCTAGGCTTCACTCTTGGGCGTTGCTCCACCAGATCGAATAGTTAGGGCCTTAAAAGTCAACGCCAGAAGCATAAAATACAATAAAGGTGCAACAGTTTTTCCTTCGTATAACAGGAATAATTGCAACCAGGGTGAAGGTAACGGTATGTTCTACGTTCCGGGCAACCTAGGCTTGCCTCTAGGGCAGTGCTCCACCAGATCAAATAGTTAGGGCCTAAGAAGTCAACGCCAGTAGCATAAATTACAATATAAGTACAACAGATTTTCCATCGTATATAATGTATATTTGCAAACAGTGTGGAAGTAACGGTCACTTCTACGTTCCGGGCAACCTAGGCTTCACTCTAGGGTGTTGCCCCACCAGATGGGACTGCTAGGGACTTAGAATTCAATGCCAGAAGTATAAAATTCAATATAAATATAACAGCTTTTCCATCGTATAAAACGAAAAATAGAAACCAGTGTGTAAGTTATGGTCATTTCTACGTTCCGGGTAACCTAGGCGTCACTCTAGGGCGTTGCTCCACAATATCTAGTAGCTACGGCCTTAGAAGTCAACGCCAGAAGCACAAAATACAATAAAAATGCAGCAGTTTTTCCATCGTATAGCATGACTAATTGCAACCAGCGCGAAAGTAATGCTCATATCGACATTTCGGGCATCCTAGACTTAACTCTGAGGCGTTGCTCCACCAGATCGAAGAGTAAGGGCCTTAGAACTCAACGCCAGGAGCATAAACTACAAAATAAATACAACAGTCTTTCCATCGTATAAAACAAATAATTGCAACCTGTGTGATGGTTATGGGCATATCTAGGTTCCGGGCAACC
The DNA here is from genome assembly GCF_051401765.1 of Calliopsis andreniformis. Taxonomy (NCBI): domain Eukaryota; kingdom Metazoa; phylum Arthropoda; class Insecta; order Hymenoptera; family Andrenidae; genus Calliopsis; species Calliopsis andreniformis. The sequence goes on from NW_027480433.1 coordinate 1,688,836, forward strand.
TAGGCTTCACTGTAGGGCGATGCTCCACCAAATCGCATAGGTAGGGCCTTAGAAGTCAACGCCCGAAGCATAAAATACAATATAAGTACAACAGTTTTTCCATCGTATAAAATGAATGATTGCGAACATTGTGAAACTAATGGTCATTTCTACGTTCCGGTCAACCTAGGCTTGACCCTAGGGCGTTGTTCCACCAGATGGAATAGTTAGGGCCTAAGAAGTCAACGCCAGAAGCATAAAATACGATACAAATACAACCGCTTTTCCATCGTAGAAAACGAATAATTGCAGACATTGTGAAAGTAATGGTCGTTTCTACGTTCCGAGTACACCTAGGCTTCACTCTAGGGCGTTGCTCCACCAGATCGAATAGTTAGGGCCTTAGAAGTCAACGCCAGAAGCATAAAATACAATAAAGATGCAACAGTTTTTCCATCATACAACAGGAATAACTGCAAACAGTGTGAAAGTACTGGTCATTTCTACTTCACGGGCAACCTAGGCTTCACTCTAGGGCGTTGCTCCACCAGATCGAATAGTTAGGGCCTTAGAAGTCAGCGCCCGAAGCATAAAATGCAAAATAAATAGAACAGTTTTTCATTGTATAAAACGAATAACTGCAACCAGTGTGAAAGTACTGGTCATTTCTAAGTTCCGGGCAACCTAGGCTTCACTCTAGGGCGTTGCTCCACCAGATCGAATAGTTAGGGCCTTAGAAGTCAACGCCAGAAGCATAAGATACAATAAAGGTGCAACAGTTTTTCCATCGTATAACAGGAATAATTGCAACCAGTGTGAAGGTAATGGTACGTTCTACGTTCCGGGCAACCTAGGCTTCCCTCTAGGGCAGTGCTCCACCAGATCAAATAGTTAGTGCCTAAGAAGTCAACGCCAGTAGCATAAATTACAATATAAGTACAACAGATTTTCCATCGTATATAATGTATATTTGCAAACAGTGTGGAAGTAATGGTCACTTCTACGTTCCGGGCAACCTAGGCTTCACTCTAGTTCGTTGCTACACCAGATCGAATAGTTAGGGCCTTAGAAGTCAGCGCCCGAAGCATAAAATGCAAAATAAATACAACAGTTTTTCCATTGTATAAAACGAATAACTGCAACCAGTGTGAAAGTACTGGTCATTTCTACGTTCCGGGCAACCTAGGCTTCACTCTAGGGCGTTGCTCCACAAGATCGAATAGTTACGGCCTTAGAAGTCAACGCCCGAAGCATAAAGTGCAAAATAAATAGAACAGTTTTTCCACTGTATAAAACGAATAACTGCAACCAGTGTGAAAGTACTGGTCATTTCTACGTTCCGGGTAACCTAGGCTTGACCCTAGGGCGTTGTTCCACCAGATGGAATAGTTAGGGCCTAAGAAGTCAACGCCGGAAGCATAAAATACGATATAAATACAACAGCTTTTCCATCGTATAAAACGAATAGTTGCAACCAGTGTGAAGATTATGGTCATTTCTACGTTCCGAGCAACCTAGGCTTCACTCTAAGGTGTTGCTCTACCAGATGGAATTGCTAGGGACTTAGAATTCAATGCCAGAAGCATAAAATGCATAATAAATATAACAGCTTTTCCATCGTATGAAACGAATAATAGCAACTAGTGTGAAAGTTATGGTCATTTCTGCTTCCCGGGCAACCCAGGCTTCACTCTAGGGCGTTGCTCCACCAGATCGAATAGTTAGGGCCTTAGAAGTCAGCGCCCGAAGCATAAAATGCAAAATAAATAGAACAGTTTTTTCATTGTATAAAACGAATAACTGAATCCAGTGTGAAAGTACTGGTCATTTCTACGTTCCGGGCAACCTAGGCTTCACTCTAGGGCGTTGCTCCACCAAATCGAATAGTTAGGGCCTTAGAAGTCAACGCCCGAATCATAAGATACAATATAAGTACAACAGTTTTTCCATCGTATAAAATGAATGATTGCGAACATTGTGAAAGTAATGGTCATTTCTACTTTCCGGGCAACCTATGCTTCACCCCAGGTCGTTGTTCCACCAGATCGAATAGTTACGGCCTAACAAGTGAACGCCAGCAGCATAAAATAAAATATAAATACAACAGATCTTCCATCATATAAAACGAATAATTGCAACCAGTATGAAAGTTATGGTCATTTCTACGTTCCGCGCAACCCAGGCTTCACTCTATGGCGTTCATCCACCACATCGAATAGCTACGGCCTCAGAAGTCAACGCCTGAAGCATAAAATACAATATAAACACAACAGTTTTTCCATCGTATAAAACGAATAATTGCTACCAGTATGGAAGTGATGGTCATTTCTACGTTCCGGGCAACCTAGGCCTCACTCTAGGGCGTTGCTCCACCAGATTGAATAGTTAGGGCCTAAGAAATCAACGCCAGAAGCATAAAATTCAATATAAATATAACAGTTTTTCCATCGTATAAAACGAATAATTTCAACCAGTGTGAATGTTATGGTCCTTTCTACATTCCGAGCAACCTAGGCTTCACTCTAGGGCGTTGATCCACCAGATAGAATAGTCAGGGCCTTAGAAGTCTGCGGCAGAAGCATAAAATTCAATAAAGATGCAACTGTTTTTCCATCGTATAGCACAAATAACTATAAACAGTGTGAAAGTACTGGTCATTTCTACGTTCCGGGTAACCTAGGCTTCACTCTACGGCGTTGTTCCACCAGATCGAACAGTTAGGGCCTAAGAAGGCAACGCCAGAAGCATAAAATACAATATAAATATATCAGCTTTTCCATCGTATTAAACGAATAATTTCAACCAGTATGAAAGCTAGGGTCATTTCTACTTTACGGGCAACCTAGCCTACACCCTAGGGCGTTGCTCTTACAGATTGAATAGTTAGGGACTTAGCAGTCAACGCCCGAAGCATAAAATGCAATAAAAATACAACAGTTTTTCCATCGTATAAAAGGATTAATTGCAACCAGTTTGAAAGTGATGGTCATTTCTACGTCCCGGGCAACCTAGGCTTCACTCTAGGGCGTTGCTCCATCAGATCGAACAGTTAGGGCCTTAGAAATCAACGCCAGAAGCATAAAATACAATATAAGTACAACAGTTTTTCCATCGTATAAAATGAATAATTGCAACCCGTATGAAAGTTATGGTCATTTCTACGTTCCGGGCAACCTAGGCCTCACTCTAGGGCGTTGTTCCACCAGATTGAATAGTTAGGGCCTAAGAAATCAACGCCAGAAGCATAAAATACAATATAAATATAACAGTTTTTCCATCGTATAAATGAATAATTTCACCAGTGTGAATGTTATGGTCATTTCTACATTCCGAACAACCTAGGCTTCACTCTAAGGCATTAATCCACCAGATAGTATAGTTAGGGCCTTAGAAGTCAACGCCAGAAGCATAAAATTCAATAAAGATGCAACAGTTTTTCCATCGTATAGCAGGAATGACTGCAAACAGTGTGAAAGTACTGGTCACTTCTACGGTCCGGGTAACCTCGGCTCCACTCTAGGGCGTTGTTCCACCAGATCGAACAGCTAGGGCCTAAGAAGGCAATGCCAGAAGCATAAAATGCAATATAAATAGAACAGTTTTTCCATCGTATAGAACGAATAATAGCAACCAGTGTGAAAGTTAACGTCATTTCTACTTTCCGGGCAACCTAGGCTTCACCCTAGGGCGCTGCTCCAACAGATTGAATAGTTAGGGCCTTAGAAGTCAACGCCCGATGCATAAAATACAAAATAAATATAACAGTTTTTCCATCGTGTAAAACGAATAATTGCTACCGGTGTGAAAGTTATGGTCATTTCTACGTTCCGGTCAACCTAGGCTTCACCATAGGGCGTAGTTCCACCAGATCGAATAGTTAGGGCCTTAGAAGTGAACGCCAGAAGCATAAAATACAATATAAATACAACAGTTTTTCCATCGTATAAAACGAATAATTGCAACCCGTATGAAAGTTATGGTCATTTCTACGTTCCGGGCAACCTAGGCCTCACTCTAGGGCGTTGTTCCACCAGATTGAATAGTTAGGGCCTAAGAAATCAACGCCAGAAGCATAAAATACAATATAAATATAACAGTTTTTCCATCGTATAAATGAATAATTTAAACCAGTGTGAATGTTATGGTCATTTCTACATTCCGAACAACCTAGGCTTCACTCTAGGGCGTTGATCCACCAGATAGTATAGTTAGGGCCTTAGAAGTCAACGCCAGAAGCATAAAATTCAATAAAGATGCAACAGTTTTTCCATCGTATAGCAGGAATGACTGCAAACAGTGTGAAAGTACTGGTCATTTCTACGTTCCGGGTAACCTAGGCTTCACTCTTGGGCGTTGTTCAACCAGATCGAACAGTTAGGGCCTAACAAGTGAACGCCAGCAGCATAAAATAAAATATAAATACAACAGATCTTCCATCATATAAAACGAATAATTGCAACCAGTATGAAAGTTATGGTCATTTCTACGTTCCGGGCAACCCAGGCTTCACTCTATGGCGTTCATCCACCACATCGAATAGCTACGGCCTCAGAAGTCAACGCCTGAAGCATAAAATACAATATAAACACAACAGTTTTTCCATCGTATAAAACGAATAATTGCTACCAGTATGGAAGTGATGGTCATTTCTACGTTCCGGGCAACCTAGGCCTCACTCTAGGGCGTTGCTCCACCAGATTGAATAGTTAGGGCCTAAGAAATCAACGCCAGAAGCATAAAATTCAATATAAATATAACAGTTTTTCCATCGTATAAAACGAATAATTTCAACCAGTGTGAATGTTATGGTCCTTTCTACATTCCGAGCAACCTAGGCTTCACTCTAGGGCGTTGATCCACCAGATAGAATAGTCAGGGCCTTAGAAGTCTGCGGCAGAAGCATAAAATTCAATAAAGATGCAACTGTTTTTCCATCGTATAGCACAAATAACTATAAACAGTGTGAAAGTACTGGTCATTTCTACGTTCCGGGTAACCTAGGCTTCACTCTACGGCGTTGTTCCACCAGATCGAACAGTTAGGGCCTAAGAAGGCAACGCCAGAAGCATAAAATACAATATAAATATATCAGCTTTTCCATCGTATTAAACGAATAATTTCAACCAGTATGAAAGCTAGGGTCATTTCTACTTTACGGGCAACCTAGCCTACACCCTAGGGCGTTGCTCTTACAGATTGAATAGTTAGGGACTTAGCAGTCAACGCCCGAAGCATAAAATGCAATAAAAATACAACAGTTTTTCCATCGTATAAAAGGATTAATTGCAACCAGTTTGAAAGTGATGGTCATTTCTACGTCCCGGGCAACCTAGGCTTCACTCTAGGGCGTTGCTCCATCAGATCGAACAGTTAGGGCCTTAGAAATCAACGCCAGAAGCATAAAATACAATATAAGTACAACAGTTTTTCCATCGTATAAAATGAATAATTGCAACCCGTATGAAAGTTATGGTCATTTCTACGTTCCGGGCAACCTAGGCCTCACTCTAGGGCGTTGTTCCACCAGATTGAATAGTTAGGGCCTAAGAAATCAACGCCAGAAGCATAAAATACAATATAAATATAACAGTTTTTCCATCGTATAAATGAATAATTTCACCAGTGTGAATGTTATGGTCATTTCTACATTCCGAACAACCTAGGCTTCACTCTAGGGCATTAATCCACCAGATAGTATAGTTAGGGCCTTAGAAGTCAACGCCAGAAGCATAAAATTCAATAAAGATGCAACAGTTTTTCCATCGTATAGCAGGAATGACTGCAAACAGTGTGAAAGTACTGGTCACTTCTACGGTCCGGGTAACCTCGGCTCCACTCTAGGGCGTTGTTCCACCAGATCGAACAGCTAGGGCCTAAGAAGGCAATGCCAGAAGCATAAAATGCAATATAAATAGAACAGTTTTTCCATCGTATAGAACGAATAATAGCAACCAGTGTGAAAGTTAACGTCATTTCTACTTTCCGGGCAACCTAGGCTTCACCCTAGGGCGCTGCTCCAACAGATTGAATAGTTAGGGCCTTAGAAGTCAACGCCCGATGCATAAAATACAAAATAAATATAACAGTTTTTCCATCGTGTAAAACGAATAATTGCTACCGGTGTGAAAGTTATGGTCATTTCTACGTTCCGGTCAACCTAGGCTTCACCATAGGGCGTAGTTCCACCAGATCGAATAGTTAGGGCCTTAGAAGTGAACGCCAGAAGCATAAAATACAATATAAATACAACAGTTTTTCCATCGTATAAAACGAATAATTGCAACCCGTATGAAAGTTATGGTCATTTCTACGTTCCGGGCAACCTAGGCCTCACTCTAGGGCGTTGTTCCACCAGATTGAATAGTTAGGGCCTAAGAAATCAACGCCAGAAGCATAAAATACAATATAAATATAACAGTTTTTCCATCGTATAAATGAATAATTTAAACCAGTGTGAATGTTATGGTCATTTCTACATTCCGAACAACCTAGGCTTCACTCTAGGGCGTTGATCCACCAGATAGTATAGTTAGGGCCTTAGAAGTCAACGCCAGAAGCATAAAATTCAATAAAGATGCAACAGTTTTTCCATCGTATAGCAGGAATGACTGCAAACAGTGTGAAAGTACTGGTCATTTCTACGTTCCGGGTAACCTAGGCTTCACTCTTGGGCGTTGTTCAACCAGATCGAACAGTTAGGGCCTTAGAAGTGAACGCCAGAAGCATAAAATACAATATAAATACAACAGTTTTTCCATCGTATAAAACGAATAATTGCAACCCGTATGAAAGTTATGGTCATTTCTACGTTCCGGGCAACCTAGGCCTTACTCAAGGGCGTTGTTCCACCAGATTGAATAGTTAGGGCCTAAGAAGTGTACGCCAGAAGCATAAAATCCTATATAAATACAACAGTTTTTCCATCGTATAAAACGAATAATTGCAGCCAGTGTGAAAGTTATGGTCATTTCTACATTCCGAGCAACCTAGGCTTCACTCTCGGGCGTTGCTCCAACAGATTAAATAGTTAGGGCCTTAGAAGTCAACGCCCGAAGCTTAAAATGCAATAAAAATACAACAGTTTTTCCATCGTATAACAGGATTAATTGCAACCAGTTTGAAAGTGTTTGTCATTTCTACGTTCCGGGCAACCTAGGCTTCACTCTAGGGCGTTGCTCCTCTAGATCGAATAGCTAGGGCCATAGAAGTCAACGCCAGAAGCATAAAATACGATATAAATACAACAGCTTTTCCATCGTATAAAAGGAATAATTGCAAACAGTGCGAAAGTAATGGTCATTTCTACGTTCCGTGCAACCTAGGCTTCACCCTAGGGCGTTGCTCCAGCAGAATAAACAGTTAGGGCCTTAGAAGTCAACGCCCGAAGCATAAAATACAAAATAAATAGAACAGTTTTTCCATTGTATAAAACGAATAATTGCTACCAGTGTAAAAGTAAAGGTCATTTCTACGTTCCGGGCAACCTAGGCTTCACCCTAGGGCGTTGTTCCACCAGATCGAATAGTTAGGGCCTAAGAAGTGAACGCCAGAAGCATAAAATACAATATAAATACAACAGTTTTTCCATCGTATAAAATGAATGATTGCGAACATTGTGAAAGTAATGGTCATTTCTACGTGCCTGGCAACCTACGCGTCACTCTAGGGCGTTGCTGCTCCACGTCTGATAGCTACGGCTTTAGAAGTTAACGCCGGAAGCATAAAATACAATATAAATACAGCAGCTTCGCCATCGTATAAAATGAATAATTGCAAACAGTGTGAAGGTAATGGTGATTTCTACGTTCCGAGCAACCTAGGCTTCGCTCTAGGGCGTTGCTCCACCAGATCGAATAGTTAGGGCCTTAGAAGTCAGCGGCAGGAGCATAAGATACATTAAAAATACAACAGTCTTTTCATCGTATTACAGGAATAATTGTAATAAGCGTGAAAGTAATGATCATTTCGGCGTTTCGGGCATCCTAGACTTAACTCTGGGGCATAGCGCCTCCAGATCGAATAGTTAGGGCCTAAGAAGTCAATGCCAGAAGCATAAAATACAATATAAATACAACAGCTTTGCCATCGTATAAAACGAGAAATGGTAACCAGTGTGAACGTTATGGTCATTTCTACGTTCCGGTCAACCTAGGCTTCACTCTAGGACGTTGCACCACCAGATCGAATAGTTAGAGATTATGTAGTCAACGCCAGAAGCATAAAACACAATAAAGGTGCAACAGTTTTTCCATCGTGTAACAGGAATAATTGCAACCAGTGTGAAAGTTATGGTCATTTCTAAGTTCCGGGCAACCTAGGCTTCACCCTAGGGCGTTGCTCCACCAGATCAAACAGTTAGGGCCTTAGAAGTCAACGCCAGGAGAATAAAATACGATATAAGTACAACAGTTTTTCCATCGTATAAAATGAATGATTGCGAACATTGTGAAAGGAATGGTCATTTCTACGTGCCTGGCAACCTACGCGTCACTCTAGGGCGTTGCTGATCCACATCTGATAGCTACGGCCTTAGAAGTTAACGCCGGAAGCATAAAATACAATATAAATACAGCAGCTTCGCCATCGTATAAAATGAATAATTGCAAACAGTGTGAAGGTAATGGTCATTTCTACGTTCCGAGCAACCTAGGCTTCACTCTAGGGCGTTGCTCCACCAGATCGAATAGTTAGGGCCTTAGAAGTCAGCGCCAGGAGCATAACATACAATAAAAATACAACAGTCTTTTCATCGTATTACAGGAATAATTGTAATAAGCGTGAAAGTAATGATCATTTCGGCGTTTCGGGCATCCTAGACTTAACTCTGGGGCATAGCGCCTCCAGATCGAATAGTTAGGGCCTAAGAAGTCAATGCCAGAAGCATAAAATACAATATAAATACAACAGCTTTGCCATCGTATAAAACGAGAAATGGTAACCAGTGTGAAAGTTATGGTCATTTCTACGTTCCGGTCAACCTAGGCTTCACTCTAGGACGTTGCACCACCAGATCGAATAGTTAGGGATTATGTAGTCAACGCCAGAAGCATAAAACACAATAAAGGTGCAACAGTTTTTCCATCGTGTAACAGGAATAATTGCAACCAGTGTGAAAGTTATGGTCATTTCTAAGTTCCGGGCAACCTAGGCTTCACCCTAGGGCGTTGTTCCACCAGATAGAATAGTTAGAGCCTAAGAAGTGAACGCCAGAAGCGTAAAATACAATATAAATACAACAGCTTTTCCATCATATAAAACGAATAATTGCAATCAGGATGAAAGTTATGGTCATTTCTACGTTCCGGTCAACCTAGGCTTCACTCTAGGGCGTTGCTCGACCAGATCGAATAGCTAGGGCCTTAGAAGTCAACGCCCGAAGCATAAAATACAAAATAAATAGAACAGTTTTTCCAACGTATAAAACGAATAATTGCTACCAGTGTGAAAGTTATTGCCATTTCTACGATCCGGGCAACCTAGGCTTCACCCTAGGCCGTTGTTCCACCAGATGGAATAGTTAGGGCCTAAGAAGTCAACGCCAGAAGCATAAAATACGATATAAATACAACAGCTTTTACATCGTATAAAACGAATAATTGCAACCAGTGTGGAAGTTATGGTCATTTCTACGTTCCGGGCAACCTAGGCTTCACTCTAGGGCGTTGCTCCACCACATCGAATAGATAGGGCCTTAGAAGTCAACGCCAGAAGCATAAAATACAAAATAAATAAAACAGTTTTTCCATCGTATAAAACGAATAATTGCTACCAGTGTGAAAGTTATGGTCATTTCTACGTTCCGCGCAACCTAGGCTTCACCCTAGGGCGTTGTTCCACCAGATGGAATAGTTAGGGCCTAAGAAGTCAACGCCAGAATCTAAAATACGATATAAATACAACAGTTTTTCCATCATTTAAAACGAATAATTGCAACCAGGATGAAAGTTATGGTCATTTCTACTTTCCAGGCAACCTAGGCTTCACTCTAGGGCGTTGCTCCACCAGATCGAATAGTTAGGGCCTTAGAAGTCAACGCCAGAAGCATAAAATACAAAATAAATAAAACAGTTTTTCCGTCGTATAAAACGAATAATTGCTACCAGTGTGAACGTTATGGTCATTTCTACGTTCCGCGCAACCTAGGCTTCACTCTAGGGCGTTTCACCACCAGATCGAATAGTTAGGTCCTTAGTAGTCAACGCCAGAAGCACAAAATACGATATAAATACAACTGCTTTTCCATCGTATAAAACGAAGAATTGCAACCAGTGTGGAAGTTATGGTCATTTCTACGCTCCGGGCAACCTAGGCTTCACTCTAGGGCGTTGCTCGACCAGATCGAATAGCTAGGGCCTTAGATGTCAACGCCTGAAGTATAGAATACAATAAAAATACAACAGTCTTTCCATCCTATAACAGGAATAATTGCAACCCGTGTGAAAGTGATGGTCATTTCTACGTTCCAGGCAACCTAGGCTTCACCCTCGGGCGTTGTTTCACCAGATGGAATAGTTAGGGACTAAGAAGTCAACGCCAGAAGCATAAAATACAATATAAATACAACAGTTTTTCCATCGTATAAAACGAATAATTGCAACCAGTGTGAAAGCTATGGTCATTTCTACATTCCGAGCAACCTAGGCTACACTCTAGCGCGTCGCTCCAACAGATTGAATAGTCAGGGCCTTAGAAGTCAACGCCCGAAGCATAAAATGCAATAAAAATACAACAGCTTTTCCATCGTAAAAAACGAATAATTGCAACCAGTGTGAAAGATACGGACATTTCTACGTGCCTGGCAACCTAGGCGTCACTCTAGGGCGTTGCTGCTCCACGTCTGATAGCTACGGCCTTAGAAGTTAACGCCGGAAGCATAAAATACAATATAAATACAGCAGCTTCGCCATCGTATAAAATGAATAATTGCAAACAGTGTGAAGGTAATGGTCATTTCTACGTTCCGAGCAACCTAGGCTTCACTCTAGGGCGTTGCTCCACCAGATCGAATAGTTAGGGCCTTAGAGGTCAGCGCCAGGAGCATAAGATACATTAAAAATACTACAGTCTTTTCATCGTATTACAGGAATAATTGTAATAAGCGTGAAAGTAATGATCATTTCGGCGTTTCGGGCATCCTAGACTTAACTCTGGGGCATAGCGCCTCCAGATCGAATAGATAGGGCCTAAGAAGTCAATGCCAGAAGCATAAAATACAATATAAATACAACAGCTTTGCCATCGTATAAAACGAGAAATGGTAACCAGTGTGAAAGTTATGGTCATTTCTACGTTCCGGTCAACCTAGGCTTCACTCTAGGACGTTGCACCACCAGATCGAATAGTTAGGGATTATGTAGTCAACGCCAGAAGCATAAAACACAATAAAGGTGCAACAGTTTTTCCATCGTGTAACAGGAATAATTGCAACCAGTGTGAAAGTTATGGTCATTTCTAAGTTCCGGGCAACCTAGGCTTCACCCTAGGGCGTTGCTCCACCAGATCAAACAGTTAGGGCCTTAGAAGTCAACGCCAGGAGAATAAAATACGATATAAGTACAACAGTTTTTCCATCGTATAAAATGAATGATTGCGAACATTGTGAAAGTAATGGTCATTTCTACGTGCCTGGCAACCTACGCGTCACTCTAGGGCGTTGCTGATCCACATCTGATAGCTACGGCCTTAGAAGTTAACGCCGGAAGCATAAAATACAATATAAATACAGCAGCTTCGCCATCGTATAAAATGAATAATTGCAAACAGTGTGAAGGTAATGGTCATTTCTACGTTCCGAGCAACCTACGCTTCACTCTAGGGCGTTGCTCCACCAGATCGAATAGTTAGGGCCTTAGAAGTCAGCGCCAGGAGCATAACATACAATAAAAATACAACAGTCTTTTCATCGTATTACAGGAATAATTGTAATAAGCGTGAAAGTAATGATCATTTCGGAGTTTCGGGCATCCTAGACTTAACTCTGGGGCATAGCGCCTCCAGATCGAATAGTTAGGGCCTAAGAAGTCAATGCCAGAAGCATAAAATACAATATAAATACAACAGCTTTGCCATCGTATAAAACGTGAAATGGTAACCAGTGTGAAAGTTATGGTCATTTCTACGTTCCGGTCAACCTAGGCTTCACTCTAGGACGTTGCACCACCAGATCGAATAGTTAGGGATTATGTAGTCAACGCCAGAAGCATAAAACACAATAAAGGTGCAACAGTTTTTCCATCGTGTAACAGGAATAATTGCAACCAGTGTGAAAGTTATGGTCATTTCTAAGTTCCGGGCAACCTAGGCTTCACCCTAGGGCGTTGTTCCACCAGATAGAATAGTTAGAGCCTAAGAAGTGAACGCCAGAAGCGTAAAATACAATATAAATACAACAGCTTTTCCATCATATAAAACGAATAATTGCAATCAGGATGAAAGTTATGGTCATTTCTACGTTCCGGGCAACCTAGGCTTCACTCTAGGGCGTTGCTCGACCAGATCGAATAGCTAGGGCCTTAGAAGTCAACGCCCGAAGCATAAAATACAAAATAAATAGAACAGTTTTTCCAACGTATAAAACGAATAATTGCTACCAGTGTGAAAGTTATTGCCATTTCTACGATCCGGGCAACCTAGGCTTCACCCTAGGCCGTTGTTCCACCAGATGGAATAGTTAGGGCCTAAGAAGTCAACGCCAGAAGCATAAAATACGATATAAATACAACAGCTTTTACATCGTATAAAACGAATAATTGCAACCTGTGTGGAAGTTATGGTCATTTCTACGTTCCGGGCAACCTAGGCTTCACTCTAGGGCGTTGCTCCACCACATCGAATAGATAGGGCCTTAGAAGTCAACGCCAGAAGCATAAAATACAAAATAAATAAAACAGTTTTTCCATCGTATAAAACGAATAATTGCTACCAGTGTGAAAGTTATGGTCATTTCTACGTTCCGCGCAACCTAGGCTTCACCCTAGGGCGTTGTTCCACCAGATGGAATAGTTAGGGCCTAAGAAGTCAACGCCAGAATCTAAAATACGATATAAATACAACAGTTTTTCCATCATATAAAACGAATAATTGCAACCAGGATGAAAGTTATGGTCATTTCTACTTTCCAGGCAACCTAGGCTTCACTCTAGGGCGTTGCTCCACCAGATCGAATAGTTAGGGCCTTAGAAGTCAACGCCAGAAGCATAAAATACAAAATAAATAAAACAGTTTTTCCGTCGTATAAAACGAATAATTGCTACCAGTGTGAACGTTATGGTCATTTCTACGTTCCGCGCAACCTAGGCTTCACTCTAGGGCGTTTCACCACCAGATCGAATAGTTAGGTCCTTAGTAGTCAACGCCAGAAGCACAAAATACGATATAAATACAACTGCTTTTCCATCGTATAAAACGAAGAATTGCAACCAGTGTGGAAGTTATGGTCATTTCTACGCTCCGGGCAACCTAGGCTTCACTCTAGGGCGTTGCTCCACCAGATAGAGTAGTTGGGGCCTTAGAAGTCAACGCCCGAAGCATAAAATACAAAATAAATAGAACAGTTTTTCCATCGTGTAAAACGAATAATTGCTACCAGTGTGAAAGTTATGGTCATTGCTACGTTCCGCGCAACCTAGGCTTCACCCAACGGCGTTGTTCCACCAGATGGAATAGTTAGGGCCTAAGAAGTCAACGTCAGAAGCATAAAATACGATATAAATACAACAGCTTTTCCATCGTATAAGACGAATAATTGCAACCAGTGTGAATGTAATGGTCATTTCTACGTTCCGGGCAACCTTGGCTTCAATCTAGGGCGTTGCTCCACCAGATCGAATAATTAGGGCCTTAGAAATCAACGCCGGAAGCATAAAATACAATAAAGATGCAACAGTTTTTCCAACGTAAAACAGGAATAATTGCAACCAGTGTGAAGGTATTGGTCTTTTCTACGTTCCGGGCAACCTAGGCTTCACTCCAGGGCGGTGCGCCACCAGATCGAATAGCTAGGGACTTAGAATTCAACGCCAGAAGGATAAAATACTATATAAGTACAACAGTTATTCCATCGTATAAAACGAATAATTGCTACCAGTGTGAAAGTTATGGTCATTTCTACTTTCCGGGCAACCTAGGCTTCACTCTAGGGCGTTGCTCCACCAGATCGAATAGTTAGGGACTTAGAAGTCAGCGCCAGAAGCATAAAATACAAAATAAATAAAACAGTTTATCCGTCGTATAAAACGAATAATTGCTACCAGTGTGAACGTTATGGTCGTTTCTACGTTCCGCGCAACCTAGGCTTCACTCTAGGGCGTTTCTCCACCAGATCGAATAGTTAGGTCCTTAGAAGTCAGCGCCAGAAGCACAAAATACGATATAAATACAACTGCTTTTCCATCGTATAAAACGAATAATTGCAGCCAGTGTGAAAGTTATGGTAATTTCTACGTTCCGGGCAACCTAGGCTTCACTCTAGGGCGTTGCTCGACCAGATCGAATAGCTAGGGCCTTAGATGTCAACGCCTGAAGTATAGAATACAATAAAAATACAACAGTCTTTCCATCCTATAACGGGAATAATTGCAACCCGTGTGAAAGTGATGGTCATTTCTACGTTCCAGGCAACCTAGGCTTCACCCTCGGGCGTTGTTTCACCAGATGGAATAGTTAGGGACTAAGAAGTCAACGCCAGAAGCATAAAATACAATATAAATACAACAGTTTTTCCATCGTATAAAACGAATAATTGCAACCAGTGTGAAAGCCTTGGTCATTTCTACATTCCGAGCAACCTAGGCTACACTCTAGCGCGTCGCTCCAACAGATTGAATAGTCAGGGCCTTAGAAGTCAACGCCCGAAGCATAAAATGCAATAAAAATACAACAGCTTTTCCATCGTAAAAAACGAATAATTGCAACCAGTGTGAAAGATACGGACATTTCTACGTGCCTGGCAACCTAGGCGTCACTCTAGGGCGTTGCTGCTCCACGTCTGATAGCTACGGCCTTAGAAGTTAACGCCGGAAGCATAAAATACAATATAAATACAGCAGCTTCGCCATCGTATAAAATGAATAATTGCAAACAGTGTGAAGGTAATGGTCATTTCTACGTTCCGAGCAACCTAGGCTTCACTCTAGGGCGTTGCTCCACCAGATCGAATAGTTAGGGCCTTAGAGGTCAGCGCCAGGAGCATAAGATACATTAAAAATACTACAGTCTTTTCATCGTATTACAGGAATAATTGTAATAAGCGTGAAAGTAATGATCATTTCGGCGTTTCGGGCATCCTAGACTTAACTCTGGGGCATAGCGCCTCCAGATCGAATAGATAGGGCCTAAGAAGTCAATGCCAGAAGCATAAAATACAATATAAATACAACAGCTTTGCCATCGTATAAAACGAGAAATGGTAACCAGTGTGAAAGTTATGGTCATTTCTACGTTCCGGTCAACCTAGGCTTCACTCTAGGACGTTGCACCACCAGATCGAATAGTTAGGGATTATGTAGTCAACGCCAGAAGCATAAAACACAATAAAGGTGCAACAGTTTTTCCATCGTGTAACAGGAATAATTGCAACCAGTGTGAAAGTTATGGTCATTTCTAAGTTCCGGGCAACCTAGGCTTCACCCTAGGGCGTTGCTCCACCAGATCAAACAGTTAGGGCCTTAGAAGTCAACGCCAGGAGAATAAAATACGATATAAGTACAACAGTTTTTCCATCGTATAAAATGAATGATCGCGAACATTGTGAAAGTAATGGTCATTTCTACGTGCCTGGCAACCTACGCGTCACTCTAGGGCGTTGCTGCTCCACATCTGATAGCTACGGCCTTAGAAGTTAACGCCGGAAGCATAAAATACAATATAAATACAGCAGCTTCGCCATCGTATAAAATGAATAATTGCAAACAGTGTGAAGGTAATGGTCATTTCTACGTTCCGAGCAACCTAGGCTTCACTCTAGGGCGTTGCTCCACCAGATCGAATAGTTAGGGCCTTAGAAGTCAGCGCCAGGAGCATAAGATACAGTAAAAATACAACAGTCTTTTCATCGTATTACAGGAATAATTGTAATAAGCGTGAAAGTAATGATCATTTCGCGGTTTCGGGCATCCTAGACTTAACTCTGGGTCATAGCGCCTCCAGATCCAATAGTTAGGGCCTAAGAAGTCAATGCCAGAAGCATAAAATACAATATAAATACAACGGCTTTGCCATCGTATAAAACGAGAAATGGTAACCAGTGTGAAAGTTATGGTCATTTCTACGTTCCAGTCAACCCAGGCTTCACTCTAGGACGTTGCACCACCAGATCGAATAGTTAGGGATTATGTAGTCAACGCCAGAAGCATAAAACACAATAAAGGTGCAACAGTTTTTCCATCGTGTAACAGGAATAATTGCAACCAGTGTGAAAGTTATGGTCATTTCTAAGTTCCGGGCAACCTAGGCTTCACCCTAGGGCGTTGTTCCACCAGATAGAATAGTTAGAGCCTAAGAAGTGAACGCCAGAAGCATAAAATACAATATAAATACAACAGCTTTTCCATCATATAAAACGAATAATTGCAATCAGGATGAAAGTTATGGTCATTTCTACGTTCCGGGCAACCTAGGCTTCACTCTAGGGCGTTGCTCGACCAGATCGAATAGTTGGGGCCTTAGAAGTCAACGCCCGAAGCATAAAATACAAAATCAATAGAACAGTTTTTCCATCGTGTAAAACGAATAATTGCTACCAGTGTGAAAGTTATGGTCATTGCTACGTTCCGCGCAACCTAGGCTTCACCCAAGGGCGTTGTTCCACCAGATGGAATAGTTAGGGCCTAAGAAGTCAACGTCAGAAGCATAAAATACGATATAAATACAACAGCTTTTCCATCGTATAAGACGAATAATTGCAACCAGTGTGAATGTAATGGTCATTTCTACGTTCCGGGCAACCTTGGCTTCAATCTAGGGCGTTGCTCCACCAGATCGAATAATTAGGGCCTTAGAAATCAACGCCGGAAGCATAAAATACAAAATAAATAAAACAGTTTATCCGTCGTATAAAACGAATAATTGCTACCAGTGTGAACGTTATGGTCGTTTCTACGTTCCGCGTAACCTAGGCTTCACTCTAGGGCGTTTCTCCACCAGATCGAATAGTTAGGTCCTTAGAAGTCAGCGCCAGAAGCACAAAATACGATATAAATACAACTGCTTTTCCATCGTATAAAACGAATAATTGCAACCAGTGTGGAAGTTATGGTCATTTCTACGCTCCGGGCAACCTAGGCTTCACTCTAGGGCGTTGCTCCACCAGATAGAATAGTTGGGGCCTCAGAAGTCAGCGCCCGAAGCATAAAATACAAAATAAATAGAACAGTTTTTCCATCGTAAAACAGGAATAATTGCAACCAGTGTGAACGTAATGGTCTTTTCTACGTTCCGGGCAACCTGGGCTTCTCTCCAGGGCGGTGCACCACCAGATCGAATAGTTAGGGCCTAAGAAGTCAACGCCTGAAGAATAAAATACAATATAAGTACAAAAGCTTTTCCATCGTATAACATGAATAATTGCAAACATTGTGAAAGTAATGGTCATTTCTACGTTCCGGCCAACCTAGGCGTCACTCTAGGGCGTTGCTCCACCACATCTAATAGCTACGGCCCTAGAAGTCAACCGCAGATGAATAAAATACAATAAAGGTGCCACAGCTTTTCCATCGTATAAAACGAATAATTGCAACCAGTGTGAAAGTTATGGTCATTTTTACTTTCCGGGCAACCTAGGCTTCACCCTAGGGCGTTGTTCCACCTGATCGAACAGTTAGGGCCTAAGAAGTCAACGCCAGAATCATCAAATACAATAAAGATGCAACAGTTTTTCCATCGTAAAACAGGAGTAATTGCAACCAGTGTGAAGGTAATGGTCTTTTCTACGTTCCGGGCAACCTAGGCTTCACTCCAGGGCGGTGCACCACCAGATCGAATAGCTAGTGACTTAGAATTCAACGCCAGAAGGATAAAATACAATATAAGTACAACAGTTATTCCATCGTATAAAACGAATAATTGCTACCAGTGTGAAAGTTATGGTCATTTCTACTTTCCGGGCAACCTAGGCTTCACTCCAGGGCGTTGCTCCACCAGATCGAATAGTTAGGGCCTTAGAAGTCAACGCCAGAAGCATAAAATACAAAATAAATAAAACAGTTTTTCCGTCGTATAAAACGAATAATTGCTACCAGTGTGAACGTTATGGTCATTTCTACGTTCCGCGCAACCTAGGCTTCACTCTAGGGCGTTTCACCACCAGATCGAATAGTTAGGTCCTTAGTAGTCAACGCCAGAAGCACAAAATACGATATAAATACAACTGCTTTTCCATCGTATAAAACGAAGAATTGCAACCAGTGTGGAAGTTATGGTCATTTCTACGCTCCGGGCAACCTAGGCTTCACTCTAGGGCGTTGCTCCACCAGATAGAGTAGTTGGGGCCTTAGAAGTCAACGCCCGAAGCATAAAATACAAAATAAATAGAACAGTTTTTCCATCGTGTAAAACGAATAATTGCTACCAGTGTGAAAGTTATGGTCATTGCTACGTTCCGCGCAACCTAGGCTTCACCCAAGGGCGTTGTTCCACCAGATGGAATAGTTAGGGCCTAAGAAGTCAACGTCAGAAGCATAAAATACGATATAAATACAACAGCTTTTCCATCGTATAAGACGAATAATTGCAACCAGTGTGAATGTAATGGTCATTTCTACGTTCCGGGCAACCTTGGCTTCAATCTAGGGCGTTGCTCCACCAGATCGAATAATTAGGGCCTTAGAAATCAACGCCGGAAGCATAAAATACAATAAAGATGCAACAGTTTTTCCATCGTAAGACAGGAATAATTGCAACCAGTGTGAAGGTAATGGTCTTTTCTATGTTCCGGGCAACCTAGGCTTCACTCCAGGGCGGTGCGCCACCAGATCGAATAGCTAGGGACTTAGAATTCAACGCCAGAAGGATAAAATCCAATATAAGTACAACAGTTATTCCATCGTATAAAACGAATAATTGCTACCAGTGTGAAAGTTATGGTCATTTCTACTTTCCGGGCAACCTAGGCTTCACTCTAGGGCGTTGCTCCACCAGATCGAATAGTTAGGGACTTAGAAGTCAACGCCAGAAGCATAAAATACAAAATAAATAAAACAGTTTATCCGTCGTATAAAACGAATAATTGCTACCAGTGTGAACGTTATGGTCGTTTCTACGTTCCGCGCAACCTAGGCTTCACTCTAGGGCGTTTCTCCACCAGATCGAATAGTTAGGTCCTTAGAAGTCAGCGCCAGAAGCACAAAATACGATATAAATACATCTGCTTTTCCATCGTATAAAACGAATAATTGCAACCAGTGTGGAAGTTATGGTCATTTCTACGCTCCGGGCAACCTAGGCTTCACTCTAGGGCGTTGCTCCACCAGATAGAATAGTTGGGGCCTTAGAAGTCAACGCCCGAAGCATAAAATACAAAATAAATAGAACAGTTTTTCCATCGTAAAACAGGAATAATTGCAACCAGTGTGAAGGTAATGGTCTTTTCTACGTTCCGGGCAACCTGGGCGTCTCTCCAGGGCGGTGCACCACCAGATCAAATAGTTAGGGCCTTAGAAGTCAACGCCAGAACCATAAAATACAACATAAATACAACAGATTTTCCATCGTATATAATGTATATTTGCACACAGTGTGAAAGTAATGGTCATTTCTACGTACCGAGCAACCTAGGCTCCACTCTTGGGCGTTGCTCCTGCAAATCGAATAGCTAGGGCCTTAGAAGTCAACGCCAAAGGCATAAAATACAATAAAGATGCAAAAGTTTTTCCATCGTATAACAGGAATATCTGCAAACAGTGTGAAAGTAATGGTCATTTCCATGTTCCGGGCAACCAAGTCTTCACTCTAGGGCGTTGTTCCACCATATCGAATAGTTAGGGCCTAAGAAGTCAACGCCTGAAGAATAAAATACAATATAAGTACAAAAGCTTTTCCATCGTATAACATGAATAATTGCAAACATTGTGAAAGTAATGGTCATTTCTACGTTCCGGCCAACCTAGGCGTCACTCTAGGGCGTTGCTCCACCACATCTAATAGCTACGGCCTTAGAAGTCAACCGCAGATGAATAAAATACAATAAAGGTGCCACAGCTTTTCCATCGTATAAAACGAATAATTGCAACCAGTGTGAAAGTTATGGTCATTTTTACTTTCCGGGCAACCTAGGCTTCACCCTAGGGCGTTGTTCCACCTGATCGAACAGTTAGGGCCTAAGAAGTCAACGCCAGAATCATCAAATACAATAAAGATGCAACAGTTTTTCCATCGTAAAACAGGAGTAATTGCAACCAGTGTGAAGGTAATGGTCTTTTCTACGTTCCGGGCAACCTGGGCTTCACTCCAGGGCGGTGCACCACCAGATCGAATAGCTAGTGACTTAGAATTCAACGCCAGAAGGATAAAATACAATATAAGTACAACAGTTATTCCATCGTATAAAACGAATAATTGCTACCAGTGTGAAAGTTATGGTCATTTCTACTTTCCGGGCAACCTAGGCTTCACTCTAGGGCGTTGCTC
Source organism: Calliopsis andreniformis (assembly GCF_051401765.1). Lineage (NCBI taxonomy): Eukaryota > Metazoa > Arthropoda > Insecta > Hymenoptera > Andrenidae > Calliopsis > Calliopsis andreniformis. The sequence continues at coordinate 1,709,437 of NW_027480433.1, forward strand.
CACCAGATCGAATAGTTAGGGCCTTAGAAGTCAACGCCAGAAGCATAAAATACAAAATAAATAAAACAGTTTTTCCGTCGTATAAAACGAATAATTGCTACCAGTGTGAACGTTATGGTCGTTTCTACGTTCCGCGCAACCTAGGCTTCACTCTAGGGCGTTTCACCACCAGATCGAATAGTTAGGTCCTTAGTAGTCAACGCCAGAAGCACAAAATACGATATACATACAACTGCTTTTCCATCGTATAAAACGAAGAATTGCAACCAGTGTGGAAGTTATGGTCATTTCTACGCTCCGGGCAACCTAGGGTTCACTCTAGGGCGTTGCTCCACCAGATAGAGTAGTTGGGGCCTTAGAAGTCAACGCCCGAAGCATAAAATACAAAATAAATAGAACAGTTTTTCCATCGTGTAAAACGAATAATTGCTACCAGTGTGAAAGTTATGGTCATTGCTACGTTCCGCGCAACCTAGGCTTCACCCAAGGGCGTTGTTCCACCAGATGGAATAGTTAGGGCCTAAGAAGTCAACGTCAGAAGCATAAAATACGATATAAATACAACAGCTTTTCCATCGTATAAGACGAATAATTGCAACCAGTGTGAATGTAATGGTCATTTCTACGTTCCGGGCAACCTTGGCTTCAATCTAGGGCGTTGCTCCACCAGATCGAATAATTAGGGCCTTAGAAATCAACGCCGGAAGCATAAAATACAATAAAGATGCAACAGTTTTTCCATCGTAAAACAGGAATAATTGCAACCAGTGTGAAGGTAATGGTCTTTTCTACGTTCCGGGCAACCTAGGCTTCACTCCAGGGCGGTGCGCCACCAGATCGAATAGCTAGGGACTTAGAATTCAACGCCAGAAGGATAAAATACAATATAAGTACAACAGTTATTCCATCGTATAAAACGAATAATTGCTACCAGTGTGAAAGTTATGGTCATTTCTACTTTCCGGGCAACCTAGGCTTCACTCTAGGGCGTTGCTCCACCAGATCGAATAGTTAGGGACTTAGAAATCAACGCCAGAAGCATAAAATACAAAATAAATAAAACAGTTTATCCGTCGTATAAAACGAATAATTGCTACCAGTGTGAACGTTATGGTCGTTTCTACGTTCCGCGCAACCTAGGCTTCACTCTAGGGCGTTTCTCCACCAGATCGAATAGTTAGGTCCTTAGAAGTCAGCGCCAGAAGCACAAAATACGATATAAATACAACTGCTTTTCCATCGTATAAAACGAATAATTGCAACCAGTGTGGAAGTTATGGTCATTTCTACGCTCCGGGCAACCTAGGCTTCACTCTAGGGCGTTGCTCCACCAGATAGAATAGTTGGGGCCTTAGAAGTCAACGCCCGAAGCATAAAATACAAAATAAATAGAACAGTTTTTCCATCGTAAAACAGGAATAATTGCAACCAGTGTGAAGGTAATGGTCTTTTCTACGTTCCGGGCAACCTGGGCTTCTCTCCAGGGCGGTGCACCACCAGATCAAATAGTTAGGGCCTAAGAAGTCAACGCCAGAAGCATAAAATACAACATAAATACAACAGATTTTCCATCGTATATAATGTATATTTGCAAACAGTGTGAAAGTAATGGTCATTTCTACGTACCGGGCAACCTAGGCTCCACTCTTGGGCGTTGCTCCTGCAAATCGAATAGCTAGGGCCTTAGAAGTCAACGCCAAAGCCATAAAATACAATAAAGATGCAAAAGTTTTTCCATCGTATAACAGGAATATCTGCAAACAGTGTGAAAGTAATGGTCATTTCCATGTTCCGGGCAACCAAGTCTTCACTCTAGGGCGTTGTTCCAGCAGATCGAATAGTTAGGGCCTAAGAAGTCAACGCCTGACGAATAAAATACAATATAAGTACAAAAGCTTTTCCATCGTATGACATGAATAATTGCAAACATTGTGAAAGTAATGGTCATTTCTACGTTCCGGCCAACCTAGGCGTCACTCTAGGGCGTTGCTCCACCACATCTAATAGCTACGGCCTTAGAAGTCAACCGCAGATGAATAAAATACAATAAAGGTGCCACAGCTTTTCCATCGTATAAAACGAATAATTGCAACCAGTGTGAAAGTTATGGTCATTTTTACTTTCCGGGCAACCTAGGCTTCACCCTAGGGCGTTGTTCCACCTGATCGAACAGTTAGGGCCTAAGAAGTCAACGTCAGAAGCATAAAATACGATATAAATACAACAGCTTTTCCATCGTATAAGACGAATAATTGCAACCAGTGTGAATGTAATGGTCATTTCTACGTTCCGGGCAACCTTGGCTTCAATCTAGGGCGTTGCTCCACCAGATCGAATAATTAGGGCCTTAGAAATCAACGCCGGAAGCATAAAATACAATAAAGATGCAACAGTTTTTCCATCGTAAAACAGGAATAATTGCAACCAGTGTGAAGGTAATGGTCTTTTCTACGTTCCGGGCAACCTAGGCTTCACTCCAGGGCGGTGCGCCACCAGATCGAATAGCTAGGGACTTAGAATTCAACGCCAGAAGGATAAAATACAATATAAGTACAACAGTTATTCCATCGTATAAAACGAATAATTGCTACCAGTGTGAACGTTATGGTCGTTTCTACGTTCCGCGCAACCTAGGCTTCACTCTAGGGCGTTTCTCCACCAGATCGAATAGTTAGGTCCTTAGAAGTCAGCGCCAGAAGCACAAAATACGATATAAATACAACTGCTTTTCCATCGTATAAAACGAATAATTGCAACCAGTGTGGAAGTTATGGTCATTTCCACGCTCCGGGCAACCTAGGCTTCACTCTAGGGCGTTGCTCCACCAGATAGAATAGTTGGGGCCTTAGAAGTCAACGCCCGAAGCATAAAATACAAAATAAATAGAACAGTTTTTCCATCGTAAAACAGGAATAATTGCAACCAGCGTGAAGGTAATGGTCTTTTCTACGTTCCGGGCAACCTGGGCTTCTCTCCAGGGCGGTGCACCACCAGATCAAATAGTTAGGGCCTAAGAAGTCAACGCCAGAAGCATAAAATACAACATAAATACAACAGATTTTCCATCGTATATAATGTATATTTGCAAACAGTGTGAAAGTAATGGTCATTTCTACGTACCGGGCAACCTAGGCTCCACTCTTGGGCGTTGCTCCTGCAAATCGAATAGCTAGGGCCTTAGAAGTCAACGCCAAAGGCATAAAATACAATAAAGATGCAAAAGTTTTTCCATCGTATAACAGGAATATCTGCAAACAGTGTGAAAGTAATGGTCATTTCCATGTTCCGGGCAACCAAGTCTCCACTCTAGGGCGTTGTTCCAGCAGATCGAATAGTTAGGGCCTAAGAATTCAACGCCTGACGAATAAAATACAATATAAGTACAAAAGCTTTTCCATCGTATGACATGAATAATTGCAAACATTGTGAAAGTAATGGTCATTTCTACGTTCCGGCCAACCTAGGCGTCACTCTAGGGCGTTGCTCCACCACATCTAATAGCTACGGCCTTAGAAGTCAACCGCAGATGAATAAAATACAATAAAGGTGCCACAGCTTTTCCATCGTATAAAACGAATAATTGCAACCAGTGTGAAAGTTATGGTCATTTTTACTTTCCGGGCAACCTAGGCTTCACCCTAGGGCGTTGTTCCACCTGATCGAACAGTTAGGGCCTAAGAAGTCAACGCCAGAATCATCAAATACAATAAAGATGCAACAGTTTTTCCATCGTAAAACAGGAGTAATTGCAACCAGTGTGAAGGTAATGGTCTTTTCTACGTTCCGGGCAACCTAGGCTTCACTCCAGGGCGGTGCACCACCAGATCGAATAGCTAGTGACTTAGAATTCAACGCCAGAAGGATAAAATACAATATAAGTACAACAGTTATTCGATCGTATAAAACGAATAATTGCTACCAGTGTGAAAGTTATTGTCATTTCTACTTTCCGGGCAACCTAGGCTTCACTCTAGGGCGTTGCTCCACCAGATCGAATAGTTAGGGCCTTAGAAGTCAACGCCAGAAGCATAAAATACAAAATAAATAAAACAGTTTATCCGTCGTATAACACGAATAATTGCTACCAGTGTGAACGTTATGGTCGTTTCTACGTTCCGCGCAACCTAGGCTTCACTCTAGGACGTTTCTCCACCAGATCGAATAGTTAGGTCCTTAGAAGTCAACGCCAGAAGCACAAAATACGATATAAATACAACTGCTTTTCCATCGTATAAAACGATGAATTGCAACCAGTGTGGAAGTTATGTTCATTTCTACGCTCCGGGCAACCTAGGCTTCACTCTAGGGCGTTGCTCCACCAGATAGAATAGTTGGGGCCTTAGGAGTCAACGCCCGAAGCATAAAATACAAAATAAATAGAACAGTTTTTCCTTCGTGTAAAACGAATAATTGCTACCAGTGTGAAAGTTATGGTCATTGCTACGTTCCGCGCAACCTAGGCTTCACCCAAGGGCGTGGTTCCACCAGATGGAATAGTTAGGGCCTGAGAAGTCAACGTCAGAAGCATAAAATACGATATAAATACAACAGCTTTTCCATCGTATAAGACGAATAATTGCAACCAGTGTGAATGTAATGGTCATTTCTACGTTCCGGGCAACCTTGGCTTCACTCTAGGGCGTTGCTCCACCAGATCGAATAAATAGGGCCTTAGAAATCAACGCCGGAAGCATAAAATACAATAAAGATGCAACAGTTTTTCCATCGTAAAACAGGAATAATTGCAACCAGTGTGAAGGTAATGGTCTTTTCTACGTTCCGGGCAACCTAGGCTTCACTCCAGGGCGGTGCACCACCAGATCAAATAGTTAGGGCCTAAGAAGTCAACGCCAGAAGCATAAAATACAACATAAATACAACAGATTTTCCATCGTATATAATGTATATTTGCAAACAGTGTGAAAGTTATGGTCATTTCTACGTACCGGGCAACCTAGGCTCCACTCTCGGGCGTTGCTCCTGCAAATCGAATAGCTAGGGCCTTAGAAGTCAACGCCAGAAGCATAAAATACAATAAAGATGCAAAAGTTTTTCCATCGTATAACAGGAATATCTGCAAACAGTGTGAAAGTTATGGTCATTTCTACGTTCCGGGCAACCTAGGCTTCACTCTAGGGCGTTGCTCGACCAGATCGAATAGCTAGGGCCTTAGAAGTCAACGCCCGAAGCATAAAATACAAAATAAATAGAACAGTTTTTCCAACGTATAAAACGAATAATTGCTACCAGTGTGAAAGTTATGGCCATTTCTACGTTCCGGGCAACCTAGGCTTCACCCTAGGCCGTTGTTCCACCAGATGGAATAGTTAGGGCCTAAGAAGTCAACGCCAGAAGCATAAAATACGATATAAATACAACAGCTTTTACATCGTATAAAACGAATAATTGCAACCAGTGTGGAAGTTATGGTCATTTCTACGTTCCGGGAAACCTTGGCTTCACTCTAGGGCGTTGTTCCACCAGATCGAATAGTTAGGGCCTAAGAAGTCAACGCCAGAAGAATAAAATCAATATAAGTACAACAGTTTTTCCATCGTATAAAATGAATAATTGCATACATTGTGAAAGTAATGGTCATTTCTACGTTCCGGGCAACCTAGGTGTCACTCTAGGGCGTTGCTACACCACATCTAATAGCTACGGCCTTAGAAGTCAACGCCAGAAGAATAAAATACAATAAAGATGAAACAGCCTTTCCATCGTATAAAACAAACAATTGCAACCAGTGTGAAGGTTATGGTCATTTCTACCTTCCGGGCAACCTAGGCTTCACCCTAGGGCGTTGCTCCAACAGATTGAATAGTTAGGACCTTAGAAGTCAACGCCAGAAGCATAAAATACGAAATAAATAAAACAGTTTTTCCATCGTATAAAACGAATAATTGCTACCTGTGTGAAAGTTATGGTCATTTCTACGTTCCGTGCAACCTAGGCTACACTCTAAGGCGTTGCTCGACCAGATCGAATACCTAGGGCCTTAGAAGTCAACGCCCGAAGCATAAAATACAAAATAAATAGAACAGTCTTTCCATCGTATAAAACGAATAATTGCTACCAGTGTGAAAGTTATGGTCATTGCTACGTTCCGCGCAACCTAGGCTTCACACAAGGGCGTTGTTCTACCAGATGGAATAGTTAGGTCCTTAGAAGTCAACGCCAGAAGTATGAAATACGATATAAATACAACAGCTTTTCCATCGTATAAAACGAATAATTGCAACCAGTGTGGAAGTTATGGTCATTTCTACGTTCCGGGCAACCTAGGCTTCACTCTAAGGCGTTGCTCGACCAGATCGAATGGCTAGGGCCTTAGCTGTCAACGCCTGAAGTATAGAATACAATAAAAATACAACAGTCTTTCCATCCTATAACAGGAACAATTGCAACCCGTGTGAAAGTGATGGTCATTTCTACGTTCCAGGCAACCTAGGCTTCACCCTCGGGCGTTGTTTCACCAGATGGAATAGTTAGGGACTAAGAAGTCAACGCCAGAAGCATAAAACACTATATAAATACAACAGTTTTTCCATCATATAAAACGAATAATTGCAAGCAGGATGAAAGTTATGGTCATTTCTACTTTCCGGGCAACCTAGGCTTCACTCTAGGGCGTTGCTCCACCAGATCGAGTAGATAGGGCCTTAGGAGGCAACGCCAGAAGCATAAAATACAAAATAAATAAAACAGTTTTTCCATCGTATAAAACGAATAATTGCTACCAGTGTGAAAGTTATGGTCATTTCTACGTTGCGCGCAACCTAGGCTTCACCCTAGGGCGTTGTTCCACCAGATGGAATAGTTAGGGCCTAAGAAATCAACGCCAGAAGCTAAAATACGATATAAATACAACAGCTTTTCCATCGTATAAAACGAATAATTGCATCCAGTGTGAAAGTTATGGTCATTTCTACGTTCCGGGCAACCTAGGCTTCACTCTAGGGCGTTGCCCGACCAGATAGAATAGCTAGGGCCGTAGAAGTCAACGCCCGAAGCATAAAATACAAAATAAATAGAACAGTCTTTCCATCGTATAAAACGAATAATTGCTACCAGTGTGAAAGTTATGGTCATTGCTACGTTGCGCGCAACCTAGGCTTCACCCAAGGGCGTTGGTCCACCAGATGGAATAGTTAGGGCCTAAGAAGTTAACGCCAGAAGCATAAAACACTATATAAATACAACAGTTTTTCCATCATATAAAACGAATAATTGCAACCAGGATGAAAGTTATGGTCATTTCTACTTTCCGGGCAACCTAGGCTTCACTCTAGGGCGTTGCTCCACCAGATCGAATAGTTAGGGACTTAGAAGTCAACGCCAGAAGCATAAAATACAAAATAAATAAAACAATTTATCCGTCGTATAAAACGAATAATTGCTACCAGTGTGAACGTTATGGTCGTTTCTACGTTCCGCGCAACCTAGGCTTCACTCTAGGGCGTTTCTCCACCAGATCGAATAGTTAGGTCCTTAGAAGTCAGCGCCAGAAGCACAAAATACGATATAAATACAACTGCTTTTCCATCGTATAAAACGAATAATTGCAACCAGTGTGGAAGTTATGGTCATTTCTACGCTCCGGGCAACCTAGGCTTCACTCTAGGGCGTTGCTCCACCAGATAGAATAGTTGGGGCCTTAGAAGTCAACGCCCGAAGCATAAAATACAAAATAAATAGAACAGTTTTTCCATCGTAAAACAGGAATAATTGCAACCAGTGTGAAGGTAATGGTCTTTTCTGCGTTCCGGGCAACCTGGGCTTCTCTCCAGGGCGGTGCACCACCAGATCAAATAGTTAGGGCCTAAGAAGTCAACGCCAGAACCATAAAATACAACATAAATACAACAGATTTTCCATCGTATATAATGTATATTTGCAAACAGTGTGAAAGTAATGGTCATTTCTACGTACCGGGCAACCTAGGCTCCACTCTTGGGCGTTGCTCCTGCAAATCGAATAGCTAGGGCCTTAGAAGTCAACGCCAAAGGCATAAAATACAATAAAGATGCAAAAGTTTTTCCATCGTATAACAGGAATATCTGCAAACAGTGTGAAAGTAATGGTCATTTCCATGTTCCGGGCAACCAAGTCTTCACTCTAGGGCGTTGTTCCACCAGATCGAATAGTTAGGGCCTAAGAAGTCAACGCCTGAAGAATAAAATACAATATAAGTACAAAAGCTTTTCCATCGTATAACATGAATAATTGCAAACATTGTGAAAGTAATGGTCATTTCTACGTTCCGGCCAACCTAGGCGTCACTCTAGGGCGTTGCTCCACCACATCTAATAGCTACGGCCTTAGAAGTCAACCGCAGATGAATAAAATACAATAAAGGTGCCACAGCTTTTCCATCGTATAAAACGAATAATTGCAACCAGTGTGAAAGTTATGGTCATTTTTACTTTCCGGGCAACCTAGGCTTCACCCTAGGGCGTTGTTCCACCTGATCGTACAGTTAGGGCCTAAGAAGTCAACGCCAGAATCATCAAATACAATAAAGATGCAACAGTTTTTCCATCGTAAAACAGGAGTAATTGCAACCAGTGTGAAGGTAATGGTCTTTTCTACGTTCCGGGCAACCTAGGCTTCACTCCAGGGCGGTGCACCACCAGATCGAATAGCTAGTGACTTAGAATTCAACGCCAGAAGGATAAAATACAATATAAGTACAACAGTTATTCCATCGTATAAAACGAATAATTGCTACCAGTGTGAAAGTTATGGTCATTTCTACTTTCCGGGCAACCTAGGCTTCACTCTAGGGCGTTGCTCCACCAGATCGAATAGTTAGGGCCTTAGAAGTCAACGCCAGAAGCATAAAATACAAAATAAATAAAACAGTTTATCCGTCGTATAACACGAATAATTGCTACCAGTGTGAACGTTATGGTAGTTTCTACGTTCCGCGCAACCTAGGCTTCACTCTAGGGCGTTTCTCCACCAGATCGAATAGTTAGGTCCTTAGAAGTCAACGCCAGAAGCACAAAATACGATATAAATACAACTGCTTTTCCATCATATAAAACGAAGAATTGCAACCAGTGTGGAAGTTATGATCATTTCTACGCTCCGGGCAACCTAGGCTTCACTCTAGGGCGTTGCTCCACCAGATAGAATAGTTGGGGCCTTAGAAGTCAACGCCCGAAGCATAAAATACAAAATAAATAGAACAGTTTTTCCTTCGTGTAAAACGAATAATTGCTACCAGTGTGAAAGTTATGGTCATTGCTACGTTCCGCGCAACCTAGGCTTCACCCAAGGGCGTGGTTCCATCAGATGGAATAGTTAGGGCCTAAGAAGTCAACGTCAGAAGCATAAAATACGATATAAATACAACAGCTTTTCCATCGTATAAGACGAATAATTGCAACCAGTGTGAATGTAATGGTCATTTCTACGTTCCGGGCAACCTTGGCTTCACTCTAGGGCGTTGCTCCACCAGATCGAATAAATAGGGCCTTAGAAATCAACGCCGGAAGCATAAAATACAATAAAGATGCAACAGTTTTTCCATCGTAAAACAGGAATAATTGCAACCAGTGTGAAGGTAATGGTCTTTTCTACGTTCCGGGCAACCTAGGCTTCACTCCAGGGCGGTGCACCACCAGATCAAATAGTTAGGGCCTAAGAAGTCAACGCCAGAAGCATAAAATACAACATAAATACAACAGATTTTCCATCGTATATAATGTATATTTGCAAACAGTGTGAAAGTTATGGTCATTTCTACGTACCGTGCAACCTAGGCTCCACTCTCGGGCGTTGCTCCTGCAAATCGAATAGCTAGGGCCTTAGAAGTCAACGCCAGAAGCATAAAATACATTAAAGATGCAAAAGTTTTTCCATCGTATAACAGGAATATCTGCAAACAGTGTGAAAGTTATGGTCATTTCTACGTTCCGGGCAACCTAGGCTTCACTCTAGGGCGTTGCTCGACCAGATCGAATAGCTAGGGCCTTAGAAGTCAACGCCCGAAGCATAAAATACAAAATAAATAGAACAGTTTTTCCAACGTATAAAACGAATAATTGCTACCAGTGTGAAAGTTATGGCCATTTCTACGTTCCGGGCAACCTAGGCTTCACCCTAGGCCGTTGTTCCACCAGATGGAATAGTTAGGGCCTAAGAAGTCAACGCCAGAAGTATGAAATACGATATAAATACAACAGCTTTTCCATCGTATAAAACGAATAATTGCAACCAGTGTGGAAGTTATGGTCATTTCTACGTTCCGGGAAATCTTGGCTTCACTCTAGGGCGTTGTTCCACCAGATCGAATAGTTAGGGCCTAAGAAGTCAACGCCAGAAGAATAAAATCAATATAAGTACAACAGTTTTTCCATCGTATAAAATGAATAATTGCATACATTGTGAAAGTAATGGTCATTTCTACGTTCCGGGCAACCTAGGTGTCACTCTAGGGCGTTGCTACACCACATCTAATAGCTACGGCCTTAGAAGTCAACGCCAGAAGAATAAAATACAATAAAGATGAAACACCCTTTCCATCGTATAAAACAAACAATTGCAACCAGTGTGAAGGTTATGGTCATTGCTACGTTCCGCGCAACCTAGGCTTCACACAAGGGCGTTGTTCCACCAGATGGAATAGTTAGGTCCTTAGAAGTCAACGCCAGAAGTATGAAATACGATATAAATACAACAGCTTTTCCATCGTATAAAACGAATAATTGCTACCAGTGTGAAGGTTATGGTCATTTCTACGTTGCGCGCAACCTAGGCTTCACCCTAGGGCGTTGTTCCACCAGATGGAATAGTTAGGGCCTAAGAAATCAACGCCAGAAGCTAAAATACGATATAAATACAACAGCTTTTCCATCGTATAAAACGAATAATTGCATCCAGTGTGAAAGTTATGGTCATTTCTACGTTCCGGGCAACCTAGGCTTCACTCTAGGGCGTTGCTCGACCAGATAGAATAGCTAGGGCCGTAGAAGTCAACGCCCGAAGCATAAAATACAAAATAAATAGAACAGTTTTTCCATCGTATAAAACGAATAATTGCTACCAGTGTGAAAGTTATGGTCATTGCTACGTTGCGCGCAACCTAGGCTTCACCCAAGGGCGTTGTTCCACCAGATGGAATAGTTAGGGCCTAAGAAGTTAACGCCAGAAGCATAAAACACTATATAAATACATCAGTTTTTCCATCATATAAAACGAATAATTGCAACCAGGATGAAAGTTATGGTCATTTCTACTTTCCGGGCAACCTAGGCTTCACTCTAGGGCGTTGCTCCACCAGATCGAATAGTTAGGGCCTTAGAAGTCAACGCCAGAAGCATAAAATACAAAATAAATAAAACAGTTTTTCCGTCGTATAAAACGAATAATTGCTACCAGTGTGAAAGTTATGGTCATTGCTACGCTCCGGGCAACCTAGGCTTCACCCAAGGGTGTTGTTCCACCAGATGGAATAGTTAGGGCCTAAGAAGTCAACGTCAGAAGCATAAAATACGATATAAATACAACAGCTTTTCCATCGTATAAGACGAATAATTGCAACCAGTGTGAATGTAATGGTCATTTCTACGTTCCGGGCAACCTTGGCTTCACTCTAGGGCGTTGCTCCACCAGATCGAATAATTAGGGCCTTAGAAATCAACGCCGGAAGCATAAAATACAATAAAGATGCAACAGTTTTTCCATCGTAAAACAGGAATAATTGCAACCATTGTGAAGGTAATGGTCTTTTCTACGTTCCGGGCAACCTAGGCTTCACTCCAGGGCGGTGCACCACCAGATCAAATAGTTAGGGCCTAAGAAGTCAACGCCAGAAGCATAAAATAGAACATAAATACAACAGATTTTCCATCGTATATAATGTATATTTGCAAACAGTGTGAAAGTAATGGTCATTTCAACGTACCGGGCAACCTAGGCTCCACTCTCGGGCGTTGCTCCTGCAAATCGAATAGTTAGGGCCTTCGAAGTCAACGCCAGAAGCATAAAATACAATAAAGGTGCAAAAGTTTTTCCATCGTATAACAGGAATATCTGCAAACAGTGTGAAAGTAATGGTCATTTCCATGTTCCGGGCAACCAAGTCTTCACTCTAGGGCGTTGTTCCACCAGATCGAATAGTTAGGGCCTAAGAAGTCAACGCCAGAAGAATAAAATACAATATAAGTACAAAAGCTTTTCCATCGTATAACATGAATAATTGCAAACATTGTGAAAGTAATGGTCATTTCTACGTTCCGGCCAACCTAGGCGTCACTCTAGGGCGTTGCTCCACCACATCTAATAGCTACGGCCTTAGAAGTCAACCGCAGATGAATAAAATACAATAAAGGTGCCACCGCTTTTCCATCGTATAAAACGAATAATTGCAACCAGTGTGAAAGTGATAGTCATTTCTACGTTTCGGGCAACACACGCTTCACTCTAGGGCGTTGCTCCGCCAGGTCGAATAGTTAGGGCCTTAGAAGTCGACGCCCGAAACATAAAATACAAAGTAAATAGAACAGCTTTTCCATTTTATAAAACGAATAATTGCAACCAGTGTGAAAGTACTGGTTATTTCTACGTTCCAGGCAACCTAGGCTTCACTCTAGGGCGTTGCTCCACCAGATGGAATAGTTAGGGCATTGGAAGTCAACGCCCGAAGCATAAAATACAAAATAAATAGAACAGTTTTTCCATTGTATAAAACGAATAATTGCAACCAGAGTGAAAGTTATGGTCATTTCTACGTTCCGGGCAACCTAGGCTTCACACTAGGGCGTTGCTCCACTGGATCGAATAGTTAGGGCCTTGGAAGCCAACGCCAGAAGCATAAAATACAATATAAATACAACACCTTTTCCATCGTATAATAGGAATAATTGCTACCAGTGTTAAGATTATGATCATTTCTACGTTCCGGGCAACCTAGGCTTCATTCTGGGGCGTTGCTCCACTAGATCGAACAGTTAGGGCCTTAGAAGTCAACGCCAGAAGCATAAAATACGACATAGATACAACAGTTTTTCCATAGTATAAAAAGAATAATTGCAACCAGTGCGAATGTAATGGTCATTTCTACGTTTCGGACAACATACGCTTCACTCTTGGGCGCTGCCCCCGGGATCGAATAGTTAGGGCCTAAGAAGTCAACGCCAGAAGCATAGAGAACAATAAAAATGCAACAGTTTTTCCATCGCATCGCATGCATAATTGCAACCAGTGTGACAGTAATGATCATTTCATCGTTTCGGCATCCTAGACTTAACTGTGAGGCATTGCTCCACCAGATCGAATACAAAGGCCCATAGTAGTCAAAGCCAGAAGTATAAAGTATCGAAAAATCCAACAGTTTGTCCATCGTATAACAGGAATATTGCAAACAGTGTGAAAGTAATGGTCATTTCTACGTTCCGGGCAGCCTAGGCTTCACTCTAGGGCGTTGCTCCACCACATCGAATAGCCACGACCTTAGAAGTCAACGACTGAAGCATAAAACACAAATTAAGGACAAAAGCTTTTCCATCGTATAAAACGAATAATTGCAACCAGTGTGAAAGTTATGGTCATTTCTACGTTCCGGGCAACCTAGGCATCACACTAGGGCGTTGCTCCACTGGATCGAATAGTTAGGGCCTTGGAAGCCAACGCCAGAAGCATAAAATACAATATAAATACAACAGTCTTTCCATCGTATAACAGGAATAATTGCAACCAGTGTGAAAGTGATGGTCAATTCTACATTCCGGGCAACCCAAGCTTCACTCTAGGGCGTTGTTCCACCAGATCGAATAGTTACGGCCAAAGAAGTCATCGCCAGAAGCATAAAATACGATATAAATACAACACCTATTCCATCGTATTACAGGAATAATTGCAACCAGTGTTAAGGTTATGGTCATTTCTACGTTCCAGGCAACCTAGGCTTCATTCTGGGGCGTTGCTCCACTAGATCGAATAGTTAGGGCCTTAGAAGTCAACGCCAGAAGCATAAAATACGACATAGATGCAACAGTTTTTCCATAGTATAAAAAGAATAATTGCAACCAGTGCGAATGTAATGGTCATTTCTACGTTTCGGGCAACATACGCTTCACTCTTGGACGCTGCCCCCGGGATCGAATAGTTAGGGCCTAAGAAGTCAACGCCAGAAGCATAGAGTACAATAAAAATGCAACAGTTTTTCCATCGTATAGCATGAATAATTGCAACCAGTGTGACAGTAATAATCATTTCATCGTTTCGGCATCCTAGACTTAACTGTGAGGCATTGCTCCACCAGATCGAATACAAAGGGCCTTAGTAGTCAAAGCCAGAAGTATAAAATACAGAACAATCCAACAGTTTGTCCATCGTATAACAGGAATATTGCAAACACTGTGAAAGTAATGGTCATTTCTACGTTCCGGGCAACCTAGGCTTCACTCTAGGGCGTTGCTCCACCAAATCGAATAGCTAGGGCGTTAGAAGTCAACGCCCAAAGCATAAAGTACAATAAAAGTACAACAGTTTTTCCATCGTATAGCATGAATAATTGCAACCAGTGTGACAGTAATGGTCATTTCTACGTTTCGGGCAACACACGCTTCACTCTTGGACGCTGCCCCCGAGATCGAATAGCTAGGATCTTAGAAGTCAATGCCAGAAGCATAAAATACAATAAAAATACAGCAGTTTTTCCACCGTATAGCATGAATAATTGCATCCAGTGTGAAAGTAATGGTCATTTCGACGTTTCGGGCAATCTAGGCTGCACTCTAGGGCGTTCCGCCGCCAGATCGAATAGTTAGGGCCTAAGAAGTCAACGCTAGAAGCATAAAATACAAAATAAATAGAACAGCTTTCCATTGTATATAACGAATAATTGCAACCAGTGTGAAAGCTGTGGTAACTTCTACGTTCCGGGCAGCCTGGGCTTCACTCTAGAGCGTTGCTCCAACAGATCGAATAGTTAGGGCCTAAGAAGTCACCGCCAGAAGCATAAAACACAATATAAATAAAACAGTTTTTCCATCGTATAAAACGAATAATTGCAATCAGTATGAAAGTTATGGTCATTTCTACGTTTCGGTCATCCTAGACTTAACTCTGAGGCATTGCTCAACCAGATCGAAAACATAGGGCCTTAGAAGTCAAATCCAGAAGCAAGGAGTACAAAAAAAACCAACAGTTTGTCCATCGTATAAAAGGAATAATTGCAACCAGTGTTAAAATAATGGTCATTTCTACTTTCCGGGCAACCTAGGCTTCACTCTAGGGCGTTGCTCCACCAGATCGAATAGTTAGGGCCTAAGAAGTCAACGCCAGAAGCATAAAGTACAATAAAAATGCAACAGTTTTTTCATCGTATAGCATGAATAATTGCAACCACTGTGACAGTAATGATCATTTCTACGTTTCGGGCAACATACGCTTCACTCTTGAACGTTGCCCCACGAGATCGAATAGCTAGGACCTTAGAAGTCAACGCCAGAAACATAAAATACTATAAAAATACAGCAGTTTTTCCATCGTATAGCAGGAATAACTGCAACCAGTGTGAAAGTACTGGTCATTTCTACGCTTCGGGCAACCTAGACTTTACTCTAGGGCGTTGCCCCACCAAATCGAATAGCTAGGGCCTTAGAAGTCAACGCCCAAAGCATAAAACACAATAAAAGTACAACAGTTTTTCCATCGTATAAAAAGAATAATTGCAACCAGTGTGAATGTAATGGTCATTTCTACGTTTCGGGCAACACACGCTTCACTCTTGGACGCTGCCCCCGAGATCGAATAGCTAGGATCTTAGAAGTCAATGCCAGAAGCATAAAATACAATAAAAATACAGCAGTTTTTCCACCGTATAGCATGAATAATTGCAACCAGTGTGAAACTAATGGTCATTTCGACGGTTCGGGCAATCTAGGCTTCACTCTAGGGCGGTCCGCCGCCAGATCGAATAGTCAGGGCCTAAGAAGTCAACGCCAGAAGCATAAAATGGAATAAAAATACAACAGTTTTACCATCGTAAAAAAGAATAATTGCAACCAGTGTGAAACTAATGGTCATTTCTACGCTTCGGGCAACATACTCTTCACTCATGGACGTTGCCCAACGAAATCGAATAGCTAGGACCTTAGAAGTCAACGCCAGAAGCATAAAATACAAAATAAATAGAACAGTTTTCCATTGTATAAAACGAATAATTGCAGCCAGTGTGAAAGTTATGGTAATTTCTACGTTCCGGGCAACCTAGGCTTCATTCTGGGGCGTTGCTCCACGAGATCGAATAGCTAGGACCTTAGAAGTCAACGCCAGAAACATAAAATACTATAAAAATGCAACAGTTTTTCCATCGTATAACAGGAATAACTGCAACCAGTGTGAAAGTACTGGTCATTTCTACGTTTCGGGCAACCTAGACTTAACTCTAGGGCGTTGCCCCACCAAATCGAATAGCTAGGGCCTTAGAAGTCAACGCCCAAAGCATAAAACACAATAAAAGTACAACAGTTTTTCCATCGTATAAAAAGAATAATTGCAACCAGTGTGAATGTAATGGTCATTTCTACGTTTCGGGCAACATACGCTTCACTCTTGGACGCTGCCCCCGAGATCGAATAGCTAGGATCTTAGAAGTCAATGCCAGAAGCATAAAATACAATAAAAATACAGCAGTTTTTCCACCGTATAGCATGAATAATTGCAACCAGTGTGAAAGTAATGGTCATTTTGACGTGTCGTTCAATCTAGGCTTCACTCTAGGGCGTTCCCCCGCCAGATCGAATAGTTAGGGCCTAAGAAGTCAACGCCAGAAGCAAAAATACAATAAAGATCCAACAGTTTGTCCATCGTATGAAAGGAATAATTGCAACCAGTGTGAAACTGATGGTCATTTCTACGATCCGGGAACCCAGGCTTCACTCTAGGGCGTTGTTCCACCAGATCGAATAGTTAGGGCCTAAGAAGTCAATCCCAGAAGCATAAAGTACAATAAAAATGCAACAGTTTTTCCATCGTATAGCATGAATTATTGCAGCCAGTGTGACAGTAATGGTCATTTCTACGTTTCGGGCAACACACGCTTCACTCTTGGACGCTGCCCCCGAGATCGAATAGCTAGGATCTTAGAAGTCAATGCCAGAAGCATAAAATACAATAAAAATACAGCAGTTTTTCCATCGTATAGCATGAATAACTGCAACCAGTGTGAAAGTACTGGTCATTTCTACGTTTCGGGCAACCTAGACTTTACTCTAGGGCGTTGCCCCACCAAATCGAATAGCTAGGGCCTTAGAAGTCAACGCCCAAAGCATAAAACACAATAAAAGTACAACAGTTTTTCCATCGTATAAAAAGAATAATTGCAACCAGTGTGAATGTAATGGTCATTTCTACGTTTCGGGCAACATACGCTTCACTCTTGGACGCTGCCCCCGAGATCGAATAGCTAGGATCTTAGAAGTCAATGCCAGAAGCATAAAATACAATAAAAATACAGCAGTTTTTCCATCGTATAGCATGAATAATTGCAACCAGTGTGAAAGTAATGGTCATTTTGACGTGTCGTTCAATCTAGGCTTCACTCTAGGGCGTTCCCCCGCCAGATCGAATAGTTAGGGCCTAAGAAGTCAACGCCAGAAGCATAAAATACAATAAAGATCCAACAGTTTGTCCATCGTATGAAAGGAATAATTGCAACCAGTGTGAAACTGATGGTCATTTCTACGATCCGGGAACCCAGGCTTCACTCTAGGGCGTTGTTCCACCAGATCGAATAGTTAGGGCCTAAGAAGTCAACCCCAGAAGCATAAAGTACAATAAAAATGCAACAGTTTTTCCATCGTATAGCATGAATTATTGCAGCCAGTGTGACAGTAATGGCCATTTCTACGTTTCGGGCAACACACGCTTCACTCTTGGACGCTGCCCCCGAGATCGAATAGCTAGGATCTTAGAAGTCAATGCCAGAAGCACAAAATACGATATAAATACAACTGCTTTTCCATCGTATAAAACGAATAATTGCAACCAGTGTGGAAGTTATGGTCATTTCTACGCTCCGGGCAACCTAGGCTTCACTCTAGGGCGTTGCTCCACCAGATAGAATAGTTGGGGCCTTAGAAGTCAACGCCCGAAGCATAAAATACAAAATAAATAGAACAGTTTTTCCATCGTAAAAAAAGAATAATTGCAACCAGTGTGAAACTAATGGTCATTTCTACGCTTCGGGCAACATACTCTTCACTCATGGACGTTGCCCAACGAAATCGAATAGCTAGGACCTTAGAAGTCAACGCCAGAAGCATAAAATACAAAATAAATAGAACAGTTTTCCATTGTATAAAACGAATAATTGCAGCCAGTGTGAAAGTTATGGTAATTTCTACGTTCCGGGCAACCTAGGCTTCATTCTGGGGCGTTGCTCCACGAGATCGAATAGCTAGGACCTTAGAAGTCAACGCCAGAAACATAAAATACTATAAAAATGCAACAGTTTTTCCATCGTATAACAGGAATAACTGCAACCAGTGTGAAAGTACTGGTCATTTCTACGTTTCGGGCAACCTAGACTTAACTCTAGGGCGTTGCCCCACCAAATCGAATAGCTAGGGCCTTAGAAGTCAACGCCCAAAGCATAAAACACAATAAAAGTACAACAGTTTTTCCATCGTATAAAAAGAATAATTGCAACCAGTGTGAATGTAATGGTCATTTCTACGTTTCGGGCAACATACGCTTCACTCTTGGACGCTGCCCCCGAGATCGAATAGCTAGGATCTTAGAAGTCAATGCCAGAAGCATAAAATACAATAAAAATACAGCAGTTTTTCCACCGTATAGCATGAATAATTGCAACCAGTGTGAAAGTAATGGTCATTTTGACGTGTCGTTCAATCTAGGCTTCACTCTAGGGCGTTCCCCCGCCAGATCGAATAGTTAGGGCCTAAGAAGTCAACGCCAGAAGCAAAAATACAATAAAGATCCAACAGTTTGTCCATCGTATGAAAGGAATAATTGCAACCAGTGTGAAACTGATGGTCATTTCTACGATCCGGGAACCCAGGCTTCACTCTAGGGCGTTGTTCCACCAGATCGAATAGTTAGGGCCTAAGAAGTCAATCCCAGAAGCATAAAGTACAATAAAAATGCAACAGTTTTTCCATCGTATAGCATGAATTATTGCAGCCAGTGTGACAGTAATGGTCATTTCTACGTTTCGGGCAACACACGCTTCACTCTTGGACGCTGCCCCCGAGATCGAATAGCTAGGATCTTAGAAGTCAATGCCAGAAGCATAAAATACAATAAAAATACAGCAGTTTTTCCATCGTATAGCATGAATAACTGCAACCAGTGTGAAAGTAATGGTCATTTCGACGGTTCGGGCAATCTAGGCTTCACTCTAGGGCGGTCCGCCGCCAGATCGAATAGTCAGGGCCTAAGAAGTCAACGCCAGAAGCATAAAATGGAATAAAAATACAACAGTTTTACCATCGTAAAAAAGAATAATTGCAACCAGTGTGAAACTAATGGTCATTTCTACGCTTCGGGCAACATACTCTTCACTCATGGACGTTGCCCAACGAAATCGAATAGCTAGGACCTTAGAAGTCAACGCCAGAAGCATAAAATACAAAATAAATAGAACAGTTTTCCATTGTATAAAACGAATAATTGCAGCCAGTGTGAAAGTTATGGTAATTTCTACGTTCCGGGCAACCTAGGCTTCATTCTGGGGCGTTGCTCCACTAGATCGAACAGTTAGGGCCTTAGACGTCAACGCCAGAAGCATAAAATACGATATAGATACAACAGTTTTTCCATCGTATAAAAAGAATAATTGCAACCAGTGCGAATGTAATGGTCATTTCTACGTTTCGGGCAGCATACGCTTCACTCTTGGCGGCTGCCCCCGGGATCAAATAGATAGGGCCTTAGAATACGTAGGGCCTTAGAAGTCAAATCCAGAAGCAAAAAGTACAATAAAAAACCAACAGTTTGTCCATCGTATAACAGGAATAATTGCAACCAGTGTTAAAATAATGGTCATTTCTACTTTCCGGGCAAACTAGGCTTCACTCTAGGGCGTTGCTCCACCAGATCGAATAGTTAGGGCCTAAGAAGTCAACGCCAGAAGCATAAAGCACAATAAAAATGCAACAGTTTTTCCATCGTATAGCATGAATAATTGCAACCAGTGTGAGAGTAATGATCATTTCTACGTTTCGGGCAACATACGCTTCACTCTTGAACGTTGCGCCACGAGATCGAATAGCTAGGACCTTAGAAGTCAACGCCAGAAACATAAAATACTATAAAAATGCAACAGTTTTTCCATCGTATAACAGGAATAACTGCAACCAGTGTGAAAGTACTGGTCATTTCTACGTTTCGGGCAACCTAGGCTTCACTCTAGGGCGTTCCCCCGCCAGATCGAATGGCTACGACCTTAGAGGTCAACGCCTGAAGCATAAAATACGATATAAATACAACAGCTTTTCCGTCGTATAAAACAAATAATTGCAACCAGTGTGAAAGTTATGGTCATTTCTACGTTCCGGGCAACCTAGGCTTCAGCTTGGGCGTTGCTCCACCAGGTCGAATAGTTAGGGCCTTAGAAGTCAACGCCAGAAGCATAAAGTACAATAAAAATGCAACAGTTTGTCCATCGTATAACAGGAATAATTGCAACCAGTGTGAAAGTGATGGTCATTTCTACGTTTCGGGCAACCTAGGCTTCACTCTAGGGCGTTGCTCCGCCAGATCGAATAGTTAGGGCCTGAGAAGTCAGCGCCAGAAGCATAAAATACAATATAAATATAACACCTTTTCCATCGTATAACTGGAATAATTGCAACGAGTGTTAAGGCTATGGTCATTTCTACGTTCCGGGCAACCTAGGCTTCATTCTAGGGCGTTGCTCCACCAGGTCGAATAGTTAGGGCCTTAGAAGTCAACGCCAGAAGCATAAAGTACAATAAAAATACAACAGTCTTTCCATCGTATAACAGGAATAATTGCAACCAGTGTGATAGTAATGGGCATTTCGACGTTCCGTGCAACCTCGGCTTCACTCTAGGGCATTGCACCACCAGCACGAATAGTTAGGGCCTTAGAAAGCAACTCCAGACGCATAAAATACTATAAAAATACAACAGCTTTTCCATCGTATAAAAAGAATAATTGTAACCAGTGTGAAAGTAATGGTCATTTCTACGTTTCGGGCAACATACGCTTCACTCTTGAACGTTGCCCCACGAGATCGAATAGCTAGGACCTTAGAAGTCAACGCCAGAAACATAAAATACTATAAAAATGCGACAGTTTTTCCATCGTATAACAGGAATAACTGCATCCAGTGTGAAAGTACTGGCCATTTCTACGTTTCGGGCAACCTAGACTTCACTCTAGGGCGTTGCCCCACCAAATCGGATAGCTAGGGTCTTAGAAGTCAACGCCCAAAGCATAAAACACAATAAAAGTACAACAGTTTTTCCATCGTATAAAAAGAATAATTGTAACCAGTGTGAAAGTAATGGTCATTTCTACGTTTCGGGCAACAGAGGCTTCACTCTTGGACGCTGCCCCCGAGATCGGATAGCTAGGTTCTTAGAAGTCAATGCCAGAAGCATAAAATACCATCAAAATACAGCAGTCGTTCCATCGTATAGCATGAGTAATTGCAACGAGTGTGAAAGTAATGGTCATTTCGACGTTTCAGGCAACCTAGGCTTCACTCTAGGGCGTTCCCCCGCCAGATCGAATAGCTACGACCTTAGAAGTCAACCACTGAAGCATAAAATACGATATAAATACAACAGCTTTTCCGTCGTATAAAACGAATAATTGCAACCAGTGTGAAAGTTATGGTCATTTCTACGTTCCGGGCAACCTAGGCTTCAGCCTAGGGCGTTGCTCCACCAGATCGAATAGCTAGGACCTTAGAAGTCAACGCCAGAAACATAAAATACAATAAAAATGCAACAGTTTTTCCATCCTATAACAGGAATATCTACAACCAGTGTGAGAGTACGGGTCATTTCTACGTTCCGGGTAACCTAGGCTTCACTCTAGGGTGTTGCTCCACCAGAGCGAATAGTTAGGGCCTTAGAAAGCAACGCCCAAAGCATAAAATACAATAAAAGTATAACAGTTTTTCCATCGTATAAAATGAATAATTGCAACCAGTGTGAACGTAATGGTCATTTCTACGTTCCGAGCACCCCAGGCTTCGCGCTGGGGCGTTGCTCCACCAGATCGAATAGCTAGGGACTTGGAGGTCAACGCCAAGAGCATAAAATACAATAAAAATACAAGTCTTTCCATCGTATAACAGGAATAATTGCAACCAGTGTGAAAGTAATGGTCACTTCGACGTTCCGTGCAACCTAGACTTCACTCTAGGGCATTGCACCACCAGGCCGAATAGTTAGGGCCTTAGAAAGCAACTCCAGACGCATAAAATACAATAAAAATACAACAGTTTTTCCATCGTATAAGAAGAATAATTGTAACCAGTGTGAAAGTACTGGTCATTTCTACGTTTCGGGCAACCTAGACTTCACGCTAGGGCGGTGCTCCACCAAATCGAATACCTAGGGCCTTACAAGTCAAATCCCGAGGCAAAAAGTACAATAAAAAACCAACAGTTTGTACATCGTATAACAGGAATAATTGCAACCAATGTTAAAATAATGGTCATTCTACGTTTCGGGCAACCCAGGCTTCACTCTAGGGCGTTGTTCCACCAGATCGAATAGTTAGGGCCTAAGAAGTCAACCCCAGAAGCATAAAGTACAATAAAAATGCAACAGTTTTTCCATCGTGTAGCATGAATTATTGCAGCCAGTGTGACAGTAATGGTCATTTCTACGTTTCGGGCAACACACGCTTCACTCTTGGACGCTGCCCCCGAGATCGAATAGCTAGGATCTTAGAAGTCAATGCCAGAAGCATAAAATACAATAAAAATTCAGCAGTTTTTCCATCGTATAGCATGAATAACTGCAACCAGTGTGAAAGTACTGGTCATTTCTACGTTTCGGGCAACCTAGACTTTACTCTAGGGCGTTGCCCCACCAAATCGAATAGCTAGGGCCTTAGAAGTGAACGCCCAAAGCATAAAACACAATAAAAGTACAACAGTTTTTCCATCGTATAAAAAGAATAATTGCAACCAGTGTGAACGTAATGGTCATTTCTACGTTTCGGGCAACATACGCTTCACTCTTGGACGCTGCCCCCGAGATCGAATAGCTGGGATCTTAGAAGTCAATGCCAGAAGCATAAAATACAATAAAAATACAGCAGTTTTTCCATCGTATAGCATGAATAATTGCAACCAGTGTGAAAGTAATGGTCATTTTGACGTGTCGTTCAATCTAGGCTTCACTCTAGGGCGTTCCCGCGCCATATCGAATAGTTAGGGCCTAAGAAGTCAACGCCAGAAGCATAAAATACAATAAAGATCCAACAGTTTGTCCATCGTATGAAAGGAATAATTGCAACCAGTGTGAAACTGATGGTCATTTCTACGATCCGGGAACCCAGGCTTCACTCTAGGGCGTTGTTCCACCAGATCGAATAGTTAGGGCCTAAGAAGTCAACCCCAGAAGCATAAAGTACAATAAAAATGCAACAGTTTTTCCATCGTATAGCATGAATTATTGCAGCCAGTGTGACAGTAATGGCCATTTCTACGTTTCGGGCAACACACGCTTCACTCTTGGACGCTGCCCCCGAGATCGAATAGCTAGGATCTTAGTAGTCAATGCCAGAAGCACAAAATACGATATAAATACAACTGCTTTTCCATCGTATAAAACGAATAATTGCAACCAGTGTGGAAGTTATGGTCATTTCTACGCTCCGGGCAACCTAGGCTTCACTCTAGGGCGTTGCTCCACCAGATAGAATAGTTGGGGCCTTAGAAGTCAACGCCCGAAGCATAAAATACAAAATAAATAGAACAGTTTTTCCATCGTAAAAAAAGAATAATTGCAACCAGTGTGAAACTAATGGTCATTTCTACGCTTCGGGCAACATACTCTTCACTCATGGACGTTGCCCAAAGAAATCGAATAGCTAGGACCTTAGAAGTCAACGCCAGAAGCATAAAATACAAAATAAATAGAACAGTTTTCCATTGTATAAAACGAATAATTGCAGCCAGTGTGAAAGTTATGGTAATTTCTACGTTCCGGGCAACCTAGGCTTCATTCTGGGGCGTTGCTCCACGAGATCGAATAGCTAGGACCTTAGAAGTCAACGCCAGAAACATAAAATACTATAAAAATGCAACAGTTTTTCCATCGTATAACAGGAATAACTGCAACCAGTGTGAAAGTACTGGTCATTTCTACGTTTCGGGCAACCTAGACTTAACTCTAGGGCGTTGCCCCACCAAATCGAATAGCTAGGGCCTTAGAAGTCAACGCCCAAAGCATAAAACACAATAAAAGTACAACAGTTTTTCCATCGTATAAAAAGAATAATTGCAACCAGTGTGAATGTAATGGTCATTTCTACGTTTCGGGCAACATACGCTTCACTCTTGGACGCTGCCCCCGAGATCGAATAGCTAGGATCTTAGAAGTCAATGCCAGAAGCATAAAATACAATAAAAATACAGCAGTTTTTCCACCGTATAGCATGAATAATTGCAACCAGTGTGAAAGTAATGGTCATTTTGACGTGTCGTTCAATCTAGGCTTCACTCTAGGGCGTTCCCCCGCCAGATCGAATAGTTAGGGCCTAAGAAGTCAACGCCAGAAGCAAAAATACAATAAAGATCCAACAGTTTGTCCATCGTATGAAAGGAATAATTGCAACCAGTGTGAAACTGATGGTCATTTCTACGATCCGGGAACCCAGGCTTCACTCTAGGGCGTTGTTCCACCAGATCGAATAGTTAGGGCCTAAGAAGTCAATCCCAGAAGCATAAAGTACAATAAAAATGCAACAGTTTTTCCATCGTATAGCATGAATTATTGCAGCCAGTGTGACAGTAATGGTCATTTCTACGTTTCGGGCAACACACGCTTCACTCTTGGACGCTGCCCCCGAGATCGAATAGCTAGGATCTTAGAAGTCAATGCCAGAAGCATAAAATACAATAAAAATACAGCAGTTTTTCCATCGTATAGCATGAATAACTGCAACCAGTGTGAAAGTAATGGTCATTTCGACGGTTCGGGCAATCTAGGCTTCACTCTAGGGCGGTCCGCCGCCAGATCGAATAGTCAGGGCCTAAGAAGTCAACGCCAGAAGCATAAAATGGAATAAAAATACAACAGTTTTACCATCGTAAAAAAGAATAATTGCAACCAGTGTGAAACTAATGGTCATTTCTACGCTTCGGGCAACATACTCTTCACTCATGGACGTTGCCCAACGAAATCGAATAGCTAGGACCTTAGAAGTCAACGCCAGAAGCATAAAATACAAAATAAATAGAACAGTTTTCCATTGTATAAAACGAATAATTGCAGCCAGTGTGAAAGTTATGGAAATTTCTACGTTCCGGGCAACCTAGGCTTCATTCTGGGGCGTTGCTCCACTAGATCGAACAGTTAGGGCCTTAGACGTCAACGCCAGAAGCATAAAATACGATATAGATACAACAGTTTTTCCATCGTATAAAAAGAATAATTGCAACCAGTGCGAATGTAATGGTCATTTCTACGTTTCGGGCAGCATACGCTTCACTCTTGGCGGCTGCCCCCGGGATCAAATAGATAGGGCCTTAGAATACGTAGGGCCTTAGAAGTCAAATCCAGAAGCAAAAAGTACAATAAAAAACCAACAGTTTGTCCATCGTATAACAGGAATAATTGCAACCAGTGTTAAAATAATGGTCATTTCTACTTTCCGGGCAAACTAGGCTTCACTCTAGGGCGTTGCTCCACCAGATCGAATAGTTAGGGCCTAAGAAGTCAACGCCAGAAGCATAAAGCACAATAAAAATGCAACAGTTTTTCCATCGTATAGCATGAATAATTGCAACCAGTGTGAGAGTAATGATCATTTCTACGTTTCGGGCAACATACGCTTCACTCTTGAACGTTGCGCCACGAGATCGAATAGCTAGGACCTTAGAAGTCAACGCCAGAAACATAAAATACTATAAAAATGCAACAGTTTTTCCATCGTATAACAGGAATAACTGCAACCAGTGTGAAAGTACTGGTCATTTCTACGTTTCGGGCAACCTAGGCTTCACTCTAGGGCGTTCCCCCACCAGATCGAATGGCTACGACCTTAGAGGTCAACGCCTGAAGCATAAAATACGATATAAATACAACAGCTTTTCCGTCGTATAAAACAAATAATTGCAACCAGTGTGAAAGTTATGGTCATTTCTACGTTCCGGGCAACCTAGGCTTCAGCTTGGGCGTTGCTCCACCAGGTCGAATAGTTAGGGCCTTAGAAGTCAACGCCAGAAGCATAAAGTACAATATAAATACAACACCTTTTCCATCGTATAACAGGAATAATTGCAACGAGTGTTAAGGTTATGGTCATTTCTCCTTTCCGGGCAACCTAGGCTTCACTCTAGGGAGTTGCTCCACTAGATCGAATAGCTAGGGCCTTAGAAGTCAACGCCAGAAGCATAAAATACAATATAAATACAACAGCTTTTCCATCGTATAAAACGAATAATTGCAAACTGTGTGAAAGTAATGGTCATTTCTACGTTCCGGGCAACCTAGGCTTCACGCTACGGTGTTGTTCCACCAGATTCGAATAGTTAGGGCCTAAGAAGTGAACGCCAGAAGCATAAAATACAATATAAATATAACAGTTTTTCCATCGTATAAAACGAATAATAGAAACCAGTGTTAAAGTTATGGTTATTTCTACGTTTCGGGCAAGCTAGGCTCCACTCTAGGGCGTTGCTCCACCAGATCAAACAGTTAGGGCCTAAGAAGTGAACGCCAGAAGCATAAAATACAATATAAATACAACAGTTTTTCCATCATATAAAACGAATAATTGCAACCAGTATGAAAGTAATGGTCATTTCTACGTTCCGGGTAAGCTAGGCTTCACTCTACGGTGTTGTTCCACCAGATCGAATGGCTAGGGCCTTAGAAGCCAACGCCCGAAGCATTAAATACAAAATACATAGAACAGTTTTTCCATTGTATAAAACGAATAATTGCTACCAGTGTAAAAGTTATGGTCATTTCTACGTTCCGGGCAACCTAGGCTTCACCCTAGGCCGTTGTTCCATCAGATCGAATAGTTAGGGCCTAAGAAGTGAACGCCAGAAGCATAAAATACAATATAAATATAACAGTTTTTCCTACGTATAAAACGAATAATAGCAACCAGTGTTAATGTTATGGTCATTTCTCCTTTCCGGGCAACCTAGGCTTCACTCTAGGGAGTTGCTCCACTAGATCGAATAGCTAGGGCCTTAGAAGTCAAAGCCAGAAGCATAAAATACAATATAAATACAACAGCTTTTCCATCGTATAAAACGAGTAATTGCAATCAGTGTGAAAGTAATGGTCATTTCTACGTTCCGAGAGCCCTACGCGTCACTCTAGGGCGTTGCTCCACCACATCTAATAGCTACGGCCTCAGAAGTCAACGCCAGAGGCATGAAATACAATATAAATACAACAGCTTTTCCATTGTATAAAACGAATAATTGCAACCAGTATGAAACTTATGGTCATTTCTACTTTCCGAGCAACCTAGGCTTCACCCTAGGGCGTTGCTCCAACAGATTGAATAGTTAGGGCCTTAGAAGTCAACGCCCGAATCATAAAATGCAAAAAAAATACAACAGTGTTTCCATCGTATAAAACGAATAATTGCAACCAGTGTGAAAGTAATGGTCATTTCTACGTTCCGGGCAACCTAGGTTTCACTCCAGGGCGTTGCTCCACCAGATCGAATAGTTACGGCCTAAGAAGTCAACGCCAGAAGCATAAAATACGATATAAATACAACAGCTTTTCCATCGTATAAAACGATTAATTGCAACCAGTGTGAAAGTAATGGTCGTTCCTACGTTCCGAGAAACCTAGGCTTCACTCTTGGGCGCTGCTCCACCAGATCGAATAGTTAGGTCCTTAGATGTCAACGCCAGAAGCATAAAATACGATATAAATACAACAGCTTTTCCATCGTATAAAACGTATAATTGCAACCAATGTGAAAGTAATGATCAATTCGGCGTTTCGTGCATCCTAGACTTAACTCTGAGACGTTGCTCCACCAGATCGAATAGTTAGGGCCTAAGAAGTCAACGCCAGAGGCATAAAATACAGTATAAATACAACAGCTTTTCCATCGTATAAAACGAATGATTGCAACCAGTGTGAAACTAATGGTCATTTCTACATTCCGAGAAACCTAGGCTTCACTCTAGGGTGCTGCTCCACCAGATCGAATAGTTAGGGCCTTAGAAGTGAACGCCAGAAGCATAAAATACAATATAAATATAACAGTTTTTCCATCGTATAAAACGAATAATAGCAACCAGTATGAAAGTTATGGTCATTTCTGCGTTCCGGGCAACCTAGGCTTCACTCTAGGGTGTTGCTCCACCAGATGAAACAGTTAGGGCTTTAGAAGTCAGCGCCCGAAGCATAAAACACAAAATAAATAGAACAGTTTTTCCATTGTATAAAACGAATAATTGCTACCAGTGTAAAAGTTATGGTCATTTCTACGTTCCGAGCAAACTAGGCTTCACCCTAGGGCGTTGCTCCCACAGATTGAATAGTTAGGGCCTTAGAAGTCAACGCCTGAACCATAAAATGCAAAAAAAATGCAACAGTGTTTCCATCATATAACAGGAATAATTGCAACCAGTTTGAAAGTGATGGCGAAATCTACGTTCCGGGCAGCCTAGGCTTGACTCTAGGCCGTTGCTCCACCAGATCGAATAGTTAGTGCCTCTGAAGTCAACGCCAGAAGCATAAAAAGAATAAAAATACAACAGTTTTTCCATTGCATAAAACGAATAATTGCAACCAGTATGAAACTTATGGTCATTTCTACTTTCCGAGCAACCTAGGCTTCACCCTAGGGCGTTGCTCCAACAGATTGAATAGTTAGGGCCTTAGAAGTCAACGCCCGAACCATAAAATGCAAAAAAAATACAACAGTGTTTCCATCATATAACGGGAATAATTGCAACCAGTGTGAAAGTAATGGTCATTTCTACGATCCGGGCCACCTAGGCTTCACTCTACGGCGTTGTTCCACCAGATCGAATAGTTAGGTCCTAAGAAGTGAACGCCAGAAGCATAAAATACAATATAAATATAACAGTTTTTCCATCGTATAAAACGAATAATAGCAACCAGTGTGAAAGTTATGGTCATTTCTACGTTCCGGGCAACCTGGGCTGCACTCTAAGGCGTTGCTCCACCAGATCAAACAGTTAGGGCTTTAGAAGTCAACGCCCGAAGCATAAAATACAAAATAAATAGAACAGTTTTTCCATTGTATAAAACGAATAATTGCTACCAGTGTAAAAGTTATGGTCAATACTACGTTCCGAGCACCCTAGGCGTCACTCTATGGCGTTGCTCCACAACATCTAATAGCTACGGCCTTAGAAGTCAACGCCAGAGGCATAAAATACAATATAAATATAACAGTTTTTCCATCGTATAAAACGAATAATAGAAACCAGTGTTAAAGTTATGGTTATTTCTACGTTTCGGGCAAGCTAGGCTCCACTCTAGGGCGTTGCTCCACCAGATCAAACAGTTAGGGCCTAAGAAGTGAACGCCAGAAGCATAAAATACAATATAAATACAACAGTTTTTCCATCATATAAAACGAATAATTGCAACCAGTATGAAAGTAATGGTCATTTCTACGTTCCGGGTAAGCTAGGCTTCACTCTACGGTGTTGTTCCACCAGATCGAATGGCTAGGGCCTTAGAAGCCAACGCCCGAAGCATTAAATACAAAATACATAGAACAGTTTTTCCATTGTATAAAACGAATAATTGCTACCAGTGTAAAAGTTATGGTCATTTCTACGTTCCGGGCAACCTAGGCTTCACCCTAGGCCGTTGTTCCACCAGATCGAATAGTTAGGGCCTAAGAAGTGAACGCCAGAAGCATAAAATACAATATAAATATAACAGTTTTTCCTACGTATAAAACGAATAATAGCAACCAGTGTTAATGTTATGGTCATTTCTCCTTTCCGGGCAACCTAGGCTTCACTCTAGGGAGTTGCTCCACTAGATCGAATAGCTAGGGCCTTAGAAGTCAAAGCCAGAAGCATAAAATACAATATAAATACAACAGCTTTTCCATCGTATAAAACGAGTAATTGCAATCAGTGTGAAAGTAATGGTCATTTCTACGTTCCGAGAGCCCTACGCGTCACTCTAGGGCGTTGCTCCACCACATCTAATAGCTACGGCCTCAGAAGTCAACGCCAGAGGCATGAAATACAATATAAATACAACAGCTTTTCCATTGTATAAAACGAATAATTGCAACCAGTATGAAACTTATGGTCATTTCTACTTTCCGAGCAACCTAGGCTTCACCCTAGGGCGTTGCTCCAACAGATTGAATAGTTAGGGCCTTAGAAGTCAACGCCCGAATCATAAAATGCAAAAAAAATACAACAGTGTTTCCATCGTATAAAACGAATAATTGCAACCAGTGTGAAAGTAATGGTCATTTCTACGTTCCGGGCAACCTAGGTTTCACTCCAGGGCGTTGCTCCACCAGATCGAATAGTTACGGCCTAAGAAGTCAACGCCAGAAGCATAAAATACGATATAAATACAACAGCTTTTCCATCGTATAAAACGATTAATTGCAACCAGTGTGAAAGTAATGGTCGTTCCTACGTTCCGAGAAACCTAGGCTTCACTCTTGGGCGCTGCTCCACCAGATCGAATAGTTAGGTCCTTAGATGTCAACGCCAGAAGCATAAAATACGATATAAATACAACAGCTTTTCCATCGTATAAAACGTATAATTGCAACCAATGTGAAAGTAATGATCAATTCGGCGTTTCGTGCATCCTAGACTTAACTCTGAGACGTTGCTCCACCAGATCGAATAGTTAGGGCCTAAGAAGTCAACGCCAGAGGCATAAAATACAGTATAAATACAACAGCTTTTCCATCGTATAAAACGAATGATTGCAACCAGTGTGAAACTAATGGTCATTTCTACATTCCGAGAAACCTAGGCTTCACTCTAGGGTGCTGCTCCACCAGATCGAATAGTTAGGGCCTTAGAAGTGAACGCCAGAAGCATAAAATACAATATAAATATAACAGTTTTTCCATCGTATAAAACGAATAATAGCAACCAGTATGAAAGTTATGGTCATTTCTGCGTTCCGGGCAACCTAGGCTTCACTCTAGGGTGTTGCTCCACCAGATGAAACAGTTAGGGCTTTAGAAGTCAGCGCCCGAAGCATAAAACACAAAATAAATAGAACAGTTTTTCCATTGTATAAAACGAATAATTGCTACCAGTGTAAAAGTTATGGTCATTTCTACGTTCCGAGCAAACTAGGCTTCACCCTAGGGCGTTGCTCCCACAGATTGAATAGTTAGGGCCTTAGAAGTCAACGCCTGAACCATAAAAGGCAAAAAAAATGCAACAGTGTTTCCATCATATAACAGGAATAATTGCAACCAGTTTGAAAGTGATGGCGAAATCTACGTTCCGGGCAGCCTAGGCTTGACTCTAGGCCGTTGCTCCACCAGATCGAATAGTTAGTGCCTCTGAAGTCAACGCCAGAAGCATAAAAAGAATAAAAATACAACAGTTTTTCCATTGCATAAAACGAATAATTGCAACCAGTATGAAACTTATG
Source organism: Calliopsis andreniformis (assembly GCF_051401765.1). NCBI lineage: Eukaryota > Metazoa > Arthropoda > Insecta > Hymenoptera > Andrenidae > Calliopsis > Calliopsis andreniformis. The sequence continues at coordinate 1,741,242 of NW_027480433.1, forward strand.
GTCATTTCTACTTTCCGAGCAACCTAGGCTTCACCCTAGGGCGTTGCTCCAACAGATTGAATAGTTAGGGCCTTAGAAGTCAACGCCCGAACCATAAAATGCAAAAAAAATACAACAGTGTTTCCATCATATAACGGGAATAATTGCAACCAGTGTGAAAGTAATGGTCATTTCTACGATCCGGGCCACCTAGGCTTCACTCTACGGCGTTGTTCCACCAGATCGAATAGTTAGGTCCTAAGAAGTGAACGCCAGAAGCATAAAATACAATATAAATATAACAGTTTTTCCATCGTATAAAACGAATAATAGCAACCAGTGTGAAAGTTATGGTCATTTCTACGTTCCGGGCAACCTGGGCTGCACTCTAAGGCGTTGCTCCACCAGATCAAACAGTTAGGGCTTTAGAAGTCAACGCCCGAAGCATAAAATACAAAATAAATAGAACAGTTTTTCCATTGTATAAAACGAATAATTGCTACCAGTGTAAAAGTTATGGTCAATACTACGTTCCGAGCACCCTAGGCGTCACTCTATGGCGTTGCTCCACAACATCTAATAGCTACGGCCTTAGAAGTCAACGCCAGAGGCATAAAATACAATATAAATACAACAGCGTTTCCATCGTATAAAACGAATAATTGCATCCAGTGTGAAAGTTATGGTCATTTCTACATTCCGTGCAACATAGGCTTCACTCTAGGGCGTTGCTCCACCAGATCGAATAGTTAGGTCCTTAGAAGTAAACGCCAGAAGCATAAAATACGATATAAATACAACAGCTTTACCATCGTATAGAAGGAATAATTGCAAACAGGGTGAAAGTAATGGTCATTTCTACGTTCCGGGCAACCTAGGCTTCACTCTACGGTGTTGTTCCACCAGATCGAATAGTTAGAGCCTAAGAAGTTAACGCCAGAAGCATAAAATACAATATAAATATAACAGTTTTTCCATCGTATAAAACGAATAATAGCAACCAGTGTGAAAGTTATGGTCATTTCTACGTTCCGGGCAACCTAGGCTTCGCTCTACGGTGTTGTTCCACCAGATCGAATAGTTAGGGCCTAAGAAGTGAACGCCAGAAGCATAAAATACAATATAAATATAACAGTTTTTCCATCGTATAAAACGAATAATAGCAACCAGTATGAAAGTTATGGTCATTTCTGCGTTCCGGGCAACCTAGGCTTCACTCTAGGGCGTTGCTCCACCAGATCAAACAGTTAGGGCTTTAGAAGTCAACGCCCGAAGCATAAAATACAAAATAAATAGATCAGTTTTTCCATTTATAAAACGAATAATTGCTACCAGTGTAAAAGTTATGGTCATTTCTACGTTCCGAGCAACCTAGGCTTCACCCTAGGGCGTTGCTCCAACAGATTGAATAGTTAGGCACTTAGAAGTCAACGCCCCAACCATAAAATGCAAAAAAAATACGACAGTGTTTCCATCATATAACCGGAATAATTGCAACCAGTTTGAAAGTGATGGCCAATTCTACGTTCCGGGCAACCTAGGTTTCACTCCAGGGCGTTGCTCCACCAGATCGAATAGTTACGGCCTAAGAAGTGAACGCCAGAAGCATAAAATACGATATAAATACAACAGCTTTTCCATCGTATAAAACGAATGATTGCAACCAGTGTGAAAGTAATGGTCATTTCTACATTCCGAGAAACCTAGGCTTCACTCTAGGGCGCTGCTCCACCAGATCGAATAGTTAGGTCCTTCGATGTCAACGCCAGAAGCATAAAATTCGATATAAATACAACAGCTTTTCCATTGTATAAAAGGAATAATTGCAAACTGTGTGAAAGTAATGGTCATTTCTACGTTCCGGGCAAGCTAGGCCTCACTCTACGGTGTTGTTCCACCAGATCGAATAGCTAGGGCCTTAGAAGCCAACGCCCGAAGCATTAAATACAAAATAAATAGAACAGTTTTTCCATTGTATAAAACGAATAATTGCTACCAGTGTAAAAGTTATGGTCATTTCTACGTTCCGGGCAACCTAGGCTTCACCCTAGGCCATTGTTCCACCAGATCGAATAGTTAGGGCCTAAGAAGTGAACGCCAGAAGCATAAAATACAATATAAATACAACAGTTTTTCCATCATATAAAACGAATAATTGCAACCAGTATGAAAGATATGGTCATTTCTACTTTCCGGGCAACCTAGGCTTCACCCTAGGGCGATGCTCCGACAGATTGAATAGTTAGGGCCTTAGAAGTCAATGCCCGAAGCATAAAATGCAATAAAAATACAACAGTTTTTCCATCGTATACCAGGATTAATTGCAACCAGTTTGAAAGTGATGGTCATTTCTACGTTCCGGACAACCTAGGCTTCACTCTAGGGCGTTGCTCCACCAGATCGAATAGTTAGGGCCTAAGAAGTGAACGCCAGAAGCATAAAATACAATATAAATGCAACAGTTTTTCCATCGTATAAAACGAATGATTGCAACCAGTGTGAAAGTAATGGTTATTTCTACGTTTCGGGCAAGCTAGGCTCCACTCTAGGGCGTTGCTCCACCAGATCAAACAGTTAGGGCCTTAGAAGTCAACGCCCAAACCATAAAATACAAAAAAAATACAACAGTGTTTCCATGATATAACAGGAATAATTGCAACCAGTTTGAAAGTGATGGTCATTTCTCCTTTCCGGGAAACCTAGGCTTCACTCTAGGGCGTTGCTCCACTAGATCGAATAGCTAGGGCCTTAGAAGCCAACGCCCGAAGCATTAAATACAAAATAAATAGAACAGTTTTTCCATTGTATAAAACGAATAATTGCTACCAGTGTAAAAGTTATGGTCATTTCTACGTTCCGGGCAACCTAGGCTTCACCCTAGGCCGTTGTTCCACCAGATCGAATAGTTAGGGCCTAAGAAGTGAACGCCAGAAGCATAAAATACAATATAAATACAACAGTTTTTCCATCATATAAAACGAATAATTGCAACCAGTATTAAAGTTATGGTCATTTCTACTTTCCGGGCAACCTAGGCTTCACCCTAGGGCCTTGCTCCGACAGATTGAATAGTTAGGGCCTTAGAAGTCAATGCCCGAAGCATAAAATGCAATAAAAATACAACAGTTTTTCCATCGTATAACAGGATTAATTGCAACCAGTTTGAAAGCGATGGTCATTTCTACGTTCCGAGCAACCTAGGCTTCACTCTAGGGCGTTGCTCCACCAGATCGAATAGTTAGGGCCTAAGAAGTGAACGCCAGAAGCATAAAATACAATATAAATATAACAGTTTTTCCATCGTATAAAACGAATAATAGCAACCAGTGTTAATGTTATGGTCATTTCTACGTTCCGGGCAAGCTAGGCTTCACTCTAGGGCGTTGCTCCACCAGATCAAACAGTTCGGGCCTTAGAAGTCAACGCCCGAACCACAAAATACAAAAAAAATACAACAGTGTTTCCATCATATAAAAGGAATAATTGCAACCAGTTTGAAAGTGATGGTCATTTCTCCTTTCCGGGCAACCTAGGCTTCACTCTAGGGAGTTGCTCCACTAGATCGAATAGCTAGGGCCTTAGAAGTCAACGCCAGAAGCATAAAATACAATATAAATACAACAGCTTTTCCATCGTATAAAACGAATAATTGCAATCAGTGTGAAAGTAATGGTCATTTCCACTTTCCGGGCAACCTAGGCGTCACTCTAGGGCGTTGCTCCACCACATCTAATAGCTACGGCCTTAGAAGTCAACGCCAGAGGCATAAAATACAATATAAATACAACAGCTTTTCCATCGTATAAAACGAATGATTGCAACCAGTGTGAAAGTAATGGTCATTTCTACATTCCGAGAAACCTAGGCTTCACTCTAGGGCGCTGCTCCAACAGATCGAATAGTTAGGTCCTTAGATGTCAACGCCAGAAGCATAAAATACGATATAAATACAACAGCTTTTCCATTGTATAAAAGGAATAATTGCAAACAGTGTGAAAGTAATGGTCATTTCTACGTTCCGGGAAACCTAGGCTTCACTCTACGGTGTTGTTCCACCAGATCGAATAGTTAGGGCCTAAGAAGTGAACGCCAGAAGCATAAAATACAATATATATATAACAGTTTTTCCATCGTATAAAACGAATGATTGCAACCAGTGTGAAAGTAATGGTCATTTCTACATTCCGAGCAACCTAGGCTTCACTCTAGGGCGCTGCTCCACCAGATCGAATAGTTAGGTCCTTAGATGTCAAAGCCAGAAGCATAAAATACGATATAAATACAACAGCTTTTCCATTGTATAAAACGATTAATTGCAACCAGTGTGAAAGTAATGGTCGCTCCTACGTTCCGAGCACCCTAGACGACACTCTAGGGCGTTGCTCCACCACATCTAATAGCTACGGCCTTAGAAGTCAACGCCAGAGGCATAAAATACAATATAAATACAACAGCTTTTCCATCGTATAAAACGAATGATTGCAACCAGTGTGAAAGTAATGGTCATTTCTACTTTCCGGGCAACCTAGGCTTCACTCTACGGCGTTGTTCCACCAGATCGAATAGTTAGGTCCTCAGATGTCAACGCCAGAAGCATAAAATACAATATAAATACAACAGCTTTTCCATCGTATAAAGCGAGTAATTGCAATCAGTGTGAAAGTAATGGTCAATACTACGTTCCGAGCACCCTAGGTGTCACTCTATGGCGTTGCTCCACCACATCTAATAGCTACGGCCTTAGAAGTCAACGCCAGAGGCATAAAATACAATATAAATACAACAGCGTTTCCATCGTATAAAACGAATAATTGCATCCAGTGTGAAAGTTATGGTCATTTCTACATTCCATGCAACATAGGCTTCACTCTAGGGCGTTGCTCCACCAGATCGAATAGTTAGGTCCTTAGAAGTAAACGCCAGAAGCATAAAATACGATATAAATACAACAGCTTTACCATCGTATAGAAGGAATAATTGCAAACAGGGTGAAAGTAATGGTCATTTCTACGTTCCGGGCAACCTAGGCTTCACTCTACGGTGTTGTTCCACCAGATCGAATAGTTAGAGCCTAAGAAGTTAACGCCAGAAGCATAAAATACAATATAAATATAACAGTTTTTCCATCATATAAAACGAATAATTGCAACCAGTATGAAAGTTATGGTCATTTCTACTTTCCGGGCAACCTAGGCTTCACCCTAGGGCGTTGCTCCGACAGATTGAATAGTTAGGGCCTTAGAAGTCAATGCCAGAAGCATAAAATGCAATAAAAATACAACAGTTTTTCCATCGTATAACAGGATTAATTGCAACCAGTTTGAAAGTGATGGTCATTTCTACGTTCCGGACAACCTAGGCTTCACTCTAGGGAGTTGCTCCACCAGATCGAATAGTTAGGGCCTAAGAAGTGAACGCCAGAAGCATAAAATACAACATAAATACAATAGCTTTTCCATCGTATAAAACGAATAATTGCAACCAATGTGAAAGTTATGGTCATTTCTACATTCCGAGCAACCTAGGCTTCACTCTAGGGCGTTGCTCCACCAGATCGAATAGTTAGGTCCTTAGAAGACAACGCCAGAAGCATAAAATACGATATAAATACAACAGCTTTTCCATCGTATAAAAGGAATAATTGCAAACAGTGTGAAAGTAATGGTCACTGCTACGTTCCGGGCAACCTAGGCTTCACTCTACGGCGTTGTTCCACCAGAACGAATAGTTAGGGCCTAAGAAGTCAACGGCAGAAGCCTAAAATACAATATAAATATAACAGTTTTTCCATCGTATAAAACGAACAATAGCAACCAGTGTTAAGGCTATGGTCATTTCTACGTTCCGGGCAAGCTAGGCTTCACTCTAGGGCGTTGCTCCACCAGATCAAATAGTTAGGGACTTAGAAGTCAACGCCCGAACCATAAAATACAAAAAAAATACAACAGAGTTTCCATCATATAACAGGAATAATTGCAACCAGTTTGAAAGTGATGGTCCTTTCACCTTTCCGGGCAACCTAGGCTTCACTCTAGGGCGTTGCTCCACTAGATCGAATAGCTAGGGCCTTAGAAGTCAACGCCAGAAGCATAAAATACAATATAATTACAACAGCTTCTCCATCGTATAAAACGAATAATGGCAACCAGTGTGAAAGTAATGGTCATTTCTACGTTCCGAGCACCCTAGGCGACACTCTAGGGCGTTGCTCCACCACATCTAATAGCTACGGCCTTAGAAGTCAACGCCAGAGGCATAAAATACAGTATAAATACAACAGCTTTTACATCGTATAAAACGAATGATTGCAACCAGTGTGAAAGTAATGGTCATTTCTACATTCCGAGAAACCTAGGCTTCACTCTAGGGCGCTGCTCCTCCAGATCGAATAGTTAGGTCCTTAGATGTCAACGCCAGAAGCATAAAATACGATATCAATACAACAGCTTTTCCATTGTATAAAAGGAATAATTGCACACAGTGTGAAAGTAATGGTCATTTCTACATTCCGGGCAACCTAGGCTTCACTCTACGGTGTTGTTCCACCAGATCGAATAGTTTGGGCCTAAGAAGTGAACGCCAGAAGCATAAAATACAATATAAATATAACAGTTTTTCCATCGTATAAAACGAATAATAGAAACCAGTGTTAAAGTTATGGTCATTTCTACGTGCCGGGCAAGCTAGGCTTCACCCTAGGGCGTTGCTCCACTAGATCGAATAGCTAGGGCCTTAGAAGTCAACGCCAGAAGCATAAAATACAATATAAATACAACAGCTTTTCCATCGTATAAAACGAATAATTGCAACCAGTGTGAAAGTAATGGTCATTTCTACGTTCCGAGCACACTAGGCGTCACTCTAGGGCGTTGCTCCACCACATCTAATAGCTACGGCCTGAGAAGTCAACGCCAGAGGCATAAAATACAGTATAAATACAACAGCTTTTCCATCGTATAAAACGAATGATTGCAACCAGTGTGAAAGTAATGGTCATTTCTACATTCCGAGAAACCTAGGCTTCACTCTAGGGCGCTGCTCCACCAGATCGAATAGTTAGGTCCTTAGATGTCAACGCCAGAAGCATAAAATACGATATAAATACAACAGCTTTTCCATCGTATAAAAGGAATAATTGCAAACAGTGTGAAAGTAATGGTCATTTCTACGTTCCGGGCCACCTAGGCTTCACTCTACGGCGTTGTTCCACCAGATCGGACAGTTAGGGCCTAAGAAGTCAACACCAGAAGAATAAAATACAATATAAATACAACAGTTTTTCCATCGTATAAAACGAATAATTGCAACCAGTATGAAAGCTAACGTCATTTCTACTTTCAGGGCCATCTAGGCTTCACCCTAGGGCGTTGCTCCAACAGATTGAATAGTTAGGGCCTAAGAAGTCAACGGCAGAAGCATAAAATACAATATAAATATAACAGTTTTTCCATCGTATAAAACGAATAATAGCAACCAGTATGAAAGTTATGGTCATTTCTGCGTTCCGGGCAACCTAGGCTTCACTCTAGGGCGTTGCTCCACCAGATCAAACAGTTAGGGCTTTAGAAGTCAACGCCCGAAGCATAAAATACAAAATAAATAGAACAGTTTTTCCATTTATAAAACGAATAATTGCTACCAGTGTAAAAGTTATGGTCATTTCTACGTTCCGAGCAACCTAGGCTTCACCCTAGGGCGTTGCTCCAACAGATTGAATAGTTAGGGACTTAGAAGTCAACGCCCCAACCATAAAATGCAAAAAAAATACGACAGTGTTTCCATCATATAACCGGAATAATTGCAACCAGTTTGAAAGTGATGGCCAATTCTACGTTCCGGGCAACCTAGGTTTCACTCCAGGGCGTTGCTCCACCAGATCGAATAGTTACGACCTAAGAAGTCAACGCCAGAAGCATAAAATACGATATAAATACAACAGCTTTTCCATCGTATAAAACGATTAATTGCAACCAGTGTGAAAGTAATGGTCGCTCCTACGTTCCGAGCACCCTAGACGACACTCTAGGGCGTTGCTCCACCACATCTAATAGCTACGGCCTTAGAAGTCAACGCCATAGGCATAAAATACAATATAAATACAACAGCTTTTCCATCGTATAAAACGAATGATTGCAACCAGTGTGAAAGTAATGGTCATTTCTACTTTCCGGGCAACCTAGGCTTCACTCTACGGCGTTGTTCCACCAGATCGAATAGTTAGGTCCTCAGATGTCAACGCCAGAAGCATAAAATACAATATAAATACAACAGCTTTTCCATCGTATAAAGCGAGTAATTGCAATCAGTGTGAAAGTAATGGTCAATACTACGTTCCGAGCACCCTAGGTGTCACTCTATGGCGTTGCTCCACCACATCTAATAGCTACGGCCTTAGAAGTCAACGCCAGAGGCATAAAATACAATATAAATACAACAGCGTTTCCATCGTATAAAACGAATAATTGCATCCAGTGTGAAAGTTATGGTCATTTCTACATTCCATGCAACATAGGCTTCACTCTAGGGCGTTGCTCCACCAGATCGAATAGTTAGGTCCTTAGAAGTAAACGCCAGAAGCATAAAATACGATATAAATACAACAGCTTTACCATCGTATAGAAGGAATAATTGCAAACAGGGTGAAAGTAATGGTCATTTCTACGTTCCGGGCAACCTAGGCTTCACTCTACGGTGTTGTTCCACCAGATCGAATAGTTAGAGCCTAAGAAGTTAACGCCAGAAGCATAAAATACAATATAAATATAACAGTTTTTCCATCGTATAAAATGAATAATAGCAACCAGTGTGAAAGTTATGGTCATTTCTACGTTCCGGGCAACCTGGGCTTCACTCTAAGGCGTTGCTCCACCAGATCAAACAGTTAGGGCTTTAGAAATCAACGCCCGAAGCATAAAATACAAAATAAATAGAACAGTTTTTCCATTGTATAAAACGAATAATTGCTACCAGTGTAAAGGTTATGGTCATTTCTACGTTCCGAGCCACCTAGGCTTCACCCTAGGGCGTTGCTCCAACAGATTGAATAGTTAGGGACTTAGAAGTCAACGCCCCAACCATAAAATGCAAAAAAAATACGACAGTGTTTCCATCATATAACAGGAATAATTGCAACCAGTTTGAAAGTGATGGCCAATTCTACGGTCCGGGCAACCTAGGTTTCACTCCAGGGCGTTGCTCCACCAGATCGAATAGTTACGGCCTGAGAAGTCAACGCCAGAAGCATAAAATACGATAAAAATACAACAGCTTTTCCATCGTATAAAACGAATAATTGCAACCAGTGTGAAAGTAATGGTCGTTTCTACGTTCCGAGCACCCTAGGCGTCACTCTAGGGCGTTGCTCCACCACATCTAATAGCTACGGCCTTAGAAGTCAACGCCAGAGGCATAAATGACAATATAAATACGACAGCTTTTCCATCGTATAAAGCGAATGATTGCAACCAGTGTGAAAGTAATGGTCATTTCTACATTCCCAGCAACCTAGGCTTCACTCTAGGGCGCTGCTCCACCAGATCGAATAGTTAGGTCCTTAGATGTCAACGCCAGAAGTATAAAATACGATATAAATACAACAGCTTTTCCATCGTATGAAAGGAATAATTGCAAACAGTGTGAAAGTAATGGCCATTTCTACGATCCGGGCAACCTAGGCTTCACCCTAGGCCGTTGTTAAACCAGATCGAATGGTTAGGCCTAAGAAGTGAACGCCAGAAGCATAAAATACAATATAAATACAACAGTTTTTCCATCATATAAAACGAATAATTGCAACCAGTATGATAACTTATGGACATTTCCATTTTCCGAGCAACCTAGGCTTCACCCTAGGGCGTTGCTCCAACAGATTGAATAGTTAGGACCTTAGAAGTCAACGCCCGAACCACAAAATGCAAAAAAAATTCAACAGTGTTTCCATCATATAGCAGGAATAATTGCAACCAGTTTGAAAGTGATGGCCAATTCTACGTTCCGGGCAGCCTAGGCTTCACTCTAGGGCGTTGCTCCACCAGATCAAACAGTTAGGGCTTTAGAAGTCAACGCGCGAAGCATAAAATACAAAATAAATAGAACAGTTTTTCCATTGTATAAAACGAATAATTGGTACCAGTGTAAAAGTTATGGTCATTTCTACGTTCCGAGCAATCTAGGCTTCACCCTAGGGCGTTGCTCCAACAGATTGAATAGTTAGGGACTTAGAAGTCAACGCCCCAACCATAAAATGCAAAAAAAATACGACAGTGTTTCCTTCATATAACAGGAATAATTGCAACCAGTTTGAAAGTGATGGCCAATTCTACGTTCCGGTCAACCTAGGCTTCACTCTAGGGCGTTGCTCCACCAGATCAAACAGTTAGGGCCTTAGAAGTCAACGCCCGAAGCATAAAATACAAAATACATAGAACAGTTTTTCCATTGTATAAAACGTATAATTGCAACCAGTGTAAAAGTTATGGTCAATTCTACGTTCCGGGCAACCTAGGCTTCACCCTAGGGCGTTGTTCCACCAGATCGAATAGTTCGGGCCTAAGAAGTGAACGCCAGAAGAATAAAATACAATATAAATATAACAGTTTTTCCATCGTTTAAAAGGAATAATTGCAAACAGTGTGAAAGTAATGGTCATTTCTACGTTCCGGGCCACCTAGGCTTCACTCTACGGCGTTGTTCCACCAGATCGGATAGTTAGGGCCTAAGAAGTCAACACCAGAAGAATAAAATACAATATAAATACAACAGTTTTTCCATCGTATAAAACGAATAATTGCAACCAGTATGAAAGCTAACGTCATTTCTACTTTCAGGGCCACCTAGGCTTCACCCTAGGGCGTTGCTCCAACAGATTGAACAGTTAGGGCCTAAGAAGTCAACGGCAGAAGCATAAAATACAATATAAATATAACAGTTTTTCCATCGTATAAAACGAACAATAGCAACCAGTGTGAAAGTTATGGTCATTTCTACGTTCCGGGCAAGCTAGGCTTCACTCTACGGCGTTGCTCCACCAGATCAAACAGTTAGGGCCTTAGAAGTCAACGCCCGAACCATAAAATACAAAAAAAATACAACAGTGTTTCCATCATATAACAGGAATAATTGCAACCAGTTTGCAAGTGATGGTCATTTCACCTTTCCGGGCAACCTAGGCTTCACTCTAGGGCGTTGCTCCACTAGATCGAATAGCTAGTGCCTTAGAAGTCAACGCCAGAAGCATAAAATACAATATAAATACAACAGCTTTTCCATCGTACAAAACGAATAATTGCAACCAGTGTGAAAGTAATGGTCATTTCTATGTTCCGAGCACCCTAGGCGTTACTCTAGGGCGTTGCTCCACCACATCTAATAGCTACGGCCTTAGAAGTCAACGCCAGAGGCATAAAATACAATATAAATTCAACAGCTTTTCCGTCGTATAAAACGAATAATTGCAACCAATGTGAAAGTTATGGTCATTTCTACATTCCGAGCAACCTAGGCTTCACTCTAGGGCGTTGCCTAACCAGATCGAATAGTTAGGTCCTTAGAAGACAACGCCAGTAGCATAAAATACGATATAAGTACAACAGCTTTTCCATCGTATAAAAGAATAATTGCAAACAGTGTGAAAGTAATGGTCATTTCTACGTTCCGGGCAACCTAGGCTTCACTCTACGGTGTTGTACCACCAGATCGAATAGTTAGGGCCTTAGAAGCCAGCGCCCGAAGCATTAAATACAAAATAAATAGAACAGTTTTTCCATTGTATAAAACGAATAATTGCTACCAGTGGAAAAGTTATGGTCATTTCTACGTTCCGGGCAACCTAGGCTTCACCTTAGGCCGTTGTTCCACCAGATCGAATAGTTAGGGCCTAAGAAGTGAACGCCAGAAGCGTAAAATACAATATAAATACAACAGTTTTTCCATCATATAAAACGAATAATTGCAACCAGTATGAAAGTTATGGTCATTTCTACTTTCAGGGCAACCTAGGCTTCACCCTAGGGCGTTGCTCCCACAGATTGAATAGTTAGGGCCTTAGAAGTCAACGCCAGAGGCATAAAATACAATATAAATACAACAGCTTTTCCCTCGTATAAAACGAATGATTGCATCCAGTGTGAAAGTAATGGTCATTTCAACATTCCGAGAAACCTAGGCTTCACTCTAGGGCGCTGCTCCACCATATCGAATAGTTAGGTCCTTAGATGTCAACGCCAGAAGCATAAAATACGATATAAATACAACAGCTTTTCCATCGTATAAAACGTATAATTGCAACCAATGTGAAAGCAATGATCAATTCGGCGTTTCGTACATCCTAGACTTAACTCTGAGACGTTGCTCCACCAGATCGAATAGTTAGGGCCTAAGAAGTGAACGCCAGAAGCATAAAATACAATATAAATATAACAGTTTATCCATCGTATAAAACGAATAATAGCAACCAGTATGAAAGTTATGGTCATTTCTGCGTTCCGGGCAACCTAGGCTTCACTCTAGGGCGTTGCTCCACCAGATCAAACAGTTAGGGCTTTAGAAGTCAGCGCCCGAAGCATAAAACAAAAAATAAATAGAACAGTTTTTCCATTGTATAAAACGAATAATTGGTACCAGTGTAAAAGTTATGGTAATTTCTACGTTCCGAGCAACCTAGGCTTCACCCTAGGGCGTTGCTCCCACAGATTGAATAGTTAGGGCCTTAGAAGTCAACGCCCGAACCATAAAATGCAAAAAAAATTCAACAGTGTTTCCATCATATAACAGGAATAATTGCAACCAGTTTGAAAGTGATGGCGAAATCTACGTTCCGGGCAGCCTAGGCTTCACTCTAGGCCGTTGCTCCACCAGATCCAATAGTTAGTGCCTCAGAAGTCAACGCCAGAAGCATAAAATACAATAAAAATACAACAGTTTTTCCATTGTATAAAACGAATAATTGCAACCAGTATGAAACTTATGGTCATTTCTACTTTCCGAGCAACCTAGGCTTCATCCTAGGGCGTTGCTCCAACAGATTGAATAGTTAGGGCCTTAGAAGTCAACGCCCGAACCATAAAATGCAAAAAAAATACAACAGTGTTTCCATCGTATAAAACGAATAATTGCAACCAGTGTGAAGTAATGGTCATTTCTACGTTCAGAGCACCCTAGGCTTCACCCTAGGGCGTTGCTCCGACAGATTGAATGGTTAGGGCCTTAGAAGTCAACGCCAGATGCATAAAATACAATATAAATACAACAGCTTTTCCCTCGTATAAAACGAATGATTGCAACCTGTGTGAAAGTAATGGTCATTTCAACATTCCGAGAAACCTAGGCTTCACTCTTGGGCGCTGCTCCACCAGATCGAATAGTTAGGTCCTTAGATGGCAACGCCAGAAGCATAAAATACGATATAAATACAACAGCTTTTCCATCGTATAAAACGTATAATTGCAACCAATGTGAACGTAATGATCAATTCGGCGTTTCGTGCATCCTAGACTTAACTCTGAGACGTTGCTCCACCAGATCGAATAGTTAGGGCCTAAGAAGTGAACGCCAGAAGCATAAAATACAATATAAAAATAACAGTTTTTCCATCGTATAAAACGAATAATAGCAACCAGTGTTAATGTTATGGTCATTTCTACGTTCCGCGCAAGCTAGGCTTCACTCTAGGGCGTTGCTCCACCAGATCAAACAGTTAGGGCCTTAGAAGTCAACGTCCGAACCATAAAATACAAAAAAAATACAACAGTGTTTCCATCATATAACAGGAATAATTGCAACCAGTTTGAAAGTGATGGTCATTTCACCTTTCCGGGCAACCTAGGCTTCACTCTAGGGCGTTGCTCCACCAGATCAAACAGTTAGGGCCTTAGAAGTCAACGCCCGAAGCATAAAATACAAAATAAATAGAACAGTTTTTCCATTGTATAAAACGTATAATTGCTACCAGTGTAAAAGTTATGGTCAATTCTACGTTCCGGGCAACCTAGGCTTCACCCTAGGGCGTTGTTCCACCAGATCGAATAGCTAGGGCCTTAGAAGTCAACGCCAGGAGCATAAAATACAATATAAATACAACAGCTTTTCCATCGTATAAAACGAATAATTGCAACCAGTGTGAAAGTAATGGTCATTTCTACGTTCCGAGCACCCTAGGCGTCACTCTAGGGCATTGCTCCACCACATCTAATAGCTACGGCCTTAGAAGTCAACGCCAGAGGCATAAAATACAGTATAAATACAACAGTTTTTCCATTGCATAAAACGAATAATTGCAACCAGTATGAAACTTATGGTCATTTCTACTTTCCGAGCAACCTAGGCTTCACCCTAGGGCGTTGCTCCAACAGATTGAATAGTTAGGACCTTAGAAGTCAACGCCCGAACCATAAAATGCAAAAAAAATACAACAGTGTTTCCATCATATAACAGGAATAATTGCAACCAGTGTGAAAGTAATGGTCATTTCTACGATCCGGGCAACCTAGGCTTCACTCTACGGCGTTGTTCCACCAGATCGAATAGTTAGGTCCTAAGAAGTGAACGCCAGAAGCATAAAATACAATATAAATATAACAGTTTTTCCATCGTATAAAACGAATAATAGCAACCAGTGTGAAAGTTATGGTCATTTCTACGTGCAGGGCAACCTGGGCTGCACTCTAAGGCGTTGCTCCACCAGATCAAACAGTTAGGGCTTTAGAAGTCAACACCCGAAGCATAAAATGCAAAAAAAATACAACAGTGTTTCCATCATATAACAGGAATAATTGCAACCAGTGTGAAAGTAATGGTGATTTCTACGATCCGGGCAACCTAGGCTTCACTCTACGGCGTTGTTCCACCAGATCGAATAGTTAGGTCCTAAGAAGTGAACGCCAGAAGCATAAAATACAATATAAATATAACAGTTTTTCCATCGTATAAAACGAATAATAGCAACCAGTGTGAAAGTTATGGTCATTTCTACGTTCAGGGCAACCTGGGCTGCACTCTAAGGCGTTGCTCCACCAGATCAAACAGTTAGGGCTTTAGAAGTCAACGCCCGAAGCATAAAATACAAAATAAATAGAACAGTTTTTCCATTGTATAAAACGAATAATTGCTACCAGTGTAAAAGTTATGGTCATTTCTACGTTCCGAGCAACCTAGGCTTCACCCTAGGGCGTTGCTCCAACAGATTGAATAGTTAGGACCTTAGAAGTCAACGCCCGAACCACAAAATGCAAAAAAAATTCAACAGTGTTTCCATCATATAATAGGAATAATTGCAACCAGTTTGAAAGTGATGGCCAATTCTACGTTCCGGGCAGCCTAGGCTTCACTCTAGGACGTTGCTCCACCAGATCAAACAGTTAGGGCTTTAGAAGTCAACGCGCGAAGCATAAAATAAAAAATAAATAGAACAGTTTTTCCATTGTATAAAACGAATAATTGGTACCAGTGTAAAAGTTATGGTCATTTCTACGTTCCGAGCAACCTAGGCTTCACCCTAGGGCGTTGCTCCAACAGATTGAATAGTTAAGGACTTAGAAGTCAACGCCCCAACCATAAAATGCAAAAAAAATACGACAGTGTTTCCATCATATAACAGGAATAATTGCAACGAGTTTGAAAGTGATGGCCAATTCTACGTTCCGGGCAGCCTAGGCTTCACTCTAGGCCGTTGCTCCACCAGATCGAATAGTTAGGGCCTTAGAAGTCAACGCCCGAACCATAAAATGCAAAAAAAATACAACAGTGTTTCCATCATATAACAGGAATAATTGCAACCAGTTTGAAAGTGATGGCCAATTCTACGTTCCGGGCAACCTAGGTTTCACTCCAGGGCGTTGCTCCACCAGACCGAATAGTTACGGCCTAAGAAGTCAACGCCAGAAGCATAAAATACGATATAAATACAACAGCTTTTCCATCGTATAAAGCGAGTAATTGCAATCAGTGTAAAAGTTATGGTCAATTCTACGTTCCGGGCAACCTAGGCTTCACCCTAGGGCGTTGTTCCACCAGATCGAATAGCTAGGGCCTTAGAAGTCAACGCCAGGAGCATAAAATACAATATAAATACAACAGCTTTTCCATCGTATAAAACGAATAATTGCAACCAGTGTGAAAGTAATGGTCATTTCTACGTTCCGAGCACCCTAGGCGTCACTCTAGGGCATTGCTCCACCACATCTAATAGCTACGGCCTTAGAAGTCAACGCCAGAGGCATAAAATACAGTATAAATACAACAGTTTTTCCATTGCATAAAACGAATAATTGCAACCAGTATGAAACTTATGGTCATTTCTACTTTCCGAGCAACCTAGGCTTCACCCTAGGGCGTTGCTCCAACAGATTGAATAGTTAGGACCTTAGAAGTCAACGCCCGAACCATAAAATGCAAAAAAAATACAACAGTGTTTCCATCATATAACAGGAATAATTGCAACCAGTGTGAAAGTAATGGTCATTTCTACGATCCGGGCAACCTAGGCTTCACTCTACGGCATTGTTCCACCAGATCGAATAGTTAGGTCCTAAGAAGTGAACGCCAGAAGCATAAAATACAATATAAATATAACAGTTTTTCCATCGTATAAAACGAATAATAGCAACCAGTGTGAAAGTTATGGTCATTTCTACGTTCAGGGCAACCTGGGCTGCACTCTAAGGCGTTGCTCCACCAGATCAAACAGTTAGGGCTTTAGAAGTCAACGCCCGAAGCATAAAATGCAAAAAAAATACAACAGTGTTTCCATCATATAACAGGAATAATTGCAACCAGTGTGAAAGTAATGGTGATTTCTACGATCCGGGCAACCTAGGCTTCACTCTACGGCGTTGTTCCACCAGATCGAATAGTTAGGTCCTAAGAAGTGAACGCCAGAAGCATAAAATACAATATAAATATAACAGTTTTTCCATCGTATAAAACGAATAATAGCAACCAGTGTGAAAGTTATGGTCATTTCTACGTTCAGGGCAACCTGGGCTGCACTCTAAGGCGTTGCTCCACCAGATCAAACAGTTAGGGCTTTAGAAGTCAACGCCCGAAGCATAAAATACAAAATAAATAGAACAGTTTTTCCATTGTATAAAACGAATAATTGCTACCAGTGTAAAAGTTATGGTCATTTCTACGTTCCGAGCAACCTAGGCTTCACCCTAGGGCGTTGCTCCAACAGATTGAATAGTTAGGACCTTAGAAGTCAACGCCCGAACCACAAAATGCAAAAAAAATTCAACAGTGTTTCCATCATATAATAGGAATAATTGCAACCAGGTTGAAAGTGATGGCCAATTCTACGTTCCGGGCAGCCTAGGCTTCACTCTAGGACGTTGCTCCACCAGATCAAACAGTTAGGGCTTTAGAAGTCAACGCGCGAAGCATAAAATACAAAATAAATAGAACAGTTTTTCCATTGTATAAAACGAATAATTGGTACCAGTGTAAAAGTTATGGTCATTTCTACGTTCCGAGCAACCTAGGCTTCACCCTAGGGCGTTGCTCCAACAGATTGAATAGTTAAGGACTTAGAAGTCAACGCCCCAACCATAAAATGCAAAAAAAATACGACAGTGTTTCCATCATATAACAGGAATAATTGCAACGAGTTTGAAAGTGATGGCCAATTCTACGTTCCGGGCAGCCTAGGCTTCACTCTAGGCCGTTGCTCCACCAGATCGAATAGTTAGGGCCTTAGAAGTCAACGCCCGAACCATAAAATGCAAAAAAAATACAACAGTGTTTCCATCATATAACAGGAATAATTGCAACCAGTTTGAAAGTGATGGCCAATTCTACGTTCCGGGCAACCTAGGTTTCACTCCAGGGCGTTGCTCCACCAGACCGAATAGTTACGGCCTAAGAAGTCAACGCCAGAAGCATAAAATACGATATAAATACAACAGCTTTTCCATCGTATAAAACGAATAATAGCAACCAGTGTGAAAGTTATGGTCATTTCTACGTTCAGGGCAACCTGGGCTGCACTCTAAGGCGTTGCTCCACCAGATCAAACAGTTAGGGCTTTAGAAGTCAACGCCCGAAGCATAAAATACAAAATAAATAGAACAGTTTTTCCATTGTATAAAACGAATAATTGCTACCAGTGTAAAAGTTATGGTCATTTCTACGTTCCGAGCAACCTAGGCTTCACCCTAGGGCGTTGCTCCAACAGATTGAATAGTTAGGACCTTAGAAGTCAACGCCCGAACCACAAAATGCAAAAAAAATTCAACAGTGTTTCCATCATATAATAGGAATAATTGCAACCAGGTTGAAAGTGATGGCCAATTCTACGTTCCGGGCAGCCTAGGCTTCACTCTAGGACGTTGCTCCACCAGATCAAACAGTTAGGGCTTTAGAAGTCAACGCGCGAAGCATAAAATACAAAATAAATAGAACAGTTTTTCCAT
This sequence comes from Calliopsis andreniformis, assembly GCF_051401765.1. Taxonomy (NCBI): domain Eukaryota; kingdom Metazoa; phylum Arthropoda; class Insecta; order Hymenoptera; family Andrenidae; genus Calliopsis; species Calliopsis andreniformis. Next base: position 1,759,625 of record NW_027480433.1, read on the forward strand.
TGTATAAAACGAATAATTGGTACCAGTGTAAAAGTTATGGTCATTTCTACGTTCCGAGCAACCTAGGCTTCACCCTAGGGCGTTGCTCCAACAGATTGAATAGTTAAGGACTTAGAAGTCAACGCCCCAACCATAAAATGCAAAAAAAATACGACAGTGTTTCCATCATATAACAGGAATAATTGCAACGAGTTTGAAAGTGATGGCCAATTCTACGTTCCGGGCAGCCTAGGCTTCACTCTAGGCCGTTGCTCCACCAGATCGAATAGTTAGGGCCTTAGAAGTCAACGCCCGAACCATAAAATGCAAAAAAAATACAACAGTGTTTCCATCATATAACAGGAATAATTGCAACCAGTTTGAAAGTGATGGCCAATTCTACGTTCCGGGCAACCTAGGTTTCACTCCAGGGCGTTGCTCCACCAGACCGAATAGTTACGGCCTAAGAAGTCAACGCCAGAAGCATAAAATACGATATAAATACAACAGCTTTTCCATCGTATAAAGCGAGTAATTGCAATCAGTGTGAAAGTAATGGTCAATTCTACTTTCCGAGCACCCTAGGCGTCACTCTAGGGCGCTGCTCCACCAGATCGAATAGTTAGGTCCTCAGATGTCAACGCCAGAAGCATAAAATACAATATAAATACAACAGCTTTTCCATCGTATAAAGCGAGTAATTGCAATCAGTGTGAAAGTAATGGTCAATACTACGTTCCGAGCACCCTAGGCGTCACTCTATGGCGTTGCTCCACCAGATCGAATAGTTAGGTCCTCAGATGTCAACGCCAGAAGCATAAAATACAATATAAATACAACAGCTTTTCCATCGTATAAAGCGAGTAATTGCAATCAGTGTGAAAGTAATGGTCAATACTACGTTCCGAGCACCCTAGGCGTCACTCTAGGGCGTTGCTCCACCACATCTAATAGCTACGGCCTTAGAAGTCAACGCCAGAGGCATAAAATACAATATAACTACAACAGCTTTTCCATCGTATAAAACGAATGATTGCAACCAGTGTGAAAGTAATGGTCATTTCTACTTTCCGGGCAACCTAGGCTTCACTCTACGGCGTTGTTCCACCAGATCGAATAGTTAGGGCCTAAGAAGTGAACGTCAGACGCATAAAATACAATATAAATATAACAGTTTTTCCATCGTATAAAATGAATAATAGCAACCAGTGTGAAAGTTATGGTCATTTCTACGTTCCGGGCAACCTGGGCTTCACTCTAAGGCGTTGCTCCACCAGATCAAACAGTTAGGGCTTTAGAAGTCAACGCCCGAAGCATAAAATACAAAATAAATAGAACAGTTTTTCCATTGTATAAAACGAATAATTGCTACCAGTGTAAAGGTTATGGTCATTTCTACGTTCCGAGCAACCTAGGCTTCACCCTAGGGCGTTGCTCCAACAGATTGAATAGTTAGGGACTTAGAAGTCAACGCCCCAACCATAAAATGCAAAAAAAATACGACAGTGTTTCCATCATATAACAGGAATAATTGCAACCAGTTTGAAAGTGATGGCCAATTCTACGTTCCGGGCAACCTAGGTTTCACTCCAGGGCGTTGCTCCACCAGATCGAATAGTTACGACCTAAGAAGTCAACGCCAGAAGCATAAAATACGATATAAATACAACAGCTTTTCCATCGTATAAAACGATTAATTGCAACCAGTGTGAAAGTAATGGTCGCTCCTACGTTCCGAGCACCCTAGACGACACTCTAGGGCGTTGCTCCACCACATCTAATAGCTACGGCCTTAGAAGTCAACGCCAGAGGCATAAAATACAATATAAATACAACAGCTTTTCCATCGTATAAAACGAATGATTGCAACCAGTGTGAAAGTAATGGTCATTTCTACTTTCCGGGCAACCTAGGCTTCACTCTACGGCGTTGTTCCACCAGATCGAATAGTTAGGTCCTCAGATGTCAACGCCAGAAGCATAAAATACAATATAAATACAACAGCTTTTCCATCGTATAAAGCGAGTAATTGCAATCAGTGTGAAAGTAATGGTCAATACTACGTTCCGAGCACCCTAGGTGTCACTCTATGGCGTTGCTCCACCACATCTAATAGCTACGGCCTTAGAAGTCAACGCCAGAGGCATAAAATACAATATAAATACAACAGCGTTTCCATCGTATAAAACGAATAATTGCATCCAGTGTGAAAGTTATGGTCATTTCTACATTCCATGCACCATAGGCTTCACTCTAGGGCGTTGCTCCACCAGATCGAATAGTTAGGTCCTTAGAAGTAAACGCCAGAAGCATAAAATACGATATAAATACAACAGCTTTACCATCGTATAGAAGGAATAATTGCAAACAGGGTGAAAGTAATGGTCATTTCTACGTTCCGGGCAACCTAGGCTTCACTCTACGGTGTTGTTCCACCAGATCGAATAGTTAGAGCCTAAGAAGTTAACGCCAGAAGCATAAAATACAATATAAATATAACAGTTTTTCCATCGTATAAAATGAATAATAGCAACCAGTGTGAAAGTTATGGTCATTTCTACGTTCCGGGCAACCTGGGCTTCACTCTAAGGCGTTGCTCCACCAGATCAAACAGTTAGGGCTTTAGAAATCAACGCCCGAAGCATAAAATACAAAATAAATAGAACAGTTTTTCCATTGTATAAAACGAATAATTGCTACCAGTGTAAAGGTTATGGTCATTTCTACGTTCCGAGCCACCTAGGCTTCACCCTAGGGCGTTGCTCCAACAGATTGAATAGTTAGGGACTTAGAAGTCAACGCCCCAACCATAAAATGCAAAAAAAATACGACAGTGTTTCCATCATATAACAGGAATAATTGCAACCAGTTTGAAAGTGATGGCCAATTCTACGGTCCGGGCAACCTAGGTTTCACTCCAGGGCGTTGCTCCACCAGATCAAACAGTTAGGGCTTTAGAAGTCAACGCGCGAAGCATAAAATACAAAATAAATAGAACAGTTTTTCCATTGTATAAAACGAATAATTGGTACCAGTGTAAAAGTTATGGTCATTTCTACGTTCCGAGCAATCTAGGCTTCACCCTAGGGCGTTGCTCCAACAGATTGAATAGTTAGGGACTTAGAAGTCAACGCCCCAACCATAAAATGCAAAAAAAATACGACAGTGTTTCCTTCATATAACAGGAATAATTGCAACCAGTTTGAAAGTGATGGCCAATTCTACGTTCCGGTCAACCTAGGCTTCACTCTAGGGCGTTGCTCCACCAGATCAAACAGTTAGGGCCTTAGAAGTCAACGCCCGAAGCATAAAATACAAAATACATAGAACAGTTTTTCCATTGTATAAAACGTATAATTGCAACCAGTGTAAAAGTTATGGTCAATTCTACGTTCCGGGCAACCTAGGCTTCACCCTAGGGCGTTGTTCCACCAGATCGAATAGTTCGGGCCTAAGAAGTGAACGCCAGAAGAATAAAATACAATATAAATATAACAGTTTTTCCATCGTTTAAAAGGAATAATTGCAAACAGTGTGAAAGTAATGGTCATTTCTACGTTCCGGGCCACCTAGGCTTCACTCTACGGCGTTGTTCCACCAGATCGGATAGTTAGGGCCTAAGAAGTCAACACCAGAAGAATAAAATACAATATAAATACAACAGTTTTTCCATCGTATAAAACGAATAATTGCAACCAGTATGAAAGCTAACGTCATTTCTACTTTCAGGGCCACCTAGGCTTCACCCTAGGGCGTTGCTCCAACAGATTGAACAGTTAGGGCCTAAGAAGTCAACGGCAGAAGCATAAAATACAATATAAATATAACAGTTTTTCCATCGTATAAAACGAACAATAGCAACCAGTGTGAAAGTTATGGTCATTTCTACGTTCCGGGCAAGCTAGGCTTCACTCTAGGGCGTTGCTCCACCAGATCAAACAGTTAGGGCCTTAGAAGTCAACGCCCGAACCATAAAATACAAAAAAAATACAACAGTGTTTCCATCATATAACAGGAATAATTGCAACCAGTTTGCAAGTGATGGTCATTTCACCTTTCCGGGCAACCTAGGCTTCACTCTAGGGCGTTGCTCCACTAGATCGAATAGCTAGTGCCTTAGAAGTCAACGCCAGAAGCATAAAATACAATATAAATACAACAGCTTTTCCATCGTACAAAACGAATAATTGCAACCAGTGTGAAAGTAATGGTCATTTCTATGTTCCGAGCACCCTAGGCGTTACTCTAGGGCGTTGCTCCACCACATCTAATAGCTACGGCCTTAGAAGTCAACGCCAGAGGCATAAAATACAATATAAATTCAACAGCTTTTCCGTCGTATAAAACGAATAATTGCAACCAATGTGAAAGTTATGGTCATTTCTACATTCCGAGCAACCTAGGCTTCACTCTAGGGCGTTGCTCAACCAGATCGAATAGTTAGGTCCTTAGAAGACAACGCCAGTAGCATAAAATACGATATAAGTACAACAGCTTTTCCATCGTATAAAAGAATAATTGCAAACAGTGTGAAAGTAATGGTCATTTCTACGTTCCGGGCAACCTAGGCTTCACTCTACGGTGTTGTACCACCAGATCGAATAGTTAGGGCCTTAGAAGCCAGCGCCCGAAGCATTAAATACAAAATAAATAGAACAGTTTTTCCATTGTATAAAACGAATAATTGCTACCAGCGGAAAAGTTATGGTCATTTCTACGTTCCGGGCAACCTAGGCTTCACCTTAGGCCGTTGTTCCACCAGATCGAATAGTTAGGGCCTAAGAAGTGAACGCCAGAAGCGTAAAATACAATATAAATACAACAGTTTTTCCATCATATAAAACGAATAATTGCAACCAGTATGAAAGTTATGGTCATTTCTACTTTCAGGGCAACCTAGGCTTCACCCTAGGGCGTTGCTCCCACAGATTGAATAGTTAGGGCCTTAGAAGTCAACGCCAGAGGCATAAAATACAATATAAATACAACAGCTTTTCCCTCGTATAAAACGAATGATTGCATCCAGTGTGAAAGTAATGGTCATTTCAACATTCCGAGAAACCTAGGCTTCACTCTAGGGCGCTGCTCCACCAGATCGAATAGTTAGGTCCTTAGATGTCAACGCCAGAAGCATAAAATACGATATAAATACAACAGCTTTTCCATCGTATAAAACGTATAATTGCAACCAATGTGAAAGTAATGATCAATTCGGCGTTTCGTACATCCTAGACTTAACTCTGAGACGTTGCTCCACCAGATCGAATAGTTAGGGCCTAAGAAGTGAACGCCAGAAGCATAAAATACAATATAAATATAACAGTTTATCCATCGTATAAAACGAATAATAGCAACCAGTATGAAAGTTATGGTCATTTCTGCGTTCCGGGCAACCTAGGCTTCACTCTAGGGCGTTGCTCCACCAGATCAAACAGTTAGGGCTTTAGAAGTCAGCGCCCGAAGCATAAAACAAAAAATAAATAGAACAGTTTTTCCATTGTATAAAACGAATAATTGGTACCAGTGTAAAAGTTATGGTAATTTCTACGTTCCGAGCAACCTAGGCTTCACCCTAGGGCGTTGCTCCCACAGATTGAATAGTTAGGGCCTTAGAAGTCAACGCCCGAACCATAAAATGCAAAAAAAATTCAACAGTGTTTCCATCATATAACAGGAATAATTGCAACCAGTTTGAAAGTGATGGCGAAATCTACGTTCCGGGCAGCCTAGGCTTCACTCTAGGCCGTTGCTCCACCAGATCGAATAGTTAGTGCCTCAGAAGTCAACGCCAGAAGCATAAAATACAATAAAAATACAACAGTTTTTCCATTGTATAAAACGAATAATTGCAACCAGTATGAAACTTATGGTCATTTCTACTTTCCGAGCAACCTAGGCTTCATCCTAGGGCGTTGCTCCAACAGATTGAATAGTTAGGGCCTTAGAAGTCAACGCCCGAACCATAAAATGCAAAAAAAATACAACAGTGTTTCCATCGTATAAAACGAATAATTGCAACCAGTGTGAAAGTAATGGTCATTTCTACGTTCAGAGCACCCTAGGCTTCACCCTAGGGCGTTGCTCCGACAGATTGAATGGTTAGGGCCTTAGAAGTCAACGCCAGATGCATAAAATACAATATAAATACAACAGCTTTTCCCTCGTATAAAACGAATGATTGCAACCTGTGTGAAAGTAATGGTCATTTCAACATTCCGAGAAACCTAGGCTTCACTCTTGGGCGCTGCTCCACCAGATCGAATAGTTAGGTCCTTAGATGTCAACGCCAGAAGCATAAAATACGATATAAATACAACAGCTTTTCCATCGTATAAAACGTATAATTGCAACCAATGTGAACGTAATGATCAATTCGGCGTTTCGTGCATCCTAGACTTAACTCTGAGACGTTGCTCCACCAGATCGAATAGTTAGGGCCTAAGAAGTGAACGCCAGAAGCATAAAATACAATATAAAAATAACAGTTTTTCCATCGTATAAAACGAATAATAGCAACCAGTGTTAATGTTATGGTCATTTCTACGTTCCGCGCAAGCTAGGCTTCACTCTAGGGCGTTGCTCCACCAGATCAAACAGTTAGGGCCTTAGAAGTCAACGTCCGAACCATAAAATACAAAAAAAATACAACAGTGTTTCCATCATATAACAGGAATAATTGCAACCAGTTTGAAAGTGATGGTCATTTCACCTTTCCGGGCAACCTAGGCTTCACTCTAGGGCGTTGCTCCACCAGATCAAACAGTTAGGGCCTTAGAAGTCAACGCCCGAAGCATAAAATACAAAATAAATAGAACAGTTTTTCCATTGTATAAAACGTATAATTGCTACCAGTGTAAAAGTTATGGTCAATTCTACGTTCCGGGCAACCTAGGCTTCACCCTAGGGCGTTGTTCCACCAGATCGAATAGCTAGGGCCTTAGAAGTCAACGCCAGGAGCATAAAATACAATATAAATACAACAGCTTTTCCATCGTATAAAACGAATAATTGCAACCAGTGTGAAAGTAATGGTCATTTCTACGTTCCGAGCACCCTAGGCGTCACTCTAGGGCATTGCTCCACCACATCTAATAGCTACGGCCTTAGAAGTCAACGCCAGAGGCATAAATGACAATATAAATACGACAGCTTTTCCATCGTATAAAGCGAATGATTGCAACCAGTGTGAAAGTAATGGTCATTTCTACATTCCCAGCAACCTAGGCTTCACTCTAGGGCGCTGCTCCACCAGATCGAATAGTTAGGTCCTTAGATGTCAACGCCAGAAGTATAAAATACGATATAAATACAACAGCTTTTCCATCGTATGAAAGGAATAATTGCAAACAGTGTGAAAGTAATGGCCATTTCTACGATCCGGGCAACCTAGGCTTCACCCTAGGCCGTTGTTCCACCAGATCGAATAGTTAGGGCCTAAGAAGTGAACGCCAGAAGCATAAAATACAATATAAATACAACAGTTTTTCCATCATATAAAACGAATAATTGCAACCAGTATGATAACTTATGGACATTTCCATTTTCCGAGCAACCTAGGCTTCACCCTAGGGCGTTGCTCCAACAGATTCAATAGTTAGGACCTTAGAAGTCAACGCCCGAACCACAAAATGCAAAAAAAATTCAACAGTGTTTCCATCATATAACAGGAATAATTGCAACCAGTTTGAAAGTGATGGCCAATTCTACATTCCGGGCAGCCTAGGCTTCACTCTAGGGCGTTGCTCCACCAGATCAAACAGTTAGGGCTTTAGAAGTCAACGCGCGAAGCATAAAATACAAAATAAATAGAACAGTTTTTCCATTGTATAAAACGAATAATTGGTACCTGTGTAAAAGTTATGGTCATTTCTACGTTCCGAGCAATCTAGGCTTCACCCTAGGGCGTTGCTCCAACAGATTGAATAGTTAGAGACTTAGAAGTCAACGCCCCAACCATAAAATGCAAAAAAAATACGACAGTGTTTCCATCATATAACAGGAATAATTGCAACCAGTTTGAAAGTGATGGCCAATTCTACGTTCCGGTCAACCTAGGCTTCACTCTAGGGCGTTGCTCCACCAGATCAAACAGTTAGGGCCTTAGAAGTCAACGCCCGAAGCATAAAATACAAAATAAATGGAACAGTTTTTCCATTGTATAAAACGTATAATTGCTACCAGTGTAAAAGTTATGGTCAATTCTACGTTCCGGGCAACCTAGGCTTCACCCTAGGGCGTTGTTCCACCAGATCGAATAGTTCGGGCCTAAGAAGTGAACGCCAGAAGAATAAAATACAATATAAATATAACAGTTCTTCCATCGTATAAAATGAATAATTGCAACCAGTGAGAAAGTTATGGTCATTTCTACGTTCCGGGCAACCTAGGCTTCACTCTAGGGCGTTGCTCCACCAGATCAGACAGTTAGAGCCTTAGAAGCCAACGCCCGAAGCATTAAATACAATATAAATGCAACAGTTTTTCCATCGTATAAAACGAATAATTGCAACCAGTCTGAAACTTATGGACATTTCCACTTTCCGTGCAACCGGGGCTTCACCCTAGGGCGTTGCTCCAACAGATTGAATAGTTAGGGCCTTAGAAGTCAACGCCCGAACCATAAAATGCAAAAAAAATACAACAGTGTTTCCATTATATAACAGGAATAATTGCAACCAGTTTCAAAGTGATGGCCAATTCTACGTTCCGGGCAACCTAGGTTTCACTCCAGGTCGTTGCTCCACCAGACCGAATAGTTACGGCCTAAGAAGTCAACGCCTGAAGCATAAAATACCATATAAATAAAACAGCTTTTCCATCGTATAAAGCGAGTAATTGCAATCAGTGTGAAAGTAATGGTCAATTATACGTTCCGAGCACCCTAGGCGTCACTCTAGGGCGTTGCTCCACCACATCTAATAGCTACGGCCTTAGAAGTCAACGCCAGAGGCATAAAATACAATATAAATACAACAGCGTTTCCATCGTATAAAACGAATAATTGCATCCAGTGTGAAAGTTATGGTCATTTCTACATTCCGTGCAACATAGGCTTCACTCTAGGGAGTTGCTCCACCAGATCGAATAGTTAGGTCCTTAGAAGTAAACGCTAGAAGCATAAAATACGATATAAATACAACAGCTTTACCATCGTATAGAAGGAATAATTGCAAACAGTGTGAAAGTAATGGTCATTTCTACGTTCCGGGCAACATAGGCTTCACTCTACGGCGTTGTTCCACCAGATCGAATAGTTAGGGCCTAAGAAGTTAACGCCAGAAGCATAAAATACAATATAAATATAACAGTTTTTCCATCGCATAAAACGAATAATAGCAACCAGTGTGCAAGTTATGGTCATTTCTACGTTCCGGGCAACATAGGCTTCACTCTACGGTGTTGTTCCACCAGGTCGAATAGTTAGGGCCTAAGAAGTGAACGCCAGAAGCATAAAATACAATAAAAATACAACACTTTTTCCATCGTATAAAACGAATAATTGCAACCAGTATGAAACTTATGGTCATTTCTACTTTCCGAGCAACCTAGGCTTCACCCCAGGGCGTTGCTCCAACAGATTGAATAGTTAGCGCCTTAGAAGTCAACGCCCGAACCATAAAATGCAAAAAAAATACAACAGTGTTTCCATCATATAACAGGAATAATTGCAACCAGTTTGAAAGTTATGGTCATTTCTACATTCCGAGCAACCTAGGCTTCACTCTAGGGCGCTGCTCCACCAGATCGAATAGTTAGGTCCTTAGTTATCAACGCCAGAAGCATAAAATACGATATAAATACAACAGCTTTTCCATCGTATAGAAGGAATAATTGCAAACAGTGTGAAAGTAATGGTCATTTCTACGTTCCGGGCAACCTAGGCTTCACCCTAGAGCGTTGCTCCAACATATTGACTAGTTAGGTCCTTAGAAGTCAACGCCCGAACCATAAAATGCAAAAAAAATACAACAGTGTTTCCATCATATAACAGGAATAATTGCAACCAGTTTGAAAGTGATGGCCAATTCTACGTTCCGGGCAACCTAGGTTTCACTCCAGGGCGTTGCTCCACCAGACCGAATAGTTACGGCCTAAGAAGTCAACGCCAGAAGCATAAAATACGATATAAATTAAACAGCTTTTCCATCGTATAAAGCGAGTAATTGCAATCAGTGTGAAAGTAATGGTCAATTCTACGTTCCGAGCACCCTAGGCGTCACTCTAGGGCGTTGCTCCACCACATCTAATAGCTACAGCCTTAGAAGTCAACGCCAGAGGCATAAAATGCAATATAAATACAACAGCGTTTCCTTCGTATAAAACGAATAATTGCATCCAGTGTGAAAGTTATGGTCATTTCTACATTCCGGGCAACATAGGCTTCACTCTAGGGCGTTGCTCCACCAGATCGAATAGCTAGGTCCTTAGAAGTAAACGCCAGAAGCATAAAATACGATATAAATACAACAGCTTTTCCATCGTATAGAAGGAATAATTGCAAACAGGGTGAAAGGAATGGTCATTTCTACGTTCCGGGCAACCTAGGCTTCACTCTACGGTGTTGTTCCACCAGATCGAATAGTTAGAGCCTAAGAAGTTAACGCCAGAAGCATAAAATACAATATAAATACAACAGTTTTTCCATCATATAAAACGAATAATTGCAACCAGTATGATAACTTATGGACATTTCCATTTTCCGAGCAACCTAGGATTCAACCTAGGGCGTTGCTCCAACAGATTGAATAGTTAGGACCTTAGAAGTCAACGCCCGAACCACAAAATGCAAAAAAAATTCAACAGTGTTTCCATCATATAACAGGAATAATTGCAACCAGTTTGAAAGTGATGGCCAATTCTACATTCCGGGCAGCCTAGGCTTCACTCTAGGGCGTTGCTCCACCAGATCAAACAGTTAGGGCTTTAGAAGTCAACGCGCGAAGCATAAAATACAAAATAAATAGAACAGTTTTTCCATTGTATAAAACGAATAATTGGTACCTGTGTAAAAGTTATGGTCATTTCTACGTTCCGAGCAATCTAGGCTTCACCCTAGGGCGTTGCTCCAACAGATTGAATAGTTAGAGACTTAGAAGTCAACGCCCCAACCATAAAATGCAAAAAAAATACGACAGTGTTTCCATCATATAACAGGAATAATTGCAACCAGTTTGCAGGTGATGGCCAATTCTACGTTCCGGTCAACCTAGGCTTCACTCTAGGGCGTTGCTCCACCAGATCAAACAGTTAGGGCCTTAGAAGTCAACGCCCGAAGCATAAAATACAAAATAAATAGAACAGTTTTTCCATTGTATAAAACGTATAATTGCTACCAGTGTAAAAGTTATGGTCAATTCTACGTTCCGGGCAACCTAGGCTTCACCCTAGGGCGTTGTTCCACCAGATCGAATAGTTCGGGCCTAAGAAGTGAACGCCAGAAGAATAAAATACAATATAAATATAACAGTTTTTCCATCGTATAAAACGAATAATAGCAACCAGTGTGAAAGTTATGGTCATTTTTACGTTCCGGGCAACTTAGGTTTCACTCTAGGGCGTTGCTCCACCAGATCGAATAGTTAGGGCCTAAGAAGTGAACGCCAGACGCATAAAATACAATATAAATACAACAGCTTTTCCATCGTATAAAACGAATGATTGCAACCAGTGTGAAAGTAATGGTCATTTCTACTTTCCGGGCAACCTATGCTTCACTCTACGGCGTTGTTCCACCAGATCGAATAGTTAGGGCCTAAGAAGTGAACGTCAGACGCATAAAATACAATATAAATATAACAGTTTTTCCATCGTATAAAATGAATAATTGCAACCAGTGTGAAAGTAATGGTCGTTTCTACGTTCCGAGCACCCTAGGCGTCACTCTAGGGCGTTGCTCCACCACATCTAATAGCTACGGCCTTAGAAGTCAACGCCAGAGGCATAAATGACAATATAAATACGACAGCTTTTCCATCGTATAAAGCGAATGATTGCAACCAGTGTGAAAGTAATGGTCATTTCTACATTCCCAGCAACCTAGGCTTCACTCTAGGGCGCTGCTCCACCAGATCGAATAGTTAGGTCCTTAGATGTCAACGCCAGAAGTATAAAATACGATATAAATACAACAGCTTTTCCATCGTATGAAAGGAATAATTGCAAACAGTGTGAAAGTAATGGCCATTTCTACGATCCGGGCAACCTAGGCTTCACCCTAGGCCGTTGTTCCACCAGATCGAATAGTTAGGGCCTAAGAAGTGAACGCCAGAAGCATAAAATACAATATAAATACAACAGTTTTTCCATCATATAAAACGAATAATTGCAACCAGTATGATAACTTATGGACATTTCCATTTTCCGAGCAACCTAGGCTTCACCCTAGGGCGTTGCTCCAACAGATTCAATAGTTAGGACCTTAGAAGTCAACGCCCGAACCACAAAATGCAAAAAAAATTCAACAGTGTTACCATCATATAACAGGAATAATTGCAACCAGTTTGAAAGTGATGGCCAATTCTACATTCCGGGCAGCCTAGGCTTCACTCTAGGGCGTTGCTCCACCAGATCAAACAGTTAGGGCTTTAGAAGTCAACGCGCGAAGCATAAAATACAAAATAAATAGAACAGTTTTTCCATTGTATAAAACGAATAATTGGTACCTGTGTAAAAGTTATGGTCATTTCTACGTTCCGAGCAATCTAGGCTTCACCCTAGGGCGTTGCTCCAACAGATTGAATAGTTAGAGACTTAGAAGTCAACGCCCCAACCATAAAATGCAAAAAAAATACGACAGTGTTTCCATCATATAACAGGAATAATTGCAACCAGTTTGAAAGTGATGGCCAATTCTACGTTCCGGTCAACCTAGGCTTCACTCTAGGGCGTTGCTCCACCAGATCAAACAGTTAGGGCCTTAGAAGTCAACGCCCGAAGCATAAAATACAAAATAAATAGAACAGTTTTTCCATTGTATAAAACGTATAATTGCTACCAGTGTAAAAGTTATGGTCAATTCTACGTTCCGGGCAACCTAGGCTTCACCCTAGGGCGTTGTTCCACCAGATCGAATAGTTCGGGCCTAAGAAGTGAACGCCAGAAGTATAAAATACAATATAAATATAACAGTTTTTCCATCGTATAAAACGAATAATAGCAACCAGTGTGAAAGTTATGGTCATTTTTACGTTCCGGGCAACTTAGGTTTCACTCTAGGGCGTTGCTCCACCAGATCGAATAGTTAGGGCCTAAGAAGTGAACGCCAGACGCATAAAATACAATATAAATACAACAGCTTTTCCATCGTATAAAACGAATGATTGCAACCAGTGTGAAAGTAATGGTCATTTCTACTTTCCGGGCAACCTATGCTTCACTCTACGGCGTTGTTCCACCAGATCGAATAGTTAGGGCCTAAGAAGTGAACGTCAGACGCATAAAATACAATATAAATATAACAGTTTTTCCATCGTATAAAATGAATAATTGCAACCAGTGTGAAAGTAATGGTCGTTTCTACGTTCCGAGCACCCTAGGCGTCACTCTAGGGCGTTGCTCCACCACATCTAATAGCTACGGCCTTAGAAGTCAACGCCAGAGGCATAAATGACAATATAAATACGACAGCTTTTCCATCGTATAAAGCGAATGATTGCAACCAGTGTGAAAGTAATGGTCATTTCTACATTCCCAGCAACCTAGGCTTCACTCTAGGGCGCTGCTCCACCAGATCGAATAGTTAGGTCCTTAGATGTCAACGCCAGAAGTATAAAATACGATATAAATACAACAGCTTTTCCATCGTATGAAAGGAATAATTGCAAACAGTGTGAAAGTAATGGCCATTTCTACGATCCGGGCAACCTAGGCTTCACCCTAGGCCGTTGTTCCACCAGATCGAATAGTTAGGGCCTAAGAAGTGAACGCCAGAAGCATAAAATACAATATAAATACAACAGTTTTTCCATCATATAAAACGAATAATTGCAACCAGTATGATAACTTATGGACATTTCCATTTTCCGAGCAACCTAGGCTTCACCCTAGGGCGTTGCTCCAACAGATTCAATAGTTAGGACCTTAGAAGTCAACGCCCGAACCACAAAATGCAAAAAAAATTCAACAGTGTTACCATCATATAACAGGAATAATTGCAACCAGTTTGAAAGTGATGGCCAATTCTACATTCCGGGCAGCCTAGGCTTCACTCTAGGGCGTTGCTCCACCAGATCAAACAGTTAGGGCTTTAGAAGTCAACGCGCGAAGCATAAAATACAAAATAAATAGAACAGTTTTTCCATTGTATAAAACGAATAATTGGTACCTGTGTAAAAGTTATGGTCATTTCTACGTTCCGAGCAATCTAGGCTTCACCCTAGGGCGTTGCTCCAACAGATTGAATAGTTAGAGACTTAGAAGTCAACGCCCCAACCATAAAATGCAAAAAAAATACGACAGTGTTTCCATCATATAACAGGAATAATTGCAACCAGTTTGAAAGTGATGGCCAATTCTACGTTCCGGTCAACCTAGGCTTCACTCTAGGGCGTTGCTCCACCAGATCAAACAGTTAGGGCCTTAGAAGTCAACGCCCGAAGCATAAAATACAAAATAAATAGAACAGTTTTTCCATTGTATAAAACGTATAATTGCTACCAGTGTAAAAGTTATGGTCAATTCTACGTTCCGGGCAACCTAGGCTTCACCCTAGGGCGTTGTTCCACCAGATCGAATAGTTCGGGCCTAAGAAGTGAACGCCAGAAGTATAAAATACAATATAAATATAACAGTTTTTCCATCGTATAAAACGAATAATAGCAACCAGTGTGAAAGTTATGGTCATTTTTACGTTCCGGGCAACTTAGGTTTCACTCTAGGGCGTTGCTCCACCAGATCGAATAGTTAGGGCCTAAGAAGTGAACGCCAGACGCATAAAATACAATATAAATACAACAGCTTTTCCATCGTATAAAACGAATGATTGCAACCAGTGTGAAAGTAATGGTCATTTCTACTTTCCGGGCAACCTAGGCTTCACTCTACGGCGTTGTTCCACCAGATCGAATAGTTAGGGCCTAAGAAGTGAACGTCAGACGCATAAAATACAATATAAATATAACAGTTTTTCCATCGTATAAAATGAATAATTGCAACCAGTGTGAAAGTTATGGTCATTTCTACGTTCCGGGCAACCTAGGCTTCACTCTAGGGCGTTGCTCCACCAGATCAGACAGTTAGAGCCTTAGAAGCCAACGCCCGAAGCATTAAATACAATATAAATGCAACAGTTTTTCCATCGTATAAAACGAATAATTGCAACCAGTCTGAAACTTATGGACATTTCCACTTTCCGTGCAACCGGGGCTTCACCCTAGGGCGTTGCTCCAACAGATTGAATAGTTAGGGCCTTAGAAGTCAACGCCCGAACCATAAAATGCAAAAAAAATACAACAGTGTTTCCATCATATAACAGGAATAATTGCAACCAGTTTGAAAGTTATGGTCAGTTCTACATTCCGAGCAACCTAGGCTTCACTCTAGGGCGCAGCTCCACCAGATCGAATAGTTAGGTCCTTAGTTATCAACGCCAGAAGCATAAAATACGATATAAATACAACAGCTTTTCCATCGTATAGAAGGAATAATTGCAAACAGTGTGAAAGTAATGGTCATTTCTACGTTCCGGGCAACCTAGGCTTCACCCTAGGGCGTTGCTCCAACAGATTGACTAGTTAGGTCCTTAGAAGTCAACGCCCGAACCATAAAATGCAAAAAAAATACAACAGTGTTTCCATCATATAACAGGAATAATTGCAACCAGTTTGAAAGTGATGGCCAATTCTACGTTCCGGGCAACCTAGGTTTCACTCCAGGGCGTTGCTCCACCAGACCGAATAGTTACGGCCTAAGAAGTCAACGCCAGAAGCGTAAAATACGATATAAATACAACAGCTTTTCCATCGTATAAAGCGAGTAATTGCAATCAGTGTGAAAGTAATGGTCAATTCTACGTTCCGAGCACCCTAGGCGTCACTCTAGGGCGTTGCTCCACCACATCTAATAGCTACAGCCTTAGAAGTCAACGCCAGAGGCATAAAATGCAATATAAATACAACAGCGTTTCCTTCGTATAAAACGAATAATTGCATCCAGTGTGAAAGTTATGGTCATTTCTACATTCCGAGCAACATAGGCTTCACTCTAGGGCGTTGCTCCACCAGATCGAATAGCTAGGTCCTTAGAAGTAAACGCCAGAAGCATAAAATACGATATAAATACAACAGCTTTTCCATCGTATAGAAGGAATAATTGCAAACAGGGTGAAAGGAATGGTCATTTCTACGTTCCGGGCAACCTAGGCTTCACTCTACGGTGTTGTTCCACCAGATCGAATAGTTAGAGCCTAAGAAGTTAACGCCAGAAGCATAAAATACAATATAAATATAACAGTTTTTCCATCGTATAAAACGAATAATAGCAACCAGTGTGAAAGTTAACGTCATTTGTACTTTCCGGGCAACATAGGCTTCACCCTTGGGCGTCGCACCAACAGATTGAATAGTTAGGGCCTTAGAAGTCAACGCCCGAAGCATAAAATACAAAATAAATAGAACAGTTTTTCCATCGTATAAAACGAATAATTGCTACCAGTGTGAAAGTTATGGTCATTTCTCCGTTCCGGGCAACCTAGGCTTCGCACTAGGGCGTTGCTCCACCAGGTCGAATAGTTAGGGCCTTAGAAGTCAACGCCAGAAGCATAAAATACAAAATAAAAAAAACAGTTCTTCCATCGTATAAAACGACTGATAGCAACCAGTGTGAAAGTTATGGTCATTTCTACGTTCCGGGCAACCTAGGCTTCACTCTCGGGCGTTGCTCCGACAGATGGAATAGTTAGGGCCTAAGAAGTCAATGCCCGATGCATAAAATGCAATAAAAATGCAACAGCTTTTCCATCATATAACAGGAATAATTGCAACCAGTGTGAAAGTTATGGTCATTTCTACGTTCCGGGCAACATAGGCTTCACTCTACGGTGTTGTTCCACAAGATCGAATAGTTAGGGCCTAAGAAGTGAACGCCAGAAGCATAAAATACAATATAAATATAACAGTTTTTACATCGTATAAAACGAATCATAGCAATCAGTGTGAAAGTTATGGTCATTTCTACGTTCCGGGCGACCTAGGCTTCACTCTAGGGCGTTGCTCCACCAGATCAAACTGTTAGGGCTTTAGAAGTCAGCGCCCGAAGCATAAAATACAAAATAAATAGAACAGTTTTTCCATTGTATAAGACGCATAATTGGTACCAGTGTAAAAGTTATGGTCATTTCTACGTTCCGAGCAACCTAGGCTTCACCCTGGGGCGTTGCTCCAACAGATTGAATAGTTAGGGCCTTAGAAGTCAACGCCCGAACCATAAAATGCAAAAAAAATTCAACAGTGTTTCCATCATATAACAGGAATAATTGCAACCAGTTTGAAAGTGATGGCCAATTCTACGTTCCGGGCAGCCTATGCTTCACTCCAGGGCGTTGCTCCACCAGACCGAATAGTTACGGTCTATGAAGTCAACGCCAGAAGCATAAAATACGATATAAATACAACAGCTTTTCCATTGTATAAAGCGAGTAATTGCAATCAGTGTGAAAGTAATGGTCAATTCTACGTTCCGAGCACCCTAGGCGTCACTCTAGGGCGTTGCTCCACCACATCTAATAGCTACGGCCTTAGAAGTCAACGCCAGGGGCATAAAATGCAATATAAATACAACAGCGTTTGCATCGTATAAAACGAATAATTGCATCCAGTGTGAAAGTTATGGTCATTTCTACATTCCGAGCAACATAGGCTTCACTCTAGGGCGTTGCTCCACCAGATCGAATAGTTAGGTCCTTAGAAGTAAACGCCAGAAGCATAAAATACGATATTAATACAACAGCTTTTCCATCGTATAGAAGGAATAATTGCAAACAGTGTGAAAGTAATGGTCATTTCTACGTTCCGGGCAACCTGGGCTTCACTCTACGGTGTTGTTCCACAAGATCGAATAGTTAGGGCCTAAGAAGTGAACGCCAGAAGCATAAAATACTGTTACGTTTATGGGGAGCCGCCGGCGGCTCCTCGCGCGCACCGTAATCTCTAACGCGTCGCGGCATCGGAATTAAGCTTACACGGTATCACAATTTCTTTATTTACAATTATTAACTATACGCAGTATTATTAAGCTCAGATATAAGGTAAACGATTCGGATATTTTGCTCGTCGTGTTTACTGCCTGACAGCTGTCAGAATTCTGTCTGACAGTTGTTCCTCGAATGTCCTCCTATTCCTCGTTGCGAGCGTAGCAGGCCATGGAGATGTACCCGGTGCTCGCAACACTGCTCCCCTCCTTCGGAAAGCGGGCGTCCCGACCGCGCTCAATGTAGGCTTCCAAGTCGGCGTCTGTATTGCTGCCTGGAAAAGAGGTACAAGAAAGTTTATACCTGCATGGCCTTCCCCAGGCTGCGCCTCGACATTCGTCCACGGTCCCAGGGAAAAACCATGCCAAAACCCTGGGCGAGGCGCAGTGTGCTAAGACCAATTTCGTATTCCTCTTCTTCGCTCTTCTGCCCTCGCCCGTCCTCTTCATACTTGCGTCCTTCTTTCTTGCTGTTTTCTCGGGCCCTGCTCCCTACGGTCTCTCTCCACGAAACATACCTCGGCCGGACGCACCTCCTTGTTTCCCACCAGGGAATCACTATTCCCCGTATGGCAAGGGGATCTCTTTATAGGTCCAAAGGTGCGCCACATATCCAGGGACCGGCCCCGGAGGCTCGCCTTCCCGGGAAAACGAGACTTCTCCGGTGTGGGGAAACAGACCCGCGTACGGTTAAGTCCCCCACCCGCTGTCGGCCGATCCGCACTGCGAACCCCGGGCGGCACACGATGGTAGCCGTTGTGCCCCTGGACGGCGAGGTTGAACGAGGAGATGAGAAGGGAGACTCACCCTAGCCTTCTGCGATGGCGCTTCTTCTTCTTGGACGAGGTTGGTTGTCGGTTTTCTTCTTTCTTCTATTGGTCCTTCTTCCTGCACTCGCCGGCGAAAATACTCCTCCGCTTTCCATGTCCCCATCCTTTCTTGTTCCTGTACTGTGGTCCTGGAGTCTTTTGACTTTGTGGGCTCGTCTCGGACACCTCCCTGCCTGGAGAGGGAGTGTCGCCCGGGGAACCCAAGGCCGCGACGTCCTCTGCAACCCTCCAGGAGCCTGCGTGGACCTGGGTTAGGTCGTCTTACCGAAGAGTCCCGACCAACGATCCCCCGGCATCCCCCCCTCCCCGTGTTCAACCGGGGCCCGCGTCTCAGCTCTGTTCCTGCTTTCCCCAGCTCCTCTTGCCTCTTGACGTTTCTTGAGCACTTCTTTCTTCTTGTTCCTCTTCTCTCGGAGATATTTGTTTCTTCTTTGCTGGGGAAATGGGTTATTCGCTGAATCTCGCGAGGCGATTCACATGTACTACTTTACACTTGCCTCGGGCGGTGCCCTTAATTCGATAAATTACATCGTTCAATTTCTCTACCACGACATACGGCCCTTCCCAGTCCGACTGTAGCTTGGGGCATTTGCCCTTTCTTCGTCGCGGTTGGAACAGCCATACCTTTTCACTTGGAACAAAAGTGATGGTATTAGCGTGGCTGTCGTACCAGGCCTTCGTCTTGGCGCTACTTAAACACAGACGATGTCGGACAAACTCATGCATTTTTTTCATTCTCTCTTTCAGTTGGGATACAAACTCCGTTTGGGCGTCATTTCCTTGGGGCGGTAGCCCCCTCCACAATTGTATAGGGAGACGCAATTCTTGACCGTACAGGACCATTGACGGTGTCATTTGTGTGGTTTCGTGTCGGGCTGACCTGTATGCCAACAGGAACATCGGAATCCACTCATCCCAATCCCTCTGATGTTCGGCGACGAACATGGAGAGATACTGTAGTAAGGTCCGATTTAACCGTTCCACCATACCGTCAGATTGTGGATGCAGGGGTGTAGTCCTCGTCTTCTTAACTCCTAGCAGTTTCATAAGTTCTTTGAAGACGGTGGACTCAAAGTTCCTCCCCTGATCTGAGTGTATTTCCAGCGGCACTCCGTGTCGACTCACGACATGCACTAGTAATGCTTTGGCCGCTGTTTCAGCTCGTTGATTTACCATAGGGATTACCTCTGGCCATTTTGAAAAGTAATCAGCAACTACCAGCAGGAATCGATTTCCAGAACTTGACTTCGGAAGGGGTCCTACGACGTCCATCGCAATCCTCTCGAACGGAGCTCCGACATTGTAGATCTGCATCACGCCGGCTCCTCTTTCTCGCGGTCCCTTCTTCGCCGTGCAAGTAGTACATTTCCGGCACCACTCCACGACATCCTGTCGACAGGTGATCCAATAAAATCGCTGCCGCACCTTCGCCAGGGTTTTGTTCACTCCGAAGTGTCCTGCTGCTGGGGAGCTGTGACATTCCTGTAGTACTTCTGTTACTTTCTTCCGTGGCACCACTAGCAACCACGTTATTTTCGCGCCGCAAGATGATTCCCATTTTCGATAGAGGATGCCATCCTTGACCTCTAAGGAATCCCATATCGTCCAATAAAATTTTGTTTGCGGCGGACATGCTGAAATTTCTTCTCGTGTTGGTCTGATTTCTTCGCGCTTCTTTAATAAGATCAGTCCAATATCCTCGTCCTCGGCCTGGGTTTGTCTCCAGTCTCCGACATCTCCAGTTTCACAGGCCGTCCGTAAAGTCCTTGTAGTCTCCCTCTGGTCCTGCTCCTCTCTTCTGCTGCAGGGTTTACAATGTGTATCGGCGCACGGTCTTCTTGACAGCGCATCTGCATTCCCATGCGCCTTTCCTCCTCGATGTCGGATTTCAATGTCATATTCTTGTAATCGCTCTATCCATCGAGCGATTTGCCCTTCAGGACGCTTGAAGGACATTAGCCATCGTAATGCTGCGTGATCAGTCCTCACCAGGAACCTTCGTCCGTAGAGGTAGTGGTGGAAGTGCTCCACGGATTTCACTACCGCAAGCAATTCTCTTCTGGTCACGCAGTAATTTCTTTCTGCCTTCCCCAGGACTTTAGAGAAATAGGCTATTACTTTTTCCTGGCCTCCTTGTACCTGTGATAATACTGCTCCAATGGCCACGTTTGAGGCATCCGTGTCCAAAATAAAATCCGCTCCTTCAATGGGATATGCGAGAACGGGAGAGCTTATTAGACAACTCTTCAGCCGTTCGAAAGTCTTCTGGTGCTGTTCCGTCCAGATGAAGGTTTGTTTGTTTTCCGTCAACTGGTGCAGCGGTTTTGCAATATCCGAGAAGTTCCTCACGAATTTCCGGTAGTAAGTGCAGAGTCCTAGAAAACTTCTCAATTCTTTGATATTGGCTGGGACCGGCCATTCTGCAATGGCTCGTATTTTCTCAGGGTCTGTCTTGACTCCTTTTCCGGTGACGATGTGTCCCAGGTATTTTGTTTCCCTCTTTAGGAAATCACACTTCTTCGGATTCATTAATAACTTCGCGTTCCGAAGGCGTTGAAATACCTGGCGTAGATGCTCCACTTCCTCATCAAAGGTCCTCGCGTGGATTATAATGTCGTCCAAGTACACCAGACAGATTCTCCAATTCAACCCTTGGAGAACTGTTTCCATCAGCCGTTCGAACGTCGCGGGAGCATTGCACAGTCCGAAAGGCATTACTCGGAACTGCCACAGTCCGGCTCCCACGCAAAAAGCTGTTTTCTCACGGTCCCTTTTGTCCATGACAATCTGCCAATATCCGCTCTGCAAGTCAACTGTTGAGAACCATGTGGAGTTTGCGAGCGCGTCAAGGGTGTCTTCAATCCTCGGCAGCGGGTAAGAGTCCTTTTTCGTAATTTCATTCAATCGACGATAATCTATACAAAATCTGGTCGAACCGTCCTTCTTTTTCACTAGGACTATCGGAGATGACCAGGGACTCTGTGACTTTTCAATCACCCCTTGTGCCTCCATCTTTTCCAATAACTGGTCAACCTCCTGACGGCGATTTAGCGGCAATCTCCTTGGCGCCTGTTTGATTGGTGCATGGTCTCCTGTGTTTATTCGATGTTGGACGATTTCACACCTGCCTACCTCATCGGGGTTCTTTGCAAACACATCACGGAATTCTTCAAGCAAATCAGCGAATCGACTCTGCTGGTTCGCTGTCAATTCCATGGAACATCGTTCAAAAAGTTCTCTTAGATGTTCTGGTATGCCTCTCTTCTCTTCGGTTTCCTCTTGAAGTCTTCGGTTTTCCTCTTGATGTCTTCGGTTTTCCTCTTGAGGTCTTCGGCTTTCCTCTTCTCTCCCCTTCAGTGGAACCGAAATTCCTCCTGTGAGGCATACCACTTGCCGGGCTAAATCAATTTGGCACCGGTGTTTGCTTAAGAATGCCATATCTAAAATACATGGTTCCGTCATTGCTACGACGAAGAACTCCTCTTCGCTCAGAAAGTCCCCCAACTGTATTTGAAGGGTTCCTTTCCCGAAGACTGGCATGTCTTCTCCCACGGCGGAGCAAATCCTCAATCTCGTACGGTCCAGCTTCCCCATTGAACATACTCCTTTTCTTATGAGGTTAACTGAGGAGCCGGTATCGAGGACGATGAGGCAGGCCGTTCCTTCAATATGTACCTCGACGACGGTATCCATAAGTGATGTCCTCTTCGTCTCTCTTGACGAGACAACTCCCACGATGGGGGGACGCGCTGTCGCGTAGGCCAGGCTGGTCCCCCTCACGCCGGCCTCTTCGCGTTTCCCGCCTTCCTTCGCTTGGCTTCCGGACAATTCTTCCGCATGTGGCCCTGCTGTCCACAGCTCCAGCATGCTCCCTTCTCTTCTGCTCTCCTCTTCATGGCTGACGTAATCTCTTCACTCCGGTCCGGGTCTCTTCTTCTGCTATTCTGGAACTCCAAACGCGCGAGCGGTTTATATCCTCGCATGGGTGCCGTTCGTCGCGCCTCGTCTCGCGCCAGTGCCTCCACGGCCTCTACCTCCAGGGCCCGGTAAACTACGGCCCCCAACGAGGCGAAGCCGCTCAGACGTAGCGATCTCCTGACTTCGTCGCTCTCCAGGGCTGTGATGAACTGAGAGGCCGCCAATTTGTCCCGCGTCTCCGCAGGACATTCCGGAAACGCGGCACCCGCCAGCCTCTCCACCTCCCTGGCCAGCGACGTCAGGGACTCCCCTCTCCGCTGCCGACAATTTTGAAATAGCACATATTTTAAACTGGCTAAATTTTTAGCTCCAAAGCGGAGCTCCAAGGCCGAAACTAGAAATTCGTAGTTTGTTAACTCGGCAGCAGACAGAGCCGTCAAAATGCCCCTCGCTGAACCCTCCAACGAGGCGACCAAGGCCGTAGCCTTCCTCGCCCCGTCCCATCCATTCGCCCGAGACACAGCCTCAAATTGTACTCTGTATTCTTCCCAGGACTCTTTCCCGTTATACGCTTTCGGCTTCACCGCGTACCCCAAGCCCAAGGGCACGCGGTGTTCACTAACACTCCCGGACGAAAACAGAGGGACCAGCGAAGGGTGATTCGCGGCGGACGAAGGTCCCAGGGCAGCCAAGGAGGGCACACTACCAACCTCCCCCTGCACGGCCGCCGCAGCCAAGGAGGGCACACCACTAACCTCCCCCTGCACGGCCGCCGCAGCCAAGGAGGGCACACCACTAAGCCCCCCCTGCACGGCCGACCCGGGTCCCCCCTCCATCCCGGCGCGAGACTCGGCGCCGCTTAACCTAGCAAATTGTTGCATTATCACCTGGATCTGTCCTTGCAGGTCATCGACTCGTGCGCCCATCTTCTTCTCGAAGGCTTTCCTCGCTGTTCTTTCTGTCTGCCAGCGGGTCCGCTCCTCGGTCCAACGTCGCTCTGCATTCTCCCACTGCTCCTCTAGTTGTTCTGACAGCGCCTGCTGAAATCTTCCGAGCAGCCTTTGCATGGCTCGCTCTCCCTCGTAGGGGGTCGCCATGTCGGCCGGCCCTGTTCCCTCGTAGGAGGATGCCTCGCCGGCCATCCCCTGCCCCACGTTGGAGGATGCCACGCCGGCCATCCCCTGTCCCACGTTGGAGGATGCCACGTCGGCCATCCTCTGTCCCACGTTGGAGGATGCCACGTCGGCCATCCCCTGTCCCACGTTGGAGGATGCCACGTCGGCCATCCTCTTTCGCGAGCGTGCAGAAGGGGCCCGAATCCCACTTCTGACACCAATGTTACGTTTATGGGGAGCCGCCGGCGGCTCCCCGCGCGCACCGTAATCTCTAACGCGTCGCGGCATCGGAATTAAGCTTACACGGTATCACAATTTCTTTATTTACAATTATTAACTATACGCAGTATTATTAAGCTCAGATATAAGGTAAACGATTCGGATATTTTGCTAGTCGTGTTTACTGCCTGACAGCTGTCAGAATTCTGTCTGACAGTTGTTCCTCGAATGTCCTCCTATTCCTCGTTGCGAGCGTAGCAGGCCATGGAGATGTACCCGGTGCTCGCAACAATACAATATAAATATAACAGTCTTTCCATCGTATAAAACGAATAATAGCAACCAGTGTGAAAGTTATGGTCATTTCTACGTTCCGGGCAACCTAGGCTTCACCCTAGGGCGTTGCTCCAACAGACTGAATAGTTAGGGCCTTAGAAGTCAATGCCCGAAGCATAAAATGCAATAAAAATACAACAGCTTTTCCATCATATAACAGGAATAATTGTAACCAGTTTGAAAGTGATGGTCATTTCTACGTACCGGGCAACCTGGGCTTCACTCGAGGGCGTTGCTCGACCAGATCGAATAGTTAGGGCCTTAGAAGTCAACGCCCGAAGCATAAAATACAGAATAAATAGAACAGTTTTTCCATCGTATAAAACGAGTAATTGCTGCCAGTGTGAAAGTTATGGTCATTTCTTCTTTCCGGGCAACCTAGGCTTCACCCTAGGGCGTTGCTCCACCAAATCAAACAGTTAGGGCATTAGAAGCCAACGCCCGAAGCATTAAATACAAAATAAATAGAACAGTTTTTCCATTGTATAAAACGAATAATTGCTACCAGTGTAAAAGTTATGGTCATTTCTACGTTCCGGGCAACCTAGGCTTCACCCTAGGCCGTTGTTCCACCATTTCGAATAGTTAGGGCCCAAGAAGTGAACGCCAGAAGCATAAAATACAATAAAAATACAGCAGTGTTACCACCGTATAAAACGAATAATTGCTACCAGTGTGAAAGTGATGGTCATTTCTACGCACCGGGCCACCTAGGCTTCACTCTAGGGCGGTGCTCCACCAGATCAAATAGTTACGGCCTAAGAAGTCAACGCCAGAAGCATAACTCACAATATAAGTACAACAGCTTTTCCATCGTATATAATGTATATTTGCAAACAGTGTGGAAGTAATTGTCATTTCTACGTTCCGGGCAACCTGGGCTTCACGCTAGAGCGTTGCTCCACCAGATGGAATAGCTAGGGCCTTGGAAGTCAACGCCCGAAGCATAAAATGCAAAATAAATAGAACAGTTTTTCCATTGTATAAAACGAATAACTGCAACCAGTGTGAAAGTACTGGTCATTTCTACGTTCCGGGTAACCTATGTTTCACTCTAGGGCGTTGCTCCACCAGATCGAATAGCTAGGGACTTAGAATTTAACGCCAGAAGGATAAAATACAATATAAGTACAACAGTTTATTCATCGTATAAAATGAATAATTGCAGACATTGTGAAAGTAATGGTCATTTCTACGTTCCGGTCAACCTAGGCGTCACACTAGGGCGTTGCTCCACCAGATGGAATAGTTAGGGCCTTAGAAGTCAACGCCCGAAACATAAAATGCAAAATAAATAGAACAGTCTTTCCATTGTATAAAACGAATAACTGCAACCAGTGTGAAGGTAATGGTCATTTCTACGTTCCGTGCAACCTAGGCTACACGCTAGGGCGTTGCTCCACCAGATCAAACAGATAGGTCCTTAGATGTCAACGCCAGAAGCATACAATATGATATAAATACAACAGCTTTTCCATGGTATAACAGGATTAATTGCAACCAGTTTGAAAGTGATGGTCATTTCGACGTTCCGGGCAACCTAGACTTCACTCTAGGGCGTTGCTCCACTAGATCGAATAGCTAGGGCCTTAGAAGACAACGCCAGAGGCATAAAATACAATATAAATACAACAGCTTTTCCATTGTAAAAAACGAATAATTGCAACCAGTGTGAAAGTTATGGTTATTTCTACATTCCGAGCATCCTAGGCCTCACTCTAGGGCGTTGCTCCACCAGATCGAATAGTTAGGTCCTTAGAAGTCACCGCCAGAGTCTTAAAATACAATATAAATACAACAGCTCTTCCATTGTAAAAAACGAATAATTGCAACCAGTGTGAAGGTTATGGTTATTTCTACATTCCGAGCAACCTAGGCTTCACTCTAGGGCGTTGCTCCACCAGATCGAATAGTTAGGTCCATAGAAGTCAACGCCAGAATCATAAAATACGATATAAATACAACAGCTTTTCCATGGTATAAAATGAGTAATTGCAAACAGTGTGAAAGTAATGGTCATTTCTACGTTTCGGGCAACCTAGGCTTCACTCTACGGTGTTGTTCCACCAGATCGAATAGTTAGGGCCTAAGAAGTCAACACCAGAAGAATAAAATACAAAATAAGTACAACAGCCTTTACACCGTATAAAACGAATAATTGCAACCTGTGAGAAGGTTATGGTCATATCTACGTTCCGGTCAACCAAGGCTTCACTCTAGGACGTTGCTCCACCAGATCGAATAGTTAGGGCCTATGAAGTCAACGCCAGAAGCATAAAATACAATAAAGGTGCAACAGTTTTTCCATCGTATAACAGGAATAATTGCAACCAGTGTTTAGGTAATGGTATGTTCTACGTTCCGGGCAACCTAGGCTTCACTCTAGGGCGGTGCTCCACCAGATCAAATAGTTACGGCCTAAGAAGTCAACGCCAGATGCATAAATTACAATATAAGTACAACAGCTTTTCCATCGTATATAATGTATATTTGCAAACAGTGTGGAAGTAATTGTCATTTCTACGTTCCGGGCAACCTAGGCTTCACGCTAGAGTGTTGCTCCACCAGATGGAATAGCTAGGGCCTTGGAAGTCAACGCCCGAAGCATAAAATGCAAAATAAATAGAACAGTTTTTCCATTGTATAAAACGAATAACTGCAACCAGTGTGAAAGTACTGATCATTTCTACGTTCCGGGTAACCTATGTTTCACTCTAGGGCGTTGCTCCACCAGATCGAATAGCTAGGGACTTAGAATTTAACGCCAGAAGGATAAAATACAATATAAGTACAACAGTTTTTTCATCGTATAAAATGAATAATTGCAGGCATTGTGAAAGTAATGGTCATTTCTACGTTCCGGGTAACCCATGTTTCACTCCAGGGCGTTGCTCCACCAGATCGAATAGCTAGGGACTTAGAATTTAACGCCAGAAGGATAAAATACAATATAAGTACAACAGTTTTTTCATCGTATAAAATGAATAATTGCAGACATTATGAAAGTAATGGTCATTTCTACGTTCCGGTCAACCTAGGCGTCACTCTAGGGCGTTGCTCCACCACGTCTAATAGCTACGGCCTTAGAAGTCAACGCCAGGAGCATAAAATACATTATAAATACAATAGCTTTTCCATCGTATAAAATGAATAACTGCAAACACTGTGCAAGTAATGGTCATTTCTACGTTCCGGGCAACCTAGGCTTCACTCTAGGGCGTTGCTCCACCAGACCGAAAAGCTAGGGACTTAGAATTCAATGCCAGAAGCATAAAATGCAATATAAATAGAACAGCTTTTCCATCGTTTAAAAAGAATAATAGCAACCAGTGTGAAAGTTATGGTCATTTCTACGTTCCGAGCAACCTAGCCTTCACTCTAGGGCGTGCTCCACCAGATCGAATAGTTAGGGCTTTAGAAGTCAATGCCCGAAGCATAAAATACAATAAAGATGAAAGAGTTTTTCCATCGCATAACAGGAATAATTTCCACCAGTGTGAAGGTAATGGTATGGTCTACGTTCCGGGCAACCTAGGCTTCACTCTAGGGCGGTGCTCCACCAGATCAAATAGTTAGGGCCTAAGAAGTCAACGCCAGAAGAATAAAATACGATATAAGTACAACAGTTTTTCCATCGTATAACCGGAATAATTGCAAACAGTGTGAAGGTAATGGTATGGTCTACGTTCCGGGCAACATAGGCTTCACTCTAGGGCGTTGCTCCACCAGGTCAAATAGTTAGGTCCTTAGAAGTCAATGCCCCAAGCATAAAATGCAATATAAATAGAACAGTTTTTCCATCGTATAAAACGAATAACTGCAACCAGTGTGAAAGTACTGATCATTTCTACGTTCCGGGCAACCTAGGCTTCACCCTAGGGCGTTGTTCCACCAGATGGAATAGTTAGGGCCTAAGAAGTCAACGCCAGAAGAATAAAATACAATAAAGGTGCAACAGTTTTTCCAACGTATAGAAGGAATAATTGCAACCAGTGTGAAGGTAATGGTATGTTCTACGTTCCGGGCAACCTAGGCTTCACTCTAGGGCGGTGCTCCACCAGATCAAATAGTTACGGCCTAAGAAGTCAACGCCAGAAGCATAAATTACAATATAAGTACAACAGCTTTTCCATCGTATATAAAGTATATTTGCAACCAGTGTGGAAGTAATGGTCATTTCTACGTTCCCGGCAACCTAGGCTTCACGCTAGGGTGTTGCTCCACCAGATGGAATAGTTAGGGCCTTAGAAGTCAACGCCCGAAACATAAAATGCAAAATAAATAGAACAGTCTTTCCATTGTATAAAACGAATAACTGCAACCAGTGTGAAGGTAATGGTCATTTCTACGTTCCGTGCAACCTAGGCTACACGCTAGGGCGTTGCTCCACCAGATCAAACAGATAGGTCCTTAGATGTCAACGCCAGAAGCATACAATATGATATAAATACAACAGCTTTTCCATGGTATAACAGGATTAATTGCAACCAGTTTGAAAGTAATGGTCATTTCGACGTTCCGGGCAACCTAGACTTCACTCTAGGGCGTTGCTCCACTAGATCGAATATCTAGGGCCTTAGAAGACAACGCCAGAGGCATAAAATACAATATAAATACAACAGCTTTTCCATTGTAAAAAACGAATAATTGCAACCAGTGTGAAAGTTATGGTTATTTCTACATTCCGAGCATCCTAGGCTTCACTCTAGGGCGTTGCTCCACCAGATCGAATAGTTAGGTCCTTAGAAGTCACCGCCAGAGTCTTAAAATACAATATAAATACAACAGCTCTTCCATTGTAAAAAACGAATAATTGCAACCAGTGTGAAAGTTATGGTTATTTCTACATTCCGAGCAACCTAGGCTTCACTCTAGGGCGTTGCTCCACCAGATCGAATAGTTAGGTCCTTAGAAGTCAACGCCAGAAGCATAAAATACGATATAAATACAACAGCTTTTCCATGGTATAAAATGAGTAATTGCAAACAGTGTGAAAGTAATGGTCATTTCTACGTTTCGGGCAACCTAGGCTTCACTCTACGGTGTTGTTCCACCATATCGAATAGTTAGGGCCTAAGAAGTCAACACCAGAAGCATAAAATACAATAAAGGTGCAACAGTTTTTCCATCGTATAACAGGAATAATTGCAACCAGTGTTTAGGTAATGGTATGTTCTACGTTCCGGGCAACCTAGGCTTCACTCTAGGGCGGTGCTCCACCAGATCAAATAGTTACGGCCTAAGAAGTCAACGCCAGATGCATAAATTACAATATAAGTACAACAGCTTTTCCATCGTATATAATGTATATTTGCAAACAGTGTGCAAGTAATTGTCATTTCTACGTTCCGGGCAACCTAGGCTTCACGGTAGAGTGTTGCTCCACCAGATGGAATAGCTAGGGCCTTGGAAGTCAACGCCCGAAGCATAAAATGCAAAATAAATAGAACAGTTTTTCCATTGTATAAAACGAATAACTGCAACCAGTGTGAAAGATATGGTCATTTCTACGTTCCGGGCAACCCAGGCGTCACCCTAGGGCGTTGCTCCACCACATCTAATAGCTACGGCCTTAGAAGTCAACGCCAGAAGAATAAAATACAATAAAGATGCAACAGCTTTTGCATCGTATAAAACGAATAATTGCAACCAGTGTGAAAGTTATGGTCATTTCTACTTTCCGGGCAACCTAGGCTTCACCCTAGGGCGTTGCTCCAACAGGTTGAAAAGATAGGACCATAGAGGTCAATGCCCGAAGCATAAAATGCAATAAAAGTACAACAGCTTTTCCATCATATAACAGGAATAATTGCAACCAGTTTGAAAGTGATGATCATTTCTTCGTTCCGGGCAACCTAGGCTTCTCTCTACGGCGTTGTTCCACCAGATCGAATAGTTAGGGCCTAAGAAGTCAACACCAGAAGAATAAAATACAAAATAAATACAACAGCCTTTACACAGTATAAAACGAATAATTGCAACCTGTGTGAAGGTTATGGTCATATCTACGTTCCGGTCAACCTAGGCTTCACTCTAGGACGTTGCTCCACCAGATCGAATAGTTAGGGCCTATGAAGTCAACGCCAGAAGCATAAAATACAATAAAGGTGCAACAGTTTTTCCATCGTATATCAGGAATGATTGCAGCCAGTGTGAAGGTAATGGTATGTTCTACGTTCCGGGCAACCTAGGCTTCACTCTAGGGCGGTGCTGCACCAAATCAAATAGTTACGGCCTAAGAAGTCAACGCCAGAAGCATAACTTACAATATAAGTACAACAGCTTTTCCATCGTATATAATGTATATTTGCAAACAGTGTGGAAGTAATTGTCATTTCTACGTTCCGGGCAACCTAGGCTTCACGCTAGAGCGTTGCTCCACCAGATGGAATAGCTAGGGCCTTGGAAGTCAACGCCCGAAGCATAAAATGCAAAATAAATAGAACAGTTTTTCCATTGTATAAAACGAATAACTGCAACCAGTGTGAAAGTACTGGTCATTTCTACGTTCCGGGTAACCTATGTTTCACTCTAGGGCGTTGCTCCACCAGATCGAATAGCTAGGGACTTAGAATTTAACGCCAGAAGGATAAAATACAATATAAGTACAACAGTTTATTCATCGTATAAAATGAATAATTGCAGACATTGTGAAAGTAATGGTCATTTCTACGTTCCGGTCAACCTAGGCGTCACACTAGGGCGTTGCTCCACCACGTCTAATAGCTACGGCCTTAGAAGTCAACGCCAGGAGCATAAAATACAATATAAATACAACAGCTTTTCCATCGTATAAAATGAATAACTGCAAACACTGTGCAAGTAATGGTCATTTCTAGGTTCCGGGCAACCTAGGCTTCACTCTAGGGCGGTGCTCCACCAGATCAAATAGTTACGGCCTAAGAAGTCAACGCCAGAAGCATAAATTACAATATAAGTACAACAGCTTTTCCATCGTATATAAAGTATATTTGCAAACAGTGTGGAAGTAATGGTCATTTCTACGTTCCCGGCAACCTAGGCTTCACGCTAGGGTGTTGCTCCACCAGAAGGAATAGTTAGGGCCTTAGAAGTCAACGCCCGAAGCATAAAATACAAAATAAATAGAACAGTCTTTCCATTGTATAAAACGAATAACTGCAACCAGTGTGAAGGTAATGGTCATTTCTACGTTCCGTGCAACCTGGGCTTCATGCTAGGGCGTTGCTCCACCAGATCAAACAGATAGGTCCTTAGATGTCAACGCCAGAAGCATACAATACGATATAAATACAACAGCTTTTCCATGGTATAACAGGGTTAATTGCAACCAGTTTGAAAGTGATGGTCATTTCGACGTTCCGGGCAACCTAGACTTCACTCTAGGGCGGTGCTCCACTAGATCGAATAGCTAGGGCCTTAGAAGACAACGCCAGAGGCATAAAATACAATATAAATACAACAGCTTTTCCATTGTAAAAAACGAATAATTGCAACCAGTGTGAAAGTTATGGTTATTTCTACATTCCGAGCAACCTAGGCTTCACTCTAGGGCGTTGCTCCACCAGATCGAATAGTTAGGTCCTTAGAAGTCAACGCCAGAAGCATAAAATACGATATAAATACAACAACCTTTGCATCGTATAAAAGGAATTATTGCAAACAGTGTGAAAGTAATTGTCATTTCTACGTTCCGGGCAACCTAGGCTTCACCCTAGGACGTTGTTCCACCAGATCGAATAGTCAGGGCCTAAGAAGTGAACGCCAGAAGCATAAAATGCAATAAAAATACAACAGTCTTCCCATCCTATAACAGGAATAATTGCAACCCGTGTGAAAGTGATGGTCATTTGTACGTTCCAGGGAACCTAGGCTTCACTCTAGGGCGTTGCTCCACCAGATGGAATTGTTAGGGCCAAAGAAGTCAACGGCCGAAGCATAAAATACAAAATAAATAGAACAGTTTTTCCATTGTATAAAACGAATAATTGCTACCAGTGTAAAAGTTATGGTCATTTCGACGTTCCGGCAACCTAGGCTTCACTCTAGGGTGTTGCTCCACCAGATCGAATAGTTAGGGCCTTAGAAGTCAACACCATGAGCATAAGATACAATAAAATTACAACAGTCTTTTCATCGTATTACAGGAATAATTGCAATAAGCGTGAAAGTAATGATCATTTCGGCGTTTCGGGCATCCTAGACTTAACTCTGGGGCATTGCGCCTCCAGATCGAATAGTTAGGGCCTAAGAAGTCACTGCCCGAAGCATAAAATACAATATAAATACAACAGCTTTGCCATCGAATAAAATGAATAATTGCAAACAGTGTGAAAGATATGGTCATTTCTACGTTCCGGGCAACCTAGGCGTCACTCTAGGGCGTTGCTCCACCACATCTAATAGCTACGGCCTTAGAAGTCAACGCCAGAAGAATAAAATACAATAAAGATGCAACAGCTTTTGCATCGTATAAAACGAATAATTGCAGCCAGTGTGAAAGTTATGGTGATTTCTACTTTCCGGGCAACCTAGGCTTCACCCTAGGGCGTTGCTCCACCAGGTGGAATAGTTAGGGCCTAAGAAGTCAACGCCAGAAGCATAAAATAGAATGAAGACGCAACAGTTTTTCCATCGTATAACAGGAATAACTGCAAACAGTATGAAAGTACTGGTCATTTCTACGTTCCGGGTAACCTAGGTTTCACTCTAGGGCGTTGCCCCACCAGATCGTATAGTTAGGGCCTATGAAGTCAACGCCATAAGAATAAAATACAATATAAATATACCAGTTTTTCAATCGTATAAAACGAATAATAGCAACCAGTTGTCTAGGTTATGGTCATTCCAACGTTCCTGGCAATCTAGGCCTCACTCTAGGGCGTTGCTCCACCAGATCAATCAGTTAGGGCGTTAGAAGTCAACGCCCGAAACATAAAATGCAAAATAAATAGAATAGCTTTTCCATTGTATAAAACGGATAATTGCAACCAGTGTGAAAGTAGTGGTCATTTCTAGGTTCCGAGCAACCTAGGCGTCACTCTAGGGCGTTGCTCCACCAGATCGAATAGCTAGTGACTTAGACTTCATCGCTAAAAGCATAAAATACAATTATAATACAACAGTTTTTCCATCGTATAACAGGAATAATTGCAACCAGTGTGAAAGTAATGGTCATTTCTACGTTCCGGTCAACGTAGGTTTCACTCTAGGGCGTTGATCCACCAGAGGGAATAGTTAGGGCCTAAGATGTCAACGCCAGAAGCATAAAATACAATATAAATACAACAGCTTTTCAATCGTATAAAACGAATAATTGCAACCAGTGTGAAAGTTATGGTCATTTCGACGTTCCGGCAACCTAGGCTTCACTCTAGGGTGTCGCTCCACCAGATCGAATAGCTAGGGCCTTAGAAGTCAACGCGAGGAGCATAAGATACAATAAAAATACAACAGTCTTTTCATCGTATTACAGGAATAATTGCAATAAGCGTGAAAGTAATGATCATTTCGGCGTTTCGGGCATCCTAGACTTAACTCTGGGGCATTGCGCCTCCAGATCGAATAGTTAGGGCCTAAGAAGTCAATGCCAGAAGCATAAAATACAATATAAATGCAACAGCTTTGCCATCGAATAAAATGAATAATTGCAAACAGTGTGAAAGATATGGTCATTTCTACGTTCCGGGCAACCCAGGCGTCACCCTAGGGCGTTGCTCCACCACATCTAATAGCCACGGCCTTAGAAGTCAACGCCAGAAGAATAAAATACAATAAAGATGCAACAGCTTTTGCATCGTACAAAACGAATAATTGCAACCAGTGTGAAAGTTATGGTCATTTCTACTTTCCGGGCAACCTAGGCTTCACCCTAGGGCGTTGCTCCAACAGATTGAAAAGATAGGACCATAGAGGTCAATGCCCGAAGCATAAAATGCAATAAAAGTACAACAGCTTTTCCATCATATAACAGGAATAATTGCTACCAGTGTGAAAGTTATGGTCATTTCTACTTTCCGGGCAACCTAGGCTTCACCCTAGGGCGTTGTTCCACCAGATGGAATAATTAGGGCCTAAGAAGTCAACGCCAGAAGCATAAAATAGAATAAAGATGCAACAGTTATTCCATCGTATAACAGGAATAACTGCAAACAGTATGAAAGTACTGGTCATTTCTACGTTCCGGGTAACCTAGGTTTCACTCTAGGGCGTTGCTCCACCAGATCGTATAGTTAGGGCCTATGAAGTCAACGCTATAAGAATAAAATACAATATAAATATACCAGTTTTTCAATCGTATAAAACGAATAATAGCAACCAGTTGTCTAGGTTATGGTCATTCCAACGTTCCTGGCAATCTAGGCTTCACTCTAGGGCGTTGCTCCACCAGATCAATCAGTTAGGGCGTTAGAAGTCAACGCCCGAAACATAAAATGCAAAATAAATAGAATAGCTTTTCCATTGTATAAAACGAATAATTGCTACCAGTGTGAAAGTTATGGTCATTTCTACGTTCCGGGCAACCTAGGCTTCACCCTAGGTCGTTGTTCCACCAGATCGAATAGTTAGGGCCTAAGAAGTGAACGCCAGAAGCATAAAATGCAATATAAATACAATAGTTTTTTCACTCCATAAAACAAGTAATTGAAACCAGTATGAATGTAATGGTCATTTCTACGTTCCGGGCAATCTAGGCTTCACTCTAGGGCGTTGCTCCACCAGATCGAATAGTTAGGGCCTTACAAATCAACGCCAGAAGCATAAAATACAATAAAGATGCAACAGTTTTTCCATGATATAACAGGAATAACTGCAAACAGTGTGAAAGTAATTGTCATTTCTACGTTCCAGGCAACCTAGGCTTCACTCTAGGGCGTTGTTCCACAAGATCGAATAGTTAGGTCCTAAGAAGTCAACGTCAGAAGCATAAAATACAATATAAATATAACAGTTTTTCCATCGTATAAAACGAATAATAGCAACCAGTGTGAAGGTTATGGTCATTTCTACGTTCCGGGCAACCTAGGCTTCACCCTAGGGCGTTGTTCCACCAGATCGAATAGTTAGGGCCTAAGAAGTGAACGCCAGAAGCATAAAATACAATATAAATACAACAGTTTTTTCACTCTAAAAAACAAATAATTGCAACCAGTATGAAAGTTATGGTCATTTCTTCTTTCCGGGCAACCTAGGATTCACCCTAGGCCGTTGCTCCAACAGATTGAATAGTTAGGGCCCTAGAAGTTAATGCCCGAAGCATAAAATGCAATATAAATACAACAGCTTTTCCACCGTATATAATGTATATTTGCTAACAGTGTGAAAGTAATGGTCATTTCCATGTTCCGGGCAACCTAGGCTTCACTCTAGGGCGTTGTTCCACCAGATCGAATAGTTAGGGCCTAAGAAGTCAACGCCAGAAGAATAAAATGAATATAAGTACAATAGTTTTTCCATCGTATAAAACGAATAATTGCAACCAGTGTGAAAGTTATGGTCATTTCTACTTTCCGGGCAACCTAGTCTTCACCCTAGGGCGTTGCTCCAACAGATTGAATAGATAGGACCTTAGAGGTCAATGCCCGAAGCATAAAATGCAATAGAAATACAATAGTTTTTCCATCATATAATAGGAATAATTGCAACCAGTTTGAAAGTGATGGTCATTTCTTCGTTCCGGGCGACTTAGTCTTCACTCTAGGGCGTTGTTCCACCATATCGAACAGTTAGGGCCAAAGAAGTCAACGCCAGAAGCATAAAATACAATATAAATATGACAGTTTTTCCATTGTATAAAACGAATAATAGCATCCAGTGTGAAAGTTATGGTCATATCTTCGTTCCGGGCAAGCTAGGCTTCACACTAGGGCGTTGCTCCACCAGATCGAATAGTTAGGGCCTTAGAAGTCAACGCCCGAAGCAGAAAATACAATAAAGATGCAACAGCTTTTCCATCGTATAAAACGAACAATTGCAACCAGTGTGAAAGTTATGGTCATTTCTACATTCCGGGCAACCTAGTCTTCACCCTAGGGCGTTGCTCCAACAGATTGAGTAGATAGGACCTTAGAGGTCAATGCCCGAAGCATAAAATGCAATAGAAATACAACAGTTTTTCCATCATATAATAGGAATAATTGCAACCAGTTTGAAAGTGATGGTCATTTCTTCGTTCCGGGCATCTTAGTCTTCACTCTAGGGCGTTGTTCCACCATATCGAACAGTTAGGGCCAAAGAAGTCAACGCCCGAAGCATAAAATACAAAATAAATAGAACAGTTTTTCCATCGTATAAAACGAATAATTGCTACCAGTGTGAAAGTTATGGTCATTTCTACTTTCCGGGCAACCTAGGCTTCACCCTAGGCCGTTGTTCCACCAGATGGAATAGTTAGGGCCTAAGAAGTCAACAACAGAAGCATAAAATAGAATAAAGATGCAACAGTTATTCCATCGTATAACAGGTATAACTGCAAACGGTATGAAAGTACTGGTCATTTCTACGTTCCGGGTAACCTAGGTTTCACTCTAGGGCGTTGCTCCACCAGATCAATCAGTTAGGGCGTTAGAAGTCAACGCCCGAAGCATAAAATGCAAAATAAATAGAACAGCTTTTCCATTGTATAAAACGAATAATTGCTACCAGTGTAAAGGTTATGGTCATTTATACGTACCGGGCAACCTAGGCTTCACTCTAGGGCGTTGCTCCACCAGATCGAATAGTTAGGGCCTTAGAAGTCCACACCAGAAGCATAAAATACAATAAAGATGCGACAGTTTTTCCATCGTATAAAATGAATAATTGCAACCAGTGTGAAATTTATGGTCATTCCTACATTCCGAGCAACCGAGACTTCACTCTAGAGCGTTGCTCCACCAGATCGAATAGTTAGGTCCTTAGAAGTCAACGCCAGAAGCATAAAATACGATGTAAATACAACAGTTTGTCCATCGTAGAACAGGAATAATTGCAACCAGTGTGAAAGTTATGGTCATTTCTGCGTTCCGGGCAACCTAGGCTTCTATCTAGGTCGTTGCTCCACCAGAACAAACAGTTAGGGCCTTAGAAGTAAACGCCCGAAGCATAAAATACAAAATAAATGGAACAGTTTTTCCATTGTATAAAACGAATAATTGCTACCAGTGTGAAGGTTATGGTCATTTCTACGTTCCGGGCAACCTAGGCTTCACCCTAGGGCGTTGTTCCACCAGATCGAATAGTTAGGGCCTAAGAAGTGAACGCCAGAAGCATAAAATACAATATAAATACAACAGTTTTTTCACTCTATAAAACAAATAATTGCAACCAGTATGAAAGTTATGGTCATTTCTTCTTTCCGGGCAACCTAGGATTCACCCTAGGCCGTTGCTCCAACAGATTGAATAGTTAGGGCCCTAGAAGTTAATGCCCGAAGCATAAAATGCAATATAAATACAACAGCTTTTCCACCGTATATAATGTATATTTGCTAACAGTGTGAAAGTAATGGTCATTTCCATGTTCCGGGCAACCTAGGCTTCACTCTAGGGCGTTGTTCCACCAGATCGAATAGTTAGGGCCTAAGAAGTCAACGCCAGAAGAATAAAATGAATATAAGTACAATAGTTTTTCCATCGTATAAAACAAATAATTGCAACCAGTGTGAAAGTTATGGTCATTTCTACTTTCCGGGCAACCTAGTCTTCACCCTAGGGCGTTGCTCCAACAGATTGAATAGATAGGACCTTAGAGGTCAATGCCCGAAGCATAAAATGCAATAGAAATACAATAGTTTTTCCATCATATAATAGGAATAATTGCAACCAGTTTGAAAGTGATGGTCATTTCTTCGTTCCGGGCAACTTAGTCTTCACTCTAGGGCGTTGTTCCACCATATCGAACAGTTAGGGCCAAAGAAGTCAACGCCAGAAGCATAAAATACAATATAAATATGACAGTTTTTCCATTGTATAAAACGAATAATAGCATCCAGTGTGAAAGTAATGGTCATATCTTCGTTCCGGGCAAGCTAGGCTTCACACTAGGGCGTTGCTCCACCAGATCGAATAGTTAGGGCCTTAGAAGTCAACGCCCGAAGCATAAAATACAATAAAGATGCAACAGCTTTTCCATCGTATAAAACGAATAATTGCAACCAGTGTGGAAGTTATGGTCATTTCTACGTTCCGGGCAACCTAGGCTTCACCCTGGGGCGTTGCACCAACAGATTGAATAGTTAGGGCCTTAGAAGTCAACGCCCGAAGCATAAAATACAAAATAAACAGAACTGTTTTACCATCGTATAAAACGAATAATTGCTACCGGTGTGAAAGTTATGGTCATTTCTCCGTTCCGGGCAACCTAGGCTTCACTCTAGGGCGTTGCTCCACCAGATCGAATAGTTAGGGCCCTAGAAGTCAACGCCAGAAGCATAAAATACAATATAAATGAAACAGTTTTTCAATCGTATAAAACGAATAATTGCTACCAGTGTGAAAGTTATGGACATATCTACGTTCCCCGCTACCTTGGCTTCACCCAAGCGCGTTGTTCCACCAGATGGAATAGTTAGGGCCTAAGAAGTCAGCGCCAGAAGCATAAAATACGATATAAATACAACAGCCTTTCCATCGTATAAGACGAATAATTGCAACCAGTGTGAATGTAATGGTCATTTCTACGTTCCGGGCAACCTAGGCTTCACTCTCGGGAGTTGCTCCACCAAATCGAATAGCTAGGGCCTTAGAAGTCAACGCCAGAAGCATAAAATACAATAAAGATGCAAAAGTTTTTCCATCGTATAACAGGAATAACTGCAAACAGCGAAAGTAATGGTCATTTCCATGTTCCGGGAAACCAAGTCTTCACTCTAGGGCGTTGTTCCTCTAGATCGAATAGTTAGGGCCTAAGAAGTCGACGCCAGAAGAATAAAATACAATATAAGTACAAAAGCTTTTCCATCGTATAAAATGAATAATTGCAAACATTGTGAAAGTGATGGTCACTTCTACGTTACGGGCAACCTAGGCGTCACTCTAGGGCGTTGCTCCACCACATCTAATAGCTACGGCCTTAGAAGTCAACCCCAGATGAGTAAAATACAATTAAGGTGCACCAGCTTTTCCGTCGTATAAAACGAATAATTGCAACCAGTGTGAAAGTTATGGTCATTTCTACTTTCCGTGCATCCTAGGCTTCACCCTAGGACGTTGCTCCACCAGATTGAACAGTTAGGGCCTAAGAAGTTAACGCCAGAAGCATAAAATACAATATAAATATAACAGTTTTTCCATCGTATAAAACGAATGATAGCAACCAGTGTGAAAGTTATGGTCATTTCTACGTTCCGGGCAACCTAGGCTTCACTCTAGGGCGTTGCGCCACCAGATCGAATAGTTAGGGCCTTAGAAGTCAACGCCCGAAGCATAAAATCCCAAATAAATAAAACAGTTTTACCATCGTATAAAACGAATAATTGCTACCAGTGTGAAAGTTATGGCCATTTCTACGTTCCGCGCAACCTAGGCTTCACCCGACGGCGTTGTTCCACCAGATGGAATAGTTAGGGCCTAAGAGGTCAACGCCAGAAGCATAAAATACGATATAAATACAACAGCTTTTCCATCGTATAAAACGAATAATTGCAACCAGTGTGGAAGTTATGGTCATTTCTACGTTCCGGGCAACCTAGGCTTCACCCTGGGGCGTTGCACCAACAGATTGAATAGTTAGGGCCTTAGAAGTCAACGCCCGAAGCATAAAATACAAAATAAACAGAACTGTTTTACCATCGTATAAAACGAATAATTGCTACCGGTGTGAAAGTTATGGTCATTTCTCCGTTCCGGGCAACCTAGGCTTCACTCTAGGGCGTTGCTCCACCAGATCGAATAGTTAGGGCCCTAGAAGTCAACGCCAGAAGCATAAAATACAATATAAATGAAACAGTTTTTCAATCGTATAAAACGAATAATTGCTACCAGTGTGAAAGTTATGGACATATCTACGTTCCCCGCTACCTTGGCTTCACCCAAGCGCGTTGTTCCACCAGATGGAATAGTTAGGGCCTAAGAAGTCAGCGCCAGAAGCATAAAATACGATATAAATACAACAGCCTTTCCATCGTATAAGACGAATAATTGCAACCAGTGTGAATGTAATGGTCATTTCTACGTTCCGGGCAACCTAGGCTTCACTCTCGGGAGTTGCTCCACCAAATCGAATAGCTAGGGCCTTAGAAGTCAACGCCAGAAGCATAAAATACAATAAAGATGCAAAAGTTTTTCCATCGTATAACAGGAATAACTGCAAACAGCGAAAGTAATGGTCATTTCCATGTTCCGGGAAACCAAGTCTTCACTCTAGGGCGTTGTTCCTCTAGATCGAATAGTTAGGGCCTAAGAAGTCGACGCCAGAAGAATAAAATACAATATAAGTACAAAAGCTTTTCCATCGTATAAAATGAATAATTGCAAACATTGTGAAAGTGATGGTCACTTCTACGTTACGGGCAACCTAGGCGTCACTCTAGGGCGTTGCTCCACCACATCTAATAGCTACGGCCTTAGAAGTCAACCCCAGATGAGTAAAATACAATTAAGGTGCACCAGCTTTTCCGTCGTATAAAACGAATAATTGCAACCAGTGTGAAAGTTATGGTCATTTCTACTTTCCGTGCATCCTAGGCTTCACCCTAGGACGTTGCTCCACCAGATTGAACAGTTAGGGCCTAAGAAGTCAACGCCAGAAGCATAAAATACAATATAAATATAACAGTTTTTCCATCGTATAAAACGAATGATAGCAACCAGTGTGAAAGTTATGGTCATTTCTACGTTCCGGGCAACCTAGGCTTCACTCTAGGGCGTTGCGCCACCAGATCGAATAGTTAGGGCCTTAGAAGTCAACGCCCGAAGCACAAAATACAAAATAACTAAAACAGTTTTTCCATCGTATAAAACGAATAACTGCAACCAGTATGAAAGTTAACGTCATTTCTACTTTCCGGGCAACATAGGCTTCACCCTTGGGCGTTGCACCAACAGATTGAATAGTTAGGGCCTTAGAAGTCAACGCCCGAAGCATAAAATACAAAATAAATAAAACAGTTTTTCCATCGTATAAAACGAATAATTGCAACCAGTGTGAAAGTAATAGTCATTTCTACGTTCCGGGCAACGTAGGTTTCACTCTAGGGCGTTGATCCGCCAGAGGGAATAGTTAGGGCATAAGAAGTCAACGCCAGAAGCATAAAATACAAAGTAAATAAAACAGTTTTTCCATCGTATAAAACGAATAATTGCTACCAGTGTGAAAGTTATGGTCATTTCTACGTTCCGCGCAACCTAGGCTTCACCCCAGGGCGTTGTTCCACCAGATGGAATAGTTAGGGACTAAGAAGTCAACGCCAGAAACATAAAATGCGATATAAATACAACAGCTTTTTCCATCGTATAAATCGAATAATTGCAACCAGTGTGGAAGTTATCGTCATTTCTGCGATCCGGGCAACCTAGGCTTCACACTAGGGCGTTGCTCCAACAGATTGAGTAGTTAGGGCCTTAGAGGTCAATGCCCGAAGCATAAAATACAATATAAATACAACAGTTTTTCCATCGTGTAAAACGAATAATTGCAACGAGTATGAAAGTTAACGTCATTTCTACTTTCCGGGCAACCTAGGCTTCGCCCTAGGGCGTTCCACCAACAGATTGAATAGTTAGGGCCTTAGAAGTCAACGCCCGAAGCATAAAATACAAAATAAACAGAACAGTTTTACCATCGTATAAAACGAATAATTGCTACCGGTGTGAAAGTTATGGTCATTTCTACGTTCCGGGCAACCTAGGCTTCACTCTAGGGCGTTGCTGGACCAGATCGAATAGCTAGGGCCTTAGAAGTCAACGCCTGAATTATAAAATACAATAAAAATACAACAGTCTTTCCATCCTATAACAGGAATAATTGCAACCCGTGTGAAAGTGATGGTCATTCCTACGTT
Organism: Calliopsis andreniformis; assembly: GCF_051401765.1. Taxonomy (NCBI): domain Eukaryota; kingdom Metazoa; phylum Arthropoda; class Insecta; order Hymenoptera; family Andrenidae; genus Calliopsis; species Calliopsis andreniformis. The sequence goes on from NW_027480433.1 coordinate 1,802,164, forward strand.
CCAGGCAACCTAGGCTTCACCCTAGGGCGCTGTTCCACCAGATGGAATAGTTAGGGCCTTAGAAGTCAACGCCCGAAGCATAAAATACATAATAAATGGAACAGCTTTTCCATCGTATAAAACGAATAATTGCAACCAGTGTGAAAGTAATAGTCATTTCTACGTTCCGGGCAACGTAGGTTTCACTCTAGGGCGTTGATCCGCCCGAGGGAGTAGTTAGGGCATAAGAAGTCAACGCCAGAAGCATAAAATACAAAATAAATAAAACAGTTTTTCCATCGTATAAAACGAATAATTGCTACCAGTGTGAATCTTATGGTCATTTCTACGTTCCGCGCAACCTAGGCTTGACCCTAGGGCGTTGTTCCACCAGATCGAATAGTTAGGGCCTTAGGAGTCAACGCCCGAAGCATAAAATACAAAATAAATGGAACAGCTTTTCCATCGTATAAAACGAGTAATTGCAACCAGTGTGAAAGTAATAGTCATTTCAACGTTCCGGGCAACGTAGGTTTCACCCTAGGGCGTTGATCCCCCAGAGGGAATAGTTAGGGCATTAGAAGTCAACGCCTGAAGCATAAAATACAAAATAAATAAAACAGCTTTTCCATCGTATAAAACGAATAATTGCAACCAGTTTGAAAGTGATGGTCATTTCTTCGTTCCGGGCAACTTAGTCTTCACTCTAGGGCGTTGTTCCACCATATCGAACAGTTAGGGCCAAAGAAGTCAACGCCAGAAGCATAAAATACAATATAAATATGACAGTTTTTCCATTGTATAAAACGAATAATAGCATCCAGTGTGAAAGTAATGGTCATATCTTCGTTCCGGGCAAGCTAGGCTTCACACTAGGGCGTTGCTCCACCAGATCGAATAGTTAGGGCCTTAGAAGTCAACGCCCGAAGCATAAAATACAATAAAGATGCAACAGCTTTTCCATCGTATAAAACGAATAATTGCAACCAGTGTGGAAGTTATGGTCATTTCTACGTTCCGGGCAACCTAGGCTTCACCCTGGGGCGTTGCACCAACAGATTGAATAGTTAGGGCCTTAGAAGTCAACGCCCGAAGCATAAAATACAAAATAAACAGAACTGTTTTACCTTCGTATAAAACGAATAATTGCTACCGGTGTGAAAGTTATGGTCATTTCTCCGTTCCGGGCAACCTAGGCTTCACTCTAGGGCGTTGCTCCACCAGATCGAATAGTTAGGGCCCTAGAAGTCAACGCCAGAAGCATAAAATACAATATAAATGAAACAGTTTTTCAATCGTATAAAACGAATAATTGCTACCAGTGTGAAAGTTATGGACATATCTACGTTCCCCGCTACCTTGGCTTCACCCAAGCGCGTTGTTCCACCAGATGGAATAGTTAGGGCCTAAGAAGTCAGCGCCAGAAGCATAAAATACGATATAAATACAACAGCCTTTCCATCGTATAAGACGAATAATTGCAACCAGTGTGAATGTAATGGTCATTTCTACGTTCCGGGCAACCTAGGCTTCACTCTCGGGAGTTGCTCCACCAAATCGAATAGCTAGGGCCTTAGAAGTCAACGCCAGAAGCATAAAATACAATAAAGATGCAAAAGTTTTTCCATCGTATAACAGGAATAACTGCAAACAGCGAAAGTAATGGTCATTTCCATGTTCCGGGAAACCAAGTCTTCACTCTAGGGCGTTGTTCCTCTAGATCGAATAGTTAGGGCCTAAGAAGTCGACGCCAGAAGAATAAAATACAATATAAGTACAAAAGCTTTTCCATCGTATAAAATGAATAATTGCAAACATTGTGAAAGTGATGGTCACTTCTACGTTACGGGCAACCTAGGCGTCACTCTAGGGCGTTGCTCCACCACATCTAATAGCTACGACCTTAGAAGTCAACCCCAGATGAGTAAAATACAATTAAGGTGCACCAGCTTTTCCGTCGTATAAAACGAATAATTGCAACCAGTGTGAAAGTTATGGTCATTTCTACTTTCCGGGCATCCTAGGCTTCACCCTAGGACGTTGCTCCACCAGATTGAACAGTTAGGGCCTAAGAAGTCAACGCCAGAAGCATAAAATACAATATAAATATAACAGTTTTTCCATCGTATAAAACGAATGATAGCAACCAGTGTGAAAGTTATGGTCATTTCTACGTTCCGGGCAACCTAGGCTTCACTCTAGGGCGTTGCGCCACCAGATCGAATAGTTAGGGCCTTAGAAGTCAACGCCCGAAGCACAAAATACAAAATAACTAAAACAGTTTTTCCATCGTATAAAACGAATAACTGCAACCAGTATGAAAGTTAACGTCATTTCTACTTTCCGGGCAACATAGGCTTCACCCTTGGGCGTTGCACCAACAGATTGAATAGTTAGGGCCTTAGAAGTCAACGCCCGAAGCATAAAATACAAAATAAATAAAACAGTTTTTCCATCGTATAAAACGAATAATTGCAACCAGTGTGAAAGTAATAGTCATTTCTACGTTCCGGGCAACGTAGGTTTCACTCTAGGGCGTTGATCCGCCAGAGGGAATAGTTAGGGCATAAGAAGTCAACGCCAGAAGCATAAAATACAAAGTAAATAAAACAGTTTTTCCATCGTATAAAACGAATAATTGCTACCAGTGTGAAAGTTATGGTCATTTCTACGTTCCGCGCAACCTAGGCTTCACCCCAGGGCGTTGTTCCACCAGATGGAATAGTTAGGGACTAAGAAGTCAACGCCAGAAACATAAAATGCGATATAAATACAACAGCTTTTTCCATCGTATAAATCGAATAATTGCAACCAGTGTGGAAGTTATCGTCATTTCTGCGATCCGGGCAACCTAGGCTTCACACTAGGGCGTTGCTCCAACAGATTGAGTAGTTAGGGCCTTAGAGGTCAATGCCCGAAGCATAAAATACAATATAAATACAACAGTTTTTCCATCGTGTAAAACGAATAATTGCAACGAGTATGAAAGTTAACGTCATTTCTACTTTCCGGGCAACCTAGGCTTCGCCCTAGGGCGTTCCACCAACAGATTGAATAGTTAGGGCCTTAGAAGTCAACGCCCGAAGCATAAAATACAAAATAAACAGAACAGTTTTACCATCGTATAAAACGAATAATTGCTACCGGTGTGAAAGTTATGGTCATTTCTACGTTCCGGGCAACCTAGGCTTCACTCTAGGGCGTTGCTGGACCAGATCGAATAGCTAGGGCCTTAGAAGTCAACGCCTGAATTATAAAATACAATAAAAATACAACAGTCTTTCCATCCTATAACAGGAATAATTGCAACCCGTGTGAAAGTGATGGTCCTTCCTACGTTCCAGGCAACCTAGGCTTCACCCTAGGGCGCTGTTCCACCAGATGGAATAGTTAGGGCCTTAGAAGTCAACGCCCGAAGCATAAAATACATAATAAATGGAACAGCTTTTCCATCGTATAAAACGAATAATTGCAACCAGTGTGAAAGTAATAGTCATTTCTACGTTCCGGGCAACGTAGGTTTCACTCTAGGGCGTTGATCCGCCCGAGGGAGTAGTTAGGGCATAAGAAGTCAACGCCAGAAGCATAAAATACAAAATAAATAAAACAGTTTTTCCATCGTATAAAACGAATAATTGCTACCAGTGTGAATCTTATGGTCATTTCTACGTTCCGCGCAACCTAGGCTTGACCCTAGGGCGTTGTTCCACCAGATCGAATAGTTAGGGCCTTAGGAGTCAACGCCCGAAGCATAAAATACAAAATAAATGGAACAGCTTTTCCATCGTATAAAACGAGTAATTGCAACCAGTGTGAAAGTAATAGTCATTTCAACGTTCCGGGCAACGTAGGTTTCACCCTAGGGCGTTGATCCCCCAGAGGGAATAGTTAGGGCATTAGAAGTCAACGCCTGAAGCATAAAATACAAAATAAATAAAACAGCTTTTCCATCGTATAAAACGAATAATTGCAACCAGTGTGAAGGTAATGGTCTTTTCTACGTTCCGGGCAACCTAGGCTTCACTCTAGGGCGGTGCTCCACCAGATCAAATAGTTAGGGCCTTAGAAGTCAACGCCAGAAGCATAAAATACAATATAAATAAAACAGTTTTTCAATCGTATAAAACGAATAATTGCTACCAGTGTGAAAGTTATGGACATTTCTACGTTCCCCGCTACCTTGGCTTCACCCAAGCGCGTTGTTCCACCAGATGGAATAGTTAGGGCCTAAGAAGTCAACGCCAGAAGCATAAAATACGATATAAATACAACAGCCTTTCCATCGTATAAGACGAATAATTGCAACCAGTGTGAATGTAATGGTCATTTCTACGTTCCGGGCAACCTAGGCTTCACTCTCGGGAGTTGCTCCACCAAATCGAATAGCTAGGGCCTTACAAGTCAACGCCAGAAGCATAAAATACAATAAAGATGCAAATGTTTTTCCATCGTATAACAGGAATAACTGCAAACAGTGTGAAAGTAATGGTCATTTCCATGTTCCGGGAAACCAAGTCTTCACTCTAGGGCGTTGTTCCTCTAGATCGAATAGTTAGGGCCTAAGAAGTCGACGCCAGAAGAATAAAATACAATATAAGTACAAAAGCTTTTCCATCGTATAAAATGAATAATTGCAAACATTGTGAAAGTGATGGTCACTTCTACGTTCCGGGCAACCTAGGCTTCACTCTAGGGCGTTGCGCCACCAGATCGAATAGTTAGGGCCTTAGAAGTCAACACCGGAAGCATAAAACACAAAATAAATAAAACAGTTTTTCCATCGTATAAAACGAATAATTGCAACCAGTGTGAAAGTAATAGTCATTTCTACGTTCCGCGCAACCTAGGCTTCACCCGACGGCGTTGTTCCACCAGATGGAATAGTTAGGGCCTAAGAGGTCAACGCCAGAAGCATAAAATACGATATAAATACAACAGCTTTTCCATCGTATAAAACGAATAATTGCAACCAGTGTGGAAGTTATGGTCATTTCTACGTTCCGGCCAACCTAGGCTTCACCCTAGGGCGTTGCACCAACAGATTGAATAGTTAGGGCCTTAGAAGTCAACGCCCGAAGCATAAAATACAAAATAAACAGAACAGTTTTACCATCGCATAAAACGAATAATTGCTACCGGTGTGAAAGTTGAGGTCATTTCTCCGTTCCGGGCAACCTAGGCTTCACTCTAGGGCGTTGCTCCACCAGATCGAATAGTTAGGGCACTAGAAGTCAACGCCAGAAGCATAAAATACAATATAAATAAAACAGTTTTTCAATCGAATAAAACGAATAATTGCTACCAGTGTGAAAGTTATGGACATTTCTACGTTCCCCGCTACCTTGGCTTCACCCAAGCGCGTTGTTCCACCAGATGGAATAGTTAGGGCCTAAGAAGTCAACGCCAGAAGCATAAAATACGATATAAATACAACAGCCTTTCCATCGTATAAGACGAATAATTGCAACCAGTGTGAATGTAATGGTCATTTCTACGTTCCGGGCAACCTAGGCTTCACTCTCGGGAGTTGCTCCACCAAATCGAATAGCTAGGGCCTTAGAAGTCAACGCCAGAAGCATAAAATACAATAAAGATGCAAAAGTTTTTCCATCGTATAACAGGAATAACTGCAAACAGTGTGAAAGTAATGGTCATTTCCATGTTCCGGGAAACCAAGTCTTCACTCTAGGGCGTTGTTCCTCTAGATCGAATAGTTAGGGCCTAAGAAGTCGACGCCAGAAGAATAAAATACAATATAAGTACAAAAGCTTTTCCATCGTATAAAATGAATAATTGCAAACGTTGTGAATGTGATGGTCACTTCTACGTTCCGGGCAACCTAGGCGTCACTCTAGGGCGTTGCTCCACCACATCTAATAGCTACGGCCTTAGAAGTCAACCCCAGATGAGTAAAATACAATTAAGATGCAACAGCTTTTCCATCGTATAAAACGAATAATTGCAACCAGTGTGAAAGTTATGGTCATTTCTACTTTCCGGGCATCCTAGTCTTCACCCTAGGACGTTGCTCCACCAGATTGAACAGTTAGGGACTAAGAAGTTAACGCCAGAAGCATAAAATACAATATAAATATAACAGTTTTTCCATCGTATAAAACGAATGATAGCAACCAGTGTGAAAGTTATGGTCATTTCTACGTTCCGGGCAACCTAGGCTTCACTCTAGGGCGTTACGCCACCAGATTGAATAGTTAGGGCCTTAGAAGTCAACACCGGAAGCATAAAATACAAAATAAATAAAACAGTTTTTCCATCGTATATAACGAATAATTGCAACCAGTGTGAAAGTAATAGTCATTTCTACGTTCCGCGCAACCTAGGCTTCACCCGACTGCGTTGTTCCACCAGATGGAATAGTTAGGGCCTAAGAGGTCAACGCCAGAAGCATAAAATACGATATAAATACAACAGCTTTTCCATCGTATAAAACGAATAATTGCAACCAGTGTGGAAGTTATGGTCATTTCTACGTTCCGGCCAACCTAGGCTTCACCCTAGGGCGTTGCACCAACAGATTGAATAGTTAGGGCCTTAGAAGTCAACGCCCGAAGCATAAAATACAAAATAAACAGAACAGTTTTACCATCGCATAAAACGAATAATTGCTACCGGTGTGAAAGTTATGGCCATTTCTCCGTTCCGGGCAACCTAGGCTTCACTCTAGGGCGTTGCTCCACCAGATCGAATAGTTAGGGCACTAGAAGTCAACGCCAGAAGCATAAAATACATTATAAATAAAACAGTTTTTCAATCGTATAAAACGAATAATTGCTACCAGTGTGAAAGTTATGGACATTTCTACGTTCCCCGCTACCTTGGCTTCACCCAAGCGCGTCGTTCCACCAGATGGAATAGTTAGGGCCTAAGAAGTCAACGCCAGAAGCATAAAATCCGATATAAATACAACAGCCTTTCCATCGTATAAGACGAATAATTGCAACCAGTGTGAATGTAATGGTCATTTCTACGTTCCGGGCAACCTAGGCTTCACTCTCGGGAGTTGCTCCACCAAATCGAATAGCTAGGGCCTTAGAAGTCAACGCCAGAAGCATAAAATACAATAAAGATGCAAAAGTTTTTCCATCGTATAACAGGAATAACTGCAAACAGTGTGAAAGTAATGGTCATTTCCATGTTCCGGGAAACCAAGTCTTCACTCTAGGGCGTTGTTTCTCTAGATCGAATAGTTAGGGCCTAAGAAGTCGACGCCAGAAGAATAAAATACAATATAAGTACAAAAGCTTTTCCATCGTATAAAATGAATAATTGCAAACATTGTGAAAGTGATGGTCACTTCTACGTTCCGGGCAACCTAGGCGTCACTCTAGGGCGTTGCTCCACCACATCTAATAGCTACGGCCTCAGAAGTCAACCCCAGATGAGTAAAATACAATTAAGATGCTTCAGCTTTTCAATCGTATAAAACGAATAATTGCAACCAGTGTGAAAGTTATGGTCATTTCTACTTTCCGGGCATCCTAGGCTTCACCCTAGGACGTTGCTCCACCAGATTGAATAGTTAGGGCCTTAGAAGTCAACGCCCGAAGCACAAAATACAAAATAACTAAAACAGCTTTTCCATCGTATAAAACGAATAATTGCAACCAGTATGAAAGTTAACGTCACTCCTACTTTCCGGGCAACATAGGCTTCACCCTTGGGCGTTGCACCAACAGATTGAATAGTTAGGGCCTTAGAAGTCAACGCCCGAAGCATAAAATACAAAATAAATAAAACAGTTTTTCCATCGTATAAAACGAATAATTGCTACCAGTGTGAAAGTAATAGTCATTTCTACGTTCCGGGCAACGTAGGTTTGACTCTAGGGCGTTGATCCGCCAGAGGGAATAGTTAGGGCATAAGAAGTCAACGCCAGAAGCATAAAATACAAAATAAATAAAACAGTCTTTCCATCGTATAAAACGAATAATTGTTGCCAGTGTGAAACTTATGGTCATTTCTACGTTCCGCGCAACCTAGGCTTGACCCTAGGGCGTTGTTCCACCAGATCGAATAGTTAGGGCATAAGAAGTCAACGCCTGAAGCATAAAATACAAAATAAATAAAACAGCTTTTCCATCGTATAAAACGAATAATTGCAACCAGTGTGAAGGTAATGGTCTTTTCTACGTTCCGGGCAACCTAGGCTTCACTCTAGGGCGGTGCTCCACCAGATCCAATAGTTAGGGCCTTAGAAGTCAACGCCAGAAGCATAAAATACAATATAAATAAAACAGTTTTTCAATCGTATAAAACGAATAATTGCTACCAGTGTGAAAGTTATGGACATTTCTACGTTCCCCGCTACCTTGGCTTCACCCAAGCGCGTTGTTCCACCAGATGGAATAGTTAGGGCCTAAGAAGTCAACGCCAGAAGCATAAAATACGATATAAATACAACAGCCTTTCCATCGTATAAGACGAATAATTGCAACTAGTGTGAATGTAATGGTCATTTCTACGTTCCGGGCAACCTAGGCTTCACTCTCGGGAGTTGCTCCACCAAATCGAATAGCTAGGGCCTTAGAAGTCAACGCCAGAAGCATAAAATACAATAAAGATGCAAAAGTTTTTCCATCGTATAACAGGAATAACTGCAAACAGTGTGAAAGTAATGGTCATTTCCATGTTCCGGGAAACCAAGTCTTCACTCTAGGGCGTTGTTCCTCTAGATCGAATAGTTAGGGCCTAAGAAGTCGACGCCAGAAGAATAAAATACAATATAAGTACAAAAGCTTTTCCATCGTATAAAATGAATAATTGCAAACATTGTGAAAGTGATGGTCACTTCTACGTTCCGGGCAACCTAGGCGTCACTCTAGGGCGTTGCTCCACCACATCTAATAGCTACGGCCTTAGAAGTCAACCCCAGATGAGTAAAATACAATTAAGATGCAACAGCTTTTCCATCGTATAAAACGAATAATTGCAACCAGTGTGAAAGTTATGGTCATTTCTACTTTCCGGGCATCCTAGGCTTCACCCTAGGACGTTGCTGCACCAGATTGAACAGTTAGGGCCTAAGAAGTTAACGCCAGAAGCATAAAATACAATATAAATATAACAGTTTTTCCATCGTATAAAACGAATGATAGCAACCAGTGTGAAAGTTATGGTCATTTCTACGTTCCGGGCAACCTAGGCTTCACTCTAGGGCGTTGCGCCACCAGATCGAATAGTTAGGGCCTTAGAAGTCAACACCGGAAGCATAAAATACAAAATAAATAAAACAGTTTTTCCATCGTATAAAACGAATAATTGCATCCAGTGTGAAAGTAATAGTCATTTCTACGTTCCGCGCAACCTAGGCTTCACCCGACGGCGTTGTTCCACCAGATAGAATAGTTAGGGCCTAAGAGGTCAACGCCAGAAGCATAAAATACGATATAAATACAACAGCTTTTCCATCGTATAAAACGAATAATTGCAACCAGTGTGGAAGTTATGGTCATTTCTACGTTCCGGGCAACCTAGGCTTCACCCTAGGGCGTTGCACCAACAGATTGAATAGTTAGGGCCTTAGAAGTCAACGCCCGAAGCATAAAATACAAAATAAACAGAACAGTTTTACCATCGCATAAAACGAATAATTGCTACCGGTGTGAAAGTTATTGTCATTTCTCCGTTCCGGGCAACCTAGGCTTCACTCTAGGGCGTTGCTCCACCAGTTCGAATAGTTAGGGCACTAGAAGTCAACGCCAGAAGCATAAAATACAATATAAATAAAACAGTTTTTCAATCGTATAAAACGAATAATTGCTACCAGTGTGAAAGTTATGGACATTTCTACGTTCCCCGCTACCTTGGCTTCACCCAAGTGCGTTGTTCCACCAGATGGAATAGTTAGGGCCTAAGAAGTCAACGCCAGAAGCATAAAATACGATATAAATACAACAGCCTTTCCATCGTATAAGACGAATAATTGCAACCAGTGTGAATGTAATGGTCATTTCTACGTTCCGCGCAACCTAGGCTTGACCCTAGGGCGTTGTTCCACCAGATCGAATAGTTAGGGCCTTAGGAGTCAATGCCCGAAGCATAAAATACAAAATAAATGGAACAGCTTTTCCATCGTATAAAACGAATAATTGCAACCAGTGTGAAAGTAATAGTCATTTCTACGTTCCGGGCAACGTAGGTTTCACTCTAGGGCGTTGATCCGCCAGAGGGAATAGTTAGGGCATAAGAAGTCAACGCCAGAAGCATAAAATACGATATAAATAGACCAGCTATTCCATCGTATAAAACGAATAATTGCAACCAGTGTGGAAGTTATGGTCATTTCTACGTTCCGGTCAACCTAGGCTTCACTCTAGGGCGTTGCTCGACCAGATCGAATAGCTAGGGCCTTAGAAGTCAACGCCTGAAGTATAATTACAGTAAAAATACAACAGTCTTTCCATCCTATAACAGGAATCATTGCAACCCGTGAGAAAGTGATGGTCATTTCTACGTTCCAGGCAACCTACGCTTCACACTAGGGCGTTGTTCCACCAGATGGAATAGTTAGGGCCTAAGAAGTTAACGCCAGAAGCATAAAACCCTATATAAATACAACAGTTTTTCCATCATATAAAACGAATAATTGCAACCAGGATGAAAGTTATGGTCATTTCTACTTTCCGGGCAACCTAGGCTTTGCTCTAGGGCGTTGCCCCACCAGATCGAATAGTTAGGGTCTTAGAAGTCAACGCCCGAAGCATAAAATACAAAATATATGGAACAGCTTTTCCATCGTATAAAACGAATAATTGCAACAAGTGTGAAAGTAATAGTCATTTCTACGTTCCGGGCAACGTAGGTTTCACTCTAGGGCGTTGATCCGCCAGAGGGAGTAGTTAGGGCATAAGAAGTCAACGCCAGAAGCATAAAATACAAAATAAATAAAACAGTTTATCCATCGTATAAAACGAATAATTGCTACCAGTGTGAAACTTATGGTCATTTCTACGTTCCGCGCAACCTAGGCTTGACCCTAGGGCGTTGTTCCACCAGATCGAATAGTTAGGGCCTTAGGAGTCAACGCCCGAAGCATAAAATACAAAATAAATGGAACAGCTTTTCCATCGTATAAAACGAGTAATTGCAACCAGTGTGAAAGTAATAGTCATTTCAACGTTCCGGGCAACGTAGGTTTCACCCTAGGGCGTTGATCCCCCAGAGGGAATAGTTAGGGCATAAGAAGTCAACGCCTGAAACATAAAATACAAAATAAATAAAACAGCTTTTCCATCGTATAAAACGAATAATTGCAACCAGTGTGAAGGTAATGGTCTTTTCTACGTTCCGGGCAACCTAGGCTTCACTCTAGGGCGGTGCTCCACCAGATCGAACAGTTAGGGCCTAAGTAGTCAACGCCAGAAGCATAAAATACAATATAAATATAACAGTCTTTCCATCGTATAAAACGAATGATAGCAACCAGTGTGAAAGTTATTGTCATTTCTACGTTCCGGGCAACCTAGGCTTCACACTCGGGCGTTGCTCCACCAAATCGAATAGCTAGGGCCTTAGAAGTCAACGCCTGAAGCATAAAGTACAATAAAGATGCAAAAGTTTTTCCATCGTATAATAGGAATAACTGCAAACAGTGTGAAAGTTATGGTCATTTCTCCGTTCCGGGCAACCTGGCTGCACCCTAGGGCGTTGTTCCACCAGATGGAATAGATAGGGCCTAAGAGGTCAACGCCAGAAGCATAAAATACGATATAAATAGACCAGCTATTCCATCGTATAAAACGAATAATTGCAACCAGTGTGGAAGTTATGGTCATTTCTACTTTCCGGGCATCCTAGGCTTCATCCTAGGACGTTGTTCCGCCAGATCGAACAGTTAGGGCCTAAGTAGTCAACGTCAGAAGCATAAAATACAATATAAATATAACAGTTTTTCCATCGTATAAAACGAATGATAGCAACCAGTGTGAAAGTTATTGTCATTTCTACGTTCCGGGCAACCTAGGCTTCACTCTCGGGCGTTGCTCGACCAGATCGAATAGCTAGGGCCTTAGAAGTCAACGCCTGAATTATAAAATACAATAAAAAAACAACAGTCTTTCCATCCTATAACAGGAATAATTGCAACCCGTGTGAAAGTGATGGTCATTCCTACGTTCCAGGCAACCTAGGCTTCACCCTAGGGCGCTGTTCCACCAGATGGAATAGTTAGGGCCTTAGAAGTCAACGCCCGAAGCATAAAATACAAAATATATGGAACAGCTTTTCCATCGTATAAAACGAATAATTGCAACAAGTGTGAAAGTAATAGTCATTTCTACGTTCCGGGCAACGTAGGTTTCACTCTAGGGCGTTGATCCGCCAGAGGGAGTAGTTAGGGCATAAGAAGTCAACGCCAGAAGCATAAAATACAAAATAAATAAAACAGTTTATCCATCGTATAAAACGAATAATTGCTACCAGTGTGAAACTTATGGTCATTTCTACGTTCCGCGCAACCTAGGCTTGACCCTAGGGCGTTGTTCCACCAGATCGAATAGTTAGGGCCTTAGGAGTCAACGCCCGAAGCATAAAATACAAAATAAATGGAACAGCTTTTCCATCGTATAAAACGAGTAATTGCAACCAGTGTGAAAGTAATAGTCATTTCAACGTTCCGGGCAACGTAGGTTTCACCCTAGGGCGTTGATCCCCCAGAGGGAATAGTTAGGGCATAAGAAGTCAACGCCTGAAGCATAAAATACAAAATAAATAAAACAGCTTTTCCATCGTATAAAACGAATAATTGCAACCAGTGTGAAGGTAATGGTCTTTTCTACGTTCCGGGCAACCTAGGCTTCACTCTAGGGCGGTGCTCCACCAGATCCAATAGTTAGGGCCTTAGAAGTCAACGCCAGAAGCATAAAATACAATATAAATAAAACAGTTTTTCAATCGTATAAAACGAATAATTGCTACCAGTGTGAAAGTTATGGACATTTCTACGTTCCCCGCTACCTTGGCTTCACCCAAGCGCGTTGTTCCACCAGATGGAATAGTTAGGGCCTAAGAAGTCAACGCCAGAAGCATAAAATACGATATAAATACAACAGCCTTTCCATCGTATAAGACGAATAATTGCAACCAGTGTGAATGTAATGGTCATTTCTACGTTCCGGGCAACCTAGGCTTCACTCTCGGGAGTTGCTCCACCAAATCGAATAGCTAGGGCCTTAGAAGTCAACGCCAGAAGCATAAAATACAATAAAGATGCAAAAGTTTTTCCATCGTATAACAGGAATAACTGCAAACAGTGTGAAAGTAATGGTCATTTCCATGTTCCGGGAAACCAAGTCTTCACTCTAGGGCGTTGTTCCTCTAGATCGAATAGTTAGGGCCTAAGAAGTCGACGCCAGAAGAATAAAATACAATATAAGTACAAAAGCTTTTCCATCGTATAAAATGAATAATTGCAAACATTGTGAAAGTGATGGTCACTTCTACGTTCCGGGCAACCTAGGCGTCACTCTAGGGCGTTGCTCCACCACATCTAATAGCTACGGCCTTAGAAGTCAACCCCAGATGAGTAAAATACAATTAAGGTGCAACAGCTTTTCCATCGTATAAAACGAATAATTGCAACCAGTGTGAAAGTTATGGTCATTTCTACTTTCCGGGCATCCTAGGCTTCACCCTAGGACGTTGCTCCACCAGATTGAACAGTTAGGGCCTAAGAAGTTAACGCCAGAAGCATAAAATACAATATAAATATAACAGTTTTTCCATCGTATAAAACGAATGATAGCAACCAGTGTGAAAGTTATGGTCATTTCTACGTTCCGGGCAACCTAGGCTTCACTCTAGGGCGTTGCGCCACCAGATCGAATAGTTAGGGCCTTAGAAGTCAACACCGGAAGCATAAAATACAAAATAAATAAAACAGTTTTTCCATCGCATAAAACGAATAATTGCAACCAGTGTGAAAGTAATAGTCATTTCTACGTTCCGCGCAACCTAGGCTTCACCCGACGGCGTTGTTCCACCAGATAGAATAGTTAGGGCCTAAGAGGTCAACGCCAGAAGCATAAAATACGATATAAATACAACAGCTTTTCCATCGTATAAAACGAATAATTGCAACCAGTGTGGAAGTTATGGTCATTTCTACGTTCCGGGCAACCTAGGCTTCACCCTAGGGCGTTGCACCAACAGATTGAATAGTTAGGGCCTTAGAAGTCAACGCCCGAAGCATAAAATACAAAATAAACAGAACAGTTTTACCATCGCATAAAACGAATAATTGCTACCGGTGTGAAAGTTATTGTCATTTCTCCGTTCCGGGCAACCTAGGCTTCACTCTAGGGCGTTGCTCCACCAGATCGAATAGTTAGGGCACTAGAAGTCAACGCCAGAAGCATAAAATACAATATAAATAAAACAGTTTTTCAATCGTATAAAACGAATAATTGCTACCAGTGTGAAAGTTATGGACATTTCTACGTTCACCGCTACCTTGGCTTCACCCAAGCGCGTTGTTCCACCAGATGGAATAGTTAGGGCCTAAGAAGTCAACGCCAGAAGCATAAAATACGATATAAATACAACAGCTTTTCCATCGTATAAAACGAATAATTGCAACCAGTGTGGAAGTTATGGTCATTTCTACGTTCCGGGCAACCTAGGCTTCACCCTAGGGCGTTGCACCAACAGATTGAATAGTTAGGGCCTTAGAAGTCAACGCCCGAAGCATAAAATACAAAATAAACAGAACAGTTTTACCATCGCATAAAACGAATAATTGCTACCGGTGTGAAAGTTATTGTCATTTCTCCGTTCCGGGCAACCTAGGCTTCACTCTAGGGCGTTGCTCCACCAGATCGAATAGTTAGGGCACTAGAAGTCAACGCCAGAAGCATAAAATACAATATAAATAAAACAGTTTTTCAATCGTATAAAACGAATAATTGCTACCAGTGTGAAAGTTATGGACATTTCTACGTTCCCCGCTACCTTGGCTTCACCCAAGCGCGTTGTTCCACCAGATGGAATAGTTAGGGCCTAAGAAGTCAACGCCAGAAGCATAAAATACGATATAAATACAACAGCCTTTCCATCGTATAAGACGAATAATTGCAACCAGTGTGAATGTAATGGTCATTTCTACGTTCCGCGCAACCTAGGCCTGACCCTAGGGCGTTGTTCCACCAGATCGAATAGTTAGGGCCTTAGGAGTCAATGCCCGAAGCATAAAATACAAAATAAATGGAACAGCTTTTCCATCGTATAAAACGAATAATTGCAACCAGTGTGAAAGTAATAGTCATTTCTACGTTCCGGGCAACGTAGGTTTCACTCTAGGGCGTTGATCCGCCAGAGGGAATAGTTAGGGCATAAGAAGTCAACGCCAGAAGCATAAAATACGATATAAATAGACCAGCTATTCCATCGTATAAAACGAATAATTGCAACCAGTGTGGAAGTTATGGTCATTTCTACGTTCCGGTCAACCTAGGCTTCACTCTAGGGCGTTGCTCGACCAGATCGAATAGCTAGGGCCTTAGAAGTCAACGCCTGAAGTATAATTACAGTAAAAATACAACAGCCTTTCCATCCTATAACAGGAATCATTGCAACCCGTGAGAAAGTGATGGTCATTTCTACGTTCCAGGCAACCTACGCTTCACACTAGGGCGTTGTTCCACCAGATGGAATAGTTAGGGCCTAAGAAGTTAACGCCAGAAGCATAAAACCCTATATAAATACAACAGTTTTTCCATCATATAAAACGAATAATTGCAACCAGGATGAAAGTTATGGTCATTTCTACTTTCCGGGCAACCTAGGCTTTGCTCTAGGGCGTTGTTCCACCAGATGGAATAGTTAGGGCCTAAGAAGTTAACGCCAGAAGCATAAAACCCTATATAAATACAACAGTTTTTCCATCATATAAAACGAATAATTGCAACCAGGATGAAAGTTATGGTCATTTCTCCGTTCCGGGCAACCTAGGCTTCACTCTAGGGCGTTGCTCCACCAGATCGAATAGTTAGGGCACTAGAAGTCAACGCCAGAAGCATAAAATACAATATAAATAAAACAGTTTTTCAATCGTATAAAACGAATAATTGCTACCAGTGTGAAAGTTATGGACATTTCTACGTTCCCCGCTACCTTGGCTTCACCCAAGCGCGTTGTTCCACCAGATGGAATAGTTAGGGCCTAAGAAGTCAACGCCAGAAGCATAAAATACGATATAAATACAACAGCTTTTCCATCGTATAAAACGAATAATTGCAACCAGTGTGGAAGTTATGGTCATTTCTACGTTCCGGGCAACCTAGGCTTCACCCTAGGGCGTTGCACCAACAGATTGAATAGTTAGGGCCTTAGAAGTCAACGCCCGAAGCATAAAATACAAAATAAACAGAACAGTTTTACCATCGCATAAAACGAATAATTGCTACCGGTGTGAAAGTTATTGTCATTTCTCCGTTCCGGGCAACCTAGGCTTCACTCTAGGGCGTTGCTCCACCAGATCGAATAGTTAGGGCACTAGAAGTCAACGCCAGAAGCATAAAATACAATATAAATAAAACAGTTTTTCAATCGTATAAAACGAATAATTGCTACCAGTGTGAAAGTTATGGACATTTCTACGTTCCCCGCTACCTTGGCTTCACCCAAGCGCGTTGTTCCACCAGATGGAATAGTTAGGGCCTAAGAAGTCAACGCCAGAAGCATAAAATACGATATAAATACAACAGCCTTTCCATCGTATAAGACGAATAATTGCAACCAGTGTGAATGTAATGGTCATTTCTACGTTCCGCGCAACCTAGGCCTGACCCTAGGGCGTTGTTCCACCAGATCGAATAGTTAGGGCCTTAGGAGTCAATGCCCGAAGCATAAAATACAAAATAAATGGAACAGCTTTTCCATCGTATAAAACGAATAATTGCAACCAGTGTGAAAGTAATAGTCATTTCTACGTTCCGGGCAACGTAGGTTTCACTCTAGGGCGTTGATCCGCCAGAGGGAATAGTTAGGGCATAAGAAGTCAACGCCAGAAGCATAAAATACGATATAAATAGACCAGCTATTCCATCGTATAAAACGAATAATTGCAACCAGTGTGGAAGTTATGGTCATTTCTACGTTCCGGTCAACCTAGGCTTCACTCTAGGGCGTTGCTCGACCAGATCGAATAGCTAGGGCCTTAGAAGTCAACGCCTGAAGTATAATTACAGTAAAAATACAACAGTCTTTCCATCCTATAACAGGAATCATTGCAACCCGTGAGAAAGTGATGGTCATTTCTACGTTCCAGGCAACCTACGCTTCACACTAGGGCGTTGTTCCACCAGATGGAATAGTTAGGGCCTAAGAAGTTAACGCCAGAAGCATAAAACCCTATATAAATACAACAGTTTTTCCATCATATAAAACGAATAATTGCAACCAGGATGAAAGTTATGGTCATTTCTACTTTCCGGGCAACCTAGGCTTTGCTCTAGGGCGTTGCCCCACCAGATCGAATAGTTAGGGTCTTAGAAGTCAACGCCCGAAGCATAAAATACAAAATATATGGAACAGCTTTTCCATCGTATAAAACGAATAATTGCAACAAGTGTGAAAGTAATAGTCATTTCTACGTTCCGGGCAACGTAGGTTTCACTCTAGGGCGTTGATCCGCCAGAGGGAGTAGTTAGGGCATAAGAAGTCAACGCCAGAAGCATAAAATACAAAATAAATAAAACAGTTTATCCATCGTATAAAACGAATAATTGCTACCAGTGTGAAACTTATGGTCATTTCTACGTTCCGCGCAACCTAGGCTTGACCCTAGGGCGTTGTTCCACCAGATCGAATAGTTAGGGCCTTAGGAGTCAACGCCCGAAGCATAAAATACAAAATAAATGGAACAGCTTTTCCATCGTATAAAACGAGTAATTGCAACCAGTGTGAAAGTAATAGTCATTTCAACGTTCCGGGCAACGTAGGTTTCACCCTAGGGCGTTGATCCCCCAGAGGGAATAGTTAGGGCATAAGAAGTCAACGCCTGAAGCATAAAATACAAAATAAATAAAACAGCTTTTCCATCCTATAAAACGAATAATTGCAACCAGTGTGAAGGTAATGGTCTTTTCTACGTTCCGGGCAACCTAGGCTTCACTCTAGGGCGGTGCTCCACCAGATCGAACAGTTAGGGCCTAAGTAGTCAACGCCAGAAGCATAAAATACAATATAAATATAACAGTCTTTCCATCGTATAAAACGAATGATAGCAACCAGTGTGAAAGTTATTGTCATTTCTACGTTCCGGGCAACCTAGGCTTCACACTCGGGCGTTGCTCCACCAAATCGAATAGCTAGGGCCTTAGAAGTCAACGCCTGAATTATAAAATACAATAAAAATACAACAGTCTTTCCATCCTATAACAGGAATAATTGCAACCCGTGTGAAAGTGATGGTCATTCCTACGTTCCAGGCAACCTAGGCTTCACCCTAGGGCGCTGTTCCACCAGATGGAATAGTTAGGGCCTTAGAAGTCAACGCCCGAAGCATAAAATACAAAATATATGGAACAGCTTTTCCATCGTATAAAACGAATAATTGCAACAAGTGTGAAAGTAATAGTCATTTCTACGTTCCGGGCAACCTAGGCTTCACCCTAGGGCGTTGCACCAACAGATTGAATAGTTAGGGCCTTAGAAGTCAACGCCCGAAGCATAAAATACAAAATAAACAGAACAGTTTTACCATCGCATAAAACGAATAATTGCTACCGGTGTGAAAGTTATTGTCATTTCTCCGTTCCGGGCAACCTAGGCTTCACTCTAGGGCGTTGCTCCACCAGATCGAATAGTTAGGGCACTAGAAGTCAACGCCAGAAGCATAAAATACAATATAAATAAAACAGTTTTTCAATCGTATAAAACGAATAATTGCTACCAGTGTGAAAGTTATGGACATTTCTACGTTCCCCGCTACCTTGGCTTCACCCAAGCGCGTTGTTCCACCAGATGGAATAGTTAGGGCCTAAGAAGTCAACGCCAGAAGCATAAAATACGATATAAATACAACAGCTTTTCCATCGTATAAAACGAATAATTGCAACCAGTGTGGAAGCTATGGTCATTTCTACGTTCCGGGCAACCTAGGCTTCACCCTAGGGCGTTGCACCAACAGATTGAATAGTTAGGGCCTTAGAAGTCAACGCCCGAAGCATAAAATACAAAATAAACAGAACAGTTTTACCATCGCATAAAACGAATAATTGCTACCGGTGTGAAAGTTATTGTCATTTCTCCGTTCCGGGCAACCTAGGCTTCACTCTAGGGCGTTGCTCCACCAGATCGAATAGTTAGGGCACTAGAAGTCAACGCCAGAAGCATAAAATACAATATAAATAAAACAGTTTTTCAATCGTATAAAACGAATAATTGCTACCAGTGTGAAAGTTATGGACATTTCTACGTTCCCCGCTACCTTGGCTTCACCCAAGCGCGTTGTTCCACCAGATGGAATAGTTAGGGCCTAAGAAGTCAACGCCAGAAGCATAAAATACGATATAAATACAACAGCCTTTCCATCGTATAAGACGAATAATTGCAACCAGTGTGAATGTAATGGTCATTTCTACGTTCCGCGCAACCTAGGCTTGACCCTAGGGCGTTGTTCCACCAGATCGAATAGTTAGGGCCTTAGGAGTCAATGCCCGAAGCATAAAATACAAAATAAATGGAACAGCTTTTCCATCGTATAAAACGAATAATTGCAACCAGTGTGAAAGTAATAGTCATTTCTACGTTCCGGGCAACGTAGGTTTCACTCTAGGGCGTTGTTCCACCAGATGGAATAGTTAGGGCCTAAGAAGTTAACGCCAGAAGCATAAAACCCTATATAAATACAACAGTTTTTCCATCATATAAAACGAATAATTGCAACCAGGATGAAAGTTATGGTCATTTCTACTTTCCGGCAACCTAGGCTTTGCTCTAGGGCGTTGCCCCACCAGATCGAATAGTTAGGGTCTTAGAAGTCAACGCCCGAAGCATAAAATACAAAATATATGGAACAGCTTTTCCATCGTATAAAACGAATAATTGCAACAAGTGTGAAAGTAATAGTCATTTCTACGTTCCGGGCAACGTAGGTTTCACTCTAGGGCGTTGATCCGCCAGAGGGAGTAGTTAGGGCATAAGAAGTCAACGCCAGAAGCATAAAATACAAAATAAATAAAACAGTTTATCCATCGTATAAAACGAATAATTGCTACCAGTGTGAAACTTATGGTCATTTCTACGTTCCGCGCAACCTAGGCTTGACCCTAGGGCGTTGTTCCACCAGATCGAATAGTTAGGGCCTTAGGAGTCAACGCCCGAAGCATAAAATACAAAATAAATGGAACAGCTTTTCCATCGTATAAAACGAGTAATTGCAACCAGTGTGAAAGTAATAGTCATTTCAACGTTCCGGGCAACGTAGGTTTCACCCTAGGGCGTTGATCCCCCAGAGGGAATAGTTAGGGCATAAGAAGTCAACGCGTGAAGCATAAAATACAAAATAAATAAAACAGCTTTTCCATCGTATAAAACGAATAATTGCAACCAGTGTGAAGGTAATGGTCTTTTCTACGTTCCGGGCAACCTAGGCTTCACTCTAGGGCGGTGCTCCACCAGATCGAACAGTTAGGGCCTAAGTAGTCAACGCCAGAAGCATAAAATACAATATAAATATAACAGTCTTTCCATCGTATAAAACGAATGATAGCAACCAGTGTGAAAGTTATTGTCATTTCTACGTTCCGGGCAACCTAGGCTTCACACTCGGGCGTTGCTCCACCAAATCGAATAGCTAGGGCCTTAGATGTCAACGCCTGAATTATAAAATACAATAAAAATACAACAGTCTTTCCATCCTATAACAGGAATAATTGCAACCCGTGTGAAAGTGATGGTCATTCCTACGTTCCAGGCAACCTAGGCTTCACCCTAGGGCGCTGTTCCACCAGATGGAATAGTTAGGGCCTTAGAAGTCAACGCCCGAAGCATAAAATACAAAATATATGGAACAGCTTTTCCATCGTATAAAACGAATAATTGCAACAAGTGTGAAAGTAATAGTCATTTCTACGTTCCGGGCAACGTAGGTTTCACTCTAGGGCGTTGATCCGCCAGAGGGAGTAGTTAGGGCATAAGAAGTCAACGCCAGAAGCATAAAATACAAAATAAATAAAACAGTTTATCCATCGTATAAAACGAATAATTGCTACCAGTGTGAAACTTATGGTCATTTCTACGTTCCGCGCAACCTAGGCTTGACCCTAGGGCGTTGTTCCACCAGATCGAATAGTTAGGGCCTTAGGAGTCAACGCCCGAAGCATAAAATACAAAATAAATGGAACAGCTTTTCCATCGTATAAAACGAGTAATTGCAACCAGTGTGAAAGTAATAGTCATTTCAACGTTCCGGGAAACGTAGGTTTCACCCTAGGGCGTTGATCCCCCAGAGGGAATAGTTAGGGCATAAGAAGTCAACGCCTGAAGCATAAAATACAAAATAAATAAAACAGCTTTTCCATCGTA
Organism: Calliopsis andreniformis; assembly: GCF_051401765.1. NCBI lineage: Eukaryota > Metazoa > Arthropoda > Insecta > Hymenoptera > Andrenidae > Calliopsis > Calliopsis andreniformis. Next base: position 1,823,689 of record NW_027480433.1, read on the forward strand.
TAAAACGAATAATTGCAACCAGTGTGAAGGTAATGGTCTTTTCTACGTTCCGGGCAACCTAGGCTTCACTCTAGGGCGGTGCTCCACCAGATCCAATAGTTAGGGCCTTAGAAGTCAACGCCAGAAGCATAAAATACAATATAAATAAAACAGTTTTTCAATCGTATAAAACGAATAATTGCTACCAGTGTGAAAGTTATGGACATTTCTACGTTCCCCGCTACCTTGGCTTCACCCAAGCGCGTTGTTCCACCAGATGGAATAGTTAGGGCCTAAGAAGTCAACGCCAGAAGCATAAAATACGATATAAATACAACAGCCTTTCCATCGTATAAGACGAATAATTGCAACCAGTGTGAATGTAATGGTCATTTCTACGTTCCGGGCAACCTAGGCTTCACTCTCGGGAGTTGCTCCACCAAATCGAATAGCTAGGGCCTTAGAAGTCAACGCCAGAAGCATAAAATACAATAAAGATGCAAAAGTTTTTCCATCGTATAACAGGAATAACTGCAAACAGTGTGAAAGTAATGGTCATTTCCATGTTCCGGGAAACCAAGTCTTCACTCTAGGGCGTTGTTCCTCTAGATCGAATAGTTAGGGCCTAAGAAGTCGACGCCAGAAGAATAAAATACAATATAAGTACAAAAGCTTTTCCATCGTATAAAATGAATAATTGCAAATATTGTGAAAGTGATGGTCACTTCTACGTTCCGGGCAACCTAGGCGTCACTCTAGGGCGTTGCTCCACCACATCTAATAGCTACGGCCTTAGAAGTCAACCCCAGATGAGTAAAATACAATTAAGATGCAACAGCTTTTCCATCGTATAAAACGAATAATTGCAACCAGTGTGAAAGTTATGGTCATTTCTACTTTCCGGGCATCCTAGGCTTCACCCTAGGACGTTGCTCCACCAGATTGAACAGTTAGGGCCTAAGAAGTTAACGCCAGAAGCATAAAATACAATATAAATATAACAGTTTTTCCATCGTATAAAACGAATGATAGCAACCAGTGTGAAAGTTATGGTCATTTCTACGTTCCGGGCAACCTAGGCTTCACTCTAGGGCGTTGCGCCACCAGATCGAATAGTTAGGGCCTTAGAAGTCAACACCGGAAGCATAAAATACAAAATAAATAAAACAGTTTTTCCATCGCATAAAACGAATAATTGCAACCAGTGTGAAAGTAATAGTCATTTCTACGTTCCGCGCAACCTAGGCTTCACCCGACGGCGTTGTTCCACCAGATAGAATAGTTAGGGCCTAAGAGGTCAACGCCAGAAGCATAAAATACGATATAAATACAACAGCTTTTCCATCGTATAAAACGAATAATTGCAACCAGTGTGGAAGTTATGGTCATTTCTACGTTCCGGGCAACCTAGGCTTCACCCTAGGGCGTTGCACCAACAGATTGAATAGTTAGGGCCTTAGAAGTCAACGCCCGAAGCATAAAATACAAAATAAACAGAACAGTTTTACCATCGCATAAAACGAATAATTGCTACCGGTGTGAAAGTTATTGTCATTTCTCCGTTCCGGGCAACCTAGGCTTCACTCTAGGGCGTTGCTCCACCAGATCGAATAGTTAGGGCACTAGAAGTCAACGCCAGAAGCATAAAATACAATATAAATAAAACAGTTTTTCAATCGTATAAAACGAATAATTGCTACCAGTGTGAAAGTTATGGACATTTCTACGTTCCCCGCTACCTTGGCTTCACCCAAGCGCGTTGTTCCACCAGATGGAATAGTTAGGGCCTAAGAAGTCAACGCCAGAAGCATAAAATACGATATAAATACAACAGCTTTTCCATCGTATAAAACGAATAATTGCAACCAGTGTGGAAGTTATGGTCATTTCTACGTTCCGGGCAACCTAGGCTTCACCCTAGGGCGTTGCACCAACAGATTGAATAGTTAGGGCCTTAGAAGTCAACGCCCGAAGCATAAAATACAAAATAAACAGAACAGTTTTACCATCGCATAAAACGAATAATTGCTACCGGTGTGAAAGTTATTGTCATTTCTCCGTTCCGGGCAACCTAGGCTTCACTCTAGGGCGTTGCTCCACCAGATCGAATAGTTAGGGCACTAGAAGTCAACGCCAGAAGCATAAAATACAATATAAATAAAACAGTTTTTCAATCGTATAAAACGAATAATTGCTACCAGTGTGAAAGTTATGGACATTTCTACGTTCCCCGCTACCTTGGCTTCACCCAAGCGCGTTGTTCCACCAGATGGAATAGTTAGGGCCTAAGAAGTCAACGCCAGAAGCATAAAATACGATATAAATACAACAGCCTTTCCATCGTATAAGACGAATAATTGCAACCAGTGTGAATGTAATGGTCATTTCTACGTTCCGCGCAACCTAGGCTTGACCCTAGGGCGTTGTTCCACCAGATCGAATAGTTAGGGCCTTAGGAGTCAATGCCCGAAGCATAAAATACAAAATAAATGGAACAGCTTTTCCATCGTATAAAACGAATAATTGCAACCAGTGTGAAAGTAATAGTCATTTCTACGTTCCGGGCAACGTAGGTTTCACTCTAGGGCGTTGATCCGCCAGAGGGAATAGTTAGGGCATAAGAAGTCAACGCCAGAAGCATAAAATACGATATAAATAGACCAGCTATTCCATCGTATAAAACGAATAATTGCAACCAGTGTGGAAGTTATGGTCATTTCTACGTTCCGGTCAACCTAGGCTTCACTCTAGGGCGTTGCTCGACCAGATCGAATAGCTAGGGCCTTAGAAGTCAACGCCTGAAGTATAATTACAGTAAAAATACAACAGTCTTTCCATCCTATAACAGGAATCATTGCAACCCGTGAGAAAGTGATGGTCATTTCTACGTTCCAGGCAACCTACGCTTCACACTAGGGCGTTGTTCCACCAGATGGAATAGTTAGGGCCTAAGAAGTTAACGCCAGAAGCATAAAACCCTATATAAATACAACAGTTTTTCCATCATATAAAACGAATAATTGCAACCAGGATGAAAGTTATGGTCATTTCTACTTTCCGGGCAACCTAGGCTTTGCTCTAGGGCGTTGCCCCACCAGATCGAATAGTTAGGGTCTTAGAAGTCAACGCCCGAAGCATAAAATACAAAATATATGGAACAGCTTTTCCATCGTATAAAACGAATAATTGCAACAAGTGTGAAAGTAATAGTCATTTCTACGTTCCGGGCAACGTAGGTTTCACTCTAGGGCGTTGATCCGCCAGAGGGAGTAGTTAGGGCATAAGAAGTCAACGCCAGAAGCATAAAATACAAAATAAATAAAACAGTTTATCCATCGTATAAAACGAATAATTGCTACCAGTGTGAAACTTATGGTCATTTCTACGTTCCGCGCAACCTAGGCTTGACCCTAGGGCGTTGTTCCACCAGATCGAATAGTTAGGGCCTTAGGAGTCAACGCCCGAAGCATAAAATACAAAATAAATGGAACAGCTTTTCCATCGTATAAAACGAGTAATTGCAACCAGTGTGAAAGTAATAGTCATTTCAACGTTCCGGGCAACGTAGGTTTCACCCTAGGGCGTTGATCCCCCAGAGGGAATAGTTAGGGCATAAGAAGTCAACGCCTGAAGCATAAAATACAAAATAAATAAAACAGCTTTTCCATCGTATAAAACGAATAATTGCAACCAGTGTGAAGGTAATGGTCTTTTCTACGTTCCGGGCAACCTAGGCTTCACTCTAGGGCGGTGCTCCACCAGATCGAACAGTTAGGGCCTAAGTAGTCAACGCCAGAAGCATAAAATACAATATAAATATAACAGTCTTTCCATCGTATAAAACGAATGATAGCAACCAGTGTGAAAGTTATTGTCATTTCTACGTTCCGAGCAACCTAGGCTTCACACTCGGGCGTTGCTCCACCAAATCGAATAGCTAGGGCCTTAGAAGTCAACGCCTGAAGCATAAAGTACAATAAAGATGCAAAAGTTTTTCCATCGTATAACAGGAATAACTGCAAACAGTGTGAAAGTTATGGTCATTTCTCCGTTCCGGGCAACCTGGCTGCACCCTAGGGCGTTGTTCCACCAGATGGAATAGATAGGGCCTAAGAGGTCAACGCCAGAAGCATAAAATACGATATAAATAGACCAGCTATTCCATCGTATAAAACGAATAATTGCAACCAGTGTGGAAGTTATGGTCATTTCTACTTTCCGGGCATCCTAGGCTTCATCCTAGGACGTTGTTCCGCCAGATCGAACAGTTAGGGCCTAAGTAGTCAACGTCAGAAGCATAAAATACAATATAAATATAACAGTTTTTCCATCGTATAAAACGAATGATAGCAACCAGTGTGAAAGTTATTGTCATTTCTACGTTCCGGGCAACCTAGGCTTCACTCTCGGGCGTTGCTCGACCAGATCGAATAGCTAGGGCCTTAGAAGTCAACGCCTGAATTATAAAATACAATAAAAATACAACAGTCTTTCCATCCTATAACAGGAATAATTGCAACCCGTGTGAAAGTGATGGTCATTCCTACGTTCCAGGCAACCTAGGCTTCACCCTAGGGCGCTGTTCCACCAGATGGAATAGTTAGGGCCTTAGAAGTCAACGCCCGAAGCATAAAATACAAAATATATGGAACAGCTTTTCCATCGTATAAAACGAATAATTGCAACAAGTGTGAAAGTAATAGTCATTTCTACGTTCCGGGCAACGTAGGTTTCACTCTAGGGCGTTGATCCGCCAGAGGGAGTAGTTAGGGCATAAGAAGTCAACGCCAGAAGCATAAAATACAAAATAAATAAAACAGTTTATCCATCGTATAAAACGAATAATTGCTACCAGTGTGAAACTTATGGTCATTTCTACGTTCCGCGCAACCTAGGCTTGACCCTAGGGCGTTGTTCCACCAGATCGAATAGTTAGGGCCTTAGGAGTCAACGCCCGAAGCATAAAATACAAAATAAATGGAACAGCTTTTCCATCGTATAAAACGAGTAATTGCAACCAGTGTGAAAGTAATAGTCATTTCAACGTTCCGGGCAACGTAGGTTTCACCCTAGGGCGTTGATCCCCCAGAGGGAATAGTTAGGGCATAAGAAGTCAACGCCTGAAGCATAAAATACAAAATAAATAAAACAGCTTTTCCATCGTATAAAACGAATAATTGCAACCAGTGTGAAGGTAATGGTCTTTTCTACGTTCCGGGCAACCTAGGCTTCACTCTAGGGCGGTGCTCCACCAGATCGAACAGTTAGGGCCTAAGTAGTCAACGCCAGAAGCATAAAATACAATATAAATATAACAGTCTTTCCATCGTATAAAACGAATGATAGCAACCAGTGTGAAAGTTATTGTCATTTCTACGTTCCGGGCAACCTAGGCTTCACACTCGGGCGTTGCTCCACCAAATCGAATAGCTAGGGCCTTAGAAGTCAACGCCTGAAGCATAAAGTACAATAAAGATGCAAAAGTTTTTCCATCGTATAACAGGAATAACTGCAAACAGTGTGAAAGTTATGGTCATTTCTCCGTTCCGGGCAACCTGGCTGCACCCTAGGGCGTTGTTCCACCAGATGGAATAGATAGGGCCTAAGAGGTCAACGCCAGAAGCATAAAATACGATATAAATAGACCAGCTATTCCATCGTATAAAACGAATAATTGCAACCAGTGTGGAAGTTATGGTCATTTCTACTTTCCGGGCATCCTAGGCTTCATCCTAGGACGTTGTTCCGCCAGATCGAACAGTTAGGGCCTAAGTAGTCAACGTCAGAAGCATAAAATACAATATAAATATAACAGTTTTTCCATCGTATAAAACGAATGATAGCAACCAGTGTGAAAGTTATTGTCATTTCTACGTTCCGGGCAACCTAGGCTTCACTCTCGGGCGTTGCTCGACCAGATCGAATAGCTAGGGCCTTAGAAGTCAACGCCTGAATTATAAAATACAATAAAAATACAACAGTCTTTCCATCCTATAACAGGAATAATTGCAACCCGTGTGAAAGTGATGGTCATTCCTACGTTCCAGGCAACCTAGGCTTCACCCTAGGGCGCTGTTCCACCAGATGGAATAGTTAGGGCCTTAGAAGTCAACGCCCGAAGCATAAAATACAAAATATATGGAACAGCTTTTCCATCGTATAAAACGAATAATTGCAACAAGTGTGAAAGTAATAGTCATTTCTACGTTCCGGGCAACGTAGGTTTCACTCTAGGGCGTTGATCCGCCAGAGGGAGTAGTTAGGGCATAAGAAGTCAACGCCAGAAGCATAAAATACAAAATAAATAAAACAGTTTATCCATCGTATAAAACGAATAATTGCTACCAGTGTGAAACTTATGGTCATTTCTACGTTCCGCGCAACCTAGGCTTGACCCTAGGGCGTTGTTCCACCAGATCGAATAGTTAGGGCCTTAGGAGTCAACGCCCGAAGCATAAAATACAAAATAAATGGAACAGCTTTTCCATCGTATAAAACGAGTAATTGCAACCAGTGTGAAAGTAATAGTCATTTCAACGTTCCGGGCAACGTAGGTTTCACCCTAGGGCGTTGATCCCCCAGAGGGAATAGTTAGGGCATAAGAAGTCAACGCCTGAAGCATAAAATACAAAATAAATAAAACAGCTTTTCCATCGTATAAAACGAATAATTGCAACCAGTGTGAAGGTAATGGTCTTTTCTACGTTCCGGGCAACCTAGGCTTCACTCTAGGGCGGTGCTCCACCAGATCCAATAGTTAGGGCCTTAGAAGTCAACGCCAGAAGCATAAAATACAATATAAATAAAACAGTTTTTCAATCGTATAAAACGAATAATTGCTACCAGTGTGAAAGTTATGGACATTTCTACGTTCCCCGCTACCTTGGCTTCACCCAAGCGCGTTGTTCCACCAGATGGAATAGTTAGGGCCTAAGAAGTCAACGCCAGAAGCATAAAATACGATATAAATACAACAGCCTTTCCATCGTATAAGACGAATAATTGCAACCAGTGTGAATGTAATGGTCATTTCTACGTTCCGGGCAACCTAGGCTTCACTCTCGGGAGTTGCTCCACCAAATCGAATAGCTAGGGCCTTAGAAGTCAACGCCAGAAGCATAAAATACAATAAAGATGCAAAAGTTTTTCCATCGTATAACAGGAATAACTGCAAACAGTGTGAAAGTAATGGTCATTTCCATGTTCCGGGAAACCAAGTCTTCACTCTAGGGCGTTGTTCCTCTAGATCGAATAGTTAGGGCCTAAGAAGTCGACGCCAGAAGAATAAAATACAATATAAGTACAAAAGCTTTTCCATCGTATAAAATGAATAATTGCAAACATTGTGAAAGTGATGGTCACTTCTACGTTCCGGGCAACCTAGGCGTCACTCTAGGGCGTTGCTCCACCACATCTAATAGCTACGGCCTTAGAAGTCAACCCCAGATGAGTAAAATACAATTAAGATGCAACAGCTTTTCCATCGTATAAAACGAATAATTGCAACCAGTGTGAAAGTTATGGTCATTTCTACTTTCCGGGCATCCTAGGCTTCACCCTAGGACGTTGCTCCACCAGATTGAACAGTTAGGGCCTAAGAAGTTAACGCCAGAAGCATAAAATACAATATAAATATAACAGTTTTTCCATCGTATAAAACGAATGATAGCAACCAGTGTGAAAGTTATGGTCATTTCTACGTTCCGGGCAACCTAGGCTTCACTCTAGGGCGTTGCGCCACCAGATCGAATAGTTAGGGCCTTAGAAGTCAACACCGGAAGCATAAAATACAAAATAAATAAAACAGTGTTTCCATCGTATAAAACGAATAATTGCAACCAGTGTGAAAGTAATAGTCATTTCTACGTTCCGCGCAACCTAGGCTTCACCCGACGGCGTTGTTCCACCAGATAGAATAGTTAGGGCCTAAGAGGTCAACGCCAGAAGCATAAAATACGATATAAATACAACAGCTTTTCCATCGTATAAAACGAATAATTGCAACCAGTGTGGAAGTTATGGTCATTTCTACGTTCCGGGCAACCTAGGCTTCACCCTAGGGCGTTGCACCAACAGATTGAATAGCTAGGGCCTTAGAAGTCAACGCCTGAAGCATAAAGTACAATAAAGATGCAAAAGTTTTTCCATCGTATAACAGGAATAACTGCAAACAGTGTGAAAGTTATGGTCATTTCTCCGTTCCGGGCAACCTGGCTGCACCCTAGGGCGTTGTTCCACCAGATGGAATAGATAGGGCCTAAGAGGTCAACGCCAGAAGCATAAAATACGATATAAATAGACCAGCTATTCCATCGTATAAAACGAATAATTGCAACCAGTGTGGAAGTTATGGTCATTTCTACTTTCCGGGCATCCTAGGCTTCATCCTAGGACGTTGTTCCGCCAGATCGAACAGTTAGGGCCTAAGTAGTCAACGTCAGAAGCATAAAATACAATATAAATATAACAGTTTTTCCATCGTATAAAACGAATGATAGCAACCAGTGTGAAAGTTATTGTCATTTCTACGTTCCGGGCAACCTAGGCTTCACTCTCGGGCGTTGCTCGACCAGATCGAATAGCTAGGGCCTTAGAAGTCAACGCCTGAATTATAAAATACAATAAAAATACAACAGTCTTTCCATCCTATAACAGGAATAATTGCAACCCGTGTGAAAGTGATGGTCATTCCTACGTTCCAGGCAACCTAGGCTTCACCCTAGGGCGCTGTTCCACCAGATGGAATAGTTAGGGCCTTAGAAGTCAACGCCCGAAGCATAAAATACAAAATATATGGAACAGCTTTTCCATCGTATAAAACGAATAATTGCAACAAGTGTGAAAGTAATAGTCATTTCTACGTTCCGGGCAACGTAGGTTTCACTCTAGGGCGTTGATCCGCCAGAGGGAGTAGTTAGGGCATAAGAAGTCAACGCCAGAAGCATAAAATACAAAATAAATAAAACAGTTTATCCATCGTATAAAACGAATAATTGCTACCAGTGTGAAACTTATGGTCATTTCTACGTTCCGCGCAACCTAGGCTTGACCCTAGGGCGTTGTTCCACCAGATCGAATAGTTAGGGCCTTAGGAGTCAACGCCCGAAGCATAAAATACAAAATAAATGGAACAGCTTTTCCATCGTATAAAACGAGTAATTGCAACCAGTGTGAAAGTAATAGTCATTTCAACGTTCCGGGCAACGTAGGTTTCACCCTAGGGCGTTGATCCCCCAGAGGGAATAGTTAGGGCATAAGAAGTCAACGCCTGAAGCATAAAATACAAAATAAATAAAACAGCTTTTCCATCGTATAAAACGAATAATTGCAACCAGTGTGAAGGTAATGGTCTTTTCTACGTTCCGGGCAACCTAGGCTTCACTCTAGGGCGGTGCTCCACCAGATCGAACAGTTAGGGCCTAAGTAGTCAACGCCAGAAGCATAAAATACAATATAAATATAACAGTCTTTCCATCGTATAAAACGAATGATAGCAACCAGTGTGAAAGTTATTGTCATTTCTACGTTCCGGGCAACCTAGGCTTCACACTCGGGCGTTGCTCCACCAAATCGAATAGCTAGGGCCTTAGAAGTCAACGCCTGAAGCATAAAGTACAATAAAGATGCAAAAGTTTTTCCATCGTATAACAGGAATAACTGCAAACAGTGTGAAAGTTATGGTCATTTCTCCGTTCCGGGCAACCTGGCTGCACCCTAGGGCGTTGTTCCACCAGATGGAATAGATAGGGCCTAAGAGGTCAACGCCAGAAGCATAAAATACGATATAAATAGACCAGCTATTCCATCGTATAAAACGAATAATTGCAACCAGTGTGGAAGTTATGGTCATTTCTACTTTCCGGGCATCCTAGGCTTCATCCTAGGACGTTGTTCCGCCAGATCGAACAGTTAGGGCCTAAGTAGTCAACGTCAGAAGCATAAAATACAATATAAATATAACAGTTTTTCCATCGTATAAAACGAATGATAGCAACCAGTGTGAAAGTTATTGTCATTTCTACGTTCCGGGCAACCTAGGCTTCACTCTCGGGCGTTGCTCGACCAGATCGAATAGCTAGGGCCTTAGAAGTCAACGCCTGAATTATAAAATACAATAAAAATACAACAGTCTTTCCATCCTATAACAGGAATAATTGCAACCCGTGTGAAAGTGATGGTCATTCCTACGTTCCAGGCAACCTAGGCTTCACCCTAGGGCGCTGTTCCACCAGATGGAATAGTTAGGGCCTTAGAAGTCAACGCCCGAAGCATAAAATACAAAATATATGGAACAGCTTTTCCATCGTATAAAACGAATAATTGCAACAAGTGTGAAAGTAATAGTCATTTCTACGTTCCGGGCAACGTAGGTTTCACTCTAGGGCGTTGATCCGCCAGAGGGAGTAGTTAGGGCATAAGAAGTCAACGCCAGAAGCATAAAATACAAAATAAATAAAACAGTTTATCCATCGTATAAAACGAATAATTGCTACCAGTGTGAAACTTATGGTCATTTCTACGTTCCGCGCAACCTAGGCTTGACCCTAGGGCGTTGTTCCACCAGATCGAATAGTTAGGGCCTTAGGAGTCAACGCCCGAAGCATAAAATACAAAATAAATGGAACAGCTTTTCCATCGTATAAAACGAGTAATTGCAACCAGTGTGAAAGTAATAGTCATTTCAACGTTCCGGGCAACGTAGGTTTCACCCTAGGGCGTTGATCCCCCAGAGGGAATAGTTAGGGCATAAGAAGTCAACGCCTGAAGCATAAAATACAAAATAAATAAAACAGCTTTTCCATCGTATAAAACGAATAATTGCAACCAGTGTGAAGGTAATGGTCTTTTCTACGTTCCGGGCAACCTAGGCTTCACTCTAGGGCGGTGCTCCACCAGATCCAATAGTTAGGGCCTTAGAAGTCAACGCCAGAAGCATAAAATACAATATAAATAAAACAGTTTTTCAATCGTATAAAACGAATAATTGCTACCAGTGTGAAAGTTATGGACATTTCTACGTTCCCCGCTACCTTGGCTTCACCCAAGCGCGTTGTTCCACCAGAAGGAATAGTTAGGGCCTAAGAAGTCAACGCCAGAAGCATAAAATACGATATAAATACAACAGCCTTTCCATCGTATAAGACGAATAATTGCAACCAGTGTGAATGTAATGGTCATTTCTACGTTCCGGGCAACCTAGGCTTCACTCTCGGGAGTTGCTCCACCAAATCGAATAGCTAGGGCCTTAGAAGTCAACGCCAGAAGCATAAAATACAATAAAGATGCAAAAGTTTTTCCATCGTATAACAGGAATAACTGCAAACAGTGTGAAAGTAATGGTCATTTCCATGTTCCGGGAAACCAAGTCTTCACTCTAGGGCGTTGTTCCTCTAGATCGAATAGTTAGGGCCTAAGAAGTCGACGCCAGAAGAATAAAATACAATATAAGTACAAAAGCTTTTCCATCGTATAAAATGAATAATTGCAAACATTGTGAAAGTGATGGTCACTTCTACGTTCCGGGCAACCTAGGCGTCACTCTAGGGCGTTGCTCCACCACATCTAATAGCTACGGCCTTAGAAGTCAACCCCAGATGAGTAAAATACAATTAAGATGCAACAGCTTTTCCATCGTATAAAACGAATAATTGCAACCAGTGTGAAAGTTATGGTCATTTCTACTTTCCGGGCATCCTAGGCTTCACCCTAGGACGTTGCTCCACCAGATTGAACAGTTAGGGCCTAAGAAGTTAACGCCAGAAGCATAAAATACAATATAAATATAACAGTTTTTCCATCGTATAAAACGAATGATAGCAACCAGTGTGAAAGTTATGGTCATTTCTACGTTCCGGGCAACCTAGGCTTCACTCTAGGGCGTTGCGCCACCAGATCGAATAGTTAGGGCCTTAGAAGTCAACACCGGAAGCATAAAATACAAAATAAATAAAACAGTGTTTCCATCGTATAAAACGAATAATTGCAACCAGTGTGAAAGTAATAGTCATTTCTACGTTCCGCGCAACCTAGGCTTCACCCGACGGCGTTGTTCCACCAGATAGAATAGTTAGGGCCTAAGAGGTCAACGCCAGAAGCATAAAATACGATATAAATACAACAGCTTTTCCATCGTATAAAACGAATAATTGCAACCAGTGTGGAAGTTATGGTCATTTCTACGTTCCGGGCAACCTAGGCTTCACCCTAGGGCGTTGCACCAACAGATTGAATAGTTAGGGCCTTAGAAGTCAACGCCCGAAGCATAAAATACAAAATAAACAGAACAGTTTTACCATCGCATAAAACGAATAATTGCTACCGGTGTGAAAGTTATTGTCATTTCTCCGTTCTGGGCAACCTAGGCTTCACTCTAGGGCGTTGCTCCACCAGATCGAATAGTTAGGGCACTAGAAGTCAACGCCAGAAGCATAAAATACAATATAAATAAAACAGTTTTTCAATCGTATAAAACGAATAATTGCTACCAGTGTGAAAGTTATGGACATTTCTACGTTCCCCGCTACCTTGGCTTCACCCAAGCGCGTTGTTCCACCAGATCGAATAGTTAGGGCCTTAGGAGTCAATGCCCGAAGCATAAAATACAAAATAAATGGAACAGCTTTTCCATCGTATAAAACGAATAATTGCAACCAGTGTGAAAGTAATAGTCATTTCTACGTTCCGGGCAACGTAGGTTTCACTCTAGGGCGTTGATCCGCCAGAGGGAATAGTTAGGGCATAAGAAGTCAACGCCAGAAGCATAAAATACGATATAAATAGACCAGCTATTCCATCGTATAAAACGAATAATTGCAACCAGTGTGGAAGTTATGGTCATTTCTACGTTCAGGTCAACCTAGGCTTCACTCTAGGGCGTTGCTCGACCAGATCGAATAGCTAGGGCCTTAGAAGTCAACGCCTGAAGTATAATTACAGTAAAAATACAACAGTCTTTCCATCCTATAACAGGAATCATTGCAACCCGTGAGAAAGTGATGGTCATTTCTACGTTCCAGGCAACCTACGCTTCACACTAGGGCGTTGTTCCACCAGATGGAATAGTTAGGGCCTAAGAAGTTAACGCCAGAAGCATAAAACCCTATATAAATACAACAGTTTTTCCATCATATAAAACGAATAATTGCAACCAGGATGAAAGTTATGGTCATTTCTACTTTCCGGGCAACCTAGGCTTTGCTCTAGGGCGTTGCCCCACCAGATCGAATAGTTAGGGTCTTAGAAGTCAACGCCCGAAGCATAAAATACAAAATAAATAGAACAGTTTTTCCATCGTATAAAGCGAATAATTGCAACCAGTGTGAAGGTAATGGTCATTTCTACGTTCCGGGCAACTTGGGCGTCACTCTAGGGCGTTGCTCCACCACATCTAATAGATACGGCCTTAGAAGTCAACCCCAGATGAATAAAATACAATAAAGATGCCACAGCTTTACCATCGTATAAAACGAATAATTGCAACCAGTGTGAAAGTTATGGTCATTTCTACTTTCCGGGCAACCTAGGCTTCATCCTAGGACGTTGTTCCGCCAGATCGAACAGTTAGGGCCTAAGTAGTCAACGCCAGAAGCATAAAATACAATATAAATATAACAGTCTTTCCATCGTATAAAACGAATGATAGCAACCAGTGTGAAAGTTATCGTCATTTCTACGTTCCGGGCAACCTAGGCTTCACACTCGGGCGTTGCTCCACCAAATCGAATAGCTAGGGCCTTAGAAGTCAACGCCTGAAACATAAAGTACAATAAAGATGCAAAAGTTTTTCCATCGTATAACAGGAATAACTGCAAACAGTGTGAAAGTTATGGTTATTTCTCCGTTCCGGGCAACCTGGCTGCACCCTAGGGCGTTGTTCCACCAGATGGAATAGATAGGGCCTAAGAAGTCAACGCCAGAAGCATAAAATACGATATAAATAGACCAGCTATTCCATCGTATAAAACGAATAATTGCAACCAGTGTGGAAGTTATGGTCATTTCTACTTTCCGGGCATCCTAGGCTTCATCCTAGGACGTTGTTCCGCCAGATCGAACAGTTAGGGCCTAAGTAGTCAGCGCCAGAAGCATAAAATACAATATAAATATAACAGTTTTTCCATCGTATAAAACGAATGATAGCAACCAGTGTGAAAGTTATTGTCATTTCTACGTTCCGGGCAACCTAGGCTTCATTCTAGGTCGTTGCTCGACCAGATCGAATTGCTAGGGCCTTAGAAGTCAGCGCCCGAAGCATAAAATACAATATAAATAGAACAGTTTTTCCATCGTATAAAACGAATAATTGCTACCAGTGTGAAAGTTATGGTCATTTCTACTTTCCGGGCAACCTAGGCTTTGCTCTAGGGCGTTGCCCCACCAGATCGAATAGTTAGGGTCTTAGAAGTCAACGCCCGAAGCATAAAATACAAAATAAATAGAACAGTTTTTCCATCGTATAAAGCGAATAATTGCAACCAGTGTGAAGGTAATGGTCATTTCTACGTTCCGGGCAACTTGGGCGTCACTCTAGGGCGTTGCTCCACCACATCTAATAGATACGGCCTTAGAAGTCAACCCCAGATGAATAAAATACAATAAAGATGCCACAGCTTTACCATCGTATAAAACGAATAATTGCAACCAGTGTGAAAGTTATGGTCATTTCTACTTTCCGGGCAACCTAGGCTTCATACTAGGACGTTGTTCCGCCAGATCGAACAGTTAGGGCCTAAGTAGTCAACGCCAGAAGCATAAAATACAATATAAATATAACAGTCTTTCCATCGTATAAAACGAATGATAGCAACCAGTGTGAAAGTTATCGTCATTTCTACGTTCCGGGCAACCTAGGCTTCACACTCGGGCGTTGCTCCACCAAATCGAATAGCTAGGGCCTTAGAAGTCAACGCCTGAAACATAAAGTACAATAAAGATGCAAAAGTTTTTCCATCGTATAACAGGAATAACTGCAAACAGTGTGAAAGTTATGGTTATTTCTCCGTTCCGGGCAACCTGGCTGCACCCTAGGGCGTTGTTCCACCAGATGGAATAGATAGGGCCTAAGAAGTCAACGCCAGAAGCATAAAATACGATATAAATAGACCAGCTATTCCATCGTATAAAACGAATAATTGCAACCAGTGTGGAAGTTATGGTCATTTCTACTTTCCGGGCATCCTAGGCTTCATCCTAGGACGTTGTTCCGCCAGATCGAACAGTTAGGGCCTAAGTAGTCAGCGCCAGAAGCATAAAATACAATATAAATATAACAGTTTTTCCATCGTATAAAACGAATGATAGCAACCAGTGTGAAAGTTATTGTCATTTCTACGTTCCGGGCAACCTAGGCTTCATTCTAGGTCGTTGCTCGACCAGATCGAATTGCTAGGGCCTTAGAAGTCAGCGCCCGAAGCATAAAATACAATATAAATAGAACAGTTTTTCCATCGTATAAAACGAATAATTGCTACCAGTGTGAAAGTTATGGTCATTGCTACGTTCCGCGCAACCTAGGCTTCACCCGACGGCGTTGTTCCACCAGATGGAATAGTTAGGGCCTAAGAGGTTAACGCCAGAAGCATAAAATACGATATAAATACAACAGCTTTTCCATCGTATAAAACGAATAATTGCAACCAGTGTGGAATTTATGGTCATTTCTACGTTCCGGGCAACCTAGGCTTCACTCTAGGGCGTTGCTCGACCAGATCGAATAGCTAGGGCCTTAGAAGTCAACGCCTGTAGTATAAAATACAATAAAAATACAACAGTCTTTCCATCCTAAAACAGGAATAATTGCAACCCGTGTGAAAGTGATGGTCATTTCTACGTTCCAGGCAACCTAGGCTTCACCCTAGGGCGTTGTTCCACCAGATGGAATAGTTAGGGCCTAAGAAGTCAACGCCAGAAGCATAAAATACAAAATAAATAAAACTGTTTTTCCATCGTATAAAACGAATAATTGCTACCAGTGTGAAAGTTATGGTCATTGCTACGTTCCGCGCAACCTAGGCTTCACCCGAGGGCGTTGTTCCACCAGATGGAATAGTTAGGGCCTAAGAAGTCAACGCCAGAAGCAAAGAACACTATATAAATACAACAGTTTTTCCATCATATAAAACGAATAATTGCAACCAGGATTAAAGTTATGGTCATTTATACTTTCCGGGCAACATAGGCTTCGCCCTAGGGCGTTGCTCCCACAGATTGAGTAGTTAGGGCCTTAGACGTCAATGCCCGAAGCATAAAATACAATATAAATACAACAGTTTTTCCATCGTGCAAAACGAATAATTGCAACCAGTGTGAAAGTTAACGTCATTTCTACTTTCCGGGCAACCTAGGCTTCACCCTAGGGCGTTGCACCAACAGATTGAATAGTTAGGGCCTTAGAAGTCAACGCCCGAAGCATAAAATACAAAATAAACAGAACAGTTTTACCATCGTATAAAACGAATAATTGCTACCGGTGTGAAAGTTATGGTCATTTCTCCGTTCCGGGCAACCTAGGCTTCACTCTAGGGCGTTGCTCTTCCAGATCGAATAGTTAGGGCCCTAGAAGTCAACGTCAGAAGCATAAAATACAAAATAAATAAAACAGTTTTTCCATCGTATAAAACGAATAATTGCTACCAGTGTGAAAGTTATGGTCATTTCTTCGTTCCGCGCAACCTAGGCTTCACCCAAGGGCGTTGTTCCACCAGATGGAATAGTTAGGGCCTACGAAGTCATCGCGAGAAGCATAAAATACGATATAAATACAACAGCTTTTTCATCGTATAAGACGAATAATTGCAACCAGTGTGAATGTAATGGTCATTTCTACGTTCCGGGCAACCTAGGCTTCTCTGTCGGGCGTTGCTCCACCAAATCGAATAGCTAGGGCCTTAGAAGTCAACGCCAGAAGCATAAAATACAATAAAGATGCAAAAGTCTTTCCATCGTATAACAGGAATAACTGCAAGCAGTGTGAAAGTAATGGCCATTTCCATGTTCCGGGAAACCAAGTCTTCACTCTAGGGCGTTGTTCCACTAGATCGAATAGTTAGGGCCTAAGAAGTCGACTCCAGAGAATAAAATACAATATAAGTACAAAAGCTTTTCCATCGTATAAAATGAATAATTGCAAACATTGTGAAAGTAATGGTCATTTCTACGTCCCGGGCAACCTAGGCGTCACTCTAGGGCGTTGCTCCACCACATCTAATAGCTACGGCCTTAGCAGTCAACCCCAGATGAATAAAATACAATAAAGGTGCAACAGCTTTTCCATCGTATAAATCGAATAATTGCAACCAGTGTGAAGGTTATGGTCATTTCTACTTTCCGGGCACCCTAGGCTTCACCCTAGGACGTTGTTACACCAGATCGAACAGTTAGGGCCTAAGAAGTCAACGCCAGAAGCATAAAATACAAAATAAATAGATCAGTTTTTCCATCGTGTAAAGCGAATAATTGCAACCAGTGTGAAGGTAATGGTCTTTCTACGTTCCGGGCAACCTAGGCTTCACTCTAGGGTTGTACTCCACCAGATCAAATAGTTAGGGCCTTAGAAGTCAACGCCGGAAGCATAAAATCCCAAATAAATAAAACAGTTTTACCATCGTATAAAACGAATAATTGCTACCAGTGTGAAAGTTATAGTCATTTCTACGTTCCGCGCAACCTAGGCTTCACCCGACGGCGTTGTTCCACCAGATGGAATAGTTAGGGCCTAAGAGGTCAACGCCAGAAGCATAAAATACGATATAAATACAACAGCTTTTCCATCGTATAAAACGAATAATTGCAACCAGTGTGGAAGTTATGGTCATTTCTACGTTCCGGGCAACCTAGGCTTCACTCTAGGGCGTTGCTCGACCAGATCGAATAGCTAGGGCCTAAGAAGTCAACGCCTGAAGTATAAAATACAATAAAAATACAACAGTCTTTCCATCCTATAACAGGAATAATTGCAACCCGTGTGAAAGTGATGGTCATTTCTACGTTCCAGGCAACCTAGGCTTCACCCTAGGGCGTTCTTCCACCAGATGGAATAGTTAGGGCCTTATATGTCAACGCCCGAAGCATAAAATACAAAATAAATGGAACAGCCTTTCCATCGTATAACACGAATAATTGCAACCAGTGTGAAAGTAATAGTCATTTCTACGTTCCGGGCAACGTAGGTTTCACTCTAGGGCGTTGGTCCGCCTGAGGGAATAGTTAGGGCATAAGAAGTCAACGCCAGAAGCATAAAATACAAAATAAATAAAACAGTTTTTCCATCGTATAAAACGAATAATTGTTACCAGTGTGAAAGTTATGGTCATTTCTACTTTCCGGGCATCCTAGGCTTCACCCTAGGACGTTGTTCCGCCAGATCGAACAGTTAGGGCCTAAGAAGTCAACGCCAGAAGCATAAAATACAATATAAATATAACAGTTTTTCCATCGTATAAAACGAATGATAGCAACCAGTGTGAATGTTATTGTCATTTCTACGTTCCGGGCAACCTAGGCTTCACTCTCGGGCGTTGCTCCACCAAATCGAATAGCTAGGGCCTTAGAAGTCAACGCCTGAAGCATAAAGTACAATAAAAATGCAAAAGTTTTTCCATCGTATAACAGGAATAACTGCAAACAGTGTGAAAGTTATGGTCATTTCTCCGTTCCGGGCAACCTGGCTGCACCCTACGGCGTTGTTCCACCAGATGGAATAGTTAGGGCCCAAGAAGTCAACGCCAGAAGCATAAAACACTATATAAATACACCAGATTTTCCATCATATAAAACGAATAATTGCAACCAGGATTAAAGTTATGGTCATTTCTACTTTCCGGGCAACCTAGGCTTCACCCTAGGGCGTTGCTAAAACAGATTGAGTAGTTAGGGCCTTAGAGGTCAATGCCCGAAGCCTAAAATACAATATAAATACAACAGTTTTTCCATTGTATAAAACGAATAATTGCAACCATTATGAAAGTTAACATCATTTCTACTTTCTGGGCAACCTAGGCTTCACCCTAGGGCGTTGCACCAACAGATTGAATAGTTAAGGCCTTAGAAGTCAACGCCCGTAGCATAAAATACAAAATAAATAAAACAGTTTTTCCATCGTATAAAACGAATAATTGCAACCAGTGTGGAAGTTATGGTCATTTCTACGTTTCGGGCAACCTAGGCTTCACTCTAGGGCGTTGCTCGACCAGATCGAATAGCTAGGGCCTTAGAAGCCAACGCCTGAAGTATAAAATACAATAAAAATACAACAGTCTTTCCATCCTATAACAGGAATAATTGCAACCCGTGTGAAAGTGATGGTCATTTCTACGTTCCAGGCATCCTAGGCTTCACCCTAGGGCGTTGTTCCACCAGATGGAATAGTTAGGGCCTTAGAAGTCAACGCCCGAAGCATAAAATACAAAATAAATAGAACAGCTTTTCCATCGTATAAAACGAATAATTGCAACCAGTGTGAAAGTAATAGTCATTTCTACGTTCCGGGCAACGTAGGTTTCACTCTAGGGCGTTGATCCGCCAGAGGGAGTAGTTAGGGCATAAGAAGTCAACGCCAGAAGCATAAAATACAAAATAAATAAAACAGTTTTTCCATCGTATAAGACGAATAATTGCTACCAGTGTGAAACTTATGGTCATTTCTACGTTCCGCGCAACCTAGGCTTGACCCTAGGGCGTTGTTCCACCAGATCGAATAGTTAGGGCCGTAGGAATCAACGCCCGAAGCATAAAATACGATATAAATACAACAGCTTTTCCATCGTATAAGACGAATAATTGCAACCAGTGTGGAAGTTATGGTCATTTCTACGTTCCGGTCAACCTAGGCTTCACTCTAGGGCGTTGCTCGACCAGATCGAATAGCTAGGGCCTTAGAAGTCAACGCCTGAAGTATAATTACAGTAAAAATACAACAGTCTTTCCATCCTATAACAGGAATCATTGCAACCCGTGAGAAAGTGATGGTCATTTCTACGTTCCAGGCAACCTACGCTTCACACTAGGGCGTTGTTCCACCAGATGGAATAGTTAGGGCCTAAGAAGTTAACGCCAGAAGCATAAAACCCTATATAAATACAACAGCTTTTCCATCATATAAAACGAATAATTGCAACCAGGATGAAAGTTATGGTCATTTCTACTTTCCGGGCAACCTAGGCTTTGCTCTAGGGCGTTGCCCCACCAGATCGAATAGTTAGGGTCTTAGAAGTCAACGCCCGAAGCATAAAATACAAAATATATGGAACAGCTTTTCCATCGTATAAAACGAATAATTGCAACAAGTGTGAAAGTAATGGTCATTTCTACGTTCCGGGCAACGTAGGTTTCACTCTAGGGCGTTGATCCGCCAGAGGGAGTAGTTAGGGCATAAGAAGTCAACGCCAGAAGCATAAAATACAAAATAAATAAAACAGTTTATCCATCGTATAAAACGAATAATTGCTACCAGTGTGAAACTTATGGTCATTTCTACGTTCCGCGCAACCTAGGCTTGACCCTAGGGCGTTGTTCCACCAGATCGAATAGTTAGGGCCTTAGGAGTCAACGCCCGAAGCATAAAATACAAAATAAATGGAACAGCTTTTCCATCGTATAAAACGAGTAATTGCAACCAGTGTGAAAGTAATAGTCATTTCAACGTTCCGGGCAACGTACGTTTCACCCTAGGGCGTTGATCCCCCAGAGGGAATAGTTAGGGCATAAGAAGTCAACGCCTGAAGCATAAAATACAAAATAAATAAAACAGCTTTTCCATCGTATAAAACGAATAATTGCAACCAGTGTGAAGGTAATGGTCTTTTCTACGTTCCGGGCAACCTAGGCTTCACTCTAGGGCGGTGCTCCACCAGATCGAACAGTTAGGGCCTAAGTAGTCAACGCCAGAAGCATAAAATACAATATAAATATAACAGTCTTTCCATCGTATAAAACGAATGATAGCAACCAGTGTGAAAGTTATTGTCATTTCTACGTTCCGGGCAACCTAGGCTTCACACTCGGGCGTTGCTCCACCAAATCGAATAGCTAGGGCCTTAGAAGTCAACGCCTGAAGCATAAAGTACAATAAAGATGCAAAAGTTTTTCCATCGTATAATAGGAATAACTGCAAACAGTGTGAAAGTTATGGTCATTTCTCCGTTCCGGGCAACCTGGCTGCACCCTAGGGCGTTGTTCCACCAGATGGAATAGATAGGGCCTAAGAGGTCAACGCCAGAAGCATAAAATACGATATAAATAGACCAGCTATTCCATCGTATAAAACGAATAATTGCAACCAGTGTGGAAGTTATGGTCATTTCTACTTTCCGGGCATCCTAGGCTTCATCCTAGGACGTTGTTCCGCCAGATCGAACAGTTAGGGCCTAAGTAGTCAACGTCAGAAGCATAAAATACAATATAAATATAACAGTTTTTCCATCGTATAAAACGAATGATAGCAACCAGTGTGAAAGTTATTGTCATTTCTACGTTCCGGGCAACCTAGGCTTCACTCTCGGGCGTTGCTCGACCAGATCGAATAGCTAGGGCCTTAGAAGTCAACGCCTGAATTATAAAATACAATAAAAATACAACAGTCTTTCCATCCTATAACAGGAATAATTGCAACCCGTGTGAAAGTGATGGTCATTCCTACGTTCCAGGCAACCTAGGCTTCACCCTAGGGCGCTGTTCCACCAGATGGAATAGTTAGGGCCTTAGAAGTCAACGCCCGAAGCATAAAATACAAAATATATGGAACAGCTTTTCCATCGTATAAAACGAATAATTGCAACAAGTGTGAAAGTAATAGTCATTTCTACGTTCCGGGCAACGTAGGTTTCACTCTAGGGCGTTGATCCGCCAGAGGGAGTAGTTAGGGCATAAGAAGTCAACGCCAGAAGCATAAAATACAAAATAAATAAAACAGTTTATCCATCGTATAAAACGAATAATTGCTACCAGTGTGAAACTTATGGTCATTTCTACGTTCCGCGCAACCTAGGCTTGACCCTAGTGCGTTGTTCCACCAGATCGAATAGTTAGGGCCTTAGGAGTCAACGCCCGAAGCATAAAATACAAAATAAATGGAACAGCTTTTCCATCGTATAAAACGAGTAATTGCAACCAGTGTGAAAGTAATAGTCATTTCAACGTTCCGGGCAACGTAGGTTTCACCCTAGGGCGTTGATCCCCCAGAGGGAATAGTTAGGGCATAAGAAGTCAACGCCTGAAGCATAAAATACAAAATAAATAAAACAGCTTTTCCATCGTATAAAACGAATAATTGCAACCAGTGTGAAGGTAATGGTCTTTTCTACGTTCCGGGCAACCTAGGCTTCACTCTAGGGCGGTGCTCCACCAGATCCAATAGTTAGGGCCTTAGAAGTCAACGCCAGAAGCATAAAATACAATATAAATAAAACAGTTTTTCAATCGTATAAAACGAATAATTGCTACCAGTGTGAAAGTTATGGACATTTCTACGTTCCCCGCTACCTTGGCTTCACCCAAGCGCGTTGTTCCACCAGATGGAATAGTTAGGGCCTAAGAAGTCAACGCCAGAAGCATAAAATACGATATAAATACAACAGCCTTTCCATCGTATAAGACGAATAATTGCAACCAGTGTGAATGTAATGGTCATTTCTACGTTCCGGGCAACCTAGGCTTCACTCTCGGGAGTTGCTCCACCAAATCGAATAGCTAGGGCCTTAGAAGTCAACGCCAGAAGCATAAAATACAATAAAGATGCAAAAGTTTTTCCATCGTATAACAGGAATAACTGCAAACAGTGTGAAAGTAATGGTCATTTCCATGTTCCGGGAAACCAAGTCTTCACTCTAGGGCGTTGTTCCTCTAGATCGAATAGTTAGGGCCTAAGAAGTCGACGCCAGAAGAATAAAATACAATATAAGTACAAAAGCTTTTCCATCGTATAAAATGAATAATTGCAAACATTGTGAAAGTGATGGTCACTTCTACGTTCCGGGCAACCTAGGCGTCACTCTAGGGCGTTGCTCCACCACATCTAATGGCTACGGCCTTAGAAGTCAACCCCAGATGAGTAAAATACAATTAAGATGCAACAGCTTTTCCATCGTATAAAACGAATAATTGCAACCAGTGTGAAAGTTATGGTCATTTCTACTTTCCGGGCATCCTAGGCTTCACCCTAGGACGTTGCTCCACCAGATTGAACAGTTAGGGCCTAAGAAGTTAACGCCAGAAGCATAAAATACAATATAAATATAACAGTTTTTCCATCGTATAAAACGAATGATAGCAACCAGTGTGAAAGTTATGGTCATTTCTACGTTCCGGGCAACCTAGGCTTCACTCTAGGGCGTTGCGCCACCAGATCGAATAGTTAGGGCCTTAGAAGTCAACACCGGAAGCATAAAATACAAAATAAATAAAACAGTTTTTCCATCGCATAAAACGAATAATTGCAACCAGTGTGAAAGTAATAGTCATTTCTACGTTCCGCGCAACCTAGGCTTCACCCGACGGCGTTGTTCCACCAGATAGAATAGTTAGGGCCTAAGAGGTCAACGCCAGAAGCATAAAATACAAAATAAACAGAACAGTTTTACCATCGCATAAAACGAATAATTGCTACCGGTGTGAAAGTTATTGTCATTTCTCCGTTCCGGGCAACCTAGGCTTCACTCTAGGGCGTTGCTCCACCAGATCGAATAGTTAGGGCACTAGAAGTCAACGCCAGAAGCATAAAATACAATATAAATAAAACAGTTTTTCAATCGTATAAAACGAATAATTGCTACCAGTGTGAAAGTTATGGACATTTCTACGTTCCCCGCTACCTTGGCTTCACCCAAGCGCGTTGTTCCACCAGATGGAATAGTTAGGGCCTAAGAAGTCAACGCCAGAAGCATAAAATACGATATAAATACAACAGCTTTTCCATCGTATAAAACGAATAATTGCAACCAGTGTGGAAGTTATGGTCATTTCTACGTTCCGGGCAACCTAGGCTTCACCCTAGGGCGTTGCACCAACAGATTGAATAGTTAGGGCCTTAGAAGTCAACGCCCGAAGCATAAAATACAAAATAAACAGAACAGTTTTACCATCGCATAAAACGAATAATTGCTACCGGTGTGAAAGTTATTGTCATTTCTCCGTTCCGGGCAACCTAGGCTTCACTCTAGGGCGTTGCTCCACCAGATCGAATAGTTAGGGCACTAGAAGTCAACGCCAGAAGCATAAAATACAATATAAATAAAACAGTTTTTCAATCGTATAAAACGAATAATTGCTACCAGTGTGAAAGTTATGGACATTTCTACGTTCCCCGCTACCTTGGCTTCACCCAAGCGCGTTGTTCCACCAGATGGAATAGTTAGGGCCTAAGAAGTCAACGCCAGAAGCATAAAATACGATATAAATACAACAGCTTTTCCATCGTATAAAACGAATAATTGCAACCAGTGTGGAAGCTATGGTCATTTCTACGTTCCGGGCAACCTAGGCTTCACCCTAGGGCGTTGCACCAACAGATTGAATAGTTAGGGCCTTAGAAGTCAACGCCCGAAGCATAAAATACAAAATAAACAGAACAGTTTTACCATCGCATAAAACGAATAATTGCTACCGGTGTGAAAGTTATTGTCATTTCTCCGTTCCGGGCAACCTAGGCTTCACTCTAGGGCGTTGCTCCACCAGATCGAATAGTTAGGGCACTAGAAGTCAACGCCAGAAGCATAAAATACAATATAAATAAAACAGTTTTTCAATCGTATAAAACGAATAATTGCTACCAGTGTGAAAGTTATGGACATTTCTACGTTCCCCGCTACCTTGGCTTCACCCAAGCGCGTTGTTCCACCAGATCGAATAGTTAGGGCCTTAGGAGTCAATGCCCGAAGCATAAAATACAAAATAAATGGAACAGCTTTTCCATCGTATAAAACGAATAATTGCAACCAGTGTGAAAGTAATAGTCATTTCTACGTTCCGGGCAACGTAGGTTTCACTCTAGGGCGTTGATCCGCCAGAGGGAATAGTTAGGGCATAAGAAGTCAACGCCAGAAGCATAAAATACGATATAAATAGACCAGCTATTCCATCGTATAAAACGAATAATTGCAACCAGTGTGGAAGTTATGGTCATTTCTACGTTCAGGTCAACCTAGGCTTCACTCTAGGGCGTTGCTCGACCAGATCGAATAGCTAGGGCCTTAGAAGTCAACGCCTGAAGTATAATTACAGTAAAAATACAACAGTCTTTCCATCCTATAACAGGAATCATTGCAACCCGTGAGAAAGTGATGGTCATTTCTACGTTCCAGGCAACCTACGCTTCACACTAGGGCGTTGTTCCACCAGATGGAATAGTTAGGGCCTAAGAAGTTAACGCCAGAAGCATAAAACCCTATATAAATACAACAGTTTTTCCATCATATAAAACGAATAATTGCAACCAGGATGAAAGTTATGGTCATTTCTACTTTCCGGGCAACCTAGGCTTTGCTCTAGGGCGTTGCCCCACCAGATCGAATAGTTAGGGTCTTAGAAGTCAACGCCCGAAGCATAAAATACAAAATAAATAGAACAGTTTTTCCATCGTATAAAGCGAATAATTGCAACCAGTGTGAAGGTAATGGTCATTTCTACGTTCCGGGCAACTTGGGCGTCACTCTAGGGCGTTGCTCCACCACATCTAATAGATACGGCCTTAGAAGTCAACCCCAGATGAATAAAATACAATAAAGATGCCACAGCTTTACCATCGTATAAAACGAATAATTGCAACCAGTGTGAAAGTTATGGTCATTTCTACTTTCCGGGCAACCTAGGCTTCATCCTAGGACGTTGTTCCGCCAGATCGAACAGTTAGGGCCTAAGTAGTCAACGCCAGAAGCATAAAATACAATATAAATATAACAGTCTTTCCATCGTATAAAACGAATGATAGCAACCAGTGTGAAAGTTATCGTCATTTCTACGTTCCGGGCAACCTAGGCTTCACACTCGGGCGTTGCTCCACCAAATCGAATAGCTAGGGCCTTAGAAGTCAACGCCTGAAACATAAAGTACAATAAAGATGCAAAAGTTTTTCCATCGTATAACAGGAATAACTGCAAACAGTGTGAAAGTTATGGTTATTTCTCCGTTCCGGGCAACCTGGCTGCACCCTAGGGCGTTGTTCCACCAGATGGAATAGATAGGGCCTAAGAAGTCAACGCCAGAAGCATAAAATACGATATAAATAGACCAGCTATTCCATCGTATAAAACGAATAATTGCAACCAGTGTGGAAGTTATGGTCATTTCTACTTTCCGGGCATCCTAGGCTTCATCCTAGGACGTTGTTCCGCCAGATCGAACAGTTAGGGCCTAAGTAGTCAGCGCCAGAAGCATAAAATACAATATAAATATAACAGTTTTTCCATCGTATAAAACGAATGATAGCAACCAGTGTGAAAGTTATTGTCATTTCTACGTTCCGGGCAACCTAGGCTTCATTCTAGGTCGTTGCTCGACCAGATCGAATTGCTAGGGCCTTAGAAGTCAGCGCCCGAAGCATAAAATACAATATAAATAGAACAGTTTTTCCATCGTATAAAACGAATAATTGCTACCAGTGTGAAAGTTATGGTCATTTCTACTTTCCGGGCAACCTAGGCTTTGCTCTAGGGCGTTGCCCCACCAGATCGAATAGTTAGGGTCTTAGAAGTCAACGCCCGAAGCATAAAATACAAAATAAATAGAACAGTTTTTCCATCGTATAAAGCGAATAATTGCAACCAGTGTGAAGGTAATGGTCATTTCTACGTTCCGGGCAACTTGGGCGTCACTCTAGGGCGTTGCTCCACCACATCTAATAGATACGGCCTTAGAAGTCAACCCCAGATGAATAAAATACAATAAAGATGCCACAGCTTTACCATCGTATAAAACGAATAATTGCAACCAGTGTGAAAGTTATGGTCATTTCTACTTTCCGGGCAACCTAGGCTTCATCCTAGGACGTTGTTCCGCCAGATCGAACAGTTAGGGCCTAAGTAGTCAACGCCAGAAGCATAAAATACAATATAAATATAACAGTCTTTCCATCGTATAAAACGAATGATAGCAACCAGTGTGAAAGTTATCGTCATTTCTACGTTCCGGGCAACCTAGGCTTCACACTCGGGCGTTGCTCCACCAAATCGAATAGCTAGGGCCTTAGAAGTCAACGCCTGAAACATAAAGTACAATAAAGATGCAAAAGTTTTTCCATCGTATAACAGGAATAACTGCAAACAGTGTGAAAGTTATGGTTATTTCTCCGTTCCGGGCAACCTGGCTGCACCCTAGGGCGTTGTTCCACCAGATGGAATAGATAGGGCCTAAGAAGTCAACGCCAGAAGCATAAAATACGATATAAATAGACCAGCTATTCCATCGTATAAAACGAATAATTGCAACCAGCGTGGAAGTTATGGTCATTTCTACTTTCCGGGCATCCTAGGCTTCATCCTAGGACGTTGTTCCGCCAGATCGAACAGTTAGGGCCTAAGTAGTCAGCGCCAGAAGCATAAAATACAATATAAATATAACAGTTTTTCCATCGTATAAAACGAATGATAGCAACCAGTGTGAAAGTTATTGTCATTTCTACGTTCCGGGCAACCTAGGCTTCATTCTAGGTCGTTGCTCGACCAGATCGAATTGCTAGGGCCTTAGAAGTCAGCGCCCGAAGCATAAAATACAATATAAATAGAACAGTTTTTCCATCGTATAAAACGAATAATTGCTACCAGTGTGAAAGTTATGGTCATTGCTACGTTCCGCGCAACCTAGGCTTCACCCGACGGCGTTGTTCCACCAGATGGAATAGTTAGGGCCTAAGAGGTTAACGCCAGAAGCATAAAATACGATATAAATACAACAGCTTTTCCATCGTATAAAACGAATAATTGCAACCAGTGTGGAATTTATGGTCATTTCTACGTTCCGGGCAACCTAGGCTTCACTCTAGGGCGTTGCTCGACCAGATCGAATAGCTAGGGCCTTAGAAGTCAACGCCTGTAGTATAAAATACAATAAAAATACAACAGTCTTTCCATCCTAAAACAGGAATAATTGCAACCCGTGTGAAAGTGATGGTCATTTCTACGTTCCAGGCAACCTAGGCTTCACCCTAGGGCGTTGTTCCACCAGATGGAATAGTTAGGGCCTAAGAAGTCAACGCCAGAAGCATAAAATACAAAATAAATAAAACTGTTTTTCCATCGTATAAAACGAATAATTGCTACCAGTGTGAAAGTTATGGTCATTGCTACGTTCCGCGCAACCTAGGCTTCACCCAAGGGCGTTGTTCCACCAGATGGAATAGTTAGGGCCTAAGAAGTCAACGCCAGAAGCAAAGAACACTATATAAATACAACAGTTTTTCCATCATATAAAACGAATAATTGCAACCAGGATTAAAGTTATGGTCATTTATACTTTCCGGGCAACATAGGCTTCGCCCTAGGGCGTTGCTCCCACAGATTGAGTAGTTAGGGCCTTAGACGTCAATGCCCGAAGCATAAAATACAATATAAATACAACAGTTTTTCCATCGTGCAAAACGAATAATTGCAACCAGTGTGAAAGTTAACGTCATTTCTACTTTCCGGGCAACCTAGGCTTCACCCTAGGGCGTTGCACCAACAGATTGAATAGTTAGGGCCTTAGAAGTCAACGCCCGAAGCATAAAATACAAAATAAACAGAACAGTTTTACCATCGTATAAAACGAATAATTGCTACCGGTGTGAAAGTTATGGTCATTTCTCCGTTCCGGGCAACCTAGGCTTCACTCTAGGGCGTTGCTCTTCCAGATCGAATAGTTAGGGCCCTAGAAGACAACGTCAGAAGCATAAAATACAAAATAAATAAAACAGTTTTTCCATCGTATAAAACGAATAATTGCTACCAGTGTGAAAGTTATGGTCATTTCTTCGTTCCGCGCAACCTAGGCTTCACCCAAGGGCGTTGTTCCACCAGATGGAATAGTTAGGGCCTACGAAGTCATCGCGAGAAGCATAAAATACGATATAAATACAACAGCTTTTTCATCGTATAAGACGAATAATTGCAACCAGTGTGAATGTAATGGTCATTTCTACGTTCCGGGCAACCTAGGCTTCTCTGTCGGGCGTTGCTCCACCAAATCGAATAGCTAGGGCCTTAGAAGTCAACGCCAGAAGCATAAAATACAATAAAGATGCAAAAGTCTTTCCATCGTATAACAGGAATAACTGCAAGCAGTGTGAAAGTAATGGCCATTTCCATGTTCCGGGAAACCAAGTCTTCACTCTAGGGCGTTGTTCCACTAGATCGAATAGTTAGGGCCTAAGAAGTCGACTCCAGAGAATAAAATACAATATAAGTACAAAAGCTTTTCCATCGTATAAAATGAATAATTGCAAACATTGTGAAAGTAATGGTCATTTCTACGTCCCGGGCAACCTTGGCGTTACTCTAGGGCGTTGCTCCACCACATCTAATAGCTACGGCCTTAGCAGTCAACCCCAGATGAATAAAATACAATAAAGGTGCAACAGCTTTTCCATCGTATAAATCGAATAATTGCAACCAGTGTGAAGGTTATGGTCATTTCTACTTTCCGGGCACCCTAGGCTTCACCCTAGGACGTTGTTCCACCAGATCGAACAGTTAGGGCCTAAGAAGTCAACGCCAGAAGCATAAAATACAAAATAAATAGATCAGTTTTTCCATCGTGTAAAGCGAATAATTGCAACCAGTGTGAAGGTAATGGTCTTTCTACGTTCCGGGCAACCTAGGCTTCACTCTAGGGCGGTACTCCACCAGATCAAATAGTTAGGGCCTTAGAAGTCAACGCCGGAAGCATAAAATCCCAAATAAATAAAACAGTTTTACCATCGTATAAAACGAATAATTGCTACCAGTGTGAAAGTTATAGTCATTTCTACGTTCCGCGCAACCTAGGCTTCACCCGACGGCGTTGTTCCACCAGATGGAATAGTTAGGGCCTAAGAGGTCAACGCCAGAAGCATAAAATACGATATAAATACAACAGCTTTTCCATCGTATAAAACGAATAATTGCAACCAGTGTGGAAGTTATGGTCATTTCTACGTTCCGGGCAACCTAGGCTTCACTCTAGGGCGTTGCTCGACCAGATCGAATAGCTAGGGCCTAAGAAGTCAACGCCTGAAGTATAAAATACAATAAAAATACAACAGTCTTTCCATCCTATAACAGGAATAATTGCAACCCGTGTGAAAGTGATGGTCATTTCTACGTTCCAGGCAACCTAGGCTTCACCCTAGGGCGTTCTTCCACCAGATGGAATAGTTAGGGCCTTATACGTCAACGCCCGAAGCATAAAATACAAAATAAATGGAACAGCCTTTCCATCGTATAAAACGAATAATTGCAACCAGTGTGAAAGTAATAGTCATTTCTACGTTCCGGGCAACGTAGGTTTCACTCTAGGGCGTTGGTCCGCCTGAGGGAATAGTTAGGGCATAAGAAGTCAACGCCAGAAGCATAAAATACAAAATAAATAAAACAGTTTTTCCATCGTATAAAACGAATAATTGTTACCAGTGTGAAAGTTATGGTCATTTCTACTTTCCGGGCATCCTAGGCTTCACCCTAGGACGTTGTTCCGCCAGATCGAACAGTTAGGGCCTAAGAAGTCAACGCCAGAAGCATAAAATACAATATAAATATAACAGTTTTTCCATCGTATAAAACGAATGATAGCAACCAGTGTGAATGTTATTGTCATTTCTACGTTCCGGGCAACCTAGGCTTCACTCTCGGGCGTTGCTCCACCAAATCGAATAGCTAGGGCCTTAGAAGTCAACGCCTGAAGCATAAAGTACAATAAAAATGCAAAAGTTTTTCCATCGTATAACAGGAATAACTGCAAACAGTGTGAAAGTTATGGTCATTTCTCCGTTCCGGGCAACCTGGCTGCACCCTACGGCGTTGTTCCACCAGATGGAATAGTTAGGGCCCAAGAAGTCAACGCCAGAAGCATAAAACACTATATAAATACACCAGATTTTCCATCATATAAAACGAATAATTGCAACCAGGATTAAAGTTATGGTTATTTCTACTTTCCGGGCAACCTAGGCTTCACCCTAGGGCGTTGCTAAAACAGATTGAGTAGTTAGGGCCTTAGAGGTCAATGCCCGAAGCCTAAAATACAATATAAATACAACAGTTTTTCCATTGTATAAAACGAATAATTGCAACCAGTATGAAAGTTAACATCATTTCTACTTTCTGGGCAACCTAGGCTTCACCCTAGGGCGTTGCACCAACAGATTGAATAGTTAAGGCCTTAGAAGTCAACGCCCGTAGCATAAAATACAAAATAAATAAAACAGTTTTTCCATCGTATAAAACGAATAATTGCAACCAGTGTGGAAGTTATGGTCATTTCTACGTTTCGGGCAACCTAGGCTTCACTCTAGGGCGTTGCTCGACCAGATCGAATAGCTAGGGCCTTAGAAGCCAACGCCTGAAGTATAAAATACAATAAAAATACAACAGTCTTTCCATCCTATAACAGGAATAATTGCAACCCGTGTGAAAGTGATGGTCATTTCTACGTTCCAGGCATCCTAGGCTTCACCCTAGGGCGTTGTTCCACCAGATGGAATAGTTAGGGCCTTAGAAGTCAACGCCCGAAGCATAAAATACAAAATAAATGGAACAGCTTTTCCATCGTATAAAACGAATAATTGCAACCAGTGTGAAAGTAATAGTCATTTCTACGTTCCGGGCAACGTAGGTTTCACTCTAGGGCGTTGATCCGCCAGAGGGAGTAGTTAGGGCATAAGAAGTCAACGCCAGAAGCATAAAATACAAAATAAATAAAACAGTTTTTCCATCGTATAAGACGAATAATTGCTACCAGTGTGAAACTTATGGTCATTTCTACGTTCCGCGCAACCTAGGCTTGACCCTAGGGCGTTGCTCCACCAGATCGAATAGTTAGGGCCGTAGGAATCAACTCCCGAAGCATAAAATACGATATAAATACAACAGCTTTTCCATCGTATAAGACGAATAATTGCAACCAGTGTGAATGTAATTGTCATTTCTACGTTCCGGGCAACCTAGGCTTCTCTCTCGGGCGTTGCTCCACCAAATCGAATAGCTAGGGCCTTAGAAGTCAACGCCAGAAGCATAAAATGCAATAAAGATGCAAAAGTCTTTCCATCGTATAACAGGAATAACTGCAAACAGTGTGAAAGTAATGGTCATTTCCATGTTCCGGGAAACCAAGTCTTCACTCTAGGGCGTTGTTCCACTAGATCGGATAGTTAGGGCCTAAGAAGTCGACGCCAGAAGAATAAAATACAATATAAGTACAAAAGCTTTTCCATCGTATAAAATGAATAATTGCAAACATTGTGAAAGTAATGGTCATTTCTACGTCCCGGGCAACCTAGGCGTCACTCTAGGGCGTTTCTCCACCACGTCTAATAGCTACGGCCTTAGAAGTCAACCCCAGATGAATAAAATACAATAAAGATGCAACAGCTTTTCCATCGTATAAAACGAATAATTGCAACCAGTGTGAAAGTTATGGTCATTTCTACTTTCCGGGCATCCTAGGCTTCAGCCTAGGACGTTGTTCCACCAGATCGAACAGTTAGGGCCTAAGAAGTCAACGCCAGAAGCATAAAATACAAAATAAATACATCAGTTTTTCCATCGTATAAAACGGATAATTGCAACCAGTGTGAAGGTAATGGTCTTTTCTACGTTCCGGGCAACCGAGGCTTCACTCTAGGGCGGTGCTCCACCATATCAAATAGTTAGGGCCTTAGAAGTCAACACCGGAAGCATAAAATCCCAAATAAATAAAACAGTTTTACCATCGTATAAAACGAATAATTGCTACCAGTGTGAAAGTTATGGTCATTTCTACGTTTCGCGCAACCTAGGCTTCACCCGACGGCGTTGTTCCACCAGATGGAATAGTTAGGGCCTAAGAAGTCAACGCCCGAAGCATAAAATACAAAATAAATGGAACAGCTTTTCCATCGTATAAAACGAATAATTGCAACCAGTGTGAAAGTAATAGTCATTTCTACGTTCCGGGCAACGTAGGTTTCACTCTAGGGCGTTGATCCGCCAGAGGGAATAGTTAGGGCATAAGAAGTCAACGCCAGAAGCATAAAATACAAAGTAAATAAAACAGCTTTTCCATCGTATAAAACGAATAATTGCTACCAGTGTGAAAGTTATGGTCATTTCTACGTTCCGCGCAACCTAGGCTTCACCCTAGGGCGTTGTTCCAACAGATGGAATAGTTAGGGACTAAGAAGTCAACGCCAGAAGCTTAACTTGCGACATAAATACAACAGCTTTTCCATCGTATAAAACGAATAATTGCAACCAGTGTGGAAGTTATCGTCATTTCTACGTTCCGGGCAACCTAGGCTTCACACTAGGGCGTTGCTCGACCAGATCGAATAGCTAGGGCCTTAGAAGTCAACGCCCGAAGCATAAAATACAAAATAAATAGAACAGTTTTTCCATCGTATAAAACGAATAATTGCTACCAGTGTGAAAGTTATGGTCATTGCTACGTTCCGCGCAACCTAGGCTTCACCCAAGGGCGTTGTTCCACCAGATAGAATAGTTAGGGCCTAAGAAGTCAACGCCAGAACCAAAGAACACTATATAAATACAACAGTTTTTCCATCATATAAAACGAATAATTGCAACCAGGATTAAAGTTATGGTCATTTATACTTTCCGGGCAACATAGGCTTCGCCCTAGGGCGTTGCTCCAACAGATTGAGTAGTTAGGGCCTTAGACGTCAATGCCCGAAGCATAAAATACAATATAAATACAACAGTTTTTGCATCGTGCAAAACGAATAATTGCAACCAGTGTGAAAGTTAACGTCATTTCTACTTTCCGGGCAACCTAGGCTTCACCCTAGGGCGTTGCACCAAAAGATTGAATAGTTAGGGCCTTAGAAGTCAACGCCCGAAGCATAAAATACAAAATAAACAGAACAGTTTTACCATCGTATAAAACGAATAATAGCTACCGGTGTGAAAGTTATGGTCATTTCTCCGTTCCGGGCAACCTAGGCTTCACTCTAGGGCGTTGCTCTTCCAGATCGTATAGTTAGGGCCCTAGAAGTCAACGTCAGAAGCATAAAATACAAAATAAATAAAACAGCTTTTTCATCGTATAAGACGAATAATTGCAACCAGTGTGAATGTAATGGTCATTTCTACGTCCCGGGCAACCTAGGCGTCACTCTAGGGCGTTGCTCCACCACATCTAATAGCTACGGCCTTAGCAGTCAACCCCAGATGAACAAAATACAATAAAGGTGCAACAGCTTTTCCATCGTATAAATCGAATAATTGCAACCAGTGTGAAGGTTATGGTCATTTCTACTTTCCGGGCACCCTAGGCTTCACCCTAGGACGTTGTTCCACCAGATCGAACAGTTAGGGCCTAAGAAGTCAACGCCAGAAGCATAAAATACAAAATAAATAGATCAGTTTTTCCATAGGTAAAGCGAATAATTGCAACCAGTGTGAAAGTTATGGTCATTTCTACGTTCCGCGCAACCTAGGCTTCACCCGACGGCGTTGTTCCACCAGATGGAATAGTTAGGGCCTAAGAGGTCAACGCCAGAAGCATAAAATACGATATAAATACAACAGCTTTTCCATCGTATAAAACGAATAATTGCAACCAGTGTGGAAGTTATGGTCATTTCTACGTTCCGGGCAACCTAGGCTTCACTCTAGGGCGTTGCTCGACCAGATCGAACAGCTAGGGCCTAAGAAGACAACGCCTGAAGTATAAAATACAATAAAAATACAACAGTCTTTCCATCCTATAACAGGAATAATTGCAACCCGTGTGAAAGTGATGGTCATTTCTACGTTCCAGGCAACCTAGGCTTCACCCTAGGGCGTTCTTCCACCAGATGGAATAGTTAGGGCCTTATATGTCAACGCCCGAAGCATAAAATACAAAATAAATGGAACAGCTTTTCCATCGTATAAAAGAATAATTGCAACCAGTGTGAAAGTAATAGTCATTTCTACGTTCCGGGCAACGTAGGTTTCACTCTAGGGCGTTGATCCGCCTGAGGGAATAGTTAGGGCATAAGAAGTCAACGCCAGAAGCATAAAATACAAAATAAATAAAACAGTTTTTCCATCGTATAAAACGAATAATTGTTACCAGTGTGAAACTTATGGTCATTTCTACGTTCCGCGCAACCTAGGCTTGACCCTAGGGCGTTGTTCCACCAGATCGAATAGTTAGGGCCTTAGGAGTCAACGTCAGAAGCATAAAATACAAAATAAATAAAACGGTTTTTCCATCGTATAAAACGAATAATTGCTACCAGTGTGAAAGTTATGGTCATTTCTTCGTTCCGCGCAACCTAGGCTTCACCCAAGGGCGTTGTTCCACCAGATGGAATAGTTAGGGCCTACGAAGTCATCGCGAGAAGCATAAAATACAAAATAAATAGAACAGTTTTTCCATCGTATAAAACGAATAATTGCAACCAGTGTGAAGGTAATGGTCTTTTCTACGTTCCGGGCAACCTAGGCTTCACTCTAGGGCGGTGCTCCACCAGATCAAATAGTTAGGGCCTTAGAAGTCAACGCCCGAAGCATAAAATACAAAATAAATAGAACAGTTTTTCCATCGTATAAAACGAATAATTGCAACCAGTGTGAAGGTAATGGTCTTTTCTACGTTCCGGGCAACCTTGGCTTCAATCTAGGGCGTTGTTCCACCAGATCGAATAGTTAGGGCCTAAGAAGTCAACGCCAGAATAATAAAATACAATATAAATACAACAGTTTTTCCATCGTATAAAATGAATAATTGCAAACAGTGTGAAAGTAATGGTCATTTCTACGTTGCGGGCAACCTAGGCTTCACTCTAGGGCGTTGCTCCACCAGATCGAATAGATAGGGCCTTAGAAGCCAACGCCAGAAGCATAAAGTGCAACAAAAGTACCACAGTTTTTCCATCGTGTAACAGGAATAATTGCAACAACTGTGAAGGTAATGGTCATTTCTACGTTCCGGGCAG
Source organism: Calliopsis andreniformis (assembly GCF_051401765.1). Lineage (NCBI taxonomy): Eukaryota > Metazoa > Arthropoda > Insecta > Hymenoptera > Andrenidae > Calliopsis > Calliopsis andreniformis. The sequence goes on from NW_027480433.1 coordinate 1,859,747, forward strand.
CCTAGGCTTCACTCTAGGGCGTTGCTCCACAAGATCGAATAGCTAGTGCCTTAGGAGTCAACGACAGATGCATAAAATACAATAAAAATACAACAGTTTTTCTATCATATAACAGGAATAATTGCATCAACTGTGAAGGTAATGGTCACTTCTACGTTCCGGGCAACCTAGGCTTCATTCTAGGGCGTTGCTCCATCAGATCGCATAGTTAGGGCCTAAGGAGTCGAAGCCAGAAGAATGAAATACAATATAAATACAACAGCTTTTCCATCGTATAAAACGAATAATGGCAACCAGTGTGAAAGTTACGGCCATTTCTACGTTACGGGCAACCTAGTCATCACTCTAGGGCCTTACTCCACCAGATCGAATGGTGTGGGCCTAAGAAGTCAACGCCAGAAGCACAAAATACAATAAAAATCCAACCGGTTTTCCATCGTATAGCAGGAATAATTGCAACCAGAGTGAAAGTAATGGTCATTTCTAGGTTTCGGGCAACCTAGGCTTCACTCTAGGGCGTTGCTCCACCAGATCCAATAGCTAGGGCCATTGAAGCCAACGCCAGAAGCATAAAATAAAGTAAAAGTACACAATGTTTCAATCGTATAACAGGAATAATTGCAACAAGTGTGACGGTAAGGGTCATTTCTACGTTCCGGGCACCCTAGGCTTCACCCTAGGTCGGTGCGCCACCACATCGAATAGCTATGGCCTTAGAAGTCAACGCCAGAAACATAAAATACAATATAAGTAAAACAGCTTTTCCATCGGTTAAAATGAATAATTGCAAACAGTGTGAAGCTAACGGTCATTTCTACGTACCGGGCAACCTATGCTTCACACTGGGGCGTTGCTCCTCCAGATTGAATAGCTAGCGCATTAGAAGTCAACGCCAGACGCATAAGATACAATAAAAATACAACAGTTTTCCCACCGTATAACAGGAATAATTGCAACCAGTGTGAATGTGATGGTCATTTCTACGTTCAGGGCAACCTTGGCTTCACTCTAGGGCGTTGCTCCACCAGATCGAATAGTTAGTGCCTTGGAAGTCAACGCCCGAAGCATAAAATACAATATAAATAAAACAGTTTTTCCATCGTATAAAATTAATAATTGCAAACCGAGTGAAAGTAACGGTCATTCCTACGTTCCGGGCAACCCAGGCTTCACTCTACGGCGTTGCTACACCACATCGAATAGATATGGCCTTAGAAGTCAACGCCAGAAGCATAAAATACAATATAATTAAACTGTTTTTCCATCGTATATAATGAATAATTTCAAACACTGTGAAAGTAGCGGTCATTTCTACGTTCCGGGCAACCTAGGCGTCACTCTAGGGCATTGCTCCACCAGATCGAATAGTTAGGGCCTAAGAAGTCAACGCCAGAATCATAAAATACAATATAAATACAACAGCTTTTCCACTGTATAAAATGAATATTTGCAAACAATGTGAAGGTAATGGTCATTTCTACGTTCCGAGAAACCTAGGCTTCACTCTAGGGAGTTGCGCCACCTGATCGAATAGTTAGGGCCTTAGAAGTCAACGCCAGAAGCATAAAATACAATAAAGATGCAACAGTTGTTCCATCGTATAAAAGGAATAACTGCAACCAGTGTGAAAATGATGGTCATTTCTATGTTCCGGTCAACCCAGACTTCACTCTAGGGCGTTGTTCCACCAGATCGAAAAGTTAGGGCATAAGAAGTCAACGCCAGGAGCATAAAATACGATATAAATACCACAGTTTTTCCATCGTATAAAACGAATAATGGTAACCAGTGTGAAAGTTATGGTCATTTCTGCGTTCCTGGCAGCCTAGGCGTCACTCTAGGGCGTTGCTGCACCACATCTGATAGCTACGGCCTTAGAAGTCAACGCCGGAAGCATAAAATACAATATAAATACAACAGATTTGACATCGTATAAAATGAATATTTGCAAACAGTGTGAAGGTAACGGCCATTTCTACGTTCCGAGCAACCTAGGCTTCACACTAGGGCGTTGCTCCACCAGATCGAATAGTTAGGGCCTTAGAAGTCAACCCCAGAAGCGTAAAATACAATAAATGTGCAACAGTTTTTCCATCGTGTAACAGGAGTAACGGCAAACAGTGTGAATGTACTGGTCATTTCTACGTTCCGGGTAACCTAGGTTTCACTCTAGGGCGCTGCTCCACCGGATCAAATAGCTAGGGACTTAGAATTCAATGCCAGAAGAATAAAACACAATCTAAGTGCAACGGTTTTTCCACAGTATAAGATGAATAATTGCAAACATTGTGAAAGCAATGGTCGTGTCTACGTTCCGGGCAAGCTAGGCGTCACTCTAGGGCGTTGCTCCACAACATCTAATAGCTACGGCCTTAGAAGTCAACGCCAGAAGCATAAAATACAATATAAATATAACAGCTTTTCCATCGTATAAAATGAATAATTGCAACCAGAGTGAAAGTAATGGTCAATTCTAGGTTTCGGGCAACCTAGGCTTCACTCTATGGCGTTGCTCCACCAGATCCAATAGCTAGGGCCTTTGAAGCCAACGCCAGAAGCATAAAATAAAGTAAAAATACACAATGTTTCAATCGTATAACAGGAATATTTGCAACAAGTGTGACGGTAAAGGTCATTTCTACGTTCCGGGCACCCTAGGCTTCACCCTAGGTCGGTGCGCCACCACATCGAATAGCTATGGCCCTAGAAGTCAACGCCAGAATCATAAAATACAATATAAGTAAAACAGCTTTTCCATCGGTTAAAATGAATAATTGCAAACAGTGTGAAGCTAACGGTCATTTCTACGTACCGGGCAACCTATGCTTCACTCTAGGGCGGCGCTCCACCAGATCCAATAGTTAGGGCCTAAGAAGTCAACGCCAGAAGCATAAAATACGATATAAATACAACAGCTTTTCCATCGTATAAAACGAATAATGGCAACCAGTGTGAAAGTTACGGCCATTTCTACGTTACGGGCAACCTAGTCATCACTCTAGGGCCTTACTGCACCAGATCGAATGGTTAGGGCCTAAGAAGTCAACGCCAGAAGCATAAAATACAATAAAAATCCAACCGGTTTTCCATCGTATAGCAGGAATAATTGCAACCAGAGTGAAAGTAATGGTCATTTCTAGGTTTCGGGCAACCTAGGCTTCACTCTAGGGCGTTGCTCCACCAGACCCAATAGCTAGGGCCTTTGAAGCCAACGCCAGAAGCATAAAATAAAGTAAAAACACACAATGTTTCAATCGTATAACAGGAATAATTGCAACAAGTGTGACGGTAAAGGTCATTTCAACGTTCCGGGCACCCCAGGCTTCACCCTAGGTCGGTGCGCCACCACATCGAATAGCTATGGCCTTAGAAGTCAACGCCAGAAACATGAAATACAATATAAATACAACAGCTTTTCCATCGTATAAAATGTATAATTGCAAACAGTGTGAAAGTAATGGTCATTTCTACGTTCCGGGCAAGCTAGGCTTCACTCTAGGGCGTTGCTCCACCAGATCGAATAGCTAGGGCCTTTGAAGCCAACGCCAGAAGCATAAAATAAAGTAAAAATACACAATGTTTCAATCGTGTAACAGGAATAATTGAAACAAGTGTGACGGTAAAGGTCATTTCTACGTTCCGGGCACCCTAGGCTTCACCCTAGGTCGGTGCGCCACCACATCGAATAGCTATGGCCTTAGAAGTCAACGCCAGAATCATAAAATACAATATAAGTAAAACAGCTTTTCCATCGGTTAAAATGAATAATTGCAAACAGTTTGAAGCTAACGGCCATTTCTACGTACTGGGCAACCTATGCTTCACACTAGGGCGTTGCTCCTCCAGATTGAATAGCTAGCGCATTAGAAGTCAACGCCAGACGCATAAGATACAATAAAAATACAACAGTTTTTCCACCGTATAACAGGAATAATTGCAGCCAGTGTGAATGTGATGGTCATTTCTACGTTCAGGGCAACCTTGGCTTCACTCTAGGGCGTTGCTCCACCAGATCGAATAGTCAGGGCCTTGGAAGTCAACGCCCGAAGCATAAAATACAATATAAATAAAACAGTTTTTCCATCGTATAAAATGAATAATTGCAAACAGTGTGAAAGTAACGGTCATTCCTACGTTCCGGGCAACCCAGGCTTCACTCTAGGGCGTTGCTACACCAGATCGAATAGTGACGGCCTTAGAAGTCAACGCCATAAGCATAAAATACAATAAAGATGCAACAGTTTTTCCATCGTATAACGGGAATAATTGCAACCAGTGTGAAGGTAATGGTATGTTCTACGTTCCGTGTAACCTAGTCTTCACGCTAGGGCGTTGTTCCACCAGATGGAATAGTTAGGGCCTAAGAAGTCAACGCCAGAAGCATAAAATACGATAGAAATACAACAGCTTTTCCATCGTATAAAACGAATAATGGCAACCAGTGTGAAAGTTACGGCCATTTCTACGTTACGGGCAACCTAGTCATCACTCTAGGGCCTTACTGCACCAGATCGAATGGTTAGGGCCTAAGAAGTCAACGCCAGAAGCATAAAATACAATAAAAATCCAACCGGTTTTCCATCGTATAGCAGGAATAATTGCAACCAGAGTGAAAGTAATGGTCATTTCTAGGTTTCGGGCAACCTAGGCTTCACTCTAGGGCGTTGCTCCACCAGATCCAATAGCTATGGCCTTTGAAGCCAACGCCAGAAGTATAAAATAAAGTAAAAATACACAATGTTTCAATCGTATAACAGGAATAATTGCAACAAGTGTGGCGGTAAGGGTCATTTCTACGTTCCGGGCACCCTAGGCTTCACCCTAGGTCGGTGCGCCACCACATCGAATAGCTATGGCCTTAGAAGTCAACGCCAGAAACATAAAATACAATATAAGTAAAACAGCTTTTCCATCGGATAAAATGAATAATTGCTAACAGTGTGAAGCTAACGGTCATTTCTACGTACCGGGCAACCTATGCTTCACACTAGGGCGTTGCTCCTCCAGATTGAATAGCTAGCGCATTAGAAGTCAACGCCAGACGCATAAGATACAATAAAAATACAACAGTTTTTCCACCGTATAACAGGAATAATTGCAGCCAGTGTGAATGTGATGGTCATTTCTACGTTCAGGGCAACCTTGGCTTCACTCTAGGGCGTTGCTCCACCAGATCGAATAGTTAGGGCCTTAGAAGTCAACGCCAGAAGCATAAAATACAATAAAAATGCAACTGATTTTTCATCGTATAGCATGACTAATTGCAACCAGTGTGAAAGTAATGACCATTTCTACGTTCCGGGCAACCTAGGCTTCACTCTAGGGCGTTGCTCCACCAGATCGAATAGCTAGGGACTTAGAATTCAACGCCAGAAGCATAAAAAGCAATATAAATATAACAGTTTTTCCAGGTATAGAACGAATAATTGCTACCAGTGTGAAAGTTATGGTCATTTCTACGTTCTGGGCAACCTAGGCTTCACCCTAGGTCGTTCTACCACCATATGGTAGAGTTAGGGCCTAAGAAGTCAACGCCAGAAGCATAAAATACGATATAAATACAACAGCTTTTCCATCGTATAAAATGAATAATGGCAACCAGTGTGAAAGTTATGGTCATTTCTACGCTCCGGGCAACCTAGGCTTCACTCTAGGGCCTTGCTCCACCAGATCGATTGGTTAGGGCCTAAGAAGTCAACGCCAGAAGCATAAAATACAATAAAGATGCAACGGTTTTTCCATCGTATAACAGGAATAATTGCAACCAGTGTGAAGGTAATGGTATGTTCTACGTTCCGGGCAACCTAGGCTTCACTCTAGGGCGGTGCTCCACCAGATCGAATAGCTAGGGCCTAAGAAGTCAACGCCAGATGAATAAAATACAATACAGGTACAACTGTTTTTCCATCGTATGAAATGAATAATTGCAAACATTGTGAAACTAATGGTCACTTCCACGTTCCGGGCAACCTAGGCGTCACTCTAGGGCATTGCTCCACCACAGCTAATAGCTACGGCCTTAAATGTCAACGCCAGAAGCATAAAATACAATAAAAGTGCAACTGATTTTTCATCGTATAGCATGACTTATTGCAACCAGTGTGAAAGTGATGACCATTTCGACGTTTCGGGCATCCTAGGCTTAACTCTGAGCCGTTGCTCCACCAGATCGAATAGTTAGCGCCTTAGAAGTCAACGCCAGAAGCATAAAATACAATATAAATACAACAGGTGTTCCTTCGCATAAAACGACTAATTGCTACCAATGTGAAAGTGATGGTCATTTCTACGTTCCGGGCAACATAGGCTTCACTCTTGGACGTTGCCCCACCAGATTGAGTAGCTAGGACCTTAGAAGTCAATGCCAGAAGCAGAAAATACGATAAAAATACAGCAGCTTTTCCATCGTATAGAATGAATAATTGCAAACAGAGTGAAGGTAATGGTCATTTCTACGTTCCGAGAAACCTAGGCTTCACTCTAGGGCGTTGCGCCACCTGATCGAATAGTTAGGGCCTTAGAAGTCAACGCCAGAAGCATAAAATACAATATAATTAAAACAGTTTTTCCATCGTATAAAATGAATAATTGCAAACAATGTGAAAGTAACGGTCATTCCTACGTTCCGGGCAACCCAGGGTTCACTCTAGGGCATTGCTCCACCAGATCGAATAGATGGGGCCTAAGAAGTCAACGCCTGAAGCCTAAAATACAATAAAAATACAACAGTTTTTACGTCGTATAACAGGAATAATTTCAACCAGTCTGAAAGACATTGCCATTTCTACGTTCCGGGCAACCTAGGCTTCACTCTAGGGCGTTGCTACACCAGACCGAATAGTTAGGGCCTAAGAAGTCATCGCCAGAAGCATATAATACAATATAAATACAACAGTTTTTCCATCGAATAAAACAAATAATTGCAACCAGTATGACAGATAAGGACATTTCTACGTTCCGGGCAACCTACGCCTCACTCTAGGGCCTTGCTCCACCAGATCGAATGGTTAGGGCCTAAGATGTCAACGCCAGAAGCATAAAATACAATAAAGATGCAACAGTTTTTCCATCGTATAACAGGAATAATTGCAACCAGTGTGAAGTTAAGGGTATGTTCTACGTTCCGGGCAACCTAGGCTTCACTCTAGGGCGGTGCTCCACCAGATCGAATAGCTAGGGCCTAAGAAGTCAACGCCAGATGATTAAAATACAATATAAGTACAACAGTTTTTCCATCGTATGAAATGAATAATTGCAAACATTGTGAAAGTAATGGTCATTTCCACGTTCCGGGCAACCTAGGCGTCACTCAAGGGCATTGCTCCACCACAGCTAATAGCTACGGCCTTAGAAGTCAACGCCAGAAGCATAAAATACAATAAAAATGCAACTGATTTTTCATCGTATAGCATGACTAATTGCAACCAGTGTGAAAGTAATGACCATTTCTACGTTCCGGATAACCTAGGCTTCACTCTAGGACGTGGCTCCACCAGATCGAAAGTTAGGGCCTAAGAAGTCAACGCCATAAGCATAAAATCCAATAAAGATGCAACAGTTTTTCCATCGTATAACGGGAATAATTGCAACCAGTGTGAAGGTAATGGTATGTTCTACGTTCCGTGCAACCTACTCTTCACGCTAGGGCGTTGTTCCACCAGATGGAATAGTTAGGGCCTAAGAAGTCAACGCCAGAAGCATAAAATACGATATAAATACAACAGCTTTTCCATCGTGTAAAACGAATAATGGCAACCAGTGTGAAAGTTACGGCCATTTCTACGTTACGGGCAACCTAGTCATCACTCTAGGGCCTTACTCCACCAGATCGAATGGTTAGGGCCTAAGAAGTCAACGCCAGAAGCATAAAATACAATAAAAATCCAACCGGTTTTCCATCGTATAGCAGGAATAATTGCAACCAGAGTGAAAGTAATGGTCATTTCTAGGTTTCGGGCAACCTAGACTTCACTCTAGGGCGTTGCTCCACCAGATCGAATAGGTAGGGCCTTTGAAGCCACCGCCAGAAGCATAAAATAAAGTAAAAATACACAATGTTTCAATCGTATAACAGGAATAATTGAAACAAGTGTGACGGTAAAGGTCATTTCTACGTTCCGGGCACCCTAGGCATCACCCTAGGTCGGTGCGCCACCACATCGAATAGCTATGGCCTTAGAAGTCAACGCCAGAATCATAAAATACAATATAAGTAAAGCAGCTTTTCCATCGGTTAAAATGAATAATTGCAAACAGTGTGAAGCTAACGGTCATTTCTACGTACCGGGCAACCTGTGCTTCACACTAGGGCGTTGCTCCTCCAGATTGAATAGCTAGCGCATTAGAAGTCAACGCCAGACGCATAAGATACAATAAAAATACAACAGTTTTTCCACCGTATAACAGGAATAATTGCAGCCAGTGTGAATGTGATGGTCATTTCTACGTTCAGGGCAACCTTGGCTTCACTCTAGGGCGTTGCTCCACCAGATCGAATAGTTAGGGCCTTGGAAGTCAACGCCCGAAGCATAAAATACAATATAAATAAAACAGTTTTTCCATCGTATAAAATGAATAATTGCAAACAGTGTGAAAGTAACGGTCATTCCTACGTTCCGGGCAACCCAGGCTTCACTCTAGGGCGTTGCTACACCAGATCGAATAGTGACGGCCTTAGAAGACAACGCCATAAGCATAAAATACAATAAAGATGCAACAGCTTTTCCATCGTATAACGGGAATAATTGCAACCAGTGTGAAGGTAATGGTATGTTCTACGTTCCGTGCAACCTAGTCTTCACGCTAGGGCGTTGTTCCACCAGATGGAATAGTTAGGGCCTAGGAAGTCAACGCCAGAAGCATAAAATACGATAGAAATACAACAGCTTTTCCATCGTATAAAACGAATAATGGCAACCAGTGTGAAAGTTACGGCCATTTCTACGTTACGGGCAACCTAGTCATCACTCTAGGGCCTTACTCCACCAGATCGAATGGTTAGGGCCTAAGAAGTCAACGCCAGAAGCATAAAATACAATAAAAATCCAACCGGTTTTCCATCGTATAGCAGGAATAATTGCAACCAGAGTGAAAGTAATGGTCATTTCTAGGTTTCGGGCAACCTAGGCTTCACTCTAGGGCGTTGCTCCACCAGATCGAATAGTTAGGGCCTTGGAAGTCAACGCCCGAAGCATAAAATACAGTATAAATAAAACAGTTTTTCCATCGTATAAAATGAATAATTGCAAACAGTGTGAAAGTAACGGTCATTCCTACGTTCCGGGCAACCCAGGCTTCACTCTAGGGCGTTGCTACACCAGATCGAATAGTGGCGGCCTTAGAAGTCAACGCCAGAATCATAAAATACAATATAAATACAACAGCTTTTCCATCGTATAAAATGAATAATTGCAAACAGTGTGAAAGTTATGGTCATTTCTACGCTCCGGGCAACCTAGGCTACACTCTAGGGCGGTGCTCCACCAGATCGAATAGCTAGGGCCTAAGAAGTCAACGCCAGAAGAATAAAATACAATATAAGTACAACTGTTTTTCCATCGTATGAAATGAATAATTGCAAACATTGGGAAACTAATGGTCATTTCCACGTTCCGGGCAACCTAGGCGTCACTCTAGGGCATTGCTCCACCACAGCTGATAGCTACGGCCTTAGAAGTCAACGCCAGAAGCATAAAATACAATAAAAATGCAACTGATTTTTCATCGTATAGCATGACTAATTGCAACCAGTGTGAAAGTAATGACCATTTCTACGTTCCGGGCAACCTAGGCTTCACTCTAGGGCGTTGCTCCACCAGATCGAATAGCTAGGGACTTAGAATTCAACGCCAGAAGCATAAAAAGCAATATAAATATAACAGTTTTTCCAGGTATAAAACGAATAATTGCTACCAGTGTGAAAGTTATGGTCATTTCTACGTTCTGGGCAACCTAGGCTTCACCCTAGGTCGTTCTACCACCATATGGTAGAGTTAGGGCCTAAGAAGTCAACGCCAGAAGCATAAAATACGATATAAATACAACAGCTTTTCCATCGTATAAAATGAATAATGGCAACCAGTGTGAAAGTTATGGTCATTTCTACGCTCCGGGCAACCTGGGCTTCACTCTAGGGCCTTGCTCCACCAGATCGATTGGTTAGGGCCTAAGAAGTCAACGCCAGAAGCATAAAATACAATAAAGATGCAACAGTTTTTCCATCGTATAACAGGAATAATTGCAACCAGTGTGAAGGTAATGGTATGTTCTACGTTCCGGGCAACCTAGGCTTCACTCTAGGGCGGTGCTCCACCAGATCGAATAGCTAGGGCCTAAGAAGTCAACGCCAGATGAATAAAATACAATACAGGTACAACTGTTTTTCCATCGTATGAAATGAATAATTGCAAACATTGTGAAACTAATGGTCACTTCCACGTTCCGGGCAACCTAGGCGTCACTCTAGGGCATTTCTCCACCACAGCTAATAGCTACGGCCTTAAATGTCAACGCCAGAAGCATAAAATACGATAAAAGTGCAACTGATTTTTCATCGTATAGCATGACTTATTGCAACCAGTGTGAAAGTGATGACCATTTCGACGTTTCGGGCATCCTAGGCTTAACTCTGAGCCGCTGCTCCACCAGATCGAAGAGTTAGGGCCTTAGAAGTCAACGCCAGAAGCATAAACTACAAAATAAATACAACAGTCTTTCCATCGTATAAAACGAATAATTGCAGCCTGTGTGAAGGTCATGGTCATATCTACGTTCCGGGCAACCTAGGCTTCACTGTAGGGTGTTGCTCCACCAGATCGAATAGGTAGGGCCGTAGAAGACGTCACACGAAGCATAAAGTACAATAAATAAACAAGAGTTTTTCCACCGTATAACAGGAATAATTGCAACCATTGTGAAAATGATGGTCATTTCTAGGTTCCCGTCAACATAGGCTTCACTCTAGGGCGTTGTTCCACCAGATCGAATAGTTAGGGCCTTAGAAGTCAACGCCAGAAGCGTAAAATACAATAAATGTGCAACAGTTTTTCCATCGTATAACAGGAATAACTGCAAACAGTGTGAATGTGATGGTCATTTCTACGTTCAGGGCAACCTTGGCTTCACTCTAGGGCGTTGCTCCACCAGATCGAATAGTTAGGGCCTTGGAAGTCAACGCCCGAAGCATAAAATACAATATAAATAAAACAGTTTTTCCATCGAATAAAATGAATAATTGCAAACAGTGTGAAAGTAACGGTCATTCCTACGTTCCGGGCAACCCAGGCTTCACTCTAGGGCGTTGCTACACCAGATCGAATAGTGACGGCCTTAGAAGTCAACGCCATAAGCATAAAATACAATAAAGATGCAACAGTTTTTCCATCGTATAACGGGAATAATTGCAACCAGTGTGAAGGTAATGGTATGTTCTACGTTCCGTGCAACCTAGTCTTCACGCTAGGGCGTTGTTCCACCAGATGGAATAGTTAGGGCCTAAGAAGTCAACAGCAGAAGCATAAAATACGATAGAAATACAACAGCTTTTCCATCGTATAAAACGAATAATGGCAACCAGTGTGAAAGTTACGGCCATTTCTACGTTACGGGCAACCTAGTCATCACTCTAGGGCCTTACTCCATCAGATCGAATGGTTAGGGCCTAAGAAGTCAACGCCAGAAGCATAAAATACAATAAAAATCCAACCGGTTTTCCATCGTATAGCAGGAATAATTGCAGCCAGAGTGAAAGTAATGGTCATTTCTAGGTTTCGGGCAACCTAGGCTTCACTCTAGGGCGTTGCTCCACCAGATCCAATAGCTAGGGCCTTTGAAGCCAACGCCAGAAGCATAAAATAAAGTAAAAATACACAATGTTTCAATCGTATAACAGGAATAATTGCAACATGTGTGGCGGTAAAGGTCATTTCTACGTTCCGGGCACCCTAGGCTTCACCCTAGGTCGGTGCGCCACCACATCGAATAGCTATGGCCTTAGAAGTCAACGCCAGAAACATAAAATACAATATAAGTAAAACAGCTTTTCCATCGGATAAAATGAATAATTGCAAACAGTGTGAAGCTAACGGTCATTCCTACGTTCCGGGCAACCCAGGCTTCACTCTAGGGCGTTGCTACACCAGATCGAATAGTGACGGCCTTAGAAGTCAACGCCAGAATCATAAAATACAATATAAATACAACAGCTTTTCCATCGTATAAAATGAATAATTGCAAACAGTGTGAAAGTTATGGTCATTTCTACGCTCCGGGCAACCTAGGCTACACTCTAGGGCGGTGCTCCGCCAGATCGAATAGCTAGGGCCTAAGAAGTCAACGCCAGAAGAGTAAAATACAATATAAGTACAACTGTTTTTCCATCGTATGAAATGAATAATTGCAAACATTGGGAAACTAATGGTCATTTCCACGTTCCGGGCAACCTAGGCGTCACTCTAGGGCATTGCTCCACCACAGCTTATAGCTACGGCCTTAGAAGTCAACGCCAGAAGCATAAAATACAATAAAAATGCAACTGATTTTTCATCGTATAGCATGACTAATTGCAACCAGTGTGAAAGAAATGACCATTTCTACGTTCCGGGCAACCTAGGCTTCACTCTAGGGCGTTGCTCCACCAGATCGAATAGCTAGGGACTTAGAATTCAACGCCAGAAGCATAAAAAGCAATATAAATATAACAGTTTTTCCAGGTATAAAACGAATAATTGCTACCAGTGTGAAAGTTATGGTCATTTCTACGTTCTGGGCAACCTAGGCTTCACCCTAGGTCGTTCTACCACCATATGGTAGAGTTAGGGCCTAAGAAGTCAACGCCAGAAGCATAAAATACGATATAAATACAACAGCTTTTCCATTGTATAAAATGAATAATGGCAACCAGTGTGAAAGTTATGGTCATTTCTACGCTCCGGGCAACCTAGGCTTCACTCTAGGGCCTTGCTCCACCAGATCGATTGGTTAGGGCCTAAGAAGTCAACGCCAGAAGCATAAAATTCAATAAAGATGCAACAGTTTTTCCATCGTATAACAGGAATAATTGCAACCAGTGTGAAGGTAATGGTATGTTCTACGTTCCGGGCAACCTAGGCTTCACTCTAGGGCGGTGCTCCACCAGATCGAATAGCTAGGGCCTAAGAAGTCAACGCCAGATGAATAAAATACAATACAGGTACAACTGTTTTTCCATCGTATGAAATGAATAATTGCAAACATTGTGAAACTAATGGTCACTTCCACGTTCCGGGCAACCTAGGCGTCACTCTAGGGCATTGCTCCACCACAGCTAATAGCTACGGCCTTAGAAGTCAACGCCAGAAGCATAAAATACGATATAAATACAACAGCTTTTCCATCGTATAAAACGAATAATGACAACCAGTGTGAAAGTTATGGTCATTTCTACGCTCCGGGCAACCTAGGCTTCACTCTAGGACGTTGCTCCACCAGATCGAAAGTTAGGGCCTAAGAAGTCAACGCCATAAGCATAAAATCCAATAAAGATGCAACAGTTTTTCCATCGTATAACGGGAATAATTGCAACCAGTGTGAAGGTAATGGTATGTTCTACGTTCCGTGCAACCTAGTCTTCACGCTAGGGCGTTGTTCCACCAGATTGAATAGTTAGGGCCTAAGAAGTCAACGCCAGAAGCATAAAATACGATATAAATACAACAGCTTTTCCATCGTGTAAAACGAATAATGGCAACCAGTGTGAAAGTTACGGCCATTTCTACGTTACGGGCAACCTAGTCATCACTCTAGGGCCTTACTCCACCAGATCGAATGGTTAGGGCCTAAGAAGTCAACGCCAGAAGCATAAAATACAATAAAAATCCAACCGGTTTTCCATCGTATAGCAGGAATAATTGCAACCAGAGTGAAAGTAATGGTCATTTCTAGGTTTCGGGCAACCTAGACTTCACTCTAGGGCGTTGCTCCACCAGATCGAATAGGTAGGGCCTTTGAAGCCACCGCCAGAAGCATAAAATAAAGTAAAAATACACAATGTTTCAATCGTATAACAGGAATAATTGAAACAAGTGTGACGGTAAAGGTCATTTCTACGTTCCGGGCACCCTAGGCTTCACCCTAGGTCGGTGCGCCACCACATCGAATAGCTATGGCCTTAGAAGTCAACGCCAGAAACATAAAATACAATATAAGTAAAACAGCTTTTCCATCGGATAAAATGAATAATTGCAAACAGTGTGAAGCTAACGGTCATTCCTACGTTCCGGGCAACCCAGGCTTCACTCTAGGGCGTTGCTACACCAGATCGAATAGTGACGGCCTTAGAAGTCAACGCCAGAATCATAAAATACAATATAAATACAACAGCTTTTCCATCGTATAAAATGAATAATTGCAAACAGTGTGAAAGTTATGGTCATTTCTACGCTCCGGGCAACCTAGGCTACACTCTAGGGCGGTGCTCCGCCAGATCGAATAGCTAGGGCCTAAGAAGTCAACGCCAGAAGAGTAAAATACAATATAAGTACAACTGTTTTTCCATCGTATGAAATGAATAATTGCAAACATTGGGAAACTAATGGTCATTTCCACGTTCCGGGCAACCTAGGCGTCACTCTAGGGCATTGCTCCACCACAGCTTATAGCTACGGCCTTAGAAGTCAACGCCAGAAGCATAAAATACAATAAAAATGCAACTGATTTTTCATCGTATAGCATGACTAATTGCAACCAGTGTGAAAGAAATGACCATTTCTACGTTCCGGGCAACCTAGGCTTCACTCTAGGGCGTTGCTCCACCAGATCGAATAGCTAGGGACTTAGAATTCAACGCCAGAAGCATAAAAAGCAATATAAATATAACAGTTTTTCCAGGTATAAAACGAATAATTGCTACCAGTGTGAAAGTTATGGTCATTTCTACGTTCTGGGCAACCTAGGCTTCACCCTAGGTCGTTCTACCACCATATGGTAGAGTTAGGGCCTAAGAAGTCAACGCCAGAAGCATAAAATACGATATAAATACAACAGCTTTTCCATTGTATAAAATGAATAATGGCAACCAGTGTGAAAGTTATGGTCATTTCTACGCTCCGGGCAACCTAGGCTTCACTCTAGGGCCTTGCTCCACCAGATCGATTGGTTAGGGCCTAAGAAGTCAACGCCAGAAGCATAAAATTCAATAAAGATGCAACAGTTTTTCCATCGTATAACAGGAATAATTGCAACCAGTGTGAAGGTAATGGTATGTTCTACGTTCCGGG